>NC_132876.1:14332243-15042868 GCF_048164855.1 Canis lupus baileyi | reverse complement strand
TCTGCCTTCCTTCGGCTCATGTTCTCTATCTCTCTCTAAAATAAATAGATAAAATCTTTTTTAAAAAAGATAGTATTTGGGAAGCCTGGGTGGCTCAGCAGTTGAGCATCTGCCTTAGGCTCAGAGAGTGATCCTGGAGTTCCAGGATCAAGTCCCACGTTGGGCTTCCTGCATGGAGCCTGCTTCTCCCTCTGCCTATGTCTCTGCCTCTCTCACAGTCTCTGCCTCAAATAAATAAATAAATAAATAAATAAAATCTTTTTTTAAAAAAGATAATATTCAAACACTACCAAAATCAATCTACAGATTTAATGTGACCCCACTGAAATTCAACATCCTTTTTTGCAGATATGAAAAAGCTGATACAAAAATTGATCCAATATTGCCAGGAGCCCCAAATAGTCAATATAATCTTGGAAAAAAAACAAAGTTGAAATTTACACTTTCCAATTTTAAACTTACTACAAATCAACCATGATCAAAACAGTGTAGCATCGCATATGGATAGATACATGGACCAATGGAATAGAAATAAATAATAAATAAATAAAATAGTCCAGAAACAAATCCAAGCATCTACAGCCAACTAACTTTCAACAAGAGTGCCAAGACAAATCAATGGGGTTAAGAATAGCCTCTTCAGGGGTGCTTAGGTGGCTCAGTCGGTTAAGCATCTGCCTTCAGCTTGGGTCCTGGGATCAAGTCCTACATTGGGCTCCCTGCTCAGTGGGGAGTCCGCTTCTCCCTCTCCCTCTACTTCTTCCTCAGCTTGTGCTATCTCTCTCTCTCTCTTTCAAATAAATAATTTTTTTAAAAAAGAATAGTCTCTTCAACTAATGGTGTTTAGACAATTGTATATTCATATGCAAAAACATAAATTCGGACCTCTATCTCATACCACATACAAAAATTAACACAAAATGGATCAATATTCTAAATGAAAGAGCTAAAAGTATAATTCTTAGAAGAAAACATAAGTGTAAAACTTCACAACCCTAGATTCATCAAAAACACAAGCAACAAAAGAAAAAATAGGTAAATTGGACTTCATCAAAATTTAAAAATGTGTGTGCAAAGGATGTTACCATGACAGGGAAAAGAGAACCTACAGGATAGGAGAAATTCTATGAAAACTACATATCTGAATAGGATCTCACGTCCAAAACATAGAAAAACTCATACAACTCAACAACAAAAACAAAAAGCCCCAAACAACCCAATTAAAAAATGGATAAAGGAAAAATAAATAAATAAAAAAAATGGATAAAGGACTTGAATGGCCATTTATCCTAAAAGATATCCAAATGACAAGCACTTGAAAAGATGCTCAACATCATTAGTCATTAGGGAAATGCAAATAAAACCCACAAGGACATATCACATCACACCCACTGGGATGTCTATAATAAAAAAAATAATACTAAATAACAAGTGTTGGCAAGGGCAGTGAAATGTTGGTGGGAATGCAAAATGGTGCAGTTACTGTGGAAAACATTTTGGTGGTTCCTCAAGTTAAACACAGAATTACCATGACCCAGCAATTCCACTTCTGAGAACAAATAAACCCAAGAGATTTGAAAACATTCAAACAAAAACACGTACACAAACGTTCTTAGCAGCACTATTCACAATAACTGGAATGTGGAAACATCAGAAATGCCCATCATTGGGTGAGGGGATAAACAAATGAAGCATATCCACACAATAGGATATTACTAAGCCATAAAAAAGAATGAAGTATTGATACATGCTACAATGTGGATAAACCTTGAAAATATGCTGAGTGAAAGAAACCGGACGCAAAAGATCATATATGTTGCATAATTCCATGTATATGAAATATGCAGACTTGGTAAATCTATAGAGACAAAAAGCAAACTGGTTTTGCCAGGGGCTGGGAGGGGGTTTAGTGGGAAGTGACCACTTAACTCGTACACAGTTTCCTTGTGAGGTGATGAAAATGATTTGAACTTGACACAGGTGGTGGTTGAACAACATTATGGATGCCCTAAATGCCACTGAAATGTACACTTAAAATGGTTAATTTTATGTTATGTAAATTTCACCTCAATACAAAAAATGAAAGCTATCTAATGCAATCATACAGCACGTAACCTTTTGAGATGAGTTGTTTTCATTCAGCGTAATTCCCTTGAGATCCATCCAAGCCATCTGCCTTCTGTGTCTTCAGAGAAACTGATGAAATGGCCAAAGCCAAGCACAAAGCCAGCTAGCATTCTCTACCCAAATTAACATTGCTCCATTCATACTGTGTACATTTCCTCCAGGTGTGATGCCAGTTACCTATTCTATCACCTAGTCCATGTTTCTCTTTCTTGTTTCTAAGGCTATGGTGAAATTCTTAGCTGAATTTAATGAGCATCTGTATCAGTTACTATTGCTGCTGTAACGAACTGCCACAAACCTAACAGCTCAAAACAACATGAATTTATCTCACAATTCTGAAGGTCAGAAGACTGAAGTCAGCTTGACTTGGTTAAAATCAAAGCATTAGCAGGGCCGCATTTCCTTTGGAGACTCCAGGTGAGAATATGTCTCCCTGCCCTTTTCAGGTTTTGGAGAATGCCGACATTCCTTGCCTCCTAGCTCTTTCAATAATCTCCAAAGCATCAGTCCAACTCTGCCTCTGTTATCACAACCCCTCTGTCTCTGACTCTAATTCTGCTTCCTGTTATAAGACTGATTACACTGGGCCCACCTGGGTATTTCATGTTATCTCCCCATCTCAGTTCCTTAATTTAATTACACCTGCAAAGTCCTTTTTGTCGTGTAAATTAACATATTCACAGATACCAAGGTTCTGAATGCAAACATATTTGATGGGCCATTATTCAGCCTAATACAGTATTTTTTGCTGAATTCCAGACATATTGGTTCAACAGTATTCCCCTGATTTACCAGGCTAGTTAGCCTTTCAAGGATCATCAGCAGAACCCATTAATTTAACTGCAATGCACTGAATGAATTGAGTAGAAAGTACCACAATAAACTGGACATGCCAATTATCCTGCACTACCGTCTGAACACACACAAAATGACTTCTCTAGAGTTATAACTTTTATTAAAGTACAAGCCTTGCTTACTGCCATTCACACTCTGCCTGTTTAGGAGCAGTGCTTGGGATATTTTTCAGACTTGATATGCATTGGTTAATGATTCTTTCTGCATCTTTTCACCAAGATATTATTTTGATGGCATGTATTATTGACTTGCATTTTCCCACCATCACAAATATGGGTCCCTGGGTGGTTCAGTCAGCTAAGTGTCCAACTCTTGATTTTGGTTCAAGTCATGATCTCTGTCTGGGTTGTGAGATCAAGCCCCACGTTGAGTTCCACGCTGGGCATGGTATCTGCTTAAGATTCTCTTTCTCCCTCTGCTCCTCTACCCCCTCCCTCTCTCTCTCAAAAAATAAAATAAAATAAAATCACAAATAATTTGCACTGGTAAATAGAACAAACTGATAACTGGTGCTTAAATAACTGATGCTCATTTGAGCTATGCTATGACCAGTACTTTCAGAGCAAGATAACAGACAATATAATCTCACAAAAGCTAAACAATTCTTCTAAATATACATAAAATAGAAAAGATTATATATATAATTTTATATGTAATTTACATATTATTACATATATAACTCCCCACGTTAAAATGTGAAAGCATATACACATGGCAGCATTTTTTTCCTAATCTCTACCATCCTAGGTCTTCAAAAGGAATTTTCTCACTAGTGAACTAGAGTTGATCCTCAATATATAAAAGTAAGTCACTTTTTCAGGAGTTCAGATTCAAAGTGCCATTACTACATATGACTATTATTAGTTGTAGATGTAAAAAATATAGAAAATCTGACCAGAACTTCTGGACCAGTTGACAGGGATGAGAGTTCTGGGACATTTACTCCCTTGGCCTGAGATTCCAAACACACTTCTGTGTATTCACTGAATATGTTGACTTAATAGGACCAAAGACACTACCTCAGGAAGGCCCCTTTGGAACATGCCCAGAAGACAGGCTTTTGAGCTTTGTTTGGACACTTCCCAAGACCACTTTGGTCTTTCTAAGATACCTCTACCCCCTCCTTCTCTCCCTACACTCCCATCTCAAGCTAACTACTTTGCTGCTCATGCTCTTTGCTTGTGCTTACCTCTGCATCTGGTTAGGCCATTTTGATATGAGGGAATTACTGAGAATCTCTCATTAAGCTTTGGTTTTCTTCTGTGTCACTAAGTCCAAAGGACAGAAATCTCTTTTTAGTGACCTTGGCCTCTGCTGTGTTTCCATGGTACCTTTACTGCACTCTGTAGTGACCAACGATCTGCATGGCCTTACCATTTCACCATATGTCAAGGCATAGAATTTATTAACTTTTTAATGAAATGGTATATATTGATATTTCATTGTTTCTGTGTTTTTCTTTGTTTCCATTCGTCTCTCTAAGCTGTGAGCTGAGAGTTTGAGAGCCAGACTTTGAAATGAGTCAGCTGTTTAGAGCCCAGACACTGAAAGAGGTTTCCGTAGCAACAGGAGATGTGTGGGAAAGCCTTATGCACACTATAGCTTAGGAAGCAGGATTTACTGGCTGAAGAGCAAAGCTTCCCCTCCATCATGGGGTTATTTTCTTAGTACAGGGATATTTGGTTTGGACTATTTTAGCTAACATTCAAACACGATAAAATTTCTTCTCAAGGTAAACTTGGCATTTTGTGGAAATAAATTAAATACTGATATGAAACACATACTGTTTCAAAAATAACCATAAAATCAATAAAGCCCTATTAAATAAAGTAGCTAAGCTTTAGTCAAAGGTAAAGAGCAAAAGTATCCTATTGTTCTCATCACAAACACATTTATGGCTAAGCGAGTTCAATCTGGCAAATGTCTTGCCTGAATCCTTATCTATAGAGTGGTCCTTCAATATTCTGAAAATATCTGACATCCAGCAGGTTTCCTAGAACAGATTTCATCTTTCAGACGAACAACCCTTATGTGATCCATGGCCAGCTGACTTGATCAGTTAAAAATTGTACAAAGCAAGTCGAAGCTTATGGAGGGCTTCAATATTCCACTCAACCCTGGGTAGTTGCATTGTGATGCAGCCACTGGGCAGAAAAGTGAAAGAACCAGTGTATTTCCACATGCACTACTGGAGAAGCACTCCCAAGGGCACTCCAGGAATCGCATCTTTATGTAATATGGAGGCTGCATATTGCCTGGAGTTTTGAAAACCAGCAACAAAAGGACTTGTTACTTAATAAATATTGCAATTGGATCAGGAGGGTAGTGTAAACAAATTATGCAATACAGAAAAATTTTCCAAAGACTCTATCTCAACTGACGGCTAAGCATGGTCATTTGCTAGTCCAGGGTTCTCCTCCCAAAATCTTTGGGGCTATGGTGATAACCTGGTTTATGAAAACCCATTCTTTCCTCTTTATTTCTGTTGACACCCTCTACACTCTTCTGTTCTCTATTCTTGTCACCATTCTGCTGAAAGTAAGCTGTGTGTCCCCTACGGAATCATCTTGTTCATTTCTCAAATGACCTCATTTCTTAGCGAAAAAGTGCCTCAGATTTGTGGTCATGATAATTAAAATATTGAATGGTCTTTTAAAAGTGGCTATCACTAGAAGCTGTGTGGGAGTGCTTACAAACTAGCAGCAATGTTTTGTAACTTCAAGATATCCCACGATTCTAGGCTTGGCTCCATATTTATAGAAAGTCAGAACAAGAATTTCTTTAGTGATCAAATAGTCCACCCTCCTATTTTATGGGTGGTAAAGGCTTTACTTTACTTTCCTGTTCATAAAAGGAGGTTTGGAGATTATTTAATTTAAAATATGTTTCTCAGTTCTCTGCTTACATATACTTTAATGTCAAATTACATTTAGCTAACATGTCTGTTTTTCTTTAAAAGATCTTATGTATCTGTAAGGTATTTAATGGAATTTGAGATAAAACAATCTTCTACATCTAGGTTTTGTAACTTTTCTTATGCAACTAAAATGGTTTTCCCTCTCTGTTGATGAAAGAGGAAGGTGTTGAAAATGTCTAATATTGTCCAGACTATTATGTGATGTTCACAATCACTAAGTTTATAAGTGGCATGCTGACTCTTACTGCTGCATTAATATAATGACATTTAAGTCATAGCTATAGTCTCAGCAGGCTACCTCATTGTATTTGTTGCCTTTTTATTAGGAAAGCTCTTAATAGAATGTCTGCAAAACAACTTCTCAAATATGTGTGCCAATTTTACTATTGTGCTGCCTTCAATCTTGGAACTACTGAGATAATAAAATTAACCCAAATCACAATGACCAGTCTGTGGAGTAATAAATATGTGTGAGTAAATACATGACACATAATTTGTGCTTAGTAAATGTTTGTTGAATGAATGAATGAATGAATGAACATCCCTGGTAGTTTTTACCAGTTTCTCTCATGGACTTCTCATCCTCCATCCCATCCTCCCATGTTTAGGAGTAGTAACCAATGTATCATTCTATGGCTTCGCATGTCATTTATGCTTCCAGTTTGATGTTTTCACTTCAGTCCCAGTGCTAATAGCTCTGCCTGGATACTAGACATTTTCTTGGATTCTGAGCTCTTTTCACCCAAACAAATTATAGCCATTTAAGTGAACTTCCTTTTCCACCACTACTTTCTCCAATCAAATTCTGTTTCATTCCAAATAACTTTGTCCATGTTAATATTATTTGTATTCTCTTAAACTATTCAGGCTCAAAAATTTGAAACATTTTTGGTAATTTCTACTGATGTAGCTCTCATTCCAATTAGTCACAGATTCTATCTATCCATTTTCTTTAAAAAAGACCATTTTCATTCATATTATTTCCCTCCTCTATGTCCATTTTCAAATAGCTGTCCCTCATCCTTGGATTACTGCCACAGCTTCCTAGTCAATCCCCCAGGTTCCAAGTTCTCCCTCACCCCAAGTTATCTTCCACAGAAAATCTCAAGTAACAATGCCTTATGCTTGCAACACCATGTGAACCGGGAGAGGCTGAGATATGTTTTCATAATATATAGCCCCCAAATCACAGACTTAAGACACAAACATTTCTCACTCACAAGAAGTCAGTTGAGGGTCATGAGGGAGATGGGGTTTTCTTTCCTCCATTTGATGACTCAGAGGTTGATGCTCCTTCTCTTTTACAATAACACCATCTCAACATATCGTCCCCATGGTTACTAAAGAAGAGGAACAGAGAGCTTGGAGATGGCACACGAACTCTTAATGCTTTGACTTAGCAGTGACACGTGTCACACCTCCTCACAGCTCATTAGCCAGAGTATTCACATGATCCCAACAGAACTCAAAAGACCCTGGGATCTGTAGGGGAGCATATGGAAAGTGCAAGAGCACTAGAGTCTCCCACAAGCACTTTTATGTTATCCAAGCGATTTTATGTCAAGTTCTCACTTGATTCCCACAGCTATCGTGGGAGGTGTCTGGGCCAGGTAGCAGCTCCCTTGTAAAGATGTAGCAGCCAAGGCCCAGAGGGCAAAAGTGACTTTTCTAAGATTACAAATTTAACGAGCAACAGAAGTGGAATCATAAACAAGGATGCCTCTCTTCAGTCCTGATTTCTTTGTGCTTTAAAATATCCCTCCTGAAAAGGAAAAGACTCAAGGGCCAAGAGCAAGCCAAGAAGATGAAGATGGTCAAGTCCATACTCAGCCACTTTCAGTTGCTTATAGATATTGTGATGATACCTAATCTGACTCTGAATGAGCTTTAGACCCATCACCCATTGTCAACAGGACCTTGTTAATGGTCCTGAAACTCAACCCAATTCCAACTGACCCAATTATCTCCTTCAACATACCCCAAACGCCTACTGTTCCTATGTTCCTAGCTCTTTAAATGGCACCACCATCCAAACAATGACTGAAGCCAGATATTTGGGAGTCATCTTTCTTCCTCTCTATCAATTATCTACCATGATCAATCAATCACCAAATCCTGACCTTTCTGGTATTCTAGTACTGGAATACTCCTACCTTTCCTCTTCTACTTCATTTTTCATACATCAAAGAGAGTGATCTTTCTAAAATACCGGTATGATCTTGTCACTACCATGCATAAAAGTAATCAAATATCTGTTATTACTAGGGACTTTGAATATACAAAGATGAAAAACCTGTGATTCTTATTTTTAAAGACCTTCAAATCTACATAAGGGTGGTGTTATGGACCAATAATGCTTATGTCCCCTCAAAATTCTTCTGTTGAGAGCAACTGGGTGGCTCAGGCTGTGATCCTGGGGTCCTGGGATCGAGTCCTGCATCAGGCTCCCTGCCTGTGTCTCTGCCTCTCTCTGTGTGTTTCTCATGAATAAATAAATAAAATCTTTTTTAAAAAAATTCTTCTGTTGAAACCTTAATCCCAATGTGATGGTATTAGAAGGTGGGGCCTTTCGGAGGCAATTAGGTCATGAGCATGGAGCCCTCATTAACAGGATTACTGCCCTTAAAAGGAGAGGCCAGAGAGCTAGCCAGCTCTTTCCACTGTGAAACAATACAGCAAGAAGTCAGCAGTCTACAACCTGAAAGATAGTCCTTATCAGAAACTAACTCCTGATGTCATATCCTGATGTCTAACTTGCGATCTCCAGTACTATGAGAAATACATTTCTGTTGTGTTTATAATCTACCCAGTCTATGGACCTTGTTTATAGAAGCGTAAATGGACTAAGTCAGGCAAAGATGGAAGGATAATATAGTCTATAATAAGTTAAGGTTTTTGGACACAATTAATAGAGACTAACTCTGGCTAATTTAAGGGAAATGTTTCTTGAAAGAACACTGGAGGGGTGCCTGGGTGGCTCAGTCAGTTAAGCAGCTGCCTTCAGTTCAGGTCATGATCCTGGGGTCTTGGGATTGAGCCCCACATTGGGCTCCTTGCTCAGCAAGGAGTCTGCTTCTCCTTCTCCCTCCTTCTGCCCTTCCACCTTCCACTCATTCTCTCAAATAAATAAATAAAATCTTAAAAAAAAAGAGCAAACATTGGCTAGTTCACAGGACCAACAGGGAGTCTGGCAAAGTAGGTCGAGAAACAGTCAAGCACCAAAGGTAACCAGGAAGCAAGAAATACAGCCAATGTCACCCCCCAGGAATAGCTGGTGCTAGTACCACTGCCGCTGGCCACTTGACTCTACCACCTCAATTAATAATCTCCAAAGTTTCCTGTTTCCTTGCATCAGTTCCTCTGAATTCAAAGTCCCAGGAGGAAGCATAGCCTAGGCTTTGTTGGAAGTTTAGGTTACATCTCCATGACTAGGCACCAGGGAGGAAGAGGTAGAAGTACCCGGCCACTTCAAAATCCATGATGGAGATGGAACACTAATTGCTCCCAAGACTCACACAGTGGCCAATTCTCTCAGAACTAAATGATTGTTGAGATATTGGGTGGCAAAAAATGACAATTGTACATAACTATAATGAAGTTTACAATCCCTATCTAAAAAACTTAGAAACAGATTATTTCATAATTCATAAATTTTCAGACTTAGAACAGTAATAAGATCCATATATTACATATTAAGTAGCACACTGAGTGGGATTTGGGGCAGTAGCCCATTAGCAAACACATCTATATTTCTAAACTGAAATAATCAACTATTAACACGAAGGTGAGATAAATAAAGATTAGAAAGAGTCTCGCATTACTTCAAGTATGATTTTACTACCAAATAAATTCAGGTCAGTTTGATTCTTTAGTGAATTATGATACGTTTTCTATTTTCATAGCTTTGGGGATTGGAGAATTGCAAGAAAGAAATGGTTGGCCTGTGTTAGCACCATAAGAACTCTTTAAAGTTTCTGGAGAAAGGAGAATATGATTATTCTGAAGGGATCAACCATAATTTACTAAAAAAGGTAACATTTAAACCTAGTTCAACATAAAGGATGAATAGGATGGGAATGGACTTGAATGTGAAAAAAGGCCATGTACATTAGAAAGCACAGCATGAGGAAAATCAAGGGAACACGGAAAGAATAGTTTAGATCAAGTTTTAGGGTTTGTTAAGAGGAAGAGCGGGATATAACCTGGAAAGGCAGAACAAATAACAGAGCCAGATTAAGGGATTAATTTTATTCTCCAGCCAATGGAGACCCATTAAAGCTTTCAGAGTAGAGAATGATTAGATCAGAGCTATGCTTTTGAAAGTTTAATCTGGCTGTATTGTGTCAGTTTCACATAATCTATATAGGTAAGTTTTATCTGATGTCACAGGAGGTGTTTAATTTATACAATTGAAATCCATTTTCTCTTGTCCTTGTCTCAGTAAAGATAAACAGCTGCTTAGCATCACCAGGTCAATATTCCTATACTTGCAGAACATTCCTACTCAATTGCCTACTAGGAAGTATTGAAGAATTGTCAGACTTGTGAGAAACCAGGTTACTGGTATAAGATAAACCACAAACACACAACATAATGCAGAATACTGGGCTTAAGTGTTAATATTTCACTGCTTCTCAGGTTGTTGCTTGTTTCATTTAACGATCTGGTATCAGTATGCCAGATACTGATCAGAATCATCAGTCACTTGCAGTTATTCCCTGTGAGAGAAGTAGTTAAAGAGAAGATCAGCTCCAACAAACATTTATTAAGCATTCGGTGGGAGCCGGACATTATCCTAGACAATTTCTGTAGATGATACTCAAGTCAGACAGGAGCTATTTCTTGGCCATGCATCGGGAAACCAATCTGTCTCCCTTCTCCCCTCCACCCCACATGCCACCCTCCCTTCTTGGATACAAAACAGAACTTCCATCTCTGGCACCACTTTGGCCTTCATTTCAGTCTCTCTAGTCTTGGCTACCACAGAGGTCAGAGTGACTATGTATCAAAGACCATTGGCTGCCCCAGCTGATTAGCAGCCAAAACCACAAAAGAAATGCATTCGCAGCATTTTTTATGATATTGGCCATTACTTCCCACTAAGTGTGAACTATAAAAGCCACTTCACTGCCTCCACCCTCACTACTGCTGTTGGCTCGATAGCTCTGTCCTCCCTACAAGCTGTTACCTGCAGACTCTGCCATGACATATATTGGCCCAGTTATGGTTGAGATTAAACTGCAGAATGTTTTTGTTCTGTGGGCTAGAATATTCCCAGGAATTACGGGACTCAGTTGTTGAAAAACAGTTTATTTTTCAAGCATTTCACCAATATCATTAGAATACTGTAGAGTCCATCCCTTCAAATCCCCTAGTTCCTCCCACCACCAATTCATTCTCCAAAATCACTCCTTTTTAGCTTGCAAAAACAGTTTTGTCTTAGCATTCTTAAATTTTCCAGGCTGTAGTTAAAAAGAGATCTTTTTTAAAGATCTTCATATTTATCCGGCTACTGTAAATGGAAAGATACCATGACTCAAAGCAACAATTCTCAACTTGATTCTCCCATGGTACATGGAATGGAAAGCATGAATATGCTTACCCTGCTCATCTGAGAAAGCCCTAGGGCACTAGTCATAATTGCAATTCTTTTCATTCAAGAAAACAATTCAGAATATAAGAGACTGAGAGTGACCACATATTCTCCTGGTTTACCTCCCAGCCCACTCAGAGTCCTTTGGTTGGCCCCTCCTCCACAACTTGACTTGAAAATGATGGAGCACTTTGGGACTCAGTCATGGGGGCATCTCTTCTCATTCTACACTTTTTTTTAGAGACTTCCTTGGAAGGCATCCAAAGATCCATTTTGTATGTATATGTTGATTACTCCAAAAATGTATACTTCCAAGGCAAATCTCTCCTCTGACCAAAGAAACACAGCTCTTCCTTTGTCTATTTGATATTCGATTTTTTCAAAAGCATTTTATTTTTTAAAAAATATTTTATTTACATTCAATTTGCCAACATATAGTATAATGTTCAGTGCTCATCCCATCAAGTGCCCTCCTTAGTGCCCATCACTGAGTTACCTCATCCCCCCACCCACCTCCCCTTTTGCAACCCTTTCTTTGTTTCCCAGAGTTAGGAGTCAAATGCATTTTAAATGCAATTTTTCCTTATAACCTTCTTCCCCCAGCCAGGTCCTCTTCCAAGATGCCATGCATCAGTGAATAGTTCCACTTTCCATTGTGTTTGGAAAGTCAGAAACCTAAGAGTCAGCTATAACATCTCCTCCCTCAACACCTGCTAGCTAATCCATCCTCAAGTCCTGGAAGTATCCTCAGGTAAGGATTTCTCAAATCTATCCATATTTCTCCCTTTCCACAGCTTTTCCCTTAGTCTAAGCCATGATCCTATTGCACCTGGACTACTATAATTTACTTTCTACACGGTAGACATAGAGTATGATGTTAACAGGGCCCAGAGGTGTTATTCAAATCAGCAGTTGTCAAGCACTGGAGAGGAGTAAAATAAGGTGATCAAGAGTTAAATCAGTTACTGGAATCGTAGAAGAGGAGATGCTCATCTTTAAGCAGACTATTGTGAAAGACACACAGCCCTCTACAGAACAGTCTAAGGTCGTAGTTGATAGTAAAATATTAATAGAGAATCTAGGACGTAAGATTCAGGAGCTGAGAGGCCTGGATTCCTTTTCTGGAGAGAAGTTAGCTTGCACCCATGACTCTTATGACCACCCTGAACTTGCCTTTGAGAATACAACTTGCCCATCTTAAAAACAATACTCAGAACTTGCATTTGTCTTCAACAACTGTCTGCTCTAGTTCTTGGATTTATTCGACTTACATCTGCTAAATTCAATTCTCTAGCAGAAGGAAAAGGATCAACAGAGATGTGGATGAAGACAGGGATAAAGGGAGCAGAGGTTCAGTACTAGAAAAGAAAGAGACACATAAGATGATCTAAAACAGTGAGAACATGGTTCACCCATAGCTACCTCTTCCTCTTACAGAATCACAGAATCAGTCTCATCATACATTTCTAATTAGACATGAGCCTATAATAGTGGAAGTGTTCCTCATCTCTTAGCACTCTCACCTCTCTTGTTTCCCTCCAGCCACACTGTCTCTCTGTTATTCCTGGAATATATTAGGCTTTCCCCAGGCTTAGAGAGATACTTGCTTTTGCCTCTGCCTGGGCCAGTCTTCTTTACTTCCTTTATGTCTCTGCTCACACAATATTTTTTAGAAATTTCCCTAATTGTCCTCACCGGCACTTCCTATCCCGCTTTATTATCGATATACCCAGTGAGGGGGTTAGCCTCAGAAGAGTAAGCTCTTGTCTTAATCTCTCTCTCTCCTCACTCACCCCAGGGTATCCTACAGCATTTTTGAAAATTGAGGTGTTACTGACACATAACATTCGTTCCAGGTGTAAGACATAATGATTTCATATCTGTATACATTGTGAAATAATCACAAGAAGTTGGGATGCCTGTGTGGCTCAGTGGTTGAGCGTCTGCCTTTGGCTCAGGGCGTGATCCTGGGATCCGGGATCAGTCCCACATCAGGCTGCCTGCATGGAGCCCGCTTCTCCCTCTGTCTGTGTCTCTGCCTCTCTCTCTGTGCCTCTCATGAATAAATAAATAAAATCTTTTTTTAAAAAATCGCAAGAAGTCTAGTTAGCATGTCACCACACAGTTACACAATTTTATCTTGTGATGAGAACTTTTAAGATCTACTCTCTTAGCAGCTTTCAAACACACAATACAGCATTATTAACTATAATGAGTCGCCATGCTGTACATGACATCCCTGCATTTATTTCTTTTATAGCTGGAAGTCTGTATTTCTAACTCCTTTCACCCATTTTGCCCCCTCCTTACCCCCCTACCCCTAGCAACCACCAATCTGTTCTCTGTACCTAATAGTGGCTTTTTGTTTTGTGGGGTTTTTTTAAAGCTTCCACACGTAAGTTAGATGATGCAGCATTTGTCTTTCTCATTACAGAATTTTAGAATGTCAGACTTTTAGTAGGTACTCAACAAATATTTTTACATGAAAAAAAAAGGAATACATTATCTCTTGTCACCTAATGACGAAATACCCTAGTGAAAACTCTTCCTATTAATTACTAGCAAAGTCTAACAAAGAAAGTCCTACATATTTAAGCAGCCTCAATCCGGTTGGATAGGATCCAAGCATTATGACAATCTCTGCCAACACCCACACAAAACCCCCTTTGCCCTATCCATCTGCTAAATGTTTCTCTTCATGTATTTGCCTTGTGGCTTTGTTTTTAGTCCCATCTAAACTTTTTCTTGTCCAAAGGAAGAAGCATAATCTCAGTGTCTGGTACATATTTAGCCTTTTCCTGTTCAAGACTTGGTGTTCTTTCTTATCCTAGGCGTTCTGAACCACAGCCTCCTCTCCACAGTGGTTATCCTCCGTCTGGGCCACCTGCCCCTGGCTCACCACATTCCTGATCTGACACATGTTCAGCTCCTGTCCCGAGTGAGCTAAATACCTGCCTCATCCTGGGAATGTGCGGACAGGCTGAGCTGTGTGTGGGCAGGTACAGCTGTAGAAGCGAGTTTTCGAGCTGCTTTTAGAAGCTGTTTGAGAAGCCATGCTGATGACAGAAAGCAGCAAAAGATTGTATTCATGCCCATTAAACTCTAGAAAAAAAAATACTAAGCACTGAGCTTTACAGAATTTAAAAATAGAAATGTATACATATTTATACAGAACCAAAATAAAGCACTAATTATTCTACTGAGATTATATTGAGCCTTTTGGTGTGTGTGAAGGTTTTGCATGGAGCATTTTATAAACGTAGCTAAATCAGCCCAGCAGAGAATAAGAGCAAATGCAACTCTCATGCTCTGAAAGGTCCATGAAGTGTAGACTGAAGTCCTATTCAGAGCCCCACCTCTTCTCTAGGGGGATTTTCCCAACACGTGGTATTGATTGAGGACACAAGAAATAAAAATATCTCCTAGCTTTACATTTTAGGTATACTTGGAACATTTCCCTGACCAATCTCAGAGGACAACACAGTTAAAAGAATTAAAATGGGAATGAAGGGGGCGCCTGGGTGGCTCAGTTGGTAAAAAGCCAGCTTTCAGCTCAGGTAGTGATCCCGAGGTCCCAGGATCAAGCCCCGCATCAGGCTCCTTGCTCATCATAGAGCCTGCTTCTCCCTTTCCCTCTTCCCCTCCTCCTGCTTGTGCTCTCTCACTCTCTCTCAAATAAATAAATAAATAAATAATCAATCTTTTAAAAATAAAATAAGCTGAGTAATATCCCATTGTATACATAAACTACATCTTTATCCATTCATCTTTCGATGGACACCGAGGTTCCTTCCACAGTTTGGCTATTGTGGACATTGCTGCTATAAACATTGGGGTGCAGGTGTCCCGGCGTTTCATTGCATCTGTATCTTTGGGGTAAATCCCCAACAGTGCAGTTGCTGGGTTATAAGGCAGGTCTATTTTTAACTCTTTGAGGAACCTCCACACAGTTTTCCAGAGTGGCTGCACCAGTTCACATTCCCACCAACAGTGTAAGAGGGTTCCCTTTTCTCCCCATCCTCTCCAACATTTGTGGTTTCCTGCCTTGTTAATTTTCCCCATTCTCACTGGTGTGAGGTGGTATCTCATTTTGGAATATTACTCAGCCATTAGAAATGACAAATACAAAATAAATAAATAAATAAATAAATAAATAAATAAATAAATAGGAAAAAAAGAAAAAAAAAAGAAACGACAAATACCCACCATTTACTTCAACGTGGATGGAACTGGAGGGTATTATGCTGAGTGAAGTAAGTCAATCGGAGAAGGACAAACATTATATGTTCTCATTCATTTGGGGAATATAAATAATAGTGAAAGGGAATATAAGGGAATGGAGAAGAAATGTGTGGGAACTATCAGAAAGGGAGACAGAACATAAAGACTCCTAACTCTGGGAAATGAACTAGGGGTGGTGGAAGGGGAGGAGGGTGGGGGGTGGGGGTGACTGGGTGACGGGCACTGAGGGGGGCACTTGACGGGATGAGCACTGGGTGTTATTCTGTATGTTGGTAAATTGAACACCAATAAAAAATAAATTTATTAAAAAATAAAAAAATAAATATTTTAAATGAAAAAATAAAATGAAATAAAATAAAATAAAATAGGAACTAGGGTATAATGACCATTCTGTAAAAAAAAAAAAAAAAAAAGAAAATGGTGTTCAACTTTAAGTAAGTTATCTACCCTCTCTGAATCTCAGTCTCTCCACCTAGACAATGTGATTTTGTAACAGTGATACCTAATAGCTTAACATTGATTTAATACCCCTCTTTGGGACTGTGGAAATGTATGGCGGCATTTTTGACATTTAGAAGGCAGGTGCCAGTGATATGGAAAGTCCTACAATGTGCATGATAGTCCTGCACAATCAAGAATTGTCTCCCTTAAAATGCCAATAGTGTCCCTTAGGGGAAACACTGGACTGGATGATTTTAAGATCCTTCCCAGCTCTGACATCCTGTGATCCCGTGATCCTGCCTCTCTTAGAGTCACTATGTTAACATGTAAACTACAAACCCCTAGAATCAATAAAATCACGACCCTGAGATCACAACCTGAGTGGAAATCAAGAATCCAACACTTAAGCGACAGAGCCACACAGGTGTCCCTAAGTGGACTGTTGAAAAGTTAAAGAAGTATACTGTAATCTCTTGAGTAAATACTAAAATAAAAATAGGAAAGAGATATAGCTACAAAGCCAAAAGAGCAAACAAAAAGGATTTCTAGAAATGTATATTCAATTAATCCAATGGGGCAAGGAAAAGAGGATTAGTAGAATAAACAAAGGAGACATCACAAAATAAATAGTAAAATGGTAAACCTAAATCCAACTGTATCAAATTGTATGGTAAATGTGGATGATAAACAAACACTCCAATTACAATGCAGAGGTTGTCAGAATGGATAAAAACCAAGATACAAGTATATGCTATCGACTGGAGATACACTTTAAAGGTACAGAAACAAATTGATTTAAAAATATTGAGGGATGCCTGGGTAGCTCAGTTAAGCAACTACCTTCAGTTCAGGTCATGATCCTGGGGTTCTGGGATGGAGCCCCATGTCAGGCTCCCTGCTCCATGGGGAGTCTGCTTCTCCCTCTCCCTCTGTCTCTCATCCTGATTGTGCTCACTCTCTTGCTTTCACTCTCTCTTCTTCAAATAAATAAATAAAATCTTTTAAAAAATATATTGATGGGAAAAAAGATACAGGATATTAAAGTATGCCAGGATGATATGGGTCACTATATTAATATCAGATAAGAAAGACTTTAATAAAAGAGTATTACCAGAGATAAAAGGGAGGCATTTCATAATTTTACAAAGGGGGGTCAATTCATCAGGAAGATGTAACAATAATAAATGTTTATGCACCTGATAACAGAGCTTCAAAATAATGAACAAGTTTGACAGAGTAAAAAGGAAAGCTTGACATTTCTGCACTCATAGCTAGAGACTTTAACATCTCTCCTTCAGTCACTGTAGGATAAGACAAAAATCGGTAAAGAGACAAAAGACTCGAACAACTTTTAGCCAGCGCTTTGAGTTGCTTTGTATTTATGGGCCATGGCACCTCATAAGAGTAGAGTACATGTTTCCATTTGAGTGTAGAAAGACCACTGTCTGAACCAAAAGAAAAAGTCCAGTGCATTTAATCGGACTGAAATCATACAAAATAAGTTCTCTGATCACAAGGGAGTTGACTTTTAAACTCATAATAACATATATCTAGAAAAGGAAATAAGTATCTGGGAACTAAACAACCTGCAACTAAATGATAGGGGATGAAATAATAAGTCACAAGGGGAATTAGAAAATATTTTGAACTGAGTAATAATAACAATAGTAACAAAAAAATCACAATAGTAATAAAATATAAATAAATCAAAATATAACATACATAAATTATGGGATGTAGATAAAGCAGAACCTGGAGAAAACTTTGTAGTTGTAAATGCTTGCAATAGAAAAACATTCCACTCCAAAAAGCTAGAAAAAGAAATGCGAGGACAACTTTTAATTCTTATTCTTTTTTAAAATTTTTAAAAAATATTTTATTCATTTATTCATGAGAGACACAGAGAGAGGGAGAGAAGCAGAGACACAGGCAGAGGGAGAAGCAGGCTCCATGCAAGGAGCCCAACGCGGGACTCCATCAGGGAACCCCAGGATCACGCCCCCGGCCAAAGGCAGGCGGTAAACCGCTGAGCCACCCAAGGATCCCTCTTTTTATTTTTAAGGATTTATTTATTTATTCATGAGAGGCACAGAGAAAGAGACAGGAAGAGACAAAGGCAGAGAGAGAAGCAGGCTCTTCGCAAGAGCCCAATGCAGGACTCCATTCCGGACCTCGGGATCACAACCTGAGACAACGGCAGCCACCCAACTGCTGAGCCACCCAGGCATCCCAACAACTTTTAATTCTAAATTAAGCAGAAGAAAATAAATAAGGAAGAGCAGATATCCATGCAATAGAAAATAGACACCCCTCAGAGGATACAAACAAAGTCAAAATTGGATTCTCTGAAAAGTCTAACAGAAATGATAAACCCCTTAGACCAATTAAGGAAAAAAAGAGGGAGAACATAAATTAGCAATATAAGTCATGAAAGAGAGGTTATCTCAACAAATCTTATATTCAAGTATAAAAAAGAAATATGGATAATTTTAGAACATCAAAGTAGACAACTTAGATGAAATCTTCAAATTTATTGAAATATACAATTTCCCAAAACTGACAAAAAATAAAACAGAAAACTTAAATTACACAATAAACCTTCAAGAAGTTAACTTTGTTATTTTTTTTTAACTGTCCAAAACGAGAACTTCGGGCTCTTATGGTTTCACCAGTGAATTATATCAAATATTTAAGAAGGAACTAACATGAATCTTAAACCCTTTCAGATAATAGAGGAAGAGTGATTGATTCACAGATATTAGAGGAAGAGGGATCAATTCACAACTTATTTTAGGAGACAAAGCATAAACATAATTTTAAAATGTAAGAAACTCATTACCAAAAAAAGAAAAAGGAAAAAAAAAAAGAAAAAACAGAAGCACCTGGCTGGCTCAGTCAGAGAAGCCTACAGTGCCTGATCTCAGGGTTATGAGTTCAAGCCCCACATTGGGTGTAGTGATTACTTAAAAGTAAGTAAATAAAATGTAAAACACACACACACACACACACACACACACACAGTATCCCTCATGAGTAGAGGCAAAAAAACACTTAATACAATATAAGCAAATAAAACTCAAAAATATGGAAAGATGTAACCATGAAACATTTATAGCAGGAATATAGCATTGGTATAATTCAAAAAATTAAATAATGTATTTTGCCATATTTATTAAATAAAGGAAAAACCACATATGGCAGAATTCAACACCCATTCATCATTAGAACCATCAGCAAACTAGGTATAGAAGGAAACTTCTTTATTTAGATTAAAGGCATTTACCAAAAAAACCTAGAGTCAACATCACATTTCATGGTGAAATACTGAATTCTTTCCCCCTCAGAACAAGGGAAGAATGACCACTTTCACCATATCTATTCAGCACTTTACTGGAGGTAATTAACACCTAAATAAATGGAGACATTTGCCATGTTCATGAATTGGAGAACTTAATATTTCTAAGATGTCAGCTACCAATCCCCAAATTGATCTATAGATTCAATGCAATCTCAAACATAATCTCATCATGATTTTTTGTAGAACCTGACAAGACACTTCCCTAAATGTATGTGGCATTAAGAGGATCTAGAATAGATCCTCTTAATGGATCTATTAAGATCTTTAATAATAAAATAGGTTAGAAAAAGAACAAATTTGAAAAAGAAAAAAGAAAAAAAGAAAAAGAACAAATTTGGAGAAACACACTACCTTATTTCAAGTAATGTATATTACTCTATATGTATATTACTAAGAGAGTGTAGTACATTACTTTACTAAGAGAGCATAGTACTGGCATAAAGAAATAATGCAACAGAGCCCAGAAAAGACCCACACTTACAATAGTTATTTAATTGTTTGAAAAAGATCACTAAAGCAATCCAACTTTGAAAGGGATATCTTTTCAACAAATGGCTATGGAATGACTGGCTACCCATATGGCAAGGTAATAAAGGTTAACTTCTGCCTCACATCATTAAAAAAAACATAATTTGAGATGGATCATTGACATAAATGTAAAATACTGTATATTTAAATAAATAAATAAATAAATAAATACTATATATAGTGTGTATTTATACAATGGAATATAGTTCAGTAATAAAAAAAGGAACAAATTATTGATAAACACAGCATGAACCAATCTCAAAAGTATTGTGTCAAATAAAAGCCTTTCTACACAAGAGTACATACTGTCTGATTCCACTTATATAAAGTTCTACAACGGACAAAACGAATCTACTGTGAAAAAAAAATCGGAACATTGCCTCTGGTGAGGGTGTAGGTAAGGTGTGACAGGGAATGAGGCATTAAAGAAATTTCTGGAGTGATGGTTATGTTCTATAGTTTTTGAGGCATTAAATTTCTGGAGTGATGGTTATGTTCTATAGTTTGAGAAAGTTTGAGGTTACATGGTGGGATCCTTTATCAACACTCATTGAATGTTACATTTAAGGTTTCTACATTTCATTTTGTGAAACTTTTACCTAAAAAACTGTAAACAAACATTTAACTCTGGTTGACAATAGGCATCTTGTGGTGTTTCCTTCTTTAGTGAACTATGCCTGCCATTTATTTTGAAATGCATTACAGAAAATAAGGTGAATTATCGGTGGATAGATCCAAGATTAAACAGGTATTGTAAACTGTTCATTTTAAAATCTACATAATGTGTATATTTGTACTCACTGTCTCATTATTTTAATTATTTGTGTGTGCTTCAAAGATTTAGTTAAAAGATGCTGGTAAAAAAATCAAACCAACAGGAGATGCATAGGTTTACAATGAAAAGTAATTGTCTCGGGATCCCTGGGTGGCGCAGCGGTTTAGCGCCTGCCTTTGGCCCAGGGCGCGATCCTGGAGACCCGGGATCGAATCCCACGTCAGGCTCCCGGTGCATGGAGCCTGCTTCTCCCTCTGCCTGTGTCTCTGCCTCTCTCTCTCTCTCTCTCTCTCTCTCATGAATAAATAAATTAAAAAAAAAAAAATCTTTTAAAAAAAAAAAAAAAAAAAAAAAAAAAAGAAAAGTAATTGTCTCTAGGGTGGCTCATTTGGTTAAGCATCTGCCTTCGGCTCAGGTCATGATCTCAGGGTCCTTGGATCGAGCCCTGCATCATGCTCCCTGCTCTGCTTCTCCCTCTCCTTCTGCACCTCGCCCTGCTCCTGCTCTGTCTCTCAAATAAAGGCTTTTAAAAAGTAATGGTCTCTAAAATATGTCAGTAAGTGAAAAAAGTCAAGGTACAGATGCTTCCATTTGTGTAATACATATGTACACATTTTTAAATATTATATGTATGTGTGTGTGTTATGTGTGTGTAGTTTCTTGTATTCTACGCACAAAATATTTTGGAAGGATAGACAAGAGACCATTAATGGTGGTCACACTGTGCCTGCCTCAGGTATATTTCACTGCCTCAGGTATATCTCACCATTCTATACTGGATCGAATTTATTATGATAATGAATTACTTTCTCAAAAAAGGCCTATGTAAAAACCAAAAAATAAAGAAAAAAAATGAATCCACTCATCTCCTTCTCATCTGTATTTAATAAGCAATGCACAAAGCTTATTAGGAAAGACTAGAATTTGGGAATCCAACAAGGTCTTGCTGCTCATCTGGGCAGCCAAGTAAACAATTTCTGGAAGATCAGTTTACACATAGTCATATACTGGTGTGGACTTTAGGTAAACTATTTAAATTTTCTGAGCTTTTGTTGCTTACCTGTAAAATAATGATAATGATATAATGCTGCAACTCTTAATTAAATGGCATGGGTGTAGCAAGTTCTACAGAATGGTATTAGCCCCCGTGACGACAAACTTCCAAAACAGAATGGTAAAATCAGTGCATTGAGGATCATTGGAGACACTGGATTTCAATAAAACAAGGTACATTTCTTCAAATGAGCCACCATAGGTGCCCAGATGCTCAGGAAAGCATTGATACACTGCCAGAATAAATTTATTAACTCAAAGGATTGCTGCATTCTACACATGCTGATAACAGCTTCAGTTCATCCTTAATGAACCCCTCATATCTGAACCCCTGAGTATCTTTGCTCAAGTGATTCCAAGTCATATGCCAAGTTCTTGGGCCACTAATACATATAAGGGCGAGGCACCTGGGGTGGCTCAGTCAGTTCAGCAGGGAACTCCAGATCTTGGTTCAGGTCTCCATCTCTAGGTCATGAGATTGAGCCCTGCATTGGGCTTTGCGCTCAGCACGGAGTCCACCTGAGTTTCTCTGTCTCTGCCCCTCCCTGTGCCGGTTGCTCTCTCTAAAATAAATAAATAAGTCTTTAAAAAAATTCGTTAAAGCCAAGAAGTGCTCTTTGGGTGTTCTGAGAATCAATTTCCAATGTGTGTTGGGAAAGGGGTTCCTCCACCCACACCAACAAACAATTTTAAGACACCAGCGAGGTGTCCGAAAATTCACCCTAATTCTGACATGATCTACCCGGAGACAGAGTCAGATTCCGGAGGCTGTTTCACAAGCCTGCCCCCTACCCCGACTTCAGAAGCAGGTAGCAAGCCCAGGCCATCATTACCTGTACTTCAGACAAAGTGGCTATAAATCAGAGGTTCCCAAGACCTCCTCCTTGGGCTCAATTAATTTTCTAGAGCGACTCACAGAACTCAGAGAAGCATTTTACTTAATAGAGCACTGGTTTATTATAAAAGGATGTAACTCAGGGACCCCTGGGTGGTTCAGGGGTTGAGCGTCTGCCTTCGGAACAGGGATTGTTCCTGGGGTCCAGGATCGAGTCTTGCATCGGGCTCCCTGTGGGAGCCAGCTTCTCCCTCTGTCTATGTCTCTGCCTCTCTGTCTCTCTCTGGCTCTAATGAATAAATAAAATCTTAAAAAAAAAAGAAAGAAAAAGGACGTAACTCAGGAACAGCCAAAAGGAAGAGTTATGTAGGGTGAGCTCTGGAGAAAGGGCTTACAGCTTCCCTGCCCTCTCCAGACCACCACTCTTCCCAAATCTCCACGTGTTTATCAATCCAGAAGCTCTCAGAAACCCGGCCTCTTTTGGGGGGTTTTAATGGAGGCTCCTTTATATAGGCGTGATTGACTAAATCATCGGCCATTGGTGATGGAACTCAATTTCCAGCCCCACTCCCTCCGAGGTTGGGAGGGTGGGACTTAAACTTTCAAAGTTCTCTCTAATCACAAGGTGGTCTCCAGAAGCAACCAGCCCCCACTCAGGTGCTTTCTGCAAGTCACCTAATTATCATAACAAAAGACACTTTTAAGTTCTCATCACTTAGGAAATCCCAGAGGTTTTGGGAGCTGTGAAACCAGACCTGTGGACAAAAACCAAATATGTATTTTGGTCATTCAGATATATTTGTTATAAATTATAATACTGCAAGTGCATAAAACATTATAGAAATAATCCCATTAAACTTAAGGATTAATCTTCATCTACCTAGAAAAAGAGTTTATCCAAATAACTACTTCTCCAAAGCTTTTAGTGTTTTTTTTTTCTTTTAATTGAAGTATAGCTGACACACACAGAAACTTCAGTTTTATAGGGCTCATGCAACTGCTGGAAGTTTACACAGATACGACACAACTATAGTGGCAGGTACAAAATGCACGTACATACGAGGTTCAGATTGTTAAAACACAAAATTCAACTGAATAAAATAAAAAAGACCTCACTGTTCCTGGGAATGTGGGTGTTTCCATTAGATCTGTGTTTGCTTAATTTAGCAAATATTTATTGAGAACCTACCTACTACGTGTTGGGGCCCATCACAGGCACAGTGATGGAGGTGCTGGGAAAGAAAGATCAGGTCTTGCTTTTGTGAAGTTTGCATTCTCATGGGGGATGATAGACAATACGTGAGTAAACATATACACAGTAAGAGAACCTTAGATGATGTTAGCTACCGTGAAGAAAATGAAAGACGATGAGACAATGACTTCAAGTAGGGGGCCGGGCACCTTGCTCTGGAGTGGCCCTGGAAAGCCTTTGGGAAAGGGGTGACATAAAAGCTGAGACCTGGAAGATGAGAAAAAGTTGTATGTGGATTTGGAACAAGGCGCTTCCAAGGGAAGAAACAACAACAAGCAGCAAGGACCGGTTCTTGAATATTCATGTATGGTAAAGTCTCCCAGAGTACTGATTTAAATGACAATTTCTGGGCTCCAATTTCACTATTCTGGTTCAGTAAATCTGAGTTTTAGCAAGCTCCGTGCCCACCCAAGGCATTTCTGACTCTGGTGGTCTATGAATCCTATTTCGAGAAACACGGATCTAGGGCCTGCTTCTTGGTGTGTGGGATGATTTGCATACTAAAGCCCAAAACGGGTTGGGGAATCCAGAGCTTTGGGCCTAGAGAAAGGATCCTTGGAATCTTGTAAGCCCTGACGCAGGGGTGACAGGGGAATGGGCAGGCCAGGTGGAATCCTGTGGGCTTGTTACTCAAGGCTGGAAAGGAGACAGAGGGAGGAGGGTGTAGGCCGCAGGTCTAGTCACTGATCCAAATAGCAGAAATCAGGAAATCTGTGAGATCCACAAGAGCTGAAGCCTGTTCCTACCTCAGGCTGCTCTCTGCCTTGCCTGCTGGGTCCCAGCAGCCTTCAGAAGCCTACAGGGATACTCTGTCTCGAAGGAGGATAAAGGTTGAAATGCCAGATTTTACTTCTCCAACTGCTTTATCTCACCAGTTAGAAATATCCAAATGGGGATCCCTGGGTGGCGCAGCGGCTCAGCGCCTGCTTTGGCCCAGGGCGTGATCCTGGAGACCCAGGATCGAGTCCCACGTCGGGCTCCCGGTGCATGGAGTCTGCTTCTCCCTCTGCCTATGTCTCTGCCCTCTCTCTCTCTCTCTCTGTGACTATCATAAGTAAATTAAAAAAAAAAAAAGACTTAAAAAAAAAAAAAAGAAATATCCAAATGTTGTTGACTGGGAGAAACTTGAATAGAGAGGAGATGCAATCCACTTTTTATTTCCAACCCAGATGATGATAATGAGCTTCACCACATTCTAATTACTGATTTCTGCCTGGAGGAACATCTTGGCTTTTCCAATTAACAATAATTTAATATGTTATTGCTTATCCTTTGTTCTTTTTCTTTGAGCTCATCCAATTACTGCATACTGCTTTTGTTTTCTTAGCCCTAAACACTAGTTTTATTATTTTTTCCTTATGAGATTTTTCTTAGATCTTGTCCTAATTATAAAGTATTTCCAGTTGTATTTAAAATCATGGTTAAATGCCTCGTATTTTGGCATGTATTAAAAGAGTGGATAAAGTATCATTGTTAGTTGGGGAATAATGTGAGTTACAGAATATTGTTTGGAGTTTTTTTTTAACAAACCACTTTTATTTCTTTAAACTATTACTAGTTCGAGGTAGATGCAATTTAAACAATATTGCAACAATATTGCATCTTTTTTGCAGATCAATGGCTTCAGAAGCAACCCCCTTTGTTGACTGAATAATCAGTCCAGGAGGCATTTTGTACTTTCTTGCCTTTAATACTGTGTGGGGCTCAAACCATCTGAGAAGCATGGTGGTTTCACCATATTTCTCAAATATTTTACAAAGAAACCAACCACTGGCACAAAATTTCTCAAGATGCCAGCCCACCTATTTTTATCGAGTAAAAACTATCTGCTAGGCATTGTAATTAGTTTCTTCCAAACAGCTCTTGCAGCAGACTCCTCATAATCTACTGTCTTGCAATGTTGAAACTGTAAGCTTCTTGAAGGCAGAGAACTTATATTATGCCTTTGGTTTCCCCAAAAGATCAAGTGAAATCTTAGGGTCAGAATGGGTCCCCAAATGTGAAGTGATTGACAGGTTTCAGCACCATTTCTCGTTCAATGCCCTGGCTACTGGCATTTACACTATATGGCTCTCTCCGAGTATAAAATCAAGGAAAATTAATCTTTTAACCCAATTGGCCACCTACAACTGCACTGAAGTCATGCTTTGTCCCCTCCACAGGCTCATAGATTGCCTTACCAATCTGCCAAAGGACAATTTTCATAACTACTCTATTAAAAGACCTCATCAGCTTTATTCTGTTAATTTCATTTATAGAATTTCTCATCTAATAGAAGAAATATAACCTCTGACCCATTATTATGAAGGACTATGCTTTTAATCAGGCTGTGTACTTTTAAAAAGGTTATGCATATTGCAATATCCCAATTACTTGCCAACCCACCCTTCCCAAGGGATTGGGCAATTCACTCTACTGCAATAAATCATTGCTCCTTACAAATAAATTATCAGCAATGTGTCTATGAGGACTCTCTTTCCATTTAAATTTGCTAAAAAGCTCTTCAGCTGATTTGTGTTTATGTAAGAGAATGTTTTCAACTGTTGATCTAATTTCAGTTGTGAAAATGTGGAATAGGCTGACATTAGTAGAATAAATTTTGAGCTTGCACCTGGAAGAACTGGTTCTAGGCCTGACCCCATCACTTATTAGTCTGGTAAGCTGGGAAAGTCATTTTGTCTCTCTAAGGCTTTGACTTGTTTCCTGTAAAAGGGGGAGATCATGCTGCCTGTCCTCTTACCTCTCAGGTCTGTGACCATATACAAGCTTTGTGAGCAGGAGAGCACAATACATACTTAAGGGATGACAGTCAAACCATAACACAACAAATTCCTCTACCTTGAGCTTTTATGGATTGAGCATAAATTTTCCTCGAGGAAATTCTGATTCCTAAGTGAATAAAATTTAAAGCCCTGCTGGCTAAAACTTGTTTCTTGCATGGAAACATGCTCTCTCTAGAAATGTGCTTCTCTCCCCTCTCTCTGACTTAGCTACTTATTTCCAACTACTGCTCTCTCCATGCAATTCCTCCACCTTCTTTTAGGCTGGTGTGAAGTCTAGCTCCTTGGGGCTCAGTGGTTGAGCATCTGCCTTCAGCTCAGGGAGTGATCCCAGGGTCCTGGGATCCAGTCCTGCATTGGGCACCCTGCAGGGAGTCTGCTTCTCCCTTTGCCTATGTCTCTGCCTCGCTCTGGGTCTCTCATGAATAAGTAAATAAAATCTTAAAAAAATAATAAAGTCTAGCTCCTCAATGATATAGCCACACCACACTGATTTCTTCACACACTGATGTCTCAGAGATTTTATGATGGTCTAAACCATTTGATTAATGCTGGCTCCTCTAGCAATCCTTCTCTGACCACCCTGACCAGGTCTAGGGTACAGGCCCCTCCTCTGTGCTCTCAGAGACCCCTGGAGCATATCTCTTTTCTAGTACCTGTCACACTTCACATTCAAAAGAGCATTACAAAATATATCTGATGTAAAGTTGAATAAAACAATATTTGATCACTTATTTACTCATCATCAGGTTAAAAAGTCATGACATCATCACTACATTGACCCCTCCTAGACAGCCCTTCCATAACTCTCAGAGGTAGCTACTATTCTGAATTGATGTCCATTATTCCATGCAATTCTACCTCATTTAGCTACACACAAGATGTGGAACTATACACCATATAGTATGATTTGCTATGTTTTTAAAACTTTATATGGAATTATACTCAAAGTATCCTTCTGTGGTATGCACTTTTACTCAATGTTGTTTGTGAGATTCTCCTGTGTTGTCTCCTTGAATATACTATGTATACAGGTTTGAGTCTACTACAAGATAGTCATGAATTCTTCTAATGGATGGATTTTTTTCAAAACATTTTAAGATAATTGTGCTGTGAACTTTCTTATATTTGTCTTTTTCTGCACTGGTGTATATCTTTCCATAGAGAATATACATAGAAACACAATTGTTGGGTCACAATGCATGAGGGGCATCGGGTGGCTCAGTCAGTTGGGTGTCTGCCTTCAGCTCAGGTCATGATCTCAGGGTCCTGGGATCCAGCCCTGAGTCGGGTTCCCTGCTCAGTGGCAAGTCTGTTTGTCCCTTTCCCTCCACCCCTCCCCTGACTCAGCGTGCTCTCTCTCTCTCATAAATAAATAAAATCTTAAAAAAAAGAAAGTATGTGTGAGCTAAGCTTCAACAAATATTGCCAAATTGCTTGCCAAAGCAGTCATAGGAATTTATATTCCCATCAAAATTGTCTTGGATTTGCCCTAGCTTTCCATACTTTCCAACACTTAGTGTGGTTAGACTTAAAGTGTAATGGGTCTTATGTCATTTCTATTTGGTCTCATGTGGGGAGCATCAGAAGGAAATTGAATGGAGGGCAGAATTTTCATTCCTTCAGTCCCTTCTCTGTAGGGCCACCACAGCACAAGCTAGAATCATACCTTCACTGTCACTGGAGAGACTTTTCCTTACTGATTTGTGGGCATTCTTTACAAATTCTGGCCACTAATATTTTTTTCTTGGGTATGTGCATGACAGATATTTTCTCCCAACGTGTGGTGTGTCTTTTCACTTAAAAACCTATTTGGGAGTGAATGGGTGACGGGCACTGGGGGTTATTCTGTATGTTAGTAAATTGAACACCAATAAAAATAAATTAAAAAAAAAACCTATTTGGGGGGGATCCCTGGGTGGCTCAGCGGTTTGGCACCTGCCTTCAGCCCAGGGCGTGATCCGGGGATCCCGGGATCGAATCCCGCATCGGGCTCCCTGCGTGGAGCCTGCTTCTCCCTCTGTCTGTGTCTCTGCCTCTCTCTCTCTGTCTCTCATGAATAAATAAAATAAAATCTTTAAAAAAACAAAACAAAACAAAAAACCCTATTTTTTAATTAAAATGTTTAAAAATTACAGTGGTTCTATTTATCAGGTTGTTCCTTTTACAGTGTATGTTGCCTTTGTCTTCTAAAAGAATTACTTCTCTACCCTAACGTCATAAGGATCTTTTCCTGGATTTTCTTCTAGATGATTAATAAAAGTTTTGCTTTTCACCTTAGACTTTCGAGCCACCTAGAACTGAGTTTTGTATGTAGTGTGGAGTAGAAATCTACATGTACTTAATTTTCCTATGGCTAATCTGTTTTTCTAGAACAAAGTATTAAACTGTTCTTTATTCTCTACTATGAAACACTTCGTGTTTTTGCTTTAGGCCACTCTTCTCTTTATGGCTCCAAGTTTAGTATATATGCTGACAAAGTGGGCACTCGCACTTCACTTTATTATCTGGTTATATATCTCCCTGTAATAATTTTCTATTGCAGCTATAACAAACTGCCACAAACCTGAAGGCTGAGAACAACACAGATGTGTTCTCTGAACTGTAAGTTCTAGAGGCCAGAGGTCTACAATTAGTCTCATGGAGCTGAAACCAAGGTGTCAGCAGGGCCAGGCTCAGCCACATACTAGCTGACGATGCTGGGAAAGTTCTTAATTTCTAGGGGCTGCTATTCCCCATGCATAAAACAGGATAGCACCTTTCTTGCCAATTTCTTAGGGCAGTTGTGAGAATGAAACAAGGCAACAGAAGCAAAAACACTTTTCAAGCAAAGGAAATCCATCCTGATTGGAACAGTAAAGACAAATAAGTAAACTTATGAAAGGAATGAAGCTTTTGACACTTTAAAAAGTGGCTAAGAAAATGATTATCTAAAATATAAAGGTACTGTGCCAAATCCCAGTTTCCTGTGGCTCCTGGGGCCTCCTAGCAAGGTTAATTATTCATGCTAACTGGCTGTTGCCATATTTTACTTACAATTTCTCCCATTACACCATCACTCTGATTTTTTTACATGCAGAAATGGCTGCCTTTATATATCACGTCAATATCGAGACTAATACAGCACAGTGACATGAATAATAGCCAATCTGCCACAGCATACACTACACCTCCTAACATGATTCATCGATGCAGTTTTGGTAGTGCCCTGTTCCTTGATTTGAAGTTCTGGAGGTCTATGTTTCCCCTTTATATTAACTTTGAATGTGCCTTGTCAGTTATCTAAAGCATGGTAGCTTTGGACTGAAGAGATGCTGTATTTTGAGGGCCAAGGACTCTGACATTTGTATAGAACTCGGGTTTGTAGACTAATTCAATCCTTTTCTTAGTTTTCATGCCCTTGTACATAAGAAATGACGACCTGGCACAATTTACATAATTAGTGGTGACACAAAGTATTCCCCTTCTTTTCTTAATTTTCTTTTTTAAAGAGCAAGGCTGAGTTAGAAGAGCTATCACCAAAAGACTTTTAATTGAATGAGCAGCCTAGAAAGTAATCAATGGTCATGCTGAGGGTAATCTCATTTATGGCTTGTCTGCTTACTTGTAGCTTTAAAATAAAAAATCCCCCAGCACTTTCTGGGAGATTCTTTCTTCAAGTCTGTGAGTTATTCTCTTTGTTCTAGGACATCAACCATTTTCATATCCCCATACCTGCTAAAGTCCTGTGTCTAACAGAAGAGCCACTTATCTATTTTTAGCCGTGCTAATGGCCGATTTTCACACAATAGAGCAACCTGGCCAAACAGTGACCTGAAACAGCATGTTAAGACAGGTGACATGTAGAGTCACTGTTACAGTCCCCAATCCTGGCTGTTAAAAGCTCTATGTGGTTAACGGCTAAATCCGGGACTGTGTAAAGATGGGCCCCCCACACAACTTTGGGAGAGCTATTTTCAGCTCAGGTTCAGATAGACGCTGAATACGTGGTCTAGGACAGTGGAGTGAGGCCTTTTATGGGCTGAGGTTGACATTTCAACTGCCTGATAGGATATTTCTTGAGTCCCCGCCATGTGTCCATGGCTGTCAAAGTGACTAAATTGTTTGATTGACTTAGAAGGCGAAAGATGAGTTTTAGAGCACAGATCAAATTTGTGAAGTGAGAAGTTAAAGTGAAAATGTCTGGGTGAACAAGGCAGTGATAGCTTAAAAGTTCCCCCAAATGGTGTGTCCAGAGAGCAAGCACTGGGAAAGCCATAAGCAAGGGGCAGCAAGATGGGGATGGTCTTAGAAAGGGACAAGGAGACAAGGGGGGAGGGCCAGGCATCCTGTTTCCTCTCACAGCCACTTAGCTCCCATAGGAGGCAACACTGGATGCCTCTAGTCTCTTTGGCCTGCAGGCAAAGTAGTTAGTTGGCAAATATGAACTGCCTACTGTGCACACCCTCCTCTAAGTACTATAAGAGGGAGATACAAAGAGATATGTGACATGGGCTCCAGACTCTAGCCTCTAGTTGCTTATAGGCTGGGGAGGCAGTGAAGATATCTATGCATGAGAACCCTACCCTGAACTTTATGCCATGTGCCACATAAGACGTATAGCTTATAAAGGTTCATGGGAGTTCATGATACCCCATCTGTTTGGGGCAATTTCTACCTTCCTCCCCTGACTTTACAATCTAAGGCAGGTCCTTTCACTATAGGCTCTCCTAAAACCTCCACTTTCCTGGAGTCTATAACTCTCCATGATTATTTTCTTTGTAGTTACTTTCACTGTATAACCTGTAATCAACATGAAAAAGACCAAGGGCATTTTTCTGCTCACCACTGCATCTCCAGCACCTAGCAGAGTATTTGGTATCCCTCTCATGTACTCCAGTTAGTATACTTCCTAATATTTCTTTCTTTCTTTACTTCCTAATAGTTCTTTTTACTTAACTTTAGATAAGATTTACATACGATAAACTGAATTCATTGAAAATGTACAGGGTCTGATAGATGCATACAGCCACAGAAGCACCACCACAACCAAGATACATTTCCATCACCCCAAAAAGTTCTCTTGACCCCCCTATCTCAATCCATCCCTATCTCCGATCCTGGCCTCAGGCAACCACTAATGTGTATGTCTGCATGTCCTACAATTTCTACAAAATTTCCTTCTCTCTAATTTTTAGAGTTTCACATAGATGGAATTATACAGCACCTAGCTTCTTTTGTTCAGCATATTGAGTTTGAAAGCTCTTCATTTGGTTATCGTGTCGCCACAATAATTTTTATGTCTCCTCCAACAGCATTTGCTGATGACGCATTTCTGTTTTATTGTCATATTTTCCATGTATTATGTCAATCATTTTGTCGTGACAAATGAGTAAGTGTGTTCCAAGCAGTGTGCGAAATTTTGTAGTTTGTTAATAAGCAAGAATCCTCAGCAGAGGCTTCAAAACTTTCATCGTTGTTAAATGAACTTGGGTGAAATACTGAAGTATCACACGATTTTTCACACATTCGAAACTCTGGCATTAACTCTCTTCTTTTTCCTTTTGGCAAAGTCTGGCATATCTATTAGGTAGTCACTGCTTTTACCTTGTAATCCAGCTGACCGAGAGCTTGTACTGGGAGTCAGAACATGTGTCACATATGCCATTTCCTTGACATTAATTTGTGCTTATGTTATTTGTGTTAGCCTCAAAGCTGAATTTCTCTGAAGGAATCTTTTTTTTAAAGTCACTCATCAGTTTTGTTAAGGTTTCTTTATTTCAAGCTAGATTTTTGAAAATCCACAAGTCAACTGGGGCTCACAGAAACTGTAATTAATTGTAATTGGGGGAAAGTGCAAGGATGAGCCAGGGCCCCACCATAAACCCCTGCGTATGGAGAACTTGCCACTCTTTCCATAGGATGCCCGGGCCTCCCTTGTGCAATAGGTGGTTGCGTGAATACCAAGTGAGGCGCCAGCCTATATCCATGTATACAATAGAAATACAGCTCTTAAAAAAAATAAAGAAATACAGCTCTTTTTCCTTCCTACTATTCGAGCTAGAAACTATATAGAATAGTACATACTCCACTTTGAAGACCATGGTGAAGTGGTGGAGAGTTCTGGAAACCTGATGAGCAGGAGTGACATAATAACAAAGGGTATGATAATTAGATTTACAGGGTGATGCTTTGGAACCTGTGTCACAAGGAGCAGTGACTAGAGGCAGGGGGAAGAAGAGTCAGAGGTTGTGTTTGCTTTTATTTCCATTCATTTTTTAGTTAGTATATTTAAGTGATATACACTCAAAGTAAAATATTGAAAAGAATAGGGGCACCTGGGTGGCTCAGCGGGTTAAGTGTCTGCTTTTGGCTCAGGTCATGATCTCAGGGTCCTGGGATCGAACCCCACATTGGGCTCCTGGCTCAGTGGAGAGTCTGCTTCTCTCTCTCCCTCTGCCCCTCCTCCTGCTTGTGCCCCCTCTCTTAAATAAATAAATAAATAAATAAATAAATAAATAAATAAAATCTTTTAAAAATATTTTGAAAGGAATAAAAGGTACAAAGTCTTCTTCCTGCTCAACTTTCATCCCAACTCCTTAGCTCATGACTGCTCCTAGTTCCTTGTGCATTCCCTGGATGGCTTCTGTGTGTATACATTTCCATGTGTGCCTATGTTTGTCTACTGGCACAAACGTGGTTAACAGTTCATATGGTTCTAAACATTGCTTTTTCACTTAACAACATACCTCAGACATCTTTCCACATATATAAAAGGAGAACCACTTGATTCCTTTCCACTGCTAAGTCTTCTATTACCTGGATATGCCATCATTTTTAACCAGTCCTCTTCTTTCTATTTAGATCCTTATCAGAAGTACTGCAGTGGTCATATGTGTATGTATGTCTTGCATCGAGTTATTTTTAGAAGCAAAATTTGCTGGATAAAATCACATACCAGGTTCTACTGTTGCATAACAAAACTTCCCTATAAAATAACAGCCATTTATTTGTTCATGATTTTGTGGGTTGGCAATTTGGGCAGGGCTCAAGTTGCATGGTTCATCTCTGCTCGTGGAGCAGAGATGCATTTTCATGCTGTTGGTGGGTTGGCTGGGGAATTGGTTGTTCCTAGATGTTCTCTCTATCCCATCAGGGCTCTGGCTCCAGGGGCTGCTACAGCTGGGAAGGCTGGGCCTCTACTGATCTCTCTGCAGTGTCTCTTCCTTAAGAAGGTTAGCTCAGACTTGTTTATAAAGTTGTAGTGATCACATACTTTCTAGAACATTCATCCTCTCTACTGATAGCACCATTTGGATATGCTCCTCTTTGTCAATCTCTCTCAAAATAGTGTCCAGAACATAAGACAGTACACGAGGATGGTCTGACTAGTATAGCAAAGCAGAACCATTACTTGTTTTCCTTGGACATTCCATCTTGGTTAAGAGAGCCAAGGCTACACTAACTTTTTTAGAAGTTGCATTTTATATTTTATTCATATCTGCTGTCAGTAAATTAAAAACCTATGTGTTTTTTCTTCAAGTATGCTCCTTTTAGTACTGTGCCAAGAGACACTTGAAAGGTTTTTTTGTCATTTTCCATGTGACAATCCTCTAATTTTAATTTTTAAAAAGATTTTATTTGTTCATTTGAGAAAGAAAGTGTGAGCGAGAGACAGCACAAGCGGTGGTGGTGGTGGTGGTGGTGGTGGTGGTGGTGGTGGTGGCAGAGGGTAGGGAAGTGGCAGAGGGAGAGGGGGAGGGAGAAGCAGACTTCCCACTGAGCAGGAAGCCCATGCTGGCCGGCTCATCTCAGGACACCAGGGTCATGACTTGAGCCAAGGCAGATGCTTAACCAACTGAGCCATCCAAGTGCCCCGTGACAATCCTTCATTTAAAAAAGGGAAATTGGCTTAATAAACTCATCCATATTCCTAGAAAGTGGTATCACCAGTACTTGGCCATCCTGTTTTCAAATGATAATTTAAGCATCACATACTTTACCAGGGAAGGGAACAAAACATGAGATGTTCTGCAAAAATGTTCAATCTTGTTTTCTGTTGAGACAATATGTACGTTGGTTACTTTGCCATTTTCCAGTACAGAGGAAGCCCACTTCTTATGTTCCAAATGAAAAAGGAAAACTGGTAATTAGATAAGACTATCATCTCAGTTATAGGAGTCAGGTGTACTCTCCCCAAAGACGCAATAAATATGAAATGTTCAAGGAGCTTGGTTCTCCTGACAAGGTGAAGATGGGTTCACCCCTTCCAGATTCTTTTGAAAAAGAAAAAATATGTTATCAGCATAGGGTTGAAAATCCATTACGTGTAAAAACAAATAGTTCTTTAATACTAATAAAAATAAGTAAATAAATAAATATTATCTTAATATCTTTTGTTGAAAAACTTTCAACTTTCTTTTCAAGTCCAAAATCTTTCACTTGCTGCTTTATGAAAAATGATCAATCAATTAATTTAGGGCCTGGAAAGAAGTATCTTCTGATCTTCGACTAAGAATTCCCCTGAAATAAGAAACCAGCTTTTTGTTCATCATAAATATCAAACTTTACGTTTATTTATATCAATCAAGTTTCATCTTCTAGATTCAGATGAAGAGTCTGCCTTGGAGAGATCCTTAAGGCTCCTGATTATGTCATAACAATCCATTCACCACCCCTACCAAATTCTTGTGATAAGCAGATTTTATACATGTTTCAAATGTCCTCCTCCAAGTCATTAAAAAATTGTTGAACAAGACAATCCCAACTTTCCAGCTCTGCAGTATGACACTAGAAAGTTCCCTCCAGGATTGCAGGGAGCCATAATCAGCACCTTTTGGCTACAGTAAATTGACCAAGGCTGAATTCACCAAGCTCTACTGGGCATCCAGCCTATGCTTCTGTAGCTCATCCAAAAGGACATTGTGAAAAATGCTAATATCTGCTTTCTGGATGCCCTCTTTTTACTTCCTTTCTGAACTCCTACTTTTAAACTCAGTCAAGTGGTTTCACAGACTGGACTGGTGTTTATTTAACTTTTGTAAGGAAAAATATTTCCAATGCAGAGGTATTTTTAAATGTCTGTAAAGTTCCTTAATTAAAAAACGCCAAATTCATCTATACACCAAATAAATTGAAATAGCCCAATGCACACTATTCTTAGCTCAATCTGCCAGAGCTCATTTGCATAATATCACAATGTACTGATTTCAGCTGTTTGTAATATCAGGACCAGACGGAGCAAGGCCAGGAAATAGAGTGGAAGTAGCAATGAATGCTACAGTACTGCTTTTCATTAATGAGAAGCTCAAAGCATGGCCTCTACAAAATCACACTTGTCAGAGCCTTAAATGGGTACTGTCTAAGGAGTATTGATTGATCTCGACTAGCCAGGAAATTAGAAAGAGGAGAGTCATAGTGGAACAATTCATCTTTGTCAATAAAAGGAATCTCTGTTTCTATGGGAAACCATCTCTCTCCTGGTCCGTAGGATGTAATCTTCAAGAACTGTATATTCTGTAGCAATTCATGTGTTTTCTTGGAAAGTCCTCCAATTGCAAGAATTATGTATGCTTCTACTTGTTATCTTAAGCCACTTGTAATCACGTTCACCTCCTCATGTGAAATGCCACAGAAGTGAAATGTCCACCCAGCGCACCCAGGAGTTGCTTAGTATTGTAACATTTTAAATGGGGGATAGTTGTTATAATGGCCATGGAAACCCAAAATTATATTCTGTGATGTTGTCTAGAGGGTGATTTTTTTGCTTAGAATGTAGGTGCCATGGAAGTAGGGATGTTCCTTTGCTCAACGCCATGTCTTCAGCACCCAGAAGTGTGCTTGGCACATGGCGGACGCTCAGGAATATTTGTGCGATGACTACATGGATTGACAGAGAACTACTTCAACAGAGACCTACTGAGTTTCTGCTGGGGGCAGGTACCAGGTCATATGCTATTGGGACTGGTCTTTCATTTGTTCAATGGAGAGCATGCCTATGTCTGAGGCACTGAGCTAGGTTCGAAGGGTCTAGCTATGGAAAATTTAGTGTGTCTTCTTAGAGCTTCTAGCCAGCTCAATGACAAGTAGCCAGAAGTAAAAGATAGATTCCTTGCTCTTGGGAGCTAGCTATTTTAAAATCGAGTTGAGAAGGCCAGACTTAAATGTAAGAAAGTTAAATAATGAGACTTTCTCACATAGATCATTCAAAGGCGGTCATTCCTTTTTTTAGGTATAGTCCTAAGCCTTACAGATTCTCTCTGCAATTAAGTTCATGTCCAGTTTTGTTTTCTGAGGGCTCAGAGGCTCTTCTTCCCTCAAACACTTAATCCTACTCTCTCCTTTCTCCTTCACTCTATGTGATTCTCATTTATCATCTTGGCTTTCCTGCATCCTGTAAACCCCCAGTCAAACAGGAAACCAAATAAAGTGTGATGCGTCTTGTTTACTTTGAAACATCCCAACCTTTCTGCCTACACCACCGAAAGCAATCAAACTTCAAAGTCTGTTGGCTGTATCATCTCAGCACTTTTAATTTAGATGTAGTTACATTTGCATAACAGTTTAGCTGTGAATTTGGCAGGAAATTTCTGAAGAGTTATTTTGGTTCTACAGAGAGCGTGCCCAATGTCTAATAAGCAGATCTCCTGTGCGCTATTGCATTTTTATCATTACAAAAAAAGTACCCTGGAGGCTCATACCTTGGCAAAAGCTTTTTTGCTAACAAATAATACGATTAGCAGCATTGCTTTTCCTGAGAGTGATAATGTGGTAAAGCCTGTTGAATTTTTGAAACCATAGTAACAATACCGGAAAAAGTCAATGAAAAACGATATTTTAATATTGTGTGGTATATATTTTTTCCATTTGTTTTTATTGAAGTTTGGTTTGCCAACATATAGTATAACCCCCAGTGCTCATCTCATCAAGTGCCCCCCTCAGTGCCCATCACCCAGTCACCCCATCCTCCCCGCCCACCTCCCCTTCCACAACCCTTTGTTCGTTTCCCAGAGTTAGGAGTCTATCATGATTTGTCTCCCTCTCTAATTTTTCCCACTCAGTTCCCCTCCTTTCCTCTTATAATCCCTTTCACTATTTCTTACATTTGGAAGAAGCAGCAAAATATAGACCAGGTAAAAATCACTCATAATCCTACTACCTGAAGCTAAGCACTTTAATATACTGAAATAAGTTGTTTGAGTTATTCTTTTGCTGTGTGTTTGTGTGTGTTTGTATGTGTGTGTGTGTGTGTGTCTGTGTGGAATGAACTCAGGAGTGTATGCTTCAGGCCAAGGATGGAAAATAGGTGTTCTCTCTTTCACTTGCTCTTTTGCTTATTAGAGAAGACTGATATACTGAAGAGGATTCTGAGACAAGGATACTATGATGGATTACTAATGCCTGCCTTATTTCTTTTATTCTTTTATCCTTTGTTTCTTTTTCATGACTTTGTATTATAAAAAATTCAAACATAAAAGAAGCAAAATGATATAATGAAACCCTGTGTACTTGCCTAGCTTAAGCAAGTATCAACTTTCTGCCACTTCTGCTTCGACTGTATCTGTTCCTTCTACTTCCCAAGCCACTTGGTTATTACATTCATACACTTCTTTTTTTAAAAAAATTATTTATTTATTTGAGAGACAGGAAGAGCATGAGCAGAGGTGGGGTGTAGGAAATGCAGAGGGAGAGGAAGAAGCAGACTCCCCACTGAGCAGGGAGTCCAACACACAGCTTGATCCCAGGACCCTGAGATCATGACCTGAGAGGAAACCAGAGCCAGCTCCCTAAATGACTGAGCCACTCAGGTGCCCCCATGCACTTCTTTTATAACCAAAAATGGCATATGTTAAAATGTACACATTTCAACTGCACAATTTTGAAAGGTAGATACATCCATACAATGCACACCTCTGTTCAGAACATTTCATTCATAATCAGGCCTGGCCCTCCTCTACCTTGGAGACATCCAGAATTCTGAGTCTTCTAGAACTTCATCTACACATACATATATAGTATATACACTTGTGTCCTGCTCCTCTGCTCAGCATAGTGCCTGTGAGATCCATCCTTGTTTTTTTTTTAAAGAATTTATTTATTTATTTATTTATTTATTTATTTATTTATTTGACAGAGAAAGGGAGAGGGAGAGGGAAAGAGAGAGCGTGCAAGCACACAAGCAGGGGGAGTGGGAGAGGAAGAAGCAGACTCCTCACTGAGCAGGGAGCCCAATGTAGAACTAAATCCCAGGATAATGGAATCATGACCTGAGCCGAAGGCAGATGCTTAACTGACTGAGCCACCCAGGTACCCTGAGATCCATCCCAGTTATTGTGTGCATCAGTAGTTCATTTGTTTATTGCTGAATTTATGAATATACTATGGTTTGTTTATCCATTTTTCTGTTGATGAACACCTGAGCTATTTCCAGTTTGGGCTATTATGAATAAAAGTGATATAAACTTTCTGGTGCATAGTGCATGTGTCTGTGTCTGTGTCTGTGTGTGTGAGTGGGTGAGTGGGTGTGTGTCTGTGCATGTGTAGATATATTTTTACATTTCTTGAATACCTGGAAGAAAATGGTTAGGCCATATAGTACGTGTATGTTTAGTTTCATATAAGAAACTGTCAGACTGGATCCCTGGGTGGCGCAGCGGTTTGGCGCCTGCCTTTGGCCCAGGGCACGATCCTGGAGACCTGGGATCGAATCCCACATCGGGCTCCCGGTGCATGGAGCCTGCTTCTCCCTCTGCCTGTGTCTCTGCCTCTCTCTCTCTCTCTGTGACTATCATAAATAAATAAAAATTAAAAAAAAAAAAAGAAACTGTCAGACTTTTCCCACCCTGATAACAGTGTATGAGAGTTCTAGCTGCTGTACAACCTCATCCTTGTTAGGGTTATCAGCCATGCTGGTGGGTATACTGGTATCACATTCTGGTCTAGTCATTAGGGTGACCAAGTGCTAGCACACACATTTCTAGGCTGAGGCCTGATCAGGGCCCAGTGAACATCAATGACATATCAATGTCTATGGTGTCACAAAGGCCTCTCCCTGACCAATGAGTGGCTGGAGCATGGGGATAGAGAGGGCGGTAATGAGCACTGGGCACTGGTGTCTTGGGACAGTCAGACCAGCTGGACACTCGAGGTAGACCAATCAGAGCAAAACACCATGTCTGGGAAAAGAAGTAGTCAGAACTCCTGCAGGCTTGGGAAGCAGACACTCTCCTCTTCCACAAAAACCAAGTTGAAATTCTCTGTGAGCCATGAAGACCATCTCCTGCAGGAAAACCACCCTGCCCAGCACCTACGCTTTTCCAGCCAGGTTTGCCTCTCCGCCATTCTGAAATATGTGGCCACCAACATTCTGGAGCTGGTGGGCAATGAGGCCCACAATGACTGCAGGGTTCAAAGGGCAGTGAACAACAACATGCAGAGCAGCCACCTCTTTGAGGATGACACCACTTCTCAGGTCTCTGAAATGTTCTGATCCAGCAAGAACTGCTGATGCCTGGGTCCCAGAGACTGGAAGGAGTCCACACAACCTCATCCAGTGCCGAGACTTCTCACAGAAGGAGCCTGTGCTGCTAACACCTACGCATGCCATTAAAGAATTGAATTCCAATTGAATTCCAGCAGGCTTCTGGCTCTCCTCAATTTTAGTCATACCGAGGTGAAGTCGTCCATGTGTTATCTAAGAGAATAAGTTCCATGAGTAGTTGGGAGGGATAGAGGACGTGGTCCATGTGGGGTACTTGAATCAGGTGCCTTCAGAGGAGCAGTCTGCAATGGTACCAGTGTCGGGGGTGGCCATGGTGGGGGCACCTGGCTGACATAGCAGGAGTAAGAAGGCTTCCTCATTGCTTCTGAAGAAGGAAAACCTGGTGAGGCCAGAAAGTTGGCTAGTGGGGGGTCAGGTGAGGCTTCAAGGCTTGCTGAATTCCCAGAACACTGGTAGTAGTTGGGGTGGGGCCGAAGATGAGGAGGTAAAGAAGGCTTCATTCATGCCAGGGAATGCCAACAGGTCAGAAGGAGACAGCAATGGGGCTGGGGAGAGAGGCTGGCATAGCAACTGGCATGCACTTAATGGCACAGGGGCTTTTACATGAAGATTGGGGAGCGATGAAGGAAAAGGTAAACAAGTATAGAGAAATTACAGGCCTGTTGGTTTCATTGATTATTTATTTATACCCTGTCTCATCCCAAAGAAGGACTTGAAGCAGGGATTATTAAACAGTGCTGTGATTCTTCTGGTAGAATATATCCTTCTGTCCTCTCTAGCGGACAAAAAATAGGAATATTGCATATAAGCACCCTCTGGCCTAAGGCATGCAAAACAAGCAGTTCTCAATGGTTATCAAATATTAATGAGCGGATTTGTTAATGTATTCCATTGTAAATGCAATTATCAATCTCATTCTCCGACGAAACACCAATGAGTCTAACGATCATACATTTGATAGAACATCAGAGTTAAAAGTGCTTAAATAAGTGTTTGAAAAGATGTATGTATATCCTATGTAAATTCTGCTCCAAAGAATAAAAGCAAATACAGTTCTTATAAAAACACTTTCATGCACTGTATGAAGTCAAAAATAGATGTCGTGCTACATGTAGAAACCAGAGATGAATTTTTATGAACAATAACCATTCACCCTCCACTGTGTCATTACCTGAGGTTTTTACTTGTTCAGTCAATGCTCCAAGGCCACTCTCTGCTGCACCTCTGGCCTTTTTGTAGAGGGCTGGTAACCTGAGGCCAGATAACTTGAGCAACAGAATTAGATGGACTGAGTTCAAAATAGCAGCTCACCACTCACTGGCCATTTGATCTTGGACATCCACTTATTCCCTCTGAACAGCAGTTTCCTCGTATGTAAAATGGGAACTACGAGTTCATCCATCTTTGGGTTTTTACAAGAATGAAGCAAATTTATGCCTGCAAACTGTCGTTTAGCACAGAGTACTCTTAATGAGTAGCTACATCTATCTTCTTCCACATATACCAGATGTTTAGGCCTGGTTCTTCTTCTTCTTTTTTTTAAAGATTTTATTTATTTGAGAGAGAGAGAGGGAGGGAGAGCACAAGCAGGGGGAGCAGCAGAGGAGACGGAGAAGCCAACTACCCCCTGAGCAGGGAGCCTGACACGGGGCTCTATCTCAGGACCCCAGGGGATCAAGACATGAGCCAAAGGCAGATGCTTAACTGCTCTGAGCCACCCAGGCGCCCCTAGGCCTGGTTCTTCCGTGATCGCTGGATGCTGGGGCCACTGGCTCTGAAAGCCATACCCTGCTAAACCTCGTGGAGAGACAAAAGAGTACCATGAGGATAAGAAGTCAGAGTTCAAACAGAACTAGACAGTCCACACACTGGGTTCCTCTTGGCTTCCCACTGCCTGGCGACCTCCCCTATCTCTGCTTTCCACCCTTCGTCAAGGCAGAAGGACTCCGCGTGGCCTCTGCCTGCTACACAGGAGTACTCTAAGAATGAAAGTAATAGAACTGGTTGTGGGCTTGCAGCTCTTTGGAACATGTACTTATATAAATAAGTCCAGGAAATCTTCCTTGTCACCTAATGCTCATTAAATATATTTACAGATAACTCACTGTCAGAATGTTCACCCACAGAAATCATGGTTTGTTAGGCCCACAAAGTCCTCCTTGCCTTAGCAGGCCTCTCCCCAGTAACTGCCAGTGGAGAGTCACCATCAGATAATAACACCAACGTTGCTATCACCACCCCACCCCAAAATGGAGTATCTGTTGGCCCCGGGCATTGGTTTCCTGTATTACAATGCCCTTCAGCCTACAGCCTACAGTGTGGTAGGGAATGCCAGAGAATTAATCATTATACTTAAGACTGTAGCATGTTGGTTAAATAGCTACTTTTTAAAAACTGCTCTTTTCTGGACTTACAGCTATTGCTTATAGCACGAAACACAGTCTCCCGGGTACTCCATTGAGCAGCCCAACAAAGGGAATTTGTTAAAGGTATCAAGAAGCCAGAGTAGGTGGGTGGACCATGTCCAGGTTAGCATTCTCTACAGCCAGGACTTTGCAGTCCATGCAGGAGCCAGTAAGTAATGGTCAGTCATGACTCTTGTAAGGAGGCAGGCTTCTGAGACTCTTTCAGATACTCCTTGATGGCCGCAGTGAAGTTTGAAGGCTGAGCCCTCTGGGGAGTCCCACAGGTGTGAGGCCAAGGAGCAGAGCAATACCACCAATGCCTTTAAAGAACTGTGTTTCAGCTGTCCTTGTGGCTTTTACAGGAAACATGGGGACCAAGATAAACATAGCATCTGGCCTGGACTTTGCCTATTCATTTCTTTTTTTTTTAAATTTTTATTTATTTATGATAGTCACAGAGAGAGAGAGAGAGAGAGAGAGGCAGAGACACAGGCAGAGGGAGAAGCAGGCTCCATGCACCGGGAGCCCGATGTGGGATTCGATCCTGGGTCTCCAGAATCGCGCCCTGGGCCAAAGGCAGGCGCCAAACCGCTGCGCCACCCAGGGATCCCTGCCTATTCATTTCTTAATGATATCTTCTGAGGAGGAGAAATTTTTAATTTTTATGAAATATAATTCTTCAATATTTGATCTTATTTTCTGTTAAATTGTGAATTACATGGAATTATGTTTATCTTACTACATTGCTAGGATAATTTCATTAAGTCATATGTATTTTCTTTTCTTAATTTTTATTTCTTTTTTTTAAATTTTTTATTTATTTATGATAGTCACACACATAGAGAGAGAGAGAGAGGCAGAGACACAAGCAGGCTCCATGCACCAGGAGCCCGACGTGGGACCCGATCCCGGGTCTCCAGGATCGCGCCCTGGGCCAAAGTCAGTCGCCAAACCGCTGCGCCACCCAGGGATCCCCTAATTTTTATTTCTTTAAAGATTTTATTTATTCATGAGAGACAGAGAGAGAGGCAGAGACTTAGGCAGAGGGAGAAGCAGGCTGGCAGGAGGGAGCCCGAAGCGGGACTTGATCCCAGGACCCTGGGATCACAACCTGAGCCAAAGGCAGATGCTCAGTCACTGAGCCACCCAGGTGCCCCCTTTTTTTCTCTTTAAATATTTTATTTATTTATTCATGAGAGACACAGGAAGAGAGAGGCAGAGATACAGGCAGAGGGAGAAGCAGGCTCCATGCAGGGATCCCAATGTGGCACTCGATCCTGGGACTCCAGGATCATGCCCTGAGCCAAAGGCAGATGCTCAACCGCTGAACCACCCAGGTGTTCCCCCTTTTCTTTTCTTAAAAAATATTTTATTTATTTATTTGAAAGAGAGAGAGAGAGAGCGCACAAGCTCAGGATGGGGAGGGAGAAGGGCAGAGGGAGAAGAAACAGCCTCCCTGCTCATCAGAGAATGTTACTCGATCCCAGGACCCCAGGATCATGACCTGAGCCCAAGTAGGTCCTTAACCGAATGAGCTACCTATGCATCCCTAATATAATTTCATTTTAATTAGAAACATGCTCTGTAAAGTTTCAAACTTTTCTGAAATTTATTGAAACTTGGTCTGTGTCCCTGAATATGGTCTATCTCGGTATACATTCCATATACATGTAAAGAGAATGCCTATTTTGCAGTTGTTTGGTGTTTAATTCTATAAATGTCAATTTAGGTTAAGGTGGTTGATAGTGTTCTTCAGATCTTCTATATACTTACTTATTTTCTATCTAGTTTTATTAGTTATTCAGAAAAGATGTTTTAAAATCTCTGATTATGTTTATGGGTTTATATTTTCTCTCTTTAATATATAGTCAAATTTGTTTCATTAACTTTTTTGGCTGCTTTTCAGGCACATTCAGAATTGGCATTCTTCTGTCCTCCTGATGTATTATTTATTATCATTAAGAAATACCCTTCTTGGGAAGCCTGGGTAGCTCAGCGGTTGAACATCTGCCTTTGGCTCAGGTCATGATCCTGGAGTCCCAGGATCAAGTCCCGCATTGGGATTCCTGCATGGAGCCTGCTTCTCCCTCTGCCTATGTCTTTGCCTCTCTCTGTGTGTCTCTCATGAATAAATAAATAAAATCTTTTAAAGAAAGAAATACCCTTCTTAAAAAAAAAAAAAAGAAGGACGCCTGGGTGGCTCAGTGGTTGACTGTCTGCCTTAGGCTCAGGTCGTGATCCTGGGGTCCTGGGATCGAGTCCTGCATTGGGCTCCCTGAAGGGATCCTGCTTCTCTCTCCACCTAGGTCTCTGACTCTCCCTGTCTCTCATGAATAAATAAGTAAAATCTTAAAAAAAAAAGGAAAGAAAGAAAAGCCCTTTTTGGGGTGCCTGGGTGTGTGTGTGTGTGTGTGTGTGTGTATGTATGTATATATATATATATATAGGAATATATATACATATATATATATATATATATCCATATCTCACACTGTCTTTATCCATTTATCTAGTGATGGACACTTAGGTTGTTTCCATGTCTTGGCTGTTGTGAATAATGCCACAATGAATATGGGGGTATGTTTTAATCTTCTTTGGATATATACCCAGAAGTGGGGTGGCTGGATCTTATGGTAGTTCTATTTTTAATTTTTTAAGGAACCTCCGTACTGTTTTCCTTAGCAACTGTACCAATTTATGTTCCCACCAACAGCGCATCAGGGTTCCCTTTTCTCCACAACCTTGCCAACAGTTCTTTTTTGATGATCGCCATTCTAACTGGTGTGAGGTGGTATCTCATCATGATTTTGATTTGTATTTTCCTGATGATGAGCCATGTTGAGCATCTTCTCATGTGCCTAGTAGCCGTAGTATCAGTAGTATATCTTCTTTGGAAATATATCTATTCAAGTCCTTTGCCCGTTTTTAAATCTGATTGTTGGGTTGTTTTGTTTTGTTTTGCTATGGAGTTGTTTGAGTTCCTTACATAATTTGGATATTAACACCTTATCAGATAGATAGTTTACAAACATTTCCCCCCATTCCACAGGTCGTTTATTTTGCTTTGCTGATTGTTTCTTTTGTTGTGCAGAAGCTTTTTCATTTGCTGTAGCCCCTACTTGTTTATTTTTGCCTTTGTGGCCTGCACTTTTGTCATCATATCCAAAAAGTCTTTGCTAAGACCAACATTTTAGGAGCCTTTGAGCCTTCTTAGAGTATTCTTTACTCAAGATCTGATCTATCTCCTCTACCGTGGTGTTATCCTTCTGACAACTCTACCCCATGCACTGTGTGTTATGACGTTTTTCCGCTCTGACTGGTAGGAGCACAAAATATTCTCAGCCCTCTGGGACCTCTGGAAATTGCTCGGCCTAGTGCTTCACAGAGATTCTATTTCCTGAGTCTGGCAGTTTCCTCTCATGCATGCACAGGAGTAATCAGCCAAAGGCTCAAGGGAACACATCGGCAGATCTCTGGAGTCTTCTGTCTGCAGTTTTCTCCTCTCTGGGGCTCTGCTCCATGATTACCAGCAGCATCGGCCTTCCTAAATCTTGATCTTTGTCTTTGCACTCCATTCCCCCCTTCCTCTGCACCGTAGCTTGGAAACGCCTCCTGGCAATAGGTTGAGGGAATTGGAGGGATCATCTCATTTATTTCTCTTCTCTTTGAGATAATAGGCCTGTGCTGCCTGCTGTCCAGCCTGAAAGCAACTGGTGCATGTATTTTATCAAGTTTTCTAGTTGCTTAAATCAGGAGAGTCAATCAGATCCTTATGACCCTACCATAGATGATGGCAGGAATCTGTGATAAATTTCATGGGTTCTTGCTTCCCACTGACCTTTTAAAGCTTTTCTTTAATTCCTTTAAGCACAGTGAACACATCTGTCTTACAGTTGATGACAGATAGTTCCAGTTTCCCAGGTGTCTGCTGATTATCATTTTTCTATTGTTGCCTAACAAACGACGACAAACTTATTCCCTTAATTCAACAGCCAATTATTAGCTCACAGTTCTGTCAGAAATTCAGGCACAACTCTGTGCTTTGAGGTTTATCAGCTAAAATCAAGATTTGGGGCAAGCTGCATTCTCATTTGAAGCCGAGAGGCTTCTTTCAAGTTGTCACTGTTGTGGTTGAATTAAAATGTTTGCAGTTGTAGCACTGAGTTCACAGTTTCCTTGTGGACTGGCAGCTCGGGGGCTCTCTCAAGCCCCATAATAGTCCACACTCCTTTCCACAGGGCATCTTGCCTAGACTACCCATTAGGTCTACTTCACTTCTGGCTCAACTTGACCCTGAAGCTATAACTGTTTGGTTTCCCAGCTTGGAATGGTTGGTGATCTATTCAATCTTCGCATCCTAGGCAGACCCTGGGATTTAATGACTTGACCCAATCTTTAGTTCTTGTTTTCCTGCAGGCACATGAGGCTGCTCTGTTGCATTAGGGAGAACACTGATGGGGCACTGATCTTTTTTCTCAGAGCTCAATCAGTCTTATAAGTCGTAGAAACTCTTTCCAGAGTCTGAAGTCATTTTAAAGCTGAAAGTTACAGGAAAAATTATTACGGTGGATTTACAATTTCGCTGTCATATATGTGATGGTATCTTAAGTAGGTATTTTCTCTTTCATAACATTCCTTCAGAGATCAGTAATTCCTTCTGCTTCCTGGTCACTCTAGGAAGCTGGTCAAGGATTCTGGACATTTTGGACAAAAGGTTTTATTTTTTGTATTTCTCCCACATCTCTGAAACAGGACATGTAACCTACTCCCGGATACAGAAGGAAGGAATATGACAGGCAGGGACTGGGTTCTGGGTGCAACAAGCTCTGTCACATCTAAAGGCAGAGGTTACTTGGGCCCTGGTTTTCACAATTGTGACTTAGGTCTTTTTCGGAAAGGGAATATTATTAAGAGCTCAAATAGAAGGCTCTGGAATCAGTTCTGCCCTTTTGGCTTGCAGGCTTTTCAGACTCCCTGTAGTTGTTAATGTGCTTGGGGTAAAATCACTCTGCAAGGTGGATGACACCTACAGGGAAATTAAGGTCAGCGCAAGAAAATAACAACTGTACATAGATCTCATTTCTAACATATCACGTGTTGGTAAAAACAGTCTTTAAATGTTCTTGCTAAAGCGGTATTAAAATGGATGGACTGATACATCTTGTTACATGTAGCTTTTATAGAGATTAGGAAGTGAGGCTCTCTTAGAAGGTCATTTCAATTTTCTCCTAATATAACTTGCTTTGACACCTCAAAAAAAAACTTCCTTTGAATTGCATATTTGCTTTTAATTTCAGTACCTTCTATTTGTTACCCTGTGTATGCATCATTAAGTATGCAGTTTTGTCTTAAAAAATGGAGCAAATTTTAAAATGGGAAGATTACCATTCAAAAATAATGATGTACCTCTAGAGAAGGGTTGTGATTCAGTTTTATGTGTGTCTTTGAATTATTCTCACCCAAATTAACAAATCTGGAAAATCCTGAAAGCCAGTGTCAGATTTTTTTTTTAGCTTGAAGCAAGCTTAGAGATCATCTAATTTCTTTTTTTTTTTTTTTGAGATTTTAAAAAAATAATCTCTACACCCAACATGGGGCTCAAACACACAAGCATGAATGAGATCAAGAGTTGTGTGCTCCACCAACTGAGCCAGCCAGGTGCCCTGCTGATTTCTTATTTTATAGAAAACAAAGATTTATTAAAATTATATATGTAACCTGGGATCATACAGCAGAGTCTCACAATCACTCTTTCCAGTGCTTTTGTGAGATAATGAAATGTACCATACACAAGCTACAGAGGATACTATTCTGGATAGCATATGATAACAAAATCCTCTACTCATTTGTGGAGCAACTATTTTCTTTCTGTGAAGCAAGAAGAGATTAGAGCAGTGACTACTTGTGCTACCCCTTAGCTATAAATTTAGCTCATATCTTTTTTTTTTAAGTCTATTTGGTAATTACACAAAATCACAACCATTAGGGATGAGTCACTCTACATACAAGAAAATTGGTATTGAGATTAATTTGTGTTAATCAAGCATAATGGGCTGACCATGAGCAATGACAGCAGCTAATATAAATACATGATCAACTTAGGAGAGTGGTGGTACTTTTCCTAATAAGTCCATTTGGACTGAAACAGACTCCCTCAACCCCTGTGCTACCATCATAGACCTGTCAATCCTTCAAACTCCCTAAGGCCTATGCTTCTTAAGCTTTGACAATATCTAGAAGAAACTAAAAAATGATTTCGTAATTCTTTCAAAAAAATCTTCTGGCATTTAGTGTCTTGTTAGGCACTTAAGCAGCAGATAAATCTCAGCTTCATAAAATCTGACTTTTTGGCTCTGCTTTCAATGGAGATGAAACCAAAGAAAAAGACTGTCAATTTCTGACACCATCATGATTTCCTGCAAAATTATGTGAATATATTGTTGTCATTCTGATGTGGACTCCTCTAGCTTTTCCTTTGTGGACTTCGAGAGAATAGTTACTAATAGACTTCCCTGGGAATGCAGTGGTTTGTCTACTGATGACTCATCTTTCCGTACAATCTCTGCTTTTCAGAATGTGTCTATTGCCTCCAATTCTCCAAGCACTACCTCCCCCGTTTCTTCCCCTATCTCTCAACCTCAAAATGCAAAAGGGACTTTAAACTAACACACGGTTTCATTTGATTTCATCTTGAATACACACGGCCCTTTTCAATCAGCCTTCCAGACCATTAATGTACATGCAATAAGTATCTCCAGCAATGTCTAATTTTGGTGTTATCATTACACAAATGATATTGGGTTACACATCTTAACTCTTTTCCTTTCCTTTTCTTTTCACTCAACATTATGCTGTTGAAACCTACACCGATTCCATTTTTTACTACCATATAATATTCCATCGTCTGCACATACCTTACTTTATGCATTTCTCTACTTGCATTTAGATGGCATCTAATACTTCTATGTTACTAACACTGCTACCATGAACATACTTTTATGTGTGTTTGTGTGCCTAGACAGTAATTTCTCTGGGCCCAATACTCAGGAGTGGAAATCCTGGGTCCTGGGAAATTCACATTTCTGTTTTTGCTAGAAACTTCCAAATATCTTTTTATAATAGCTGCCATCAGTTTACATTTCCATCAAGCATACGTGAAGATTCCTGATTATGCATATCTTTTCTAGCACTGTATAGTATCCATTTTTTGAAGTTTGGGCTGTGAGCATAAAGCAAAATAATGTTGCTGTTTCATCTCACATATTTCTGATTACTTTTTTTAGATATATATTTTTATTGAAGTTCGATTTGCCAACATATAGTATTAACACCCAGTGCTCATCCCATCAAATGCCCTCCTCAGTGTCTGTCACCCATATTTCTAATTACTAGTGAAACTGATCATCCCTTCATACATTTATTGTGCATCATGCTGCCTTTCTGTGAACCACCTTTTCATAATCTTTACCCAGTTTTCTATACTGCAGAGTCCATTTGTCTTGCTGACTTGTACAAGTTTCTTATATATCTAGACTAACTATTCTCAGTGGAGATAGTATTCCTTTCAAGAGGACATTTTGGAAATTAGTGGGGGCGTGTTTAGTTATCCCAATGGTCAGAGGGTATTATTGGGTTTTAGGGAGTGAGGGCCAGGAATGTTAGACATCTTACACACACAAAATATTCCTTTATCCCTCCTAACTTTCTTTTTTTTTAAAAGATTTTATTCATTTATTCATGAGAGACACAGAGAGAGAGAGAGAGGCAGAGACACAGGCAGAGGGAGAAGCAGGCTCCGTGCAGGGAGCCTGACGTGGGACTTGATCCCAGGTCTCCAGGATCAGGCCCTGGACTGAAGGTGGTGCTAAATCACTGAGCCACCCGGGCTGCCCTATCTCTCCTAACTTCTTTTTTTTTTCTTTTTTTTTTCCTCTCCTAACTTTCAAATGTCTTGTCAGATACTTAAGGAGATGACAGATCTGTTTGTATATGAAACACAGTAGATTCTGAGTTCAGATCATTTAAAGCACAAAGTAGTCCTGAATCTTTTTTTTTTAATTTTTTATTTATTTATGATAGTCAGAGAGAGAGAGGCAGAGACACGGACAGAGGGAGAAGCAGGCTCCATGCACCGGGAGCCCGACCTGGGATTCGATCCCGGGTCTCCAGGATCGCGCCCTGGGCCAAAGGCAGGCGCCAAACCGCTGCGCCACCCAGGGATCCCAGTAGTCCTGAATCTTGTTCAGGAATGCAACTCTCTTTCATTTGAATGATTACCTAGGTTCGCTTATCATTTTGGAAAGGCAGGTAACCAATGGCAACAAGGCTCAAGAATTTGTGACTCCAATAAAACATGCCTAGTTTACTTACAATAAAACATACATTAATTTACATTTGTAGCTGTACCATTCCTAGTGATTCTATGTCTGTGTGCAACTATCTCTCTACTTCCTATGTCTTCTAACATATTTGGCCCTTTTGAAACACATAACTCTTATCCTTTTATTTCTTTTGATATGACAATTAGGACATTGTAATACTTATTTTTAATTATGTGTGTTAGTAGATAATATTATCTACAAGTTTTATTTTGGGGTAATATAAGGTGGTTACACAACAGTTTTTTAAAAGAGACCATTAGATCTGAAAGGATTGAGATATACTGTTCCAAATATTAATCTGTTTGTGTTTTTGACATTGCGAATGATTTTCCCCTAATATGTCCCTCGTCTTTCTTTGTGGTGTCTTCTAATGAACTGTGCCTTGACTTCTGATGTGGTCAAGTGTAACTCTTCCCATTATATTTTGTGCTTGCTGTATCTTAAGGAATCCTCTTGAAAGCCAACAACAAATGGATCTTCTATATTTTCTTCCAATAAAGTTGCAACTTTGCCTTCCATTGGGGGCTTTTTGTACATGATGACAGGCACAGGTTTCATTTCATTTTCTCAATATGGTTAAGTCCGTTTTTCTAATTACCACTTATTAAATAATCTGTCCTTGATTTGATACAACTTTGTAATATATTTTAAAATTGTGTAGGGCAAGACCCTTCTTTGGTCTTATTTTTTAGAATTATATTGGTTATTTGTGGATATTCACTTTCTCCTATACATTTTAGAGTCTGTATGCCCAATTACTCCCAAAATACAGTGGGATTTTTGTTGTAATTGCATCAAAGCTGTAGACCATTTCGGGTAGAAATGAATACAAAAAGATTTTATTTACTTCTATTTATTCAGGCATTCTTCAAAGTCCTTTGTAAACATTTAAATTTTCTTCATTAGATTTTGTGTTTTGTGATTAGATTAAGTTTCAGATGCTTTACAGTGGTACCTACTATTATAAATTGCATCTTATTCTCTACTGTATTTTCTAATTGGTTATTATTGATCTAGAGAAATGCTATGGGTTTTTATGTTGACTTGTGTTAAGCAACTTTTTTGAACTCTTCAGGTAGTTCTAATAGTTTGGGAATTCTCTTTTACCTTCAATGTAACTTAGAGGCTGGACAGGGAAGTGTCACCCACTTCCTACCATTTCTGGAAGGAGAATCAGAAATATTTTGGTTATTAGCTATAATAACTACCATATTTGATGATGAATATGAGGTAATATATACCTTCAAGGTTCTCTAAGTTCATTACTCACACCCACAAATAACTACAAAGTGGGCAGATATGATAAAAGCCAAAGAGAGATTAAATAAAATACTGTGGGACTTTAGAGGAGGAAGAGATCTATTGGGCCATGGTGCCCTACAAGCACAACACTCCTTCTATAAAGGTACTCCCCTTACTTCTAGTTGGTGGGACTAAATTGATCTTTATGAGGATTGTGTCCATTATGTAGACATTAACTTCAGAAACCTCACACTATACATAAGCAGAAAGATTTCCAGGTGCACTGCATAGACAAGGGAAAAATAAATGTGAGATGAGGCTAGAAGATTCATCAGCCACTGGGCTCAAGCTATGATTTAGCTTAGAAAGGGGAATACATTTTTGGTTCATATAGTCAAGTCAGCTCAACTGCTGTTATTGTTGAGCTACTCTGGAGCCTCTATTTCAGATTGGCTTCCAAATATGTGGACTCATATCTGAAATGTTTCCCACCAACACTGGCAAAGTGAAAGTGACTCATTGTAAACTTTTCAGAGATAATAGTTAGACCTTGAGCATCAAAATTGATTATACTTTGAAGCTATTTGCAGTATGAGTTTGCTGAATTACTGTTCAATTCCTATTAATCATGCTTCTGAGAACTTCTCAGTGGATTGGAATTATGGCATATTTTATTTATTCATTTATCAATGATGGGGCTATTAGAATGTCAATTCCAAGCCTCATTATATGTGTAGCTTCTTAGACGCTTTTGCTTTTGTATTTGTGGATTTCTAATTTTTTCATTATTTTGTAACCCTTGCTAATCCTTAGCTGAGCTCCCAGCCCACTTTCTGCTCTCCAGTTCTGAGACCAGTTTCCTTAGTTCAAATTACCCTGACCAGACTCAAGTGTACACAGATTTCATAGCTCATGAAATTCCAGTCCCAGTCCCAGTGATCGCCTCAATTGTGTGAGGTCTAAGCGCCCCCAAGTCCACCTATGGCACCCTCAAATGCATATTCTTCTCAGTACTATTTGTCTGTGCATATGGTCCTCATGGAGAGATGCTCCAAAGAAGACTTCCCAGGAATTTCTACAGCCATTGTATTTGGCTGCGGGGAAGCTTATATTTATTAGATCTTTATGTCATTTAGGGAAAAGGATGGGAGATGTAAAAGCTTAAAGGAACATTTTGAGGACAGCTGAGAGAAATCATAGTTACTTTGTACTGGCAACAGTTTTATTGTTCTCAAATCCAATGAACTGTCTTTATACCATAGGTTAATTGTTAAAAGAAATTACTTATCATTAGTTTCATTTTCTCTACTCATTCTTAGGTGGTGACCTCCCTTCTTTTACTGAGAAAATAGAAGCAACCAGAAGAGAATTTACCTACCATCAGATATACTAACCCAATTACATTGTACACACACTGCCTCATCCTTTTTTCCTATGTAACAGCAACCTTTGCACACTTGTCCTGGACCCCTGTGCAAGGCTTACAATCAGCACCCCTCTCTACTGTGTCATTATATGCAGATGAGAGTGCTCTATGACAAGCAGAGAAAACAAACATGCTATGAAATCTCCCTGTTAAAAAAAAACAAAAACAAAAAACTCTTCTTAGACTATACAACCACCCAAAGAAACCCTTTTTAGACTATATAACTACTCTCCACACTCCTCCCCCCACCTGTATTAGTTATCTAGGGCTGTGTAACAAATTTCCCAAAACTTAGTAGCTAGAAATGACATGGATTTATCTCATGGTTCATCTGGATCAGGAAGTTGGGAGCAACTTAGTTGGTGACTATAGCTCAGGTTCTCTCATGAGGCTGTGATCAAGCTGCTAGCCAGGGCTGCAGTCCCACCACCAACAGAGCTGAAGGATTCATTTCCAAGTTCACTCACCAAGTTGTTGGGAGGCCTTGTTTCTCGTGGGCTATTGGAGTGCAGTCCTTAGTTCCTTGCCACACTACTTGGTCCTCTCCAGAGTTGGAATGGCAGCTCGCTTCTCCCAGCACCAGTGTTCAGAGAGACAGAGAAAGAGAAAAGCCAAGAAAGAAGCTACAGCCTTTATGTAAATTAATCTTCCTGCTCAGAAGTGACACCCTATCACTTCTGCCGCATTCTATTCTTAGGAGTGAGTCACTATATCCAGCCGGAACTTGAGGGGAGAGGCTTACACAGGGGTGTGAATACCAAGTCAGGGAATTAGGGGAGAGTACGTACTTCAGAGACTCACTACCACACTCCCCTCAAAGGTGTAGTGTAGACTTACTATCTTCATTTTCTCACTTCCCACACCTAGAAGGTTTTTGCCTCCTCCACTCTTTTGGAACAACCTTCACCTTGCCAAATCTAACGATCGGTTCTAAGTCCTCATATTAAGGATTTATCAACATTTGACAGTTAATCATATCCTGTTTCTTGAAAAATTTTCTTCACTTGACTTCTAGGACTCCACAGTCCCATGATTCTCCTGATACCCCACTGGCTTTTCCTTTTCAACCTCCTTTGTTGGCTCTTTTCATCTAATCTCTAAATATTGGAGTCTCTAGGGGATTTCCTCTGGGGCTCTCTTACCAAGGTTATATCATCCAGACTCACATCTAATAATCACCTAAATCTTAAAATGCCCCAAATAAAACCCTTGATTTCTACCCATAAAACTGATTTCCCCAGTGTTCCCCATCTCATTGAACAGTACCACCATAAACCATATTGCTTCTGTAAAGATCCTCAGTGTCTTCATGCTTTCTCTCTCATTTCATACCCAGATTCAATGTTTCCACAAATTTATTGTACTCTACCTTCAAAAATATCCCAAATTCAACCCCCACTCACCCATCATACCACTGGCATTTTGGTGCAACATACGATTTATGAAACTAAAGCAGTGCTCCAAATGAAATTTACAGCTGTAAATACCTATTTTCTCTTTATTGATATTCTCTATGTGGTGATACATGGGCCTCCTGGTTTCCTTTTGCTCCTTGTCCACACTTCCTTTTAGATCTTGAGTGTACTCAAGATAGTTGATTTAAAGTTTACTGAAGTACAACATCTGTGCTTCTTCAGGGACAGTTTCCATTGACGACTTTTCTGCCTGTCAGTGGGCCATATTTTTTTGTTTCTTTGCATGTCTCACAACTTGTTGAAATCTGGGCATTTTATACAAAACAATGTGGCAGTGCCAGAAATCGGCTTCTTCCTCCTCCCTGGGGTTTGATATTTTTGCTGTCTGTTGTTTGTTGGTCTAGTTACTTTCCTGAACCAATTTTCTGAGGTTTTGTGTCTATTATAAGTAAATTCTTTGTTGTGTGTGGCCATTGAAGTCTCTGCTTAGTTAGATTATTGGTCAACTAAAGACTACCCAGAGATTTCCTAAACACTGGAACTAAAGGCTCCCAGTGTTAGCCTAGGGGCTCTGCTTTCCTGTTCAGGCACTCGAGACTGTTTGCCACACTGCTTTAGTCTTTACTTCCTGCTTGTGAAGAGTTTAACTCAAGGTGACAACTTAGCATGTTCTCAGTTTGTACAGAGCATTCATAAAATCCTAGCTAGGAATGCACACTTATCTACACATGTGCAGCATAACCTTTTAGATTTTCAGGAAACTGTCAGTTCTTCAAAGCCCCATATGGACATCTTATTCCCAAGCTTTCCTTCTTATTTATTTATTTATTTATTTATTTATTTATTTATTTATGAGAGAGAGAATATGAGCGGGGGGCAGAGGGAGAGGGAGAAGTGGACTCCATGCTGAGCAGGGAGCCTGACGTTGGGCTCGATCCCAGAATCCCGAGATCATAACCTGAGCTAAAGGCAGACACTTAACCAACTGAACCACCCAGGCGCCCCTCAAACTTTCCTTTTAAGCTTTTTGGTTGGCCTATTGTTGGCCCTGTTGCCAACTGCCTCAAACAGCTATAAGTTTAAACAACTGCTGTAATTGTTTTCAACAAATACCTTCAAGACAAGATAGTACTGGGTGAGTTTTGAATTAGGTTAAAGAAAGACAGGCCTCAGGAATGGAGTCTTCTAGTGTGTTTTACGCTGGTCTCAGCCTATCATTAGAAATGTTATGGGCTAGAAGTCTCTGGAGATGCTTCTGTAGACATCTTTTTCCCATTCAATGTTAGGACTGACCCTTGTAGTTCTTATTGAAAGATTCTGTCCAGCGACAACCCTCAGGAAACTTTGAAAAATACAGGTTCATTACTTCTAAAAGTAGGATATCACACAGCACAACTGAGGCCACACAGGTTGGGGGAGGGGGTGAGGAGAGAGAAAGTGAGGGAGCAAATGCGCTGGGGCTCTGCTTTTATTGGGGTCAAAAGCGGAGCATAGGGTTTCATGGGCTCATTTCTATTGGTAAATTTAAAACATAAGAGCAAGAATTTAAAGAGTAGGGAAAAGACAAGTGGCCCAAATGGTCAGTTACTGAAATCAACCAACAGCCCCAAAACCAAGGAGCTTCAGTGCAGGGAGATCTTTGTCTACTCATGTGGCTGACAATGTTTTAATTCCAGATAGATAGCCTGATAGCCAGCTTTGAAGTGGATGCCTCAGCAACCAAAGCTTAAGTCAGGCACTTGTGTTAACAAAACAGAAAAAACCCTCATAACTGTCAGGGCTTATACTACACAGGGAACGCCAGATTAAACAATGATGGGAATGGGACTGCATTCTCTGCTGGCAGCCAGACTGTTGCCTTTCACTTTGGTTGCAGGTTGTTAGTTCTTTAGGCTACTGTTGAGCAGAGAAGAGAGGCTGAGGAATGGGGCAGATTAAAATGCCACAAAGCTGGGGTGCTTGGGTGGCTCAGTCAGTGAGGCATCTGCCTTCTGCTCAGGTCATGATCTCAGGGTCCAGGAATCGAGACCCAGTGTCGGGCTCCCTGCTCAGCAGAGAGCCTGCTTCTCCCTCTCCTCTCTGTTCATGCTCTCTCTCTCAAATAATTAAATAAAATCTTTAAAATATTAAACTTTAAAATGCCACAAAGCTCTCTGTCCTGACCAAGATTCAGCTTTTTTTCTTGAATAAACGTTCCCAGATTGTTCCACGGCTTTGGTTAATTTCCAGAGTTCTGAAAACTGGTACTAACAGTTTTTGCTAGTGTTTTCATTGCTTTTATGGAGGAAAAGGGTTTCAAAATTCCTTACTCCACTATTCCCACCGATGTCCCCTAATTGCTGCTGTTTTGACTAAATGTTCCTTCTGTGAATATTTGCATAGTTGGCTACCTCACTTCAGTCAGATCTTTGCTAACATTGTCACTCCTCAGACTGACCTTTTCTCATCTACTCTTTCTGAAATAGCCCCATCATCCTACCCTGCTATATTGTCCTCATAGCACTTGACATTGTGCTATATACTTAATCATTGTCTTTCCCTCTAGACTAGAGTCACTCAGTAAGGAGGAGGACTGTAAATTTTCTTTACAGTTTTAACTCCTTCATATAGCACTCTCTGGCATTTAGTAGAAACTCAATAATTATTTGTGGAATGAATAAATAATTGGAACTATTTAATTTATTCTTCCCCAAAATAAAATATCTGGCTCAACCAAATCTATTTTTCATAAAATAATAGTCATCATTTTGTAGGACTATTAGTGTAGTAGATACTAATTAAATACGGAAAATCCAGAAACTTAGAAAGAAAAGAATAATTACCCATAGATATTCTTGTGAACATTTTGTTATATATCATACAAATTTCTTTTACAGAATAAGATTGTTTTATTGCCTGAACATATCTCTATATGTGTGTGAACCATAATTTGTTTAACCATTTCCTTATTGATGGACATTTAAGTTGCCTCTAATTTTTTTTGAAATTGTGATGAACATCTTTGTAGAAAATCTATTTTTCATTTTTATGGCTATTTCCTAAGATAAGAATCCTACAATTAAATTTTCAGGTCATGGAGGGGCACCTGACTGGCTCTGTCAGTAGAGCATGCAACTCTTGATCTCAGGGTCATGAGTTTGAGCTCCATGTTGAGGATAAAGCTTACTTTTGAAAAAGTAACAAATAAATAAATAAATTTATTTTCTGATCATGGAATATATAAAATGTCATATTATTTTTATACATATTGAATTTCTCTCAAGAGATGATTTTATTAATTTATACCCTGATCAACAGTGTTGGAGCATTCCTATACCCTCAAAACTTTCTTTTTTTTTAAATATTTTTTTTTAATTTTGAGTAATCTCCACACCCAGCGTGGTGCTCAAATTCACAACCTCAATATCAAGAGTTGTGTACTCTACCAAATGAGCCAGTCAGTTGCCCCTCCCTCAAGACTTTCGAACCCTGAATACTTTCCTATTTCAAAACAATGTTTCATCTTCATGTCCATTTCTTTAAATGCTAATAAAGCTAGCAGTCTTATATTATTGAAAATGTTCATTTTGGGGACACCTGGGTGGCTCAGCGGTTGGGCGCCTGCCTTCAGCTCAGGTCATGATCCCAAGGTCCGGGATCAAGTCCCACATTGGGGTTCCTGTGAAGAGCATGCTTCTCCCTCTGCCTGTGTCTCTGCCTGTCTCTCTCAGTCTGTGTCTCTCATGAATAAATAAATCTTAAAAAAATGTTCATTTTGATTTTATGATTACTCATCCCTTCACTTTATTTTTTAAATATTTTATTTATTCATGAGAGACACACAGAGAGAGAGGCAGAGACACAGGCAGAGGGAGAAGCAGGTTCCCTGCAAGGAGCCCAATGTGGGACTCAATCCAGGACCCCGGGATCATGCCCTGAGCCAAAGGCAGATGCTCAACTGCTGAGCCACCCAGGCGTCCCGACTCATCCCTTCATTTTAAACACTTTTTAATTATTCAATTTTTCCTTATTGATGAGGGAGTACTCTTTAAGCAAATAATCCTTTATTAAACATGAAAGCTTTCATGGTTCCTCCTTTCTATTTTAATATAAATTTTAATGTTTTAATTTCTAATGCAGCCAAATCTCACTATTTTATTGACGTAAACATTAAATGTTACTTGTTTAATTATTTATACATTTTTTGCTACTGTGAATAGATTTTTGTTCTTTATATTTTTGAAATAATAATATTGGTATATAAAAAAGGCTTGGATATTTAAATTTTGTAAGTCTTCTTTATTCTATATAGCATTATTTCTGGTGTCTGTTTAGAAAAGTTAAGAAAATATGAAAATACTTATTCATATGAAAAAGTAAGCAGCAGAACCTACCCCATTATTTATGGATCTATTTCCTAGGCAGATCCTCAAACTCTAAAACTCAGAATCAAAATGAGCATGTGGTTACATGAAATACAGAGAGTATTTGCCCAACTGCCCATGTGCTTTTCTGAAGATTGCAAGTTGTGGCTTCAAAATTTAATAAAACCAACTGCAATGGCCCTGAATTGAAAATACTCCCCCTCCTCAAAATCTGTAGCTACTCCATCCCTGGCCAAAAACAATGAAGTTCACGTTCTTATCTTGCAAAAATACAATCACTGTATGCTCTCATTAATGATTTCCCCGATGCAGTTCCTTTCCTTTTCTTTCTAATATTTTATCATGATCACTGTTCTATTTTCAGCCTCTCTCCTCTCCATTTTTTCATCAACTGTCACTTATTTCAAGTTCTTCCTCACTTTTGCCCTGTCATTCTTGTAATAATTCCACTTTGACTTTTCTTAACTATTTATTAGTTTATTCTCTTTTATTTCCATGTTGATTATCATGTCACTTGAATAGAATGATTCATTTATTCCTTCTTTCAACACACATTTATTCAGTACCTAATCTCTGCCAGACATTGTTCCTCACACTGGGGATATATCCCCAACCATGGAAACAGACAGACGATGACTCTACCCTCACAGCAGAAGAGATAATGATCAAACAAGACCTTCTACAATATATCAGGTGGTGATAAGCGTTATGAAGAAAAATCAAGCAGGGAAAGAGGATATTGAGTGATGATGGCAGAGAGAGGTTGCAATTTTAAGTAGGGTGGTTCAGGAAGGATGCTCTGACAAAGTAACATTTAAAAACAGACTGGAAAGAAGTTAGGGGGTAAGTCATGGCAAGATCTTCATCTGGGTAAACGATGTTCCAGACAGAGAGAACAGCACATAAAAAGTGCTGCCCTACATTAGGAATTAGTGATAATAAGAAGGCCAGTGTACCTGGTGTGGAGTGAGCAAGAGAGAGAATAAGGAGGTGAAGTCAGAGAAGTAGGGGAGGGTAGAATGTGTATGACCTTGCAAAATTTTCACTTTTATTCTGAGCAAGTTTTGGGAAACCACTAAAGAACTTCACTGAAAAGGGTGACATGATCCAACTTAAATTTTAGTGACTACTCTGGCTACTAGGTAAAGAATAGGCTTATGGGGGTAGGATGGATGCCTAGAAACTATTAGAGGAAAGGTGATAGTCTAGATAAGAGATGACAATGTTGGCTATGACTAGGATGCTTGTGGCAGAAAAGTTCTCCCTATTTTGAAAACAGAACTGATAATAGTTACTCACGGGCAGGATTTAAATTATGAGAGAAAGGGGATCAACTGAAGGGTGAAGTATTTCTCTGTTTTGGGCCTGAACAACTGGGTTAATGGCTTATTTGTTAAGCAGATGGGGAAGTCTGGGGAAACACAGGTTTTGGGGTCGAAAAGGACTCAAGAGTTCTGCCTTGTATGCAGATTAAGTTTCCAAATAAACATCCAAGTGGAGATGCATGTAGCCAGTTCAAAATACGAAGAATAAGTTCAGGGGCATGTCCAGGCTAGATGTAAGTTCGAGATTTATCTATTTTTTTAAAGCCATTGGGTTAGATATCACCATATACTTTTGCATATGAAGACAAGATCTCAAAGTCTGAGCCCTGGAGCACTCCAACATTCAAGAAAATGAGGAAGACCCAGAAATGGAGACAGAAAGGAGTAGCCCATGAGGTAGACAGACAACCAAGTAGTGTCACAGGAGCCAAAAAAAAAAAAAGAGAAAATTTCAAGGAGGGATTGACTTCTATGTTCTAAAATTAATATCTCATTTATTTATTATTGCATTGTCTAGAAACTCCAACAGTGACAATATTAACAGTTAAAATTCATTAAGTACTTAGTATGAATTAGACATGGGTTAAGCCTTTTCCATGTATTATACAATTTAGTCCTCATATTAATCTTAGGGGTAAGCAAAAATTATCCTCATTTTCAGATGCAAATCTAAGGGCCAGATAAATTACATTGCTTGCTTAAAATTTCACAGTTTATAAGCCTTGGATTTGTATTCGAACTCTGGAATTCAGAAGTCAGAATCTGTGTTCCTAAGCATTATCCATTTTGCCCAAGTAGTATTAATTATTAGTAATGTTAATCGTAGTCATTATTGGTTTTGAAATACCTTTTACACTTATGTATTGAGTATGATGCTGGCTGTTGGCACATATATTAGATGATAGAGAAATAGACATAATCATGCTATGAAAATGTAAAAAAAATGACTTACTTCTAATTTAGTACAAGTTTTTATTGGGAATAAATGCTGAAAAAGTTTTAAAGAGCAATTTGGGGCTTTTTAGGGTAAACATCGACAAGATTATTTTAAAATGTATAAGGAAATTCAAAGTATCTAGAATAACTAAAATTTCAAAAAGAATGAAGAATCTACTTCATCTGATTTGAAGACTTAATATAAAGCTACAGTAATCAAGATATTGTGGTATCGGCATAAGGATATAGACATTTACATCAATGGAATGAAACAGAGTCCAGAAATAGACCCATACATATATGATCAGTTGATTTTTGCCAAAGGTGCAAAGAAAATTCAGAGAAAGGATAATCTTTTAAACAAACTGTACTGAAACAGTTGGATGCAAAACAACCTGATGCTTTCTCACACCATACATAAAAATTAGCTTGAACTGCACCATAGACCTAAATCTAAGATCTAAACTTATAAAACTTACAGATTAAGGAGAAAAATCACTCCAACCCTTAGGTTAGGCAAAGATTCTTAAAAGGGACATGAAGCACAAGGAAAGAAAATTTGAAAAGTTGAACTTCAAAATTAAAAAGTATTGCTCTTCAAAACACACGGTTAGGGGCAGCCCCGGTGGCGCAGCGGTTTAGCGCCGCCTGCAGCCCAGGGCGTGATCCTGGAGACCCGGTATCAAGTCCCACATCGGGCTCCCTGCATGGAGCCTGCTTCTCCCTCTGCCTGTGTCTCTGCCTCTCTCTCTGTAGCTGTGTCTCTATGAATAAATAAATAAAATCTTTAAAAAAAACACATGGTTAAAAAAATGAACATGCAAGCCTTAGATTTGGAGAAATAGCTATGAAGCATACTGACAAAAATCTTACGTACAGAATATACAAAGAGCTCTACAACTTTCAACTCTATTAAGACAGCTCTACAGTAAGGTACACAACCAAATAAAAATCAGCAAAAGATGTGATCAGACACTTCACAAAAGAAGGTGTATGAATGGTCAGTAAAGAAAGATGGAAAGATGCTCAGCATCATTAGTCATCAAGAAAATGCCAATTAAAACCACAAGGAGATATGACCACATACCATTAGAATGGCTAATATTTACAAAAAGATGGTAAATGACAACTGGAACAGTCACACATTTTTGATGTGAATATAAAATAGTATAACCACGTTGGAAAACAATTTAGAAACTTCTTATTATGTTAAACATACACTTACCATGTCTCAGCAATCCCACACCTACATTTTTATCCAAGGGAAATAAAACCATATGTCTACACATAGACTTGTACATGAATGTTCATAGCAGCTTTGTTGGTAATAGCCAAAAACTATATAAGCAATCCAAATATTCTTCAATTCATCAATGCAATGGAATACTATTAGCAATAAAAAGAATGAACTACTGATAAAGGATACAGTATAGATGAACCTCAAAAAAATTAGGCTGGGCAAAAGAAGCCAGACACAATGAGCATATAGTGTATTATACCATTTATATAAAACTAGAGAAACGACAACATAATCTATGGTGACAGAGAACAGATCAGAAGTTACCTGGAGCTAGTGCCAGATGTATGGGCTGGGGGAGGATTGACAGTGATGGGATCATGATGGGACTTTGATGGCACAAAGACACTTTCTGGGATAATAGAAAAGTTCTCTATCTTGATGGTGGTGGTGGTTATAGGAGTGTATCAATTTGTCAAAACTCAAAAAGTTGCACACTTAAAGTTGTATTTTATTGTAGATGAATAATACTGTGATATATTTTAAAAAAGACAATGTGTTTTGGCATCCATGAGGGTAATCTTATGGTTTTTCTTCTCTATTATTAATGCAAGATATATATTAATACATTTCCTAATATTTAATTCCTTGCATTTCTGAAGTAAAGCATATTTAATATTGATATAGTATTAATTTACTGTATTGCTAGATTTCAGTTTTTAGGGTAGCATTCAAGGTATTTGCATCTGTTTTCATAAAATTGGTCAGTGATTTTCATTTCCTATTATATCTGTTGGGTTTTAATGTCATGGTCATGATAACATCATAAATAAATTTGGAAGCATTTCTAAACAGTTGAATACCAGGGATATGCACTTACTGGTTTATATAACTGGAAAGTGCAGTGATACTAGTTTTAGGCAATACTGTAGTCAGAGATACAAATGATATCATCAATTTTCTGTTGCTCCTTTTTAAAACAAATTTTATTTGAGAGAGAAGTGAGAAAGCACAAGCAAGAGGAGGAGCAGAGGGTGAGGGAGAAGCAGACTCCCCACTAAGCAGGTAGCCTGACATGGGACTCGATCCCAGGACCCTGGGATCATGACCTGAGCCGAAGGCAGACACTTCACCAACTGAGTCACCCAGGTGCCCCTCTGTTGCTCTTAGTTCTACTTTTCTTTTGATTGGTTTCACTTCAGGCTGAATCATTGGGTGACAAAGATGGCCCACAAAACTTCTAGGCACATATCACCACACCTATTGATCCCAGGGAATAAGAGCACCTATTGTCATACCACTTCAGGAAAAGTCCCATGGAAGATTGCCTTAGCCCAGGATGTGTGTACATCCTTGAGCCAATTATATTGGGCCCGAACATGGTAGGCTAGGGTAGGCTAGGTAGGCTACATATGCTCAGTCATGTAGCGGTCCAAGGAAAGCTCAATCTCATTAGAAGCACATAAAATAGGCTCCCAAAAGGAATAAGTGGTTCTGTTACCAGAAAAAGAGGGGATGGGAAATGTGCTATGAACTCAAACACCATATAAATTACACTCTTACAAGCACACTTGCTCTTCTTAACTCTCTCTCCCTTTTACTCCCTGGTATTTTTTCAGAGTCTGGTATTCAAGATCAAGTTGATTACTATTGAGTTAGATGTTTTTCTTGTGCATTTTTCTGAGATAATTCTGAGAATTATTCGTGACACTTAAATTATCTTTTATAAATGTATTGAACCTGTTTATTGAATGACCTGGGCTCAATAGGGATTGGCGGAAGCTCTTTGACTGTTTCTCACCACCTTCTACTAAACTTGTTCTATCAGTGTACTACTCTGTCTCCTTAGAGAAAATATTGGGCATGTCCCATATCTTCACTGGTCATCCTCAGGCAACAGAAAATCCTCCAGGGACGTTCAAGTAATGAAGAGTCCGGTTCAGTGTAGTATCAACATCATATGCCAAGGTCTCCAAACAGTTCTCTTGAAGTCACCCTGATTTAGGCTTCAGGTGGGAAGAAATAGTTTCCTCTCCACCCTTGTGAATCTCCATAAGGGTCTATATACATCACACCAAAACTCTAGATTTGTCACACTCTTCAACTTCTCAAAGAATTCTTGGCCTCTGCTTATATAACTTAAACATGATTGCTGGACACAAGGTGGTAGATATAGTTTGGGGACACAGCCTTTGCAAGGCCTAATAGGTGACTTAGCTCCTCACTTTAGGATGCAGAGGTTTCAGGACACCTATTTATCTCAGCCTTTGGAGTGTATGAAATGTCGCATTAACCAACTAGCTACATGAGATTCAAATTATTTAACTGTATTTAACTGGTTACAAAAGTCACACTTTTTTATTTTGGGGTTATTCACTTTTATATATATAACTTTTGGCTGATGAATGTCATTGAATATATATATTCAATTCAATATATATATTGAATTTATATATGACATATATATGTCATTGAATTATACACACACACACCATATTTATCAGAAAGGATAATTTAGTCATTCAGTTATGCAAAGGCTCAGAAAATATATCGATAAGACCTTACACGAACAGATTATTTAGCTTAAAACATTTCTCTCAAAACTATTTCCCAAAACACATTTTGTGAATGTAGAATACTGATTATTATTACATGGAGAAAGGGGGGCGGTTATGGTAAAATTCTTTCTCACACACAGACAAATGTGAGTGGATCTTCCTTTTATATGTTTACTATTTATCAGTTTGCTGTTCAAGAGAATGGGCTGATACATATATTCAATGTAATAGCTGGTGAGGGAGTAGAATGTGGAGAGGAGGATGGTGCCTTGGGAAGTTCCAGAAATATCTTCATCTCCCTCTGATTACTACTTCCTTCTTGTTTGGTAAAGCCACTCAGCTATGGGGCAGAGCTTTTTGTATTTAGATGTCTTTCAGCTTAGCTGCCATTCCAGCTCTTTGATGGTTCTGTCTGGCCTTCTTCCCAGGGCTGTTGTCAGAAATGCAGCCATCTGTAGAGCTGGCTATCTGCTTCTAGTAGTTTTGTGCATCCTGGAGCCTTCCAGAGCAGCTGCTTGTTGATACTGTGGCTCTTTAGTGGCAATAGGGGCTAGATGACACTTGTTTCACATCTGCCCTAAGGCTCACCCTTGCCTGCAGCCCTTGCCCTTCCAAATGGTAATGGTTGGCTTTTTCCATCATGGCCTCTACATGGAGCCATAATTCTGTCATGTCTTTTTAGAAGAGAGAGACTGGGATTTGCACCTTTCTTCAGGATGCTGACGTGTTCATAATATTTAGAAGAAATTCCTTGAAATTTCTAGTGCATGAATAGCACTCCTACCTGCTTTCCAGAGATGAAACAGGTCCCCTGCCAGCCTTTTAATTCCTTTGCTTATTCCACAGGTATATATTTGGGAAGAAGTAGGCACTGTTATTCACACCCCATCTTATGTAGAGTTCCTGAAGTTCACTTTATTTATTTTTTATTTGAGAGAGAGAGAGAGAGAGCAGAGGAGAGGGGCAGAGGGAGAGAGAAATTTAAGCAGACTCTGCTCTGAGCGTGGAGCCTGATGTGGGGCTCAATCTCACAACCCTGAGATCACAACCTGAGCTGAAACCAAGAGTGGCTTAACCCATGCTTAGGTGACCCTTAACCGACTGCACCACCCAGGTGCCCCTCCTGCAGTTCACTTTAAACACATGAAGACACATAAGCATTCGGAAGGAAATTAAATATTTCACCTCCAAATGCAAATGTCCTGCTAAAGGACACTTGACATCGAATCAAATGCATCTTGGTCCAATCAGCGAGGGGACTCACTGGACTGGGACCCAGAGGCTCAGTTATGAAGTTTGTGACCAAGGGCATGGGAATTAAAATTTCAATGTCTCCATTTCGTTGTCTGTAAAAATAGATGTTTGGAAGAGAATCTAGTTCTCAAGCAAAGCTATACAGAGGAAGATTAAACTATCCAAAATTTGTACCACAAATTTCGGGTATAAATGAACAGAAGAAAGGGACAGAAGAGGGCCTGTTTTCAAGGCATGAAATAACAGACAACAAACTAAGATTCTTTCTAGCTCTGATAGTCTACTACATTGCCTGTTTCAGTGTGTGACAAGACATTTCTTGAAATTACCACACTCTCGTAAAAAATGGGCTTCCACATTCCCTAGAAATACATTCACGTTATATATATTTACATATATTTATATATAAATATATATAATCATATAAATAAAAATTATATAAGCAATCATTCATATAAAATTTTACATATATACATATATATCTTTGCATACACATTGGCTATTTATTTTTAATCTGGTGATTTTTTTATATTTTAAATATATTTTAGAGTCTACATTTTCCACATAGTCATTCTTTTGGGGTTGCCAGAGCCAGTTCCAACGTGGGGGGAATTCCCCCACCCTGCACCTCAATTCTGACACTACCTAGAGCTAGCATCAGATTCCTCAGGTTCAGGGCACTGTCCTAGTAGACTGTTCCCCCTGCTCCCCCACTTCAGACACCAGATGCAAGCCTCAGGCTCTTACTCATACTTCTGACCAACAGGCTACAGGTTGGAGGCACCAACCACTTCCTCCTCAGGTTCTTTCAACTTGCTAGAGTGGCTCTCAGAACTCAGGGAAACCCTTATCTACACGTGCCAGTCCAGGATATGATAAAGGATACCAATCAGATGAAGAGAGGGGAGGGTGAGGACTGGGAAAAGACACAGGGCTTCCGTGCCCCTCCAGGTATGCCACTGTCCCCCATCTCCCATGTATTCACCAATCTCGGAACCGCCTCTTTCCTTAGGTTTTTATGGAGCCTTATTGCATATTCATGAGGAAGTCATTGGCCATTGGCTGATTCAACTTCCTGGCCCTTGCCTCTCCCCGGAAGTGGAGAATGAGACTAAAAGTTCCAACCCTCTAATCACTTAGTAGGTCCTCCTGGCAGCCCGCTCCTGCCCTTGGGTGAGATCCAGAAATCATCTCATTAACATAACAAAAGGCATCTTTATCATCCTTATCACAGGAAATGCCAAGTGTTCTAGGAGCTGTGAGCCAGGAACTTGGACAAAAGTCAAAACATATAGGAACTATATACTTGGTCACTTAGATGACCAAATAGCATATTTCCTATAAATCATAACATCACACCCAACATATCACATATTTAATAATAAAAAAGAAATGATCATTCTTGCATAGGGGGTTGTCTAACAAAAACCAATGGGCTACACAATATGCTCCTGTTAGTTTCCAAAAGGGAAAATAAAGCAGCAGCAGCAATAATAATGATAGAAAACACTAAGCTCTTATTCCATCCCTGTTTTTGTTTTATACCTGTGTTTTGCGTTATATTACAGAGTGAATATTTCGTATTTGCCAGGCGCCAGTGCCTGTTGTAAGCTCTTGGCTTTAATCTTCGTAAGAAAACTATAATGTCTTAAAAAAAACCTGGGGAAATGGGGTTCTAGATCATCAGAATGCCACCCCAGCATATGAAAGAGCAGAGGGGGGAACAACATCAACCCAAAGAACTCATTTTCTGGTGACAGCACGTAGGAAGTGCTCTCCCTCCTTGTTCCGTAGAGCTGCGAGTCTCTGCTGTGTTGACTGGATACCCATGTTGTGAAAGATGTCAGGCATATTTTGTTATTAATACTAGTTCAAAGACCAGAGTGAGCTAATTATGTGCTTTTTTCTAAAGTTTTTAGAATTTTCAAAGTGTACAATGGCACAGGTTTATTTATCTATTTAGTTATTTTTTGAGTAGAGTTGACACACAATGTTAGATTGGCTTCAGGTGTGCAACTTAGGGATTTGGCAAATGTATACATTATGCTGTGTTCACAAGTGTAAATACCATCTGTCTGTCCCATTACATCCCTAATATGGTATCATTGACTCTACAGCTTATGTTGTGCCTTTTATTCCCAGGACGTATTCATTCCATGACTGGAAGCCAGGACCTCCCACACCCCTTCAGCCGTTTCACCCATCCCCCATCCCATCCAGCAACCATCAGTTTGTTTCGGTTTTTGTTATATTCACAATGTGGTACAAGCAGCTCTAGGAATTCCAGGATATTTTCTCATCCCCAAAGGGAACCCCAGACCCATTAAAAGTCACTCCCCAATCTCCCCTTCCTGCCCCCCTCCCCCCATGGCAACTGCAAATCTACTTTCTGTCTCTAAGGATTTGTCTGTTCTGGACATTTCCTATAAATGGAATCTTACATTAGGTGGCCTTCTGTGTCTGGCTTCTCTCAGCATGCTTTCAAGGTTCCTGCATGTCGTAGATAGAGCAGCACTTCACTCCTTTTATGCACAAATAATATTCCATCCTATAGATATACCACATTTTGTTTATCAGTTCATCAGTTGGTAGACAATTGGATTGTTTTTACTTTTTAGTTATTGTGACTGAGGCTGCTGTGAACATTCACGCACAAGTTTTTTTGAGAACAGATGTTTTCATTTTTCTTTTTCGTCTGTACCTAGGAATGGAATTGTGTCATGTGCTAACCTCTTGTAAGGTTTTCAGGGATGGCCAGACGTTTTTTTCCCAAAGTGGTGGCACCACTTTACATTCCCACCATCAGTTGTATGACAGTTCCAGTTTCTTCACATCCTCAACAATATGTGTCATTACCCTGTGTTTGTTTTAGCCATTTTAGTGGGTGGGTTTATTATAATTTCATCGAGGTTGTGATTTGTATTATCCAAATGACTGACAATATTGAGCATCCTTTCATATACTTATTGGCAATTTTTATGGTGTCTTTAGAGAGATGTCTATTGAAATCATTTGATCATTTTTAAGTGACTTACTGTCTTTTTATTGTTAAGTTGTAAGAGTTATTTATGTATTCTGGTTAGTTTCCAGAGTTCTTAAAAAGCTGATTTAGAATTTCTGCCAATATTCTCATTGCTTTTATGGAGGAAAATATTTTCATGGGTCCTTACTCTACCATCCCCAAAGGGCTCCCCTAAGTATATACTTTGAATAATCAATCACTGGAAGAAAACTTGCAAACCATACATCTTCCAAAGGATTCATACCTAGAGTATATAACAAACTTTTAAAGCTCAATGGTAAATTTTTAAAAACCCTATAGAAAATAGACAAAAGCCACGAATAGATATTTCACAAAATAGGATGTATTAATGGAAAATGAAAACATGAAAAAATGGGGAACATCGTTAGCCCTGGGGAAATGCAGTTAAAACCACAATCATATATCACATGCATCTATCAGAATGGCTATAACAAAATAAAATAGGGGCAACACCAAAAGCTGGTGAGGATGCAGAGAAATCGGATTCCTATGCATTGATCGTGGAGCCTGAAGTAATGGCAGCCATGCAGAAAGCAGTTTGTCCATCTCTTACAAAACTAAACATGATTAGTATATGGTTCAGCAATTGCATTGTTGCGCATTCATTCCAGAGAAATAAAAGCTTACGTTAACACAAAATCTTGTACATGAATGTTCATAGCTACTTCATTGGTAATAAACAAAACCTGGAAATGATACAAATGTGTTCAGCAGGTAGGTGATTAAACAAACTATGGCACATCTCTTCCAGAGAATACCATGCAGCAATGAAAAGGAATGCACTTGAACATGCAACAACTTGGATGGATTATTCACTGATTTAAATGATTATTGATTGATTTTAGTGATTATTATTATTATTGATACATACAACAACTTGGATGGATCTCAAGGGAATTTGGCTGATTGAGAAAAGCCAATGTCAAAGTGTGACATACCGTGTGATGGTATTTATACGTAACATTCTTGAAATAACAAAATTATGGAGATGGAGAACAGATTAGTGGCTTCTATGGCTTTTATGGACAGGGCAGATGAGAGAAACAAGTGTGACTCCAAAGGAATAGCACAAGGGATCTCAGTGGTAATAATATTGTGATCATTGTGGTAGTTGCAGGAATCTACACAGGTTATAAAATTGGAACCACACACACCCACGAGCACATTGTAAAATGGATGAAATCTGAAATGGTCTATGGACTGTACCAAAGTCATTTTCTTTGTTTTCATATTGTACTATAATTACGTCAATGTTTTCATATTGTACTATAGTCATGTAAGTTGTTACCATTGAGCATTGAGGGAACTAGGAAAAGAGCACATAGGACTTCTCTGTACTCTTTGCATCTTCTATGAATTTATAATTATTTCAAGATAAAAGTATGAAGCAATCAGAAAACTTGCACTTATTCTTATAGTCATAGTATTGCACCCAACTACATTCTGACAGCTTTCTTCAGAAAGAGGAGGTGGGAAGAGGTCAGGGCTAGTCATTAGGAAATTGAAAAGAGCCACGGTACATCCATTTGAGTGCATACCATGGCAGAAAGAAAGGTTCTGAAACACTATCTTTTGGTACCACTACCTTTTAGTAAAGAACAAGGATAATGCAGTAATGGAGAGAATTGAAAGACTATAGGTTTGCTTGTGTGTGTGTATGTGTGTGTGTGTGTGTGTGTGTGTGTGTGTGTGTGTGTGTTGTTAAAATTTTACCCTGGAAATGTCTAATACTGGATTTCAAAATGATAGTCTTTCAACCTCACTAAGGGTAGTTTTAGATCTAGGACATTCTCCCACTATGTTTCTATTTTATTCTGTGTGAACAATTCTGGTTCTGAGAAAATGTAAAATCTTTGATGTGTTCTTATGCTAGCAATGCCAGGAAAGAAGGGGCAGATGCGTTTTCCTTAAAAAAGCCCTACAGTCCAAGGGACTAAACTGACTCAGTTTCCATAATTGGTGACAGAAACCCTACTATTTGCTGTGATGTTGCTAACCTATCAGAATGTGGTCCTGTAACACATTGTAAATATTATATTACATTCCGGTCAGGAGGGTAATTTCTTTGTAGACATCCTGTCTTTCTCATTAGGCTGTATTATTTTCCAGGACAAGGACCATATTAATTTCATTCCTGTATTCTGAGTATCTACATGAGAACTGGGCCTTAGTAAGAACCCCATAATTTTTTGATAAACGAATGACTGAGTATGGCAGATGAACTCATCAGTCTTGGAAGATGTTTATTCTTTGGTCCCCAGTCTTGATTATATGAGTAACATATTTCATCTCTTTACCATTTTAAGTTTCACTTTCAGAACATGAGGTCCAAATATGGTCCAGTAGTGGAATAGTTCTAGATTTTGGGCCAACTTAATGTATAAATAGACTGGGAATTGCCTACGTATGGTGTTTTGAGGGGTGGACTTCATTCAAATATCTTCCCTCAGATACCCAAAAGGCCTTTGTCTTAATTCATCTGGGCCACTATAACAAAATACTACAGACCAAATAACTCATAAACAATAGACATTTATTCCTCACAGCTCTGGAGGCTGGAAGCCCGAGATCAGGACACCAGCGCTGTCAAGTGAGGCCCCTCTTCTGGGGTGCAGACTTCCCTGTGGTGTCCTAATATGGAGGAAGAAATGATGGATTTCTGTGGGGTCTCTTTTATAAACACTAATCTGGTTCATGAAAACTTCATCCTCACCACCTAAGCCTGTCCCAAATATCCTGTCTTCTTACACCATCAAGTTGGCAGTTAGGATTCCAACATATGAATTTGGTGGTGGTGGGGGGGGGGGACACAGACATTCCAATCATAGCAGCCCTAAATATAATTCTATACTAGGATAATCAGAGTGTCCTTCAACACCGTTGGTTCAAAATCCCTCATTTTAACAAATGAAACAACTAAGAAAGGAGGAATGTCTTATCTTAGGCCATCAAGCAAATGAATGAAAGGGGTGGAACTGGATAAAGTGCCTATCTCCCCAATTCTAATAAAACTAAAATCACATGAAGCTTCTTTCTACAAGGATAGGAATTTTATCAGGGAGCAATGAGTATGGATTGAAAGGGATGCAGTGAGAAATTCATCATGTATAAAATGCAAAAAGGAAACCTATCAGTTTACTAAGGCCCATTTTGATAATAACTTTCTTGTTGAAGTCAAAGTAACAGAACAAAAGAACACCCTTAATCTGCTGCCTACAGAAGTGTCAAGGAATAAAGCCAAGAGAAAATTCCTTTTTTTAATTTTAATTTTTTAAAGATTTTATTTATTTATTCATAAGAGACAGAGAGAGGCAGAGATATAGGCAGAGGAAGAAGCAAGCTCCCCACTGGGAGCCCGATGCAGAACTCAATCCTGGAACTCTGAGTTCAGACACTCAACCACTGAACCACCCAGGTGTCCCAAGAGAAAATTCCTGATCAGCATCATTGTTCAGGTTGAGGATGATCTGAAGTTCTGACCAACTACTTGCTCAATGCTGAAGAGTAAGTCACAGTGTAACGAAGGGAACTGAAGTGGCTCTGGGAACTTGACTAATTAACAGACCTAAGAATACTTTGAAAAGATAGGACCTATTGGTTAAATAATCTAAATTTGAGCTTAAATGATCATTGAAGGGTGAAAATTTTTAATATAGTGTAGCTATTAAATAATAGGGATGGGTTTTACTTATCATCAGAGGAAACTCTTTATAGTTACACCTTGTAATATCTGGAAAGGCTGAATTTTATGTAGTCAAAATGACATTGTTAAAAGGCTCAACTAGTTACCAGATTACACATTTACTTATAAAGGTGACTAGGGCATGAAGTGTGAGAGTTGGAGAAAGACCATACATAGGCAAGTCTCCAAGGCCAAATCCAGAGGTTTAGAATTGATCATACTTTATTAAATAAGGGAATAATACAGCTTAAAGGATTGTTAGAAAGATTATCTAGCCAGGATATGAAGGGGAGATAGTGAGAGACAGAAACATTAATCTAGGTAGAATATTCCAGAGGTGTCAGTAAGAATGGCCAAAAAAATAAAAAAGGAAAAGAAAGAACAAATAAATACTTGGTGACCCTCAACGATTGGCTGAGTATGGGAGACAGGCAATTCAAAGACCTCCTTTGTCTGAACTTGAAGCTGGTAAGGATGTCCTTGGTCCTGATTTGGACCAGCTTGGAAGAGACCTGAGACCTAATGAGTACAATCCCTTATTGATATGATAGTACATTCCCCTAAGCTTTAGGGGAATGTATACAAAGGTTTGGCCCTGAATTGGATTTAGCTGGAGATTAAGGTTTGGAGATTCATTAATCAGCAATGATTAGTGTAAATATGAGATGAAGTAAGCCCTTCAAGGGGATGGAAAAGTAGAAAGACAGAAGACTCAAGAGTGAGACTAGAGGGATACCTCCAGCTACCTGCAAAAGACCTAGAATTTTCCAAAGCTATCTGGGAAAGAAGCACAAAGCTGAAGGATTTATTACCTGACTTCAAGACCTAGTACAAAATTAGTCTATAATTTAGACGGGGTACTACTGACATAAGAATCAATAAATATACCAACAGGACAGAATAGAGAGTCTAGAAATAGATTCACACAAACATGGCTATTTGATTTCTGACACAGACACCAAAGCAACTTAATGTGAAAATTATTTTCAACCACTGGAGCTGGAGAAACTGGATATCCATATATGAAAAAAACATGACCTCAACTAGAACCTTACATCATACACAAAAATTAATTTAGAGCTGCATCATAGATGTAAACATAAAAGCTAAGGACAGGACAGAAAAATCAATAGTCATAAAAGAAAAGAATTTATAAATTAGACTTTATCAAAATGAAAATTTCGGCTCACTAAAAGTCACCATTAAGAAAATTGACACAAATCGGTAAACTGGGAGAAAATATTCACAAATCATATACCTGACAAAGAAATGGTACCTAGATTATATAAAGAATTCCTTAAAAATCAATAATAAAAAGAAAATGCCATATAAATGCACGAGTCAGAGAAGCAGACATTTCACAAAGGAAGATACAGGAATGGCCAATAAGGAGGTGAAAATGTGCCTGCCATTACTAATTGTTAGGGAAGTGGAGATTAAAACCAAACGTGACACCATGACACATATACCAGAATGACTAAAATTAAAAGGACTGGTTACACCAAATGTTGACAAGGATCTGGAACAACTGGAACTTTCATACACTGCTAGTAGGAGTGTAAAAATAGTATTACTACTTTGGGAAAAGTTTTAACAGTAGCTTATTATTATTATTATTATTATTATTATTATTGAGAGAGAGAGCATATTCATGCATGAGGGAGGGAGGGGCAGAGGGAGAGGAAGAGAGAATCTTAAGCAGGTGCCACGCCCAGCACAGAGCCTGAGGTGCAAGGCTTGATCTCAAGACCCTGAGCCCACGACCTGAGCTGAAATCAGGAGTGGGACACTCAACCACCTGAGCTCTCCAGTGTCCCTAACAGTAGCTTATAAAATGAACCATACACCTACCTTGGGCACAGAAAACATGCTCCTCAGTATTCATCTCAGGTAAATGTAAATAGAATTCCACAAAAACCTTGCATAAGACTGTTTATAGCAGCTCTGTTCAAAACAGTTCAAATCTGGAAACAGACCAGGTGTTGCCAACTAGATAAATCATTTGAGGGACCATTTCCTATTGTCATCTTGCTTCCTTTTTTTCTCTACAAGATTGTAGTGGCCAAACCACCCATATTGCTTGACAAATTCTTCTCAGGGCAGGCAAAGAATGCACTGTTATTAAGTCCACTCCAGTCTAATAAGCTAGGCCGTGAATCATACTTTGCTCATAAACTATTTCCTTTGGTTTCTGTCTACCAAAGAGACTAATTTACTCATTGGGTTTCTACATAACAGAGAGTAACTAGGTTTCAGAGACACTCCAGGAATCCAGGCTTGGGAGGCTTATAGTGTCCTTCAGGCAATGAGACAGTAAGAGAATGAAACGTTGTGGGGAGGGCATTCTTCTCCGAGTGTCATTCCCATACCAGGGGCTGTGCCTCCTTTGTCCAGCCACACTGTAGGCTAATGTTTTCTGGATGCTTTGTGCTATTTCAGGACTCTGCACCTTTCCCTAGAGTGGTTTTTGGCCTAGGGTTGTCTATACTACCTTTCTAGCTGTTGAATTCCCACTCCACTCTCTTTCTTTTTTTAAAATAGATTTTATTTATTTATTCATGAGAGACACACAGAGAGAGGCAGAGACATAGGCAGGGGGAAAACACGCTCCCTGTGGGGACCCCAATGTGGGACTCGATTCCAGGACCCCGGGATCATGCCCTGAGCCAAAGGCACCTGCCAACCATTGAGCCACCCAGGTGCCCCTCCCATTCCACTGTCAAGGCTCAAGTAAAAATTAACTCCCCTTTGAAACTTTTAGTTTCCCTCATTAACTTTTTCTTCCCCATTTCGTTCTCCTGGGATCTTGATCGTATTATAGCATTTGTTGAAATCTGACTATATCTGCTATCTATGTTACACTGAGAGTTTCTAGAAAGTAGAACCTGTGTGTTTGGTTTCTAGTGCAGTTTAGTCACATGATGTTAGGAAATGTGAAGATCTCTCTACTGAAACCTCCCTGAGAGTACACACAGCAAGACTGTGTCCTGCCCCACAACACACACGCACACATAGGTGTGCACACACATGCATGCACACACACATACACACACACACCCCATAATCAGTGTTTTGTGTGTATTTGGCCTTCAGTATATGGGTTAATGTAATGATGATGTGTTTTGAAATGCCCCTAAAGCCCATGAAACTCAAACGTTGTTCATACTGTTTTGTTCAGCTGTTTTACATTAGAGGAAAATTGTAGTGTAGCCAGCCTTTGAGAATGAATTCTTCCTGGTTTTGCAATTTTTAAAGAAGGAAAAAACACTTGAGTAGTAATCATCCAGTTTGTGTAAGGGTATTAGTGACAGAGAGGTTTACATATGTGAGGAATGTAGAAATGAATTGTTATTTCCAACTGTAGTTCCACTTTATTAATTCCAATAAGGAAATAAAATTCCCCTGTTGCTAAACCCCAGAATATCTCTTTTCTTGCAAGACTGACTCAGTCTCAATCCATTTGTCCTTGCGTGAATGCTTTATCCAGGCCTCAGTTACTTGCTGTGCAGCATTGACAGCTTAGAAAGTAATAAACATCCACTGAGCCAACAAGCTGAGCAATTGATTTAAAGGAGCTGAGCTTTCACTCATTCATCACCCTTGTAGATTTCTCTTACTCTAATTGTTAACTTTACAGAATTGCAAACAAATTATTGCAAGAGCCAGTGCAAGTATTTAAGGTACCAAATATGCACACATGTGAACATGTTGAAGGACAACCCTGGGTGATACTCTAGTGTACCTAAGTGTCACAGCAGGCGGGACGGCTTCTGAAGCCAGGGAGCCCTGGCTTTTTTAACTTGATTGTCCCAGGCTCCCTACTGAATAGACCTCTGTTCATCTCCCCAAAGGATAGAGCATCTCTGAGACCTTTGGGAGGCACCTCTACATGTGTGTGCATGAGTGAAGTGACTCTGTGTGTGTGTGTGTGTGTGTGTGTGTGTGTGGAGAGAGAGAGAGAGAGAGAGAGAGAGAGAGAGGCATTGTTTGAAACACAAATAAATAGAAAAGGAGAAATTGGATTTATATTTGTTTAGTTTAGAATTTTAATACTGAAAGCCATCCATGCTGAGTGTTCCAGAAAGACTTCCTGCACAATGACAGAACTGCAGCTGTTACAACCCTCTTTAAGAATACCCACATAGAAACTGGAACATTCCCAAGATGATGCCATGTACTTTTCTGTATTTTTTATTAGAGTAATTGTGATGAAGAAAATACCAGACACTTGTTCTCATGTGATATTAGCAAAAGGGCTGGTTGATTTGGCAAAGATTATTGTTCTCAGTGCAACAGATTCAAACTAACATTTAGAAAGGAGCACAGTGTTTAGGAGATTAAAAAGGTCCAGGATAGAGGCAGCTGGCTGGCTCAGTCAGAAGAGCAGGGGGCTCTTGATCTCGGGGTCGTGAGTTCAAGTCCCATGTTGGGAGTAGAGGTTACTTCAATAAACACAACTTTTTTAAAAAAGAAAAGATCCAGGATGGTCTATGAAAGAGTCATCTCCAAATGCTGTTTCTCTAAGTTTGGATTTTCCTCTTTTTCTTCTCAGGGCTAAAAAGCAGCCCAGAATTAGAGACATCCTGTTGTGTGTACTATAGTTTGATTGCATTCTCAATCCTTAGGGGGGAAAAGGCACAACCCAAGGTGGCAGCCTGCTGCTTTCATTCCACGGTAACTAAATGCATCAAGCCAAACCATGGGACCACATCTTTGCATTCAGAGGGATAAAAAGTATGAAAAGCTGTCATTGTAAATATGGTTCCTAATTTGGGGTGCTAGTGACCTGCCTAGAACCTACAGTTCTCCACTGCCTTTTTTAAAAAGTAGGCTCCATGCCCAATGTGGGGCTTGAACTCACCACCTAGAGATCAAGAGTTGAATGCTCTACTGGTTTTGGGGATTGGAAATGGTCATCCATTATATCACTGCCATATCCCTGTACGTTTTGGGACTGGCAAGTGGCTGCTGCTTATAATCAGTACCTGAAGTGTGGAAATGGCTCTGTGTAAGGACTGGAAGAAGTTTGAGAAGCATGACAGAAAAGCCTAGATTGCCTGGAAAGGACTGTTGGGAGAAATATGCACATGCCAGTGAGGGCACATTTCAATTTAACCTGTGAATGGCACCTTCGGCTACATGAGGCTCCTAAGGTACATTTGAATGACATCGATTCAAAGTGGATCAGTTCTGCTTTTGCCATCCCTTATCCCCAGACCGGTTATGATCGGCTGCTTCCGATGGAGAGGTAATCCTAAAAGACATCCATTCCCCCTCCCCAGTGTTCACTTGGACAATAGATGCTTGGAAAATTTGGAAACTAGTAGCTGGGGTCTGTAACAAATTCTTCCGCGAACTTGGCTGGCTTAGGGATGGGGCATCATGCTGCCGAGGGAGGTGGGAAGAAGCGTTAGAGGTCACGGCTCCTCTCGGGCCTTTGAGGGTTCTGTGGCAAGGAGTGTGTGTTCCCTCCAGATATAGACACATCTCCTGAAGGAAAAAGTCAGCATTTGTTTTGCTAAATTTTACTTACAAGTAGCTTGGTAAAAGCGGTTTCTACCTGTATTGTCCCCCTGGGCTTACAACGATGCAGGGATTGGCTACATACTCACCGACCATGGAGACAACATGAAATCGAGGGCTCTGCCATCGAGGAGTGGGAGCTGGGCTGGGCTGGGTGGCAGATGCAGCAGATTCCCAGGCCTAGCCTAAAACCAGGCAGTGGGTGGCCACCACAGGCGATTTGGTACCCGAGAAAGGCTGGAGTATCACCGCTCTGTCGCAGTGTTAATAGGTGCTCTCTGACACTCTGGCTTCGTGGCCAGATCAATTTCTTTATCCCAGTGTTTCTCAAAGTCAAGCAGGCTTCCTTGACACGGGGCTTCTTAGAATTCAGTGTGCTACCACACATTTTGAATCCCAAACAAGGGAATAGTGTATGTGAGTGGTTCTCGGAGAGTGATTCCCCAGGACCAGCCGCCTCAGCATCGCCTAGGAATTTGTTGGAGATCTGAAGTCTGGAGCCCACCCCAGACCTACTCAATCAGAGACTCTGGAGGTGGGGTTCAGCAACCTCCTATAGGCCCTCTAGGTGGGTCTGATGTGTCTGAGAGCCCAGTCTCTGCAGTGTTTCCCAGAACCGTTCTTTCATCAAGCGTGTAGCAGGGCTAATATTTTCTACCACGGAAGTAAGTGTGTGTGAAGATGTGTGAAAGTATCATCACTTGTTGGGAGGTTTTTTTGATGGCTACTGAATTATTGATTTATTTAAGCATCGCTTCCTGTTAAAAGCAATTCAAAGAGAATGCTGGGAATAACGGATTCTTCCTGGGTTTTCTGACCACTTTTTATTTATGCCAGCCTTCCCTGAGACACCAGTGCTCTGATTTGTTTATAGCCAGCAGACCTACGCTTGTTTGTGAACAATGAGAAAGCTAAAGCAACCAAAATAGTCAGTAACCAAACCTGAAAGTCCTCGGAACAAGAGGGAGACAATGCATTACTTTTCTCTACTGATTGAAAATCAGTAAGACTTAATAAGGGTTGAGTGATTCTATTCATGTTACTTAATACAAGGCTACTGAATCCAAGCTAGGCGGGCAGCCTCACTTCATGCAGGCAGACTTCGGAGCTCAGGCAGGGTGAGGGCTTAGGATGCCATTTCTGGATGACTGGGCTGGGCGAAGAGCTCCCACTGAAGCTGGCCCAAACATCTCAGGAACGGGGAGCCTTCCCTCTGTGCAAAAGCATGCTGCCCAGGGCCCCAATAACCTTGTTTGATGGATGCCACGGAAAGCACCAGTCGATTATGTTTTTACCTGTTCTCCACTCTTTCCTTCATGTATCGGCTACTCCTGAAGCAGGTGTTGCCAGGTGGTGGCAGCTTTGGGGAACTAGTGTGAACTCACTGACATTAAAAATGCTGAGGATCCCTGGGTGGCTCAGCGGTTTGGCACCTGCCTTTGGCCCAGGGCGCGATCGATCCTGGAGTCTCAGGATTGAGTCCCGCGTCGGGCTCCCGGCATGGAGCCTGCTTCTCCCTCTGCCTGTGTCTCTGCCTCTCTCTCAATCTCTCTCTCTCTCTCTCTATGTCTATCATGAATAAATTTTAAAAAATGCTTACATTTTCCTTCAGCCTTTGGAGGTGGAAAAGCCTTTATGCAGTCCTGTGCTTTCCCCCTCCTCCAAGAGAAATGACCAGGGGAGAGGGGAACTGACAGTGTGAATGGCAGAGAGAATACCAGAACACAGGTCTCATTTGTATAATTCCATCACTCACTGGGAATGAGAATTCTCTGTTCCAATCTGAAGTCCAAGTCCAATAACTGGTAACAGCCTCAGTTTAAAGGGTGTTCATGTTAATCTGAATCTCTAGACTGTAGACCAAAGGCAGTGACCTTATATACATAATTCAATGTTTAGCACCAGTTTCTATGATGGTTAATGGCACGTGACAGACAATAAATACACGTCGAAGGATTTCTTTGAATGAATATAAAGAGTTTATTCGGTGCGTATTTGGGTATACAACAACAAATATTAAACAACTTTTTTTTAACTTTTTTTGTGCACAGGACAGAAAACTGCCTGTACATGCTATGTCCACTTTTGGAACACAGATTTTAACAATTATTAATGCACAAAATCTTACACGTCATGCAACTCTATGCCAAGATTCCAACTTTCTTCCATGCAACAGATATGAAGATCTAAATGGAAACCTAGCTAAGTCTTAAACACTTTTCCAGAAGCAAGTATAAGTATATGTTGTTTAGGGGTAACCAGTCTTAACATTTCCTTGTACACAATATTCACATGCCAAATACAATGACAGGAGGACTCGTACATATACAGATAAGACATTTCTTATTTTAACAACACAAAAGACGACATCACAGTTCCACAGGTCCTGTCTTTATACAAGAAGCCACAACAGTAGTTTAACATGGTAACACAAATGGAATTAAGAGAAATCTACACTTGAGGATAATCTTTTTTTTAAGTAATCTTTACTGACTGGGGTTGACAATACACCTCAATTTCTATGCACAGAATACAGCACAAGAACTTGACCAGGATACACTACAAATCTAAAAAAAAAAAAAAAAATTGGTAGAATCACAAGAACACTGTTACCTTGAGCCTGAGATGCCAATTCAGATTCAACCCTGAATTTGGTTGATTTGGATTAAGTGACACAGAGTCAATAGAACCATTGAATTTCAGAAATCATAAAGTTGCACTATACCAAAGTAAATACATTTGAATCAAGCGTAGATAGAAAACATTAAGCCAAGAAAACAACACAAGTCACATAATTTTGTTTGCCCCTACAAAACATTTAAGCAGTTAATTTTGTTTTAGTTTAGTTTAGTTTAGTTTTTGAAGAGCAATTGTGGTCTTTTAAATTTTCTTGGTTGGAGAGCAAATTTTTATCGGCATTAGTGCTGTGAAATGTTTTTGGCTTGCCATCCCCAAAGCACAGGTGAGATCATGAGAAATTGGGCAGTCCTTCTCCAGGATTTAGTTCACCACTGATGGCGCTTGGCAGTCTGCTGCACAAGCTCAATTGAAATTATGGGGCGTTAGTATGGATGATAGGAAGGTTTTAGTGGCAGAGAGACTAGTGCACTCTGCCTGTTTGTTTGGTAAACGTCATTGACAACTGTGAACTTTTGGGTGAAGGACTGCTAGAATTCAACAGCACCTGGAGGTAAGGTTCTGTTACAGAGCCCTTGTCTTGCCCTCACTGGCTACGTTGATTCGTTGTGGCTCATGGATTTGCCTCCGTTCAGCACGCCGGAGACACTTCTACTCTTCGTAGGGGTCCCGCTTCCAGATCGGGAGAACTCGGTCAGGTCGTGCAATGACGGCTCCTTGTACATGGCCACTGGAAAGCACAGAAACATCGGGTCAGTGGCCTTCGGACGTGCACCCCGCACTGGCCCTCAGCTTCTCGTCCGGTTACTAAGGCTTCCGTGCTTTAGGATGCACGCTGAAAATGCTGCCTTCAAGGACTCGGCCGACAATAGGCTGGCTTGGCTTAAGCAAGATCTGGGCTTGGTGCAGTCGTGTGCAAAGAATTCTAATGCCTCGTTGCCCTCACTTATGTGTTATGTACATGAGGGGACTGATGAAAAATGCATTTAATAAAGCTCTTAGAAGTTTAAATATAATCTACAGCATGCTGTGCAAGCCAAATATTAAAATTTAAAACATTTTAAAACACCAATTTCTATCATACTGAAAAGGACATTCGTTCTCCAAGGATCTAAATATTAGTGCAATTCTTAATGCAGGAAGCGGTAAATCGTGTTATTGCGGTGCCGTGAGTAACAATACTAGCTTACACTTACAGGGCACCTACAGCGTACTAGACACTATCCAAAGCACTTCACATGCACTACCTCATTTGTTCCACCTGAGAAGCCTGTGACTCGAGTGCTCTATCCACACTTTACAGTTGATGAATTTGAGGCACACACACAGGTCAATAATCCACCCATGACCGCCCTGTTAGTATAGAGTGGAGTTGGGATTCAAATCCAAGCAGCCTGGCCACAGAACATTTGCTGCTCAGCAGTGCTCTGCAGATCTGATGGGGCTGTCTGTTGCCACTTTCACCTTGATCCGAACCCCAGGCCGGTAACCTCTTGGATGTCTTGCTCTGCCTTGCCCGCGTGCTCTAACCCTTCTCTACCACGTCTCAGCTACTTCCGACATCCTTATCTTCTGCATCCCACTTCCATCCCTTACCCTTTCCAGTTTGCTACTAATCTGCCAACGATGGCTGCAGACAAAGTATAATGAAAACTGTTGGGATGATATTGCTGGGCCCTTAAAGGGATTAAGTGTTAAGTGTGTGCACGTTTTAGCATCTGTGTTTCTGTCCAGGAACCATTTTGGTGTAATTTGGGGTTTTTGGCTGTCCTGAGTTAGCCATCAAGCTGCTCCCACATAAGCAAGGTGTTACTATCTATAGGTGTACTGTGGGAAAATTCAGATCAGAAGATTGGATGCTATTGTCAATGCTTCATGTTTTAAGTGTTATAAAATGTTACTGAATTTCTGTATAATTGCCTTTAACGAGGAAGAATTACGTTCTACTTAGAGAAGTGTGATGAAGGATTAAGTATGGGTATTCTATTTTTTTAAATTTTTATTTATTTATGATAGAGAGAGATAGAGGCAGAGACACAGGCAGAGGGAGAAGCAGGCTCCATGCACCGGGAGCCCGACGTGGGACTCGATTCCGGGTCTCCAGGATCGCGCCCTGGGCCAAAGGCAGGAGCTAAACCGCTGCGCCACCCAGGGATCCTTTTTTTTTAATTTTTATTTATTTATGATAGTCAGAGAGAGAGAGAGAGAGAGAAAGTATGGGTACTCTAAATCCATAGTTCCTAATCGTATGAGGTTTACCTTTGAGTGGTTTGGGCAGAAAGTGAGCTGCAGGCTTGTTTTTCTTCACATGGTTTCCTTTCATGATCTCCCCTTCCTTGTTCAGACCCAGATACCACCCTCGGCCGGACTGCTGCTGGCGGTATATCATCGATGAATACGTCACGTAATAATTTTCAAACACTGATTCTTTGAATTTGCACTCAGGTGTAAAATGTTCCTGCAAGAAAAGTCAATAAACCAAAGCTCAATATTTACAGCTCTGAATTTTGTGGAGAAGCCTGTGGTATTGTCCTTCAGGAGTTGAGGACATAGTTTGTACAAGCTTCTATGACCAGTGCTCTATCTTAACAGCATAAACTATTATCATTGGAAACCAAGACTATATATAACATTTCACGTGATGCTTTGGAAAAAAGCCCTAAGTGCAAGTGCTACTGATCAATGACTATCTCTCTTTGTAAGAAGATAATGGAAAAATTAGAACAAGCTACATAACTGTAATATATTGGACAAATGCAAGAGCTAAAGATCGAAAAGACAAGTATAAAGCTGTCACATGGAGCTTTGTTTCCTTCAGGATTAAATATGAGAAAATAAACATTTGGTCCTTCTACTTAATTTTCATAGATTCTCCAGTTACCATACACTATAATTGTCAACGGCCTGAGGCTAAAATCTGTGTTACAATGTGACATTACTGGCTGCCTACATTTGTAGGGAGTTGCTACCAAGAAAAGCTACCCTTCACTTTTAGGGAAACCAAATTGATTTGTTTTTTAATCATTGGACCTGGACTTAAAAAAGGAAAAAATATTCTCCCCTCACCTCATCCTTGGCTTACAGTAATGTTTACAAGCAAATCAATAGAGAAGCAAGGAATTTACAGTAATTCTACAAGCAGACATGAGAGAGAAGCCCAGGGGACTTTGAACCCTGGAATGGGATTTCTGCCATGTTCTTGACCATGTTTTCTTTGGATCTGCCCATACAAATGAAGGGTTCTCAATCCAACAGACTATCTCAGGAACAAAACAAAAACAACAAACAAACTAAAAACCTTCTTTTAAGTTCTGTGGATTTTTGCATATGCAATAACCAACCATTAAAAATAGCCATTTGTAAGCCAAATGAAATGAAGAGCAGATTCTAATCCCTAAGTAACCCAAAGAGTAGCAGGGGGTCCATGTGCGGTCGAAGACAACGAGAAGAATGCTAACTGAGCTACGTGTGTCAGTGGCACTGAGGAAGCCATCTTAGGTATTGGCTAAGTTGCTGTTATCAGGAATACCTTCTGACAAAACCCTAAAAAACAACAACAACAACAACAACAAAAAAAACCCTTGTAAAAATATCGTATGATTTCTGGACACCAGCCCTTTATGAACAATGCCTCCATGGCCCTAGCTTCCTTCATTTTCATGTTAGATCTCAGTTGAAGCAATGCATGCTATCTGCAGAACAGAATCTGAAGTGCTCTCAGAATCTGGGGTCACTTCAGGAAAGAGGGACAGATTCCTCAAATGAGGCAGCCTTGTGTTGAAAGTTAAGCCACATTTTCTTCCAGGAATCCACAGAACCAGTTTGACTCTGTTATCTCACCAATTCTCCCCATCTGGCCTCCACAGCACAGATGAGAGTCATCTTTTGGGGTTATTTCAGCCACACTTGGTAGCTCCTCCAAGGATTCACACAAATTCGACCTGCTCAAGAAGAAATGTATTTCCAAGGCAACTATCACCTGTGGGAACGAACCCACGTTTCTTCATGGGCTGTGAAAACTTCCCTTCGTAGGGGAACACGGGGAAATCCAATGAATGCCTACAAAGAAATCTGACTAAAATCTCCACGTTTCTTCTAGTGATGAAGACTGTTGCATAGAACATTGCTGAAATTCTTTAGGAATGAAATCACCCTTTGGGGGCGCTGCCTAGGTGGTTCAGTCGGTTAAGCATGTGCCTTCAGCTCAAGTCATGATCTCAGGGTCCTGGGATGGAGCCCCATACTAGACTCCCAGCTCAGCGGGGAGTCTGCTTCTCCCTCTGCCTCTCTCCCTGCTTGCACTCTCTTTCTCTCTCAAATCAATAAATAAAATCTTAAAAAAAAAAAGAAATCAGTATTTGGGAAATAAAAAAAATCTCATCCTTGGAAGGTGAGTTTTACTTTCATAAACCATTCAAAAATAAATATTGTCAAGAACAAATATGATCGAGGTGAATGATACTGGGTAGGCGCATAAACATACTGTATCACCGACTCCCAAACGGTGGGATGGGATGACCATGTGCTGAGGTCGGTCCCCGAAAAGGGCTGCAGTTAATGTTCTGTGTGACGGCAGCATTCATGCATTCATTCATACGCAGTTTCTGACGATCCACTGGATGCTTGGGTGGCGTCACAGTTCACAGGTAAACAAGTAGCCTCAAAAAGCCTGCCATGTCTTTGCAGGAGTTGGCCAGATACCCAAATGATTTGGAACACAAGGTGTGCTGCCATTCGGTTCAGCGGGGGAGACGGACAGGGGGTGTTTTACAAGAACAGAGGAAGCCCGCTTCACTCGGACTGGGGGACAGCGGAGGGATGGGCTTCACAGGGAGGGTGTCATCCTAGGTGAGCTTTGAAGGGTGGGTAAGAATTCAGAACAGAAAAAGCAGAAGGATATTACTGGAAGCCCAGGGCTACAGTCTCTGTAACTTCCACTTCTGGGGCCCCCGTGTCTCAGTATCACCCACCACCCTATCCTGGCAGCTGCTCCCACGGAAAACTTGAGGCGACCTTGAAGTTCACCCACAATCCCTCCAGCCCACGATCTCTCCCTTTCATTTCCATTGCAAGTGTCGTAGCTTGTGCCCTCTGACCTCTCTGCTGGCCTGCAGTAATAACCGCGCTAACTGGCTTTTCCCCTTCTGCTGGCACATAAAATCCCCTTCCTTAGGCATTGTGGACAGTTCCGCCTGTTTTGCAGTACAAACCACGACTTGATGTGGCATCTAAAATTCTCCACAACTCAGCCACTACCACGACTTCAGCCTCATCCTCTGCCGCAGGCTCATGGGTGCCTCATTCCCTTTCCAGATGCCACTAATTTCCTTTGCTTAGAATGTAACACTTTTTTTTCTTTTTAAAAAATTTTAATATATCAAAAGGCCTGCTTTAGTGACATGCTAGTCCCATCAGAAAATAATCCCAATAACCCCTTGTCAGTAACATGCAAGTTGACCAGCCAACTCTTTATTTCTAAACCTCTGTGTGTACTTGTGTGTCTTTTAAACCAAAGCCACGGGGCTCAGGTGACTCCTCCTTCTACACCGTGCTTTCCACCTGTCAACCGACCGGTGTCTACCCCCGCCTGCAGAAGGGTGGGCAGGGCACATGGGAGCCCTATAGTGGCAGTGAGGGAATACCAAGTCTCCGTCCGCTCAGTAGGAGATCCTTATTTCCAGACTATTCACCTCAAATCTGGCTCCCCGAGAATGTCACACTTCTGTCTCTCCGCCCGCCGGTTGTCCTCTCACCTCTCATGGCCTGGCTCAGATAGAGGCTCTCTTTCAGTCAGAACTGCATGACACTGGTCTCTGTGCTTCCTTAAACCCTACCTACATCTCTAGCTGGTCCCGTGACTCAGGCGTATGCGTGACAGGCTCCAGATGGCAGGGAACATTTTCTGGACCCACCTTCCACTCTCACCGATGACTGGTCATATTGCCTAGCACGCAGCAGACCACCTGACCATTGTCTATAGGATTTGGCTTGCAGAGAGTCAGATTTCAGCATGAGAAATTCCAGGATTCGAAAGTCTTAACCAGTAAAAAGTCTGCAGGGAACTTCCTTAATACCATATGGGATCGGCTGTCTGCAGAAGGAGGCTGTCATTGCACGGACAGATCCTGCATGCGCGATTTAGTATCTGTTAAGAATAACAGATACTACAGAGATACTGGCACAACATTAGGAGGAGAAACTTGGCGATTGTTACAACTATTGAAAAATGGCAAGGAAGGACTCAATGAACTGAATGCTCTGTCACATCCTGGCAATTTCTTAGTCATCACCACTAAATTTGGACTCAGAAACTCAGTAGAGAGGAAAATGAGGCCAAAAAAAGAATGTTGAAGTAACCAAAGGAGTGCTCTGTTCTCTGTGTGTGACAGTGTCATTTTATCCAGTGTTGGAATGAGTAGGCAGGGGAGGCTTCATTTTTACCCAGTGTGGAAAAATGTGAACATCCCACCCAACACAGGAAGGACTAGCAAAGGGAAGAGGGGTATAGTTGTCTCTCTGGGCCTCAGCACTGATTCACATAAATAACAGATAGTGGGCTTGACCCTATCAGGGAAGCCCCATCTGGAGGATGCCCAGGTAGACATATGGCAAGCAGTCGGCTCCTTTGATTGTTGGGAAGAGGATTACTCGTGCTCTTGAAAAAGGTTCCATAATGGCCTTGACACACCGTAGACCCAAAAGAGTGACAGCATCACTCTTCAGTATTCCATACGCATGAGATAAATATCTGCTATCACGATGAATGAATGAACGGTGGCAAAAGATGCCATGCATTCCTTGGGCAACCACTGAGAAGTGACTTGGCATGAGTACATAAGAAAAGGTGCTTTATACCTTACAACTTTTTATGCATGGATTTCTCCTAAAAGTTGTTTCTCTCGCATACCTGTATTTTTTTTCCAGAGGAATAATGTCTTTTTAGCTCATGAAGTAATCAACCTGTCGTTAAATTGCCTCTGATTCATCATCTCTCTTCTTCTTGAAGTTCAAGGTTAGTGCTTTCTTGGTGAGTATTGAACCTTTTTATCTGAGGAATCCGTACCAGTTAGTTACAATGATTATATGTTGTATAAGGAAGAAGAATCCATGCAGAGTGAGCAGATCCAGGAGCAAAATCCAGCATTTCTTTTTTACTAATTTATTCACTCTTAAGGGGGAAATAGATTTTTGGAGTTTGGAATATCATTGACAGGGAGAAAACATCTGAAACCATCCGTATCACATTCACAGAATGGACTGAAGAATATTTACAGCCACAAACGGTCATGGTCAGCTGCCCTAATCAGGGCTCATGACCTCTACACAGACTGAGAGGCAATGATGAAAGCATTCATATAATCGGTAATGTCGGTTATGTGCAAACAACTCCCAGACCCAATGGTGGCCAGAAAGTATCTTTGCCCCAGGAACAAAAGGCTTTGGACCTGTGTCAATTGCTTTTGTCTATTAGGGTCAGAAGGAGCAACAGGGCCCTGGGTTGCCCCTGGCACAGAAAGCAAAGGATGGAGAGGGTGCAGTACATCTCTGGCTTCCTGGAGCGGGAACCAGGTTGGGAGCAGCATGGGCTGTGATGGTGCTTCGGCTGGGGGGAGCCAAGCAGGGGCCGTGTCACTCAGCAGGTGCTGTGTGTACCTGCACCCTGGGTCACCAGAACCAAAAGGGTGAGAGTGAAATGTCTCTATCCGTCATTTCCATCATCTCAGTGCCCTACACACCGCTGCAAAAGCAAGATACACATGCCATGACAAAATGCCTTTCTGATTAATGTGGCAAGCATGGGCCTCAGTAGCAGATTTTTCATACGTTTTCTCCCTTGCTGTTGTGTTTTCAGTTCTGGTACCACTGATCAGGTGGCAGTGCTTCATTTGAGTTGATATGTCAGTAAGATGGGAAGCTTTGAAGATTGCCATGTATACTGTAAATGTTTCCTTTTAATGCACTTCTCTTGAAATAGGTATTTTAATTAAAAAATTTTTGATGATTTTATTTATTTATGAGAGACACACAGAGAGAGGCAGAGACACAGGCAGAGGGAGAAGCAGGCTCCCCGTGGGGAGCTTGATGCAAGATTCGATCCCAGGACCCCAGGATTATGACCTGAGCCAAAGGCAGATGCTCAACCACTGAGATACTCAGGTGCCCCAAAAGATATATTTTTCAAATGGGCTGCACTGATTCCCTTGGGTCTCAAGAGAGTAATAGAGTCTACTGAGGATGTCCATATGTAAGATGGCAACACTAAGCCTTGGGCCAGTGAACACAGCTTGTGACAGCAGTAGTGTCACACGTCCAGCGTAGCCTTTCACATACACACATGCTGAGTGCACACATCCTGCTCTAGATGAGTATTTCTCAATACATTCTGTCTTGTTCACACATAACGCTTTCTACATCAGGTACCACAGAACACGGAGATGAACACAGTCTATAGATATGTGAGTGAGCTTTCAGAGAAACTTAAAAAAAAAAAACAAACGTAGTAAAACACAGTATCTTCCTTTCATCAGGTTCTATAAACATACTGTAACTACTCATCTTTCCCTTTAATCTTCTCATTTGGTCCTGTCTTCCGGCCACATTTTCAGTAGCCTGACAATCCAATTATTTTAACAATTACTGACAAAAGCAAGGGTCACTCTTCTAATTCTGAGCCATGGTCGGATGACAATTTTCCAGATTTAAAGTTTGCAGGTTACTTAAGCATGTCTGTCTCGTGTGCATCAATTAGTCCCCAGACTCATGAAAATACTATGCAAATTAAAATTAGATTTTCAAAAAAATAAAAAATAAAAAAAATTAGATTTTCAACTCTGTCAAAAAATTTAAAAAATAGATTCTTAAAACATAAATCAGACCCATGGGGGGGGGAACACTGTAACTACCTATATTCTCTAATATAGGTCTCCCCTCAATCAGTAACTTCAAACTCCAGGATTAATTATTATATTCAAGACTTTGATGTTCTCTCCCAGGGTATATGTGATGTGAATGAACTTCATTATTATTAAGATCAAAGAATGGGAAGGGAGAGGCTGGGGGGGGAGGGGAAGGAATCGATACTCACCCAGTGCAACACGGGTAAGCAAAATTATTAATTCATGATCAACAGTCAATGGTTTGTTCATTCAAATATCCTGTGGACTGTGAGATACTTGAGGGCAGCTCCTAGCATCAGGCCTGGCTTAGAGTCCATGATTAGTACACGTAGGATGAAATAAATAAATGAAAGAGCAGAATAACATATGAAGGGAGCTTGGAAGCTCCCGTGTACAGGTCCAACCAGGGGTGAAGTGTGCAATACTCTGCATAGACGACTGCAGAGGGAGGAGAGGAAGAGGGAGGACGGGCCGTGAGGGAAGGAAGGAGAGAGGGAAGGAGGGACAGAATGCAAAATGGTAAGAGGGAATAATAAAGACAAAACACTGTGTAAGCTGTAAGAATAGATTTCCTTGTTAATAACCAAGATAGGGGCATTAAAACTTATCCTCTTGGTCTCTGGGTCTGCAAATAGCCAAACATTTCAATTACTTTCTATTAGCCTGAGTTTTGTTACAATGGGAGGTGGGTAACCCTGCCAGTCTTGCTGACCTTACTGGATTGTTGTACAAGGATCCGATGAGACGAGGCGTGTGAAAACAGCTCCATAAACATGAAATGTGGGATGACTTCTCAAAATATATGCCCAGAAAACCAGGGCAAAAGAAATACATTCTTGTTTCTTTCCAAGGTTCTTCTTCACTCCGGAAATCCATTTATAAAGGGTCTGCTTATACGTGTTTTATTAACATGGGAGAAGATAAATTCTGCCCCCAAATTAGGACTGTACATGAATTACACTTTGTGTTTAGTGCTCTCCTCCAAGCCTGCTTCCCAGAAAACCGTTTTGCCTTTCATTTTTCATTTCTGTCTGCAGCGGGCTGCAAAGGCTGCACTGCTTCCAGCCGCAGCAGTAAAAAAAATGAGGTGCTTACAAATGGGCTTCATGAAATACCATGCAACAAAATGACTTCAAAGTACACATGCTATTTAGCAACTGTTTGTAAAGAAATGCAAATTATAATTAAGAAAATGGATATGGGATGATTTTTCCTCATATGGTACAGTGAAATTTCTTGATACCATTTACATATTCCAGGATATTTCATAAGATATTTTGATTTATCGTATGTTGACCCCACAAAATATGCCGGCACAGTATTGCTTTTTCTCAATTCTTCGCAAACCAAAATAACAACAACAACAACAACAAAAGTATTAAGGACCTTATCAATCAGTGGCCTGTTTAAAACAATCAGGGCACAGATCTGACCACATTTTACGCCTGGGGTTCATTTAGTCCTTTGTATTGGCCTGTTTTGGATTTTCATGTATTTTTGTAAAGCAGTCTCATGCAGTGGATTACTCGGGCTGCCAAATTTTACTAAGCGATTTGTTTTATTTTTACATACACTTAAATAAGCTAGAAAAAAGCAGGAGGCAAAACAAAAACAATGCATGCCATACAAAGCCTAAGAGGGGTTGTTTTTGTCAAAATAGAAAAATTCTGTGATCCCAAGGCCTCACGCAGCTCCAAACCTGGTCAGCAAATAGGTTTTGGAATGGAAGTAATTTGCTAGGATTTGTAAGGAAGATGGATGGGCCACATGTCTCCAAGGCTATGTAATTGGTTCAAGACAGTATTGGTGTGACCCACCCCTTGCGGAAGAATACAGCTTGTTTAGGCAATGCAATTAGGTAGCAGAAGACATCATGTTCTGGAAGACACATTGCAGAGAGACTGTGTGACCAGCACATTAATTTTCAAATTTTACCAGATTAAAATCTTGAATCACTGTATAATGAAAGACTGCAGCGAAGTATTTTTTTCCCAAGGGAAGAATACTTCTCTTAGCTGAATAACTCCCTAAAACTTTTTTTTTTTTTGTCTGTGATGTGCATTACCTCTGGATGTTGGTTTTTCCTACAGAATGGCTGACCTATGTGTTTTGAGAGGGGAATCAAATATCAGATATGCTTTCTAAAAATAAACTTCCTTGTCTTCTGGCTGCTTACCAGAATTAATTTGTGCCCATTGGGCAAATATTCTCTGTTACTATGGTGTTCTCTCATTTGTGGCAGTACTCTTCAGTGTAATAACTTCAGGGTGGGATCTAAATCTATCTCCAAGAGAATGACCTGGGAAGTATTTGTAGTCAGCAAGAGAATAAGCTTAGTAGGTTGTATCTTTTTAAGTGGCTGTTGCAAGTTCCTTGTGTGCAAATTCAAATCCTGGGAACTCTGAAAACTTTTCCCAGAGATCCAATGAACTGTCATGCAAAGGAGAAAGGTTCTTCCCTCATAGATCAAATAAAAAACTCTAGCAAGGTAGGTGGCCTATTAAAAATGAAGTCATACCAAGATGGGTGCACAGGATGTTCTAGTACTTCAGGTAGCTTTGAGGATCGTCATTTTGATTTGTATTGGACAGTGGTTGTGTTAAATTTGATAGGGTCTGCATCTGCAGAAGAGACACTTAGAATAACCAGGAATCTACTTCTTCAAAGACTTTCAAAGAAGACTTATCTTTTCTCTTGCACAAGTAGGAGAGCAATGCTGGACCATACTGCCTGCTCAAATGGAAGTCACTAACGTGTCACTAACACCTTCCACCGCAAACCATAAAACCTGGAATTGCAGGACAAGGTGCAAAGGCCTAGTCAAGGATGAGAATAAATCAAGGATGAGAAAGGAGTTACAGAGGGCTACTGGACCACCACCACATCGTATGACACCTGCAAACTGCTTCCAGGGATAGGAAGCTGTAAGGACAGTCATCTTTCCATGAAGGCAGTGCATTTCTAACTCATTTGCCCCTTGAAAAGAGCTAACATGAGGATGCTACTGACAGTCACTGACAAGTCTGAGTTAATTAATTCAGCTCATTAATTCAAGACACAAATGGAAGGATTTATTCCAAACTACTATTTTCCATGCACCTACTGTGTGCCAAGCACCATGGGAGGTTCCTGTATATATATAATAATCTGATTTCATCCTGATGGCAGCTCTCTGTGATAAATACATCCCTCTGGCCTGAGAGAAGAGACTTCCACTTCACAAGAGACAAAACCACAACAGGAAAGAAGCCCTTAACCAGTCCTTTATAAATTTGGCTGCAAGTGTGCCTTGCTAGTCACTGTACAGACGGACAAGCTGTGATGTCAATTCTCCTCTAAACGACCGTTCTAATGTCTGCTGAATATCCAGCTCTTCCTCCTACTGGCGTGCCCTGCCTCTCTGAACCCTGAGCTCTGCTCAAACCCAACTCTTCCACTTTCCAGCTTTCTGAATTTGGGCAATTCACCTGTGCTCTGCTGCAGCACCTGTGAGAGGAGACTGGAATCCTGTGCCTCACGGCAGGGACTGCAGAGGCCATGGAAGGCAGCGAGCATACGTGTATATGATCACTGGCCATGGGGTCCCTTTCCTCACCTTCATTTTCAGATCATGTGATATGTAAGAAGATGCGGCATCCTCCCCACACCAACTTGAAACTGGTATGAAAATGCAGTTGGGGGAGCCTGGCTGGGTCAGCTGGTTGAGTGTCTGACTCTTGGTTTCAGCTCTGGTCATGATCGCAGGGTTGTGGGATCGAGCCCCGTGTCAGACTCCATGCTCAGCAGGAGTCTGCCTGAGATTCTCTCTCCCTCCCTCTGTCCCTTCTCTTCCCTATACTCTCTTTCTCTCTCTCAAATAAATAAATAAAAATCTTAAAAAAAAGAAAACTAGCAGTTGTCAATGAAAACAAATGAGCAAAGAGGCACCTTTCCACTTTTGGGAGGGGTTCAAGTTACACATTAAGTGTATGCTTTCAGTAGCGATTCCTTTTCAAGGCTAATAATACATAAGCTTTGAATTTGGGGCTTAAAATATCCTAAGATTCTAAAATTTGCATTACTATAATGTGTATAAGTGGAACCCACATGATATTAAAGAGATTGGTGAAATAATCCAGTATTAATGGGCCAAATGACATTTGCATGTCTCATTTTAATTACTATGCCACAAGAAAGTACAACATTATTATCTCATTTCTTTTGTTCTAAACTACTGTTTTGCTGGTTCTACTTTCATAATGTAGGTTACTAATAACAACAATAATGAAAAATCTAATAGCACCTTGTGTTGAAGCAGTGCCTACTTTTAAAGTTTTTTTTTTTACAACTGCTTGCACAGTTATGGCATGCAAGTGACAGATAAGGGACAGTTGAATAGTGATGATGATAACAAAGGTAATAATTATAATGGATTTTGGTAGGCTTATTTCTTCTCTCTAGAGAACTCTTTTTACTTTTGAAAAAAATGGAACCAGAGATGCTAATCAACCGGAACCTGGTTTTCACACTTTGTTCTAGAGAATAACTCCAGAGCAGGGAAGCAGCTTCTTCTAGAGGAAGCCGGAATGTGTTTCAGGTAGCTAGTGTTGACACGTGAGAGGTCCTTATAAAGGCAACCCAAGCTCTCTCTGGGACATTTCCAGGGCTGCCAAACCCTTAGGACCCTGCAGCCCTAACTGGTTCTGTGAAGGAAGAGCTTTACCACAGAGCTCAGGCTAAGCCCATCGGCCTGTCTCAGCCCACTTCTTTCCCACCTTGCCAGAGAGCTTTCCGTGAGTGTGTTGATTTGATGTTCTCCTACATTATGCCATGAAAAGCTTTCTTTTACTGCAAAATGTTCATGACTGAATTTCAGCAAATTTAGTTTTTTTTTTCTTTCCAGTGACCTTTCTACCTTAGGGGGTTTTAGGGGACGACCCCAGAGCACATTTACTGAAACTAGGCTTCTGCCTCTTTAGGTGTAGATGTGGGTAACGGGAAGGAGACATAGAGATCCATCTGATAAGGTATGTGTGTGTTGGAGAGAGACAGAGACAGAGAGATGAGGTGGGGGACAGCGAAAGACAATAAAAAGTGAAAACAGAGAAAGTCAGCGTGATGATTTGTTTCCCCTAATTCTATAATCCTGTGACCGTTGAGAAATGATTGCCCTCCATGCACTCCCCATTGAGGTTTAAGGTGGAAAAGTGAATTGTTTTTCCTCTGTGGAAACAAATCTGTTTCCTGTCCAAACTCCCAGTTGTGCTCTGAGCTCAGGGTAAAATCTGAAAGGCCACCCAGGGCTGGTTATGTTCTCCCATGAAGTGAGCCTCTCTAGAGGAGCCAGACAGAAGAGTATGCCTATTTCTTCCTGAGGATTTTCCGATGTGCAATACACACCCAACTCTGGAAAAACAATGACAACAAAGAGCTCCAGGTCTCTTGAGAAACTCAGGATTATGGCAGAGAAGTCCTGGGCAAATTCATTAAAATAAGACACTTTGAATGGATGCTGCTATCATAGAGTGGATTGGATTTTCGTAAGAGAAATGTAATGCTTAGATGTGTAGCTATGTCACAGTAAACACGACAACAGTTCCCCATTTATGACCAAAGTGCCATCACCAGTGATGCCATGCATTCTCACCATCATCTTACATTATGGTTGTGTAGAAACCACCACAGTGAAGCCTGAATTCTAAAAATATGCTTTTCAGGAGAGTTTAGACCAAGTATCCAGCTATGATTCACAAAAAAGCTTTCAGTAGCTTAGCTTAAATTCAATTTGGTTTGTTCTGTCTATCCTGAGATACTGTACCATTTTTATATTAATTTTTCAAAGGGATTTTGAGGACATTAAATTTTGAAATAGGCAAATTACGCTTCTTTATCAAAATATGTAATTTAAATTTTCAAATATTTGTTACCTAAGTGTTACTGTAGTCGAAAACACAATGCAAGAAAATAATATAAACGATGAGAATCTGTAAAAATGATTAATACTTCATAAGCTCTGCACAACCACGACCTATTTGGAATAATTTTCGGCTTTCACTTTCAACTGTGTAGACTGTTAAAGCATTTGCATGAGAATGCAAAATGCATAAATTATCCTTGCAAGGAACACTTAAAACTTAAGGTAATTATATAGCATAGAAGTGGTCTCAAAGAACTCAAACAAAATAACAAATAAATCTATAGTCACCCGTGAAAACGAGTATTATTCTGTGCTTCCGGTGATCTCGATCACGAAAATCCCTCTCTTTACAATTACATTCACATTATCAATTCTTACTTTGTTCTTTTACCATCAAGCTCTTACAGCTGGCCCTGAAATTTTGCATGCTGTAAAAGCTGAACCAGACAGCTAGTAGAGATGAATTCTGCAGTCATATTCATGCCGTGAACAGAACCATGACACTCCCTTAATATATCTTATCATTGCACTTTTATACTAAACATGCATCCAAATCACATCCTATTTTTTACAGTCCTCAAGGTCTTTCACAATCTCGCACATGTTCCCCTACAACTCTAGCAATAGCATTCCTCCACTTAAGCCAGATTGGAGAAATGAGGCCAGGACCAAAAGTAGCAGTGATCTGTCCTGTGAATGGGAAAGTCTCTCCTCCAAACCAATTCCTGTGCTTCGGAGGCTGGGACGGTCACCGTGATTAAGAGAGAAGTGCTGGGTCACAGGGCAAACGTAACTCATCCCCGCCTGAGCTTCTTCCTTATGTTCTGCAGTACTAGGACGTTTTACATTCAAAAAATGAAACAAAAGAAAACAAAAACGAGTTGCACTTCTTGAGCCTCCGAGCTGCCTCCTGTCATGGTTCCACACGCCAAGCAAGCAATTCTTTGGGGGGCGGGGGGTGCTTGCTAATAATCAGCATCTCTTTTTTTCCGCAGCACGCAGAGGAAAAAGGGCCGAATGTCAGCATGTCAGAAACGTCCAGGCTCAGCACTGGCTAGAAAGCAAAAGCACTTTGTAACTGATTATTTCTGAAGAGTCTTCCCAGCATCAAGAGAGGGGGTAATGAAATTACATCTGTACAGAAGAAAGCTCAATTATTTATCTCGTGCTAATTTGTACCAGGTGGCTGGTGATGAAAAATCCATACTGGCAAATATGCACTTCGTATTATTTAAAAGATAATCGAGAGTGCTAGAACTATAAATGCTCACAATAGATTTGCGGTTGGTCTTACGGCTCCTGGAGACTCCATACAGAGGTTCTTCCTAATGCACGTGACTGGTCGATGAGAGACTGTCTCACCAAGGCATCACGTACCCATGAATCACATTAGCACTGGGGCTGCTTCTCTTTTTTTAACCTCTCAGATGGAACAAACTAGGGATATCACCACGTGACGGTGCCTGCTCTATTCCTCAGCATTAGGAGGGTGCAAACGACGCTCCTTCCCCAAGAGAAAGAGGAGGATGTGGCCCTTCGGGGAGATCACAGTCCCCAGAATTAAACTTCCTCACTTAGCTTCAGGCAGAACTGGTTAAATGTGGGACTTCCAACTGAAATAGTTGACGGAGAGGTGACGGCTGTCAGGAAGACAGGGCGTACCAGATGCACAGCCTTTTCCTTTTCTACCCAAGTTATTTCTCCAGGGAGCGGGTGGTGTGGGTTCGACATCCACTTCTTCCCTCCCCCTCCCTGCCACGGATCCGTTTTCTTTCTGCTCTGAAATCCACCGCTGGAGAGAGGAGACGCGGACTTGTTCTCTGGTTGACTCTCACACACCAAGTGTTCAGGGTTGGTGACCAGACGTTCAATCACACGTGCTGGCTTCTATCAAACAAGGCATTTTCGGAGGCCCCTTCTACCCTGTTCTCTAGGTAAAGCAGGTAAAAGTTCCGGCCCCAGGAAGGAGTCGGGTTTGTGTACAGAATCACAGTGGCGTGATCTGCCTAGTGAGTCACAGCTTCTCGGAACAACATCTTTATATAACGGTTATTGTTTTGCCGAATGTGCAGTACCAATCTCTGGCTGACTTGCGAAGACTGGTTATTTTAGATACCATTTTATGGGGATTATACTCATTTAAGTCAACAAAAACTTCTTGAGGGCCCTATCAGGTACTTTGTCTTTCCTACACCAGATGCTGACGCTTATGATGCTTTGCACTTGGGGAATAGCAGTCGCCTTCCCCAGATGGTTGTCCAACGAAGGTTCCCCAAGCTACCGCCAGAACTCAAGCAGTGCCCCAAGCTATGTTCTCAGAGTCAGAGAGGATGGACCCAAACTGACTTCTAGAGTCTACAGTGGGCCCAGCCAGATAGAGATCCACGATGGGTAACCAGCATCCTGACTGAGCATTTCTTTCATTCAAAAACGATTCATAAAAAAAAAAAAGATTCATTTGGTAATTTCAGCTCTTATAGTTAAGTGTTATAGTGTCATCAGCAGTGGCAGCTAAGCATTCACCACTCTGGAAAAAGTATGGCTGTCCTAGGTCAAGAGGTAGGTTAGAACGGCAATAGCTTATGTTGAAACCTAACTGATCCTTCAGGATCACAAGGGAGTGACCAAAGTTGCCATTATGATGGTACTTGAAAGAACATAAAACTCCTATTCTCTGACTAGTCAAACATGAGTCAGTGTAATCGTAGGGAACTACAAGTGATACTGTGCAGTATATGCCCGAGGAAGAGTTAACAAGGTTCCATTTTTCAACCACCCTCCTGCATGGTGAGATTACTAGTATGCCAACCACCAGAAACAGTATGCTTTAAACACCTTGGCACCACTGAAGTTATACTTCTTGCGATTCTGATCTAGTGAGAGAATGTTTACAGAAGCTGGATATTTGCTGAAAATCATAGGGGAAAGGAATGAACAGGGAGGCTCGAAGCTAAATGACTAGAATAAAGGACAGCATAAATATGTTGAGCAAACACTAACACAGTTTCAAACCTCATAGCTTTGGTGGTGGCTCCATAGGCCATGCCCAGTTGTCAGGGACTTTCCAAATTTTCTAGCATTAGTAAAGGAACAGGAGAAGGCAGATTAAATAGGTGTGAAGCCATTAGAGCTGCAGTGCTGTATTTGCGCAAACACATCAAATTACATATGCAACTCCAACAGGAAAGCAAAGAGATGAGTATGCAAGCAGCAACCACTGGAGGACAGACGTACATGCAAAGCCGGTGTGGGAACTGCTGCAGATCACAGATCTGTCTTCTTCGCAGCATTGACTCTCTGTCCTAAATAGTGTCAATGTTTATCCACAGTTGCTTACTGTATTTTCAGTAAGCAATAATAGGTTCAATTTTCCCTGAGCCTGAGTCACAGCCTGGTAGTAAATTAGGTGCTTAGGAAGGTGCGCTACTTCCTTGAGGCCACTGAGCCATCATTTAAGGCATAATATGCTTGCTTTGGTTTATGAAGATGCTACTGACTCACTTCAGTGGGAGTCGTTTTTCCTTCATTGCTGACGGCTGAGTTAAATGAATGCACTAGTTTTTCTCCTCCTTGCAGTGGGGATGGGATGACTGAACTAATTATACATTCTTGCCAATTCCGTGGTGACCCACAGAGCGAATGCCCACAACGCGGGGTTAAAGTTTGAGGTTGGATCTGCGGCTGTGGAACAAAGCACAGCCAGTGAGGGCTGGAGGAGATCGTGGATAAAAGCCATACTCCTAGTGAAACCTTCATTTAAGACATAAGGCAAATCATGCCGCGCCTCCACGCGGCACCTTCCAGTGGCTTCCGTCTCCCTTGCAGCCAGAGCCAAAGTTCGAACCTTGGGCGGTAAGACCACACTCTCTCAGATCCTGGCTACTTCTGGGTTCTCATCTGTCACTTGCTCTCTTGCATTTTACGCCAGTCACACTGGCTTCCCAGATTGTCCCTTGAATATGCCATCCATCTTCTCACCTCGGGGACTTTGAATTCGATGGCACTTCTGTCAGGAATGTTTTCCTTTCAGATATCCACCTGAACCCTTCCCTCTTGTCTATCAGATGCCACCTCCACAGAGCGCCTTTCCCTGACCACCGATGCGGAAGCTGTCCTTATATCTCAGCTTGCTCTATCCCCTAATCCAGCTTGTTTATTCACCAAAGCAAACTATGTATTAATTTATTTATCTACCATCTGTCAACCTACTCTAGAACATAAGCTCCACAAGGGCAGGGATTATGTTTTTTGTACACGGCTCTATTCCAGTGTGCGGAACAGTGCCTTGATCTGCTGAACGAATAGACGGATGAATGTCACTGGCCTGATGGATTAAATGGACAAATTATTCCAGATTAATAAGGCCTTTGCATAAGCATTGAAGATATAGATCTGTCAAAAAATGGTATTTAGGCTCCACTTGCTATTGGGGCTTTTATTTTCACTGTGGTTATGATCTGCATTATAATTATAAACTAGCATCTCTGCCCAAAGAAACAAAATAAACCTTTGCTAAAATTCTTTTGAGCTATACATGAAAGGTTACTCATAAAAAAGGGTAGGTCAAGATGAAAGGAAATAGCTAAAAAGAATACCTTTGAATAGCTAAAAAGAATTACCTGCCAACAGGTAATTAATCATTGAAAGCAGCGAATCCTTGGGCAGCCCAGGTGGCTCGGCGGTTTAGTGCCGCCTTCAGCCCGGGGCTTGATCCTGGAGACCCAGGATCGAGTCCCACATCGGGCTCCCTGCATGGAGCCTGATTCTCCTTCTGCCTGTGCCTGTGCCTCTCTCTCTCTCTCTCTGTGTCTCTCATGAATAAATAAATAAAATCTTTTTTTAAAAAAGCAGCAAATAATGGCTAGTAAATGGCTAGTAAATTTCACGGGTTTATCTTGGTAAAATATATGAAAGTGCAATCTTCTCCTCAGCATAGGAGAAATGTCAGTTCGTTGTACTGAACAACAGAAGAAATGAAAAATACATTGTTTCCAAAGAGGACACTATTATTTTTGATGATTTAATTAAAACATATTAAAGAAAGATTAAAACACTAAAATATCAAGAGGAGTTTAGCCAGGGACCTAGTGTTTAACTCCAATGTATTTTTCATAAGGGCTTACAAACCAATGTGGTCTGTGCCTAGATGGGCTCTGTGCAGAACTCAGCTATCGCCAGCTATGTACATACCTCTGCCTGTAATGGTTTTCAAGAGTGTAAAAATAAGTCATAATAGCATTTGCCCTGGACCACATTTTGTCTTCAATTCATGAAAACAAAAATAAAGACTTTTTTTTTAAGAAAGAGATATGTTAAAGAAATAAATGCCACAACTTGCTTATTAAGTACAATGGGATAGAAAAAACTCACTTTGGTGCTACACTTCAGATATTCTTTAGAGAAAGGAATAATTTGAAAGGAACCATAGTGAAGGAAACAGAGAAAAGAATGGTTTAAATTAAAAAAAAAAGAATGGGGGATCCCTGGGTGGCGCAGCGGTTTGGCGCCTGCCTTTGGCCCAGGGCGCGATCCTGGAGACCCGGGATCGAATCCCACGTCGGGCTCCCGGTGCATGGAGCCTGCTTCTCCCTCTGCCTCTCTCTCTCTCTCTCTCTGTGTGTGTGACTATCATAAATAAATAAAGAAAAAAATATTTAAAAAAAAAAAAAAAAAAAAAAAGAATGGTTTAAATTATAAATCACATTTGACATCAATTTACTTGATTTTGTCAGCAGCAATAAATGCAAAGTGTACCACTATTCCACTCACCAGATGACCACAGCCAGCTGCGGAAAGTGGATAGGTAGGTACACCAGGAGTTCACTGCAATGCTAATGAGTAGACCCATAAGTAATGGTATCTAACCAGATGCCTGGGATGGGCTAGCCAGGAGCAGAGGCTCAGGGCCCTGATCTCCGTATAGAGGTTTGGCTGTATTCCCTGCAAGACAGTCTCTTTTGGATATAAACTAATGAACTAGATCCTGATCCCTTATGTGACAGAGTGAGGCAACAAGTATATTAAGTCTCTAGTTGTTCTTTTCATGGAAACTGGTTTTTTTTTTTTTTTTTTTTTTTTAAATTTTTGTTTATTTATGATAGTCACAGAGAGAGAGAGAGAGAGGCAGAGACATAGGCAGAGGGAGAAGCAGGCTCCATGCACCGGGAGCCCGATGTGGGATTCGATTCCGGGTCTCCAGGATCGCGCCCTGGGCCAAAGGCAGGCGCCAAACCGCTGCGCCACCCAGGGATCCCCGGAAACTGGTTTTTAAGATCTGTTCACATTGGGACGCCTGGGTGGCTTAGTGGTTGAGCGTCTACCTTCGGCTCAGGGCGTGATCCTGGGGTCCCAGGATCGAGTCCTGCATTAGGCTCCCTGCAGGGAACCTGCTTCTCCCTCTGCCTATGTCTCTGCCTTTGTGCATCTCTCATGAATAAATAAAACCTTTTTAAAAAAATCTGTGCATGTCAATCAAACGTCTTTGTTGTTGATTTCAGCACACAGGTGAAGGAAAAAGTAGATAAACGATCCTAACTATGGCCAGTAGCAAATGGCTGCCCAGAACTGTAGCACTGTACATTCTTTTCTTCTTCATTTTATGTTCCATATTAAGGCAACTTTGTATACGGATTGAAAGAACAGGCTTTCAGGTCAGAAATGATTAGAACTCAGAGCAATGATTAGAACTCAGGTCTAGCTGGGTAATGTCGGGCACAGACTGGAACTTCCAACCTTAGTTTTCTCATCTTTAAAATGAGAAAAATATTAGTACTTTCTTCATAGGGTTGTCAGGAGGATTGATAAATAGGTGAAGACAACATGTAAAGGGCTGCCTCGCCCCTAATCAGGTATAGAATTTTCTAAGTAGATGTCTTCAACTCAGGACCCAATGGCAGTATTGCAGGACATTTGGATTTATATAAAGCACAATTACTTTGCACCTGAGTAAAAGAGCAGCACAGTGACCGCTGCTAACAGAGCCACATCACTTGCATGTAGAAACCACAGCAGGATGCCAATCAATTCGTGCCTGCAGTCACTAGCAAATCTGCTTCAGGGTGGATGATCCAGGCACTTGGTTCCTAAAATGGGGTGGTGGCAAGTGAATTCATTTTTGGAGTCAATTCTGTTTTTCCCTCTGTCCTTAATCAATCACCCTTAGAGCACAGGTTAGGATCCCTCACCTTCCAGAATTTAAACAATAGTTTGTAAACATCTGGCTAAGAAATCCCTGGGGGATTTCTCTGGGGATGCTCTTCCCCTCCTCTGCTCTTTCTCAGCTTTTGAGGAGTGAAGCCGCCTTTCCTGTTGCCAGGCAATGAATCGCAAGAGCTTAACTTTGGATAGTGACTACTAAAAATGTGTCTCATTCTAGTGCACCTCCTTGTCTGCATCCTCGTTCCTAGGCCTTTCTTGTTCTTTGTTCATATGCACGTCTATGAACGCTCTTAGAATATTGCTCTTCAACAGTCCTGTTCATGGAAGTGGTCAGATACTGGTACAAAGGGGACCCTGGGTAGACATCTGGTTGTAATCAGCAGTTCAAAGTGTGTTTCCCCCGTTTGATTATAAGTTCAGAGAGGGCAGGGGCTGTGTTTGCCAAGTATCAGGCAATCAGAGGATTACTGATTGCTTGGATGGAAGGATGAAAACACACATACATACATATATTGGGAAGCTATTAAGAAAGGAGCAGAAATGTACAGATGAAAAAGGAGCAAAAAACATTTATTCAGGATCTTACCACCTTGTTAAAGAAAAACAGGAGAAGCTGAGATTACGTGTATAATTTGGTGAGAGTAGGGAAAGTGCCTATGCCTTTTTAGGGGCTGCTACCCCGAGCAGATTTTAGCCAGGGAGTCGTGATACTGCATAATGATGGTGAAAGGATAATTATTTACTGTCCAATCAAAAGGGTTTGCAATTAACATCTAAGTATGATTGTTATATGGCATCTAACCCGAGGCTAACATGTGGAGCATAACTGGGAGTATTAATGCTTTGCATGTATTCATAGCACCCATGATGATTATGCTACCCCTATGTTTTGAGGATGGAACTAGAGAACGCACACCTTCTTTGGGGACCACTCTCACTCTGTGGGAGTCATTCAGTACCTGTGATATTAGGACCTTTGATTCCTTCATTCATTCAGCAAACACTGAACACCTACTATACACATGAAAATTTCAGATGCTAGGCTAAGCACCAGGCATAGAGCAGTGGATGCAATGTAGCTATATTCTTCATTGGAGTTCACACCTGGTTAAGGAAACAGGAGAGTGAGCCCTGCAAGTACTGTTTGGCAAGCTAAGTACTGAAGGAGTAATCACAGGGCACTAGGGAGTCTTGGAGAACACGTGGCTCTCTAGTCAGGCAAGGACTGCCTGGTAAGACCATCCCACACCCAGGTTTAATAGCTGTTTTATCCTGAGAACCACTAATTTAATGCTGGAGGGTAAAAATGGAAAAAATTGTGGGGGAAACACAACCTCTTTTTCCATCCTCTGTGTAGGTACCACTAAACTGTAAGTTGAATGACAGACACTCTTCTGAACATTGGAAAAATCGGCACAACGTCCAGGAAAACAGGACGGCTGGGCAATCCTGGTTTGGGAACATGGTGAGGCATCTTAACTATGAAAATAAAGTGCCAGCTGCAGGCACTGGTAAGGCCTAATTTCCTCAACCTGACCAACAGTGTTGAATGGAATAATCCCTTGCAATTTAATGGCCCCTACCGAAGCTTTTCAGACACGATGGCAGTTCACAGCAACACCCCTGCACGCTCTGAGCTCAGGCCCCAATTATAGGTAAAATGACTTCTTTTTACCTATAATTGTTCTTCTTGAGTGAATCCTTGTTCTTTTTTTTTAAGATTTTATTTATTTATTCACGATAGACATAGAGAGAGGCAGAGATACAGGCAGAGGGAGAAGCAGGCTCCATGCCAGGAGCCTGACGCGGGACTTGATCCCGGGACTCCAGGATTGCGCCCTGGGCCAAAGGCAGGCGCCAAACCGCTGAGCCACCCAGGGATCCCCTGAATCCTTGTTCTTTAGAAATTTTAGGAAATCAATCTTTACAAAAACAAAGCTAATTAATTGGCATATGTTAATTGACTGCCTATGGGCAGGGTACTGTACCAATTCTTGGAAACAAATGAAAAGATTTAGTTGAATCTTTAGTTTTAATTTTGATCCCCTAGGGTCTCATTTTTCATGAATAAACACAACCCATTAAAGCCACTAACTTACAGATTAGGTGTCTACGTGACTGCATCTACTATTAAAATAACATTAATCACTCCACACTCTTCAATGATCTTATTAGAACCAGACACAGATCTCCAACGATCACTGACTTCATACTAGCATAATCATTTAAAGATGGGCACCTGTCTTTTCCCCTAAAAAGCCATTATTAGAAGCTTTCCCCTCAAATCACAGGTATACATGGTCTATTGGAAAATATTATTTGAAAACAATGACACAGCGTTACAGAACTATATAGCATGCGATGCTGGAACCACACTGCCCACTTGTTTTTAAAGATTTATTTGAGAGAGAGAGAGCAAGCCAGAGAGGGAGCGAGCATGGGGGAGGTCGGGAAGGGCAGAGGGAAAGGGAGAGTCCTAAGCAGAATCCTCGCTGAGCACAGAGCCTGACATAGGACTCGATCCTACAGCCCTGAGAGCATAACCTGATTGGAAACCAAGAGTTGGACAACCTAACCAACTGTGCCACCCAGGTGCCCCTGCCTACTTTTGATTTTCTCAATTTTTAACTTTACAGCTGTGGCTAGATGCTTAAAAGAAACCAGATCTTTTATTGATGACTGGGCTTTATGAAGGCTTATTCTGGTAATCCACAACAGAAATTGTTTATTTCCTAGCATTTTGCCTGTCAGAAGAAACCACCACCCCCCACTATGATTACTGCTCTGATCCCACAAATCACAGCCTGAAATACTTAATCAATATAGGTCTTTGATGATTCCGTTTCTTTTTTTTTTTAAAAGATTTTACTTATTTATTCATGAGAGACAGAGAGAGAGGCAGAGACACAGGCAGAGGGAGAAGCAGGCTCCATGCAGGGAGCCTGATGTGGGACTCGATCCAGGGTCTCCAGGATCAGGCCCTGGGCCCAAGGCGGCACTGAGCCACCCGGGCTGCCCTTCTTTTTCAATTACTGTATAAGATAGCAAGAGATTCTAAGACCTTGACTTACTGATTTGCTCCGGATTTTTAAAGTGACCATGTACAAATCGATGGAATATTTATTATGCCCAATAGGTTGTTTTCTTTTCTTGAGAATGAGTCATGAAAACGGAGACTGAAATAAGCCCCCCAGTTCTGATTGTGAAACCCCATGAGACAAAGCCAACCAGTGAGACTGAGCATTTAGATTCCACCAGGACTAAAATATTTGTGCTCAGGAAGGAAGGATGTTTCTTCTAAGAGAGAAGGAAAACTAAGTTTCTGCACTCAAGTAATTTTCCCAAGTAATTTTCAGAATGAGCAAAAAAGGTGAGCTTGTCAAAACAGACAAGTTTCCTTTAAAAGAGAGGTATGAGCAAATACAAGCAACAATTACTAACAGAAATTGCCCTCACTACAATAGCTATCAGCCAGGCTGCACAGCACATGTAAGAAACTAATCCTTAAAACCTTGTGTCTTTTGTACAGATGCTTAAATGAATGCAACTAGCTAATCCAATTATTTTAATTGTACTTTTTAAATTACATTTTTTGATTTATTTTGGCTAGGGAGATAATTCAAAAGTTACAATTATGACAAATTCGAATTCAATTTACTGGTACAGCGGAAGAATCATTCTTATGAAATACTATGGGAGATAACTTTTCAGTTTGTCTAAAAAATGTTTAAGCATTCCAGTGTCTGGAGAAGCTTATATAAGTCTAGTTACATCCTGTTTGATCAAGGAGTTGTAGTGGGGAAGGACCTTTGGTTCTGTCACCAGTCTTTAGTGAACATGGCTCAAGGGACACGAAATTTACCTGGATTTCCAATTTAATCTATAAAAGGAAATCACTGTTAGAACCTACTCCTTTAAAAGTGAAATACTGTAGCCTTCCCTGAAAATCTTCTGGGCTGTGAATAAGTGACAGAAGCCCCATATTTTTTTTTAACCTGTGTATTTTTTTAACCTATCTGTATATTTTGTTTAACCTATATGTATATACTTGCTCATGATTTGGAGTGCCCTCCCTAGAAGTACACTATGACATACATTTTATTTGAATGTTGCTCTATATAAGAAATGTTCACTTTTAGAACAAAGTGGTTTGAAATTTATCATATTTGGGGGAGTCACATAGGAAACACACACTCACTTTAGTATCCATTGAAGCAAACTACAAACAGGAAGAATTTCTCCCCCCCCAGGACCATCTTCTATAGTCCAAAGGTCCTCCAATAAAAACATCTGAGGAGTTCTACTGCTTTAGACAACATACACAGTGTTGTCTTTCTGGAAGTCTACTACTGCTACTCATTTGCTAGAGGAGTTAGGACCAATAAATGGATCAAACTGCATGGTGATACTTAGCTAGTATACGTGCATGTCACTTTCCATCCTTGCCCCATTCTCCATCACAGCTGTCTTGCTCAGCCTTCTCCTTTGGCTAGTCACTGAATAAAGAAGAGCTTGGGAAAGTTTATTAAAAGCAGTATGACCCTCAAATCTCACCTTCTCAGTGGCTTGGTACTCCTCTATGATTCGCATTTGTGGACATGGACTAATAAAATGTTTTGTGCTTCTTACATAAATCGAAACAATGATTTTCTTTACCAAGGCATCTACAAGTCAGGAAGGCTCGAGTTTTCTAAGCTCTGATGCTGAGTCTACTCGGTGCTTTGGAGCTCCAGTGGGAATGAACAAAAATATTCCATGGTGAATTATGATGATGTCACTGCCGCTGCATTACTTAATTGTATTAGATGCTTTCCACACTAGGGAATCTGAGAGGCACCACAATTCTGTTTGGAGGTTTTCCTTGCTTCTCACATAGGTGAGAAATAAGGTATAGGAATAGGTGAAGATCAATGTTTCTTTGTTCGTTGTCACAGGTAGTTTGCCATTTTTGTGTGTTTTATTCTATAGGAATGGTTTTACTTGATTCCATAATTGGGATATAATGAGAAAGAGAATCAAGCTGTGAAAACGTTCATGACAAAATCTCACTCACTAAGCACTATTTCTTTCAATGTGATGCAATTTCATCAGGTGGTTCTAACCTTTACTGCCTGAGTTGTCAGGAAAACTAAAACACAATCCTTAACAAAAATTCTAACTTGCATATTAATCAAGTTTTGCTTCTCTTTGGAGGAAGTAGAATAACAAAGAATGAATAAAGCCTCAATATTAGAAATGAGAGGATTTGTATTTACATAAAGCGTCATCCAAGTCTGTGTGAGAAATATAAAAAACTCCACATTATTAAAGCTGAAATTCATGAGGTCCTAATGACATTCCCCTGACTTCTACAGGCCTGGCATTGAATGATTTTCTTCCTGAGCACTGACAAAATCAGATCCATTGTTCCTTTAATTTTACTATTTTTCCCTATAAAAAAAGTTCCTTTTTACGCAAAAGTACAGTGATAGGTAATGACAAATACAATAAAATTGAAAATGTTCTCAGTTAACAATGAAGGATTAAACTGTCTAAGTAGTGGTCAATACGGTTCCTTATTCTTGCTATTGTGATTTGAAAGATGCCTTTGGAATATGCTCTAACCATCATTTTAATACATATGTTGTTCAGCATGAGGAAATTAGCTTACTAAATAATGTTTTCAAAAAGCATCTGAAAATAAATGCAGCAATCAGCAATACATATACTGAATTCATGTTTGGAAAATTTCCGTTTTTAGATGGTAGAAAGTACATATCCATGACAGAGGAATAAAATGTAATTCAGGTAAAATGGCACATGTGACTCTGAAAAAAGCATCCTGCTTCCATTCAAAAGTTGCTTCTCAACACTAAAAGCAGCGAGGGCCCCCTTCAGTTTTCCATTTGCTAATTGTTTCTAATCTATTCTGCAATAATAATTTAAAAACCCCCCACAGCGTACTAATGGATAATCATTAAGGAGGAGGGAACAGCTTTCGGCTAGCGCCCATTCTCTCGATGTCCAAAGAATGCATCAGCTGGGGGCTGGAGGCTCTAGTGTCTACTGAGTAGCTGCTGGGGGCTGTCACCAGCTGGCTGACAGACGTGATAGCTGGAGTGTCTCTTTGCTCCAGAAGCTCCCAGTGTTCACATTTCCTTTCTTATTATCTGGTCCAAAGCTGTCCTCAGGGTTTCTAAACGACCTGTGCTTTGTAAGGAGCTCTAGCTTGGATGAGACTAGCCCCTTTCTCACTCCTAAAAGCTAGATTCTGGACTAATGGGAAGAAAACAAAATAGTGTAAGTTATCCAAGAGAACAGATGACCTGAAATGTGTCTCTGCTGGAGTTCTCTATTGTGCAATGCAGGATTCAGGGCAGAAGTTTTTATCTTCCTAATTATATTTTTGCTTAGGTGGATATTAAAAAGATTGTGTCTCTTCTGAGCCTCCTTAGATAAGGCGGAAGAATTGGGAGAGAGCAGAGCCTGACATGGCCAGTATGTAACATCTTGTACAAATTCAAACCATCATTTCAACATCCTAATTGTCTCCAATCAATTCTGAGCTGAAATGCTCAACAAAATCCATAAAGTAGTTAAGAGTACCTTCGTTATTTATATACAGGTAGCTGGAAGTTGACTAATGAGTCTTAAGAAACAACATCTACAAAGCAACTGCTGCCCTTCAGGAGAAAAGTTTACATTAAATCCACATCAGAAACCAGAATGTCCATTTCTAAACTGAAGCCTTGTGTACAGACATCCATTAATATCCTAAGAATAACAACGTTTGAGTTATATGTGCATGCCGTATCTAGTCCCAAATGAGTCATTCTCAACTACTCTCCCTTACTTGCCAATATGTAAGCATACAGTACATGAATGGACATACGGTCATGGATAACCTCAGCTACAGATGTTCACATAAATAGGCAGGCACATGTTTCATTTATTAAAAAGCAAACTGACCATCTAAAACCCAATTTTTAAAAAATTTTTTAAAAAGATTTTATTTATTTATTTATTTATTTATTTATTTATTTATTTATTTATGAGAGAGAGAGAGAGAAAGAGAGAGAGACAGGAGAAGCAGGCTCCATGCAGGGAGCCTGACGCGGGACTCGATCCCAGGACTCCAGGATCATGCCCTGGGCCAAAGGCAGGCGCTAAACCGCTGAGCCACCCTGGGATCCCCTAAAATCCAATTTTATATCAGAAATCAGAAGGCTAGGATGCCTGGGTGGCTCAGCAGTTGAGCATTTGCCTTTGGCTCAGGGCGTGATCCCGGGTCCGGGGATCAAGTCCCACATCAGGCTCCCCACAAGGAGCCTGCTTCTCTCTCTGCGTATGTCTCTGTCTTTCTCTCATGAATAAATAAATAAATCTTTAAAAAAATCAGAAGGCTGCTCTGTGTGAGTGTGAGTGTGTGTGTATGTGTGTATGTGTGTGTGTGTATGCACGCAGGGGAAGGAAGGGAAAGACCAGGAGAGAGGCATGCACAATCTGGTTTATATTTTCAATGCTTTATACTTCACTCAACGTCACTGCAGCTGAAACTTTAGTTATTTCTAGTCACGGAGGGAAGCACTACAGAAAAACCCATAGCATCATCTTCTGTGATTCACCTGCCTCTTTGGTATCCTTTGTCATCTGATCGTCTACCAGCCTCATTTAGGACTCCTTTAGTTCACCTCCATGGCCGCTCTTACAAACGAGCAGCTGCTGCAAGAGCAACTTCTTTAAAAAAAAAAAAAGATTTTATTTATTTGAGAGAGAGTGAGCGAGCGAGCACGAGGAGTGGCAGAGGGAGAGGGAGAAGCTGGTGCTCTGCTGAGCAGGGAGCCTGATGCAGGGCCCAATCTCAAGACCCTGAGATTATGACCTGAGCTGAAGGCAGATGCTTAACTTGAAGGCAGACGGTTAACCGACTGAGCCACCCAGGCGCCCCTGCAAGAGCTACTTCTTAAAGGGCTCCCTAAATGAGTAAGTAAAGAGAATGGCTGTTCCAGTGGCCTGTTTTGGCTCAGTGGTACAAACTCCCAGCTGGCAAATTCCCCAGGAAGTAACCACTACAAGAACAATCTGTTTGATTGATGCAGTGAAGTCTGCAAATTGTGATGGCATGAAGCTCCCTATCCAGATTGGGAGGAAACTTTGACTAACGTAATCTGTTAAGGACGATAATGTGAAAGCCCACCTTGCTTTTATGGGGAGAGGAGAGGTGCCTAGGGCCCTCCTGAAGCTCAAATTTAGTCCAAATTATGAGTTGGTTCTCAAATGTTATACTCAATACCTGTACAGGCACTGAAAGACAGATCATGCCTTTGTTTCAATGAAATTACCTCATTTAGGATATTTTAGGAGAAAATATTCAGAAAAGCAAGAAACAAAGTTCAGCTGAAAAAAAGGAACTTGTTACAAGAGAGATTGGTTGCTCATTAATCCTCAAACACTAATCTGAGGTTGTGTGTATATGTGAGAGAGAAAAGGAAAATAAATTAATACAAAATTAAATTAAGGGAAAAAAAACCCTCCTTCCACAGATGGCTGGTTATAGAACACTTGGCAGTTAGAAAATGCCAAGAGGGTTTCCCACGTAGGGCCAAGAAAAATTATTTTACCTCTTTTTAAAAGAAGCACTGGCAGAAAGACCAAGAAACGGGGGAAAGAAACAAAGAAGTGGCAAAACAGAACCAAATATCCAACAGTGGTCTAGTTCTAAGAAGCTAGGCAACACAGAACAATTGGTTCAGCTCTAAGAAGTCCAAAAAATCCAAAGTATAAGAAATCAGTCCCCTACTCAACCTTTTCTACCTTCCTTACCACTGCCGCACTCACGGTTATCCCCATGCTGATTAAGATTGTATTTATTTATTCATGAGAAACACACACAGAGAGAGGCAGAGACACAGGCAGAGAGAAAAGCAGGCTCCCTGAGAGGTGCCTGATGCGGGACTCGATCCCAGGACCCCAGAATCACACCCTGAGGCAAAGGCAGACGCTCAACCGCTGAGCCACCCAGATGCCCCTCCCCAGACTGTTTTAAATTTGGCTGTGCATCGACCTCAAGGCTCAAGGACATGCTGAATGCAACAAGCTCCCTGGAAGTGAGGGCAGACGGCCAAGGTCTCTCTATGAAAGGGGTTCTTAGTGATCTGGCGTCTGCTCCTTCAGTTCCTTCAGAGGCATCTGGCCCTGGAGAGTATTCTAAAGCTCAGTTTCCAGAGATCATCTCAAGGCAAGATCCAGGCCTTACTTTAGCCTCAAATGCCTTTAATTCATAACTAATTTGAAGGGACAATGCCAGACCACCTGCCTTCTTTGGTCTTGGGAGGCCTGGGAACTTGGCAATTCTCCTTTAAATATCATGTTGATTCTGGGGTATGGTTCAAGCTGAGATTCTTATGGTTCCAAATTATTCTTTCTTTTTTTTTAGGGAGGGAGTGGGGATGGGCAGAGGGAGAGGGAGTGAATCTTAAGCAGGCTCCACACCCAGCACAGAGCCCGTCACAGAGCTTGATCCTGCAACCATGAAATTATGATCTGAGCTGAAATCAAGAGTTGGAGGCTTAACTGACTGAGCCACCCAGGCGCCCTGTATTCTTGATCTGACTATGTAATCAAGGCTGTTCCAACCTTGTGCACTGAACAGCCATTATACTTAGCAATTGGTCCTAGTTGGTTTGAGGGGATAGCTGGTGAGCCAATATTTGTGCCTTTTAGGGAAAACAATTTTGGAAGATTTCATAAGCCCTTCGGTTCTGTGTATCTACAAGGTACGTTTCTGGTCGGGCCTTTGAAAATGAAGCATCAGTACCTAGTAGACTGTACTTCATGCCCAAACATTAATTCTGAGCAAAGGAATACTATTAAAAGTATTTCATTGCTGTTTACAAAGAATATGAGGATTGTTTTACAGTAGACAGTTTTAGCATTCTGTAAGTGCTCATTAAATGCAGGCAATTTAGCTGAGATGTAATGGCTTCATTCTCTAAAGAAAAGCAAAGTCTTTACCTCACACAGAACGGGTGGCAAAAGTGCGTGCCTACCACTTTTTAAATAGGCACCACGATAACAAAAAAAAAGGCATCAAAAGTGCTACTTTTTAATTAAAAAGAATACCAGGTTAAAAAAAATAATACCAGGGGCACAAGGGTGGCTGGGTTGGTTTATTGGCGACTCTTGATTTTGGCTCAGGTCATGATCTTGGGGTCGTGGGATTGGCCCTTGCATCGGGCTCCGCACTCAGCAAGGGATCTGCTTGAGATTCTCTCTCCCGTTGCCCTTCCCCCTGCTCTCTAAGATAGATAAAATCTTTTAAAATATATTAAAAAGAATACCAATCTGCTGTAAAGGGAAAAAAAAAGGCAAGGAGCAAAACTGCCATCACCTAAATTAAGGCTGATAGAGCACTGGGAGGCACATGGTCATCAGTTTCCCAGGAAATCAGGTAAGGAGGGACCCCACTCTGGGCAAAGGCACCTTTAGTGTCTCTCATTCTCTTTTTCTCTCTCACACACACATACCTGCCCTCATGCATGCACACACTTCTCACTCCTGCTCCACACGGCCTGGGAATGTAGTTGAGAAGAGCACTAGCTGACCTACAACAGCTTAAATAAGCTGGCTACTGGGCAGGCTATGCTCACCAGCACCCTTTAGTCAGTGTCTTTTTATTTGATTATGTATCCTCTTTCTAAGAAGTTCTGATAGGGAGTTTTTGCCCTGTGGTTTATTTGCCTGGCATTTATACTAGATTTCTTCTTTCAAAAGATATTTTATTTATGTATTCATGAGAGACACAGAGAGAGGTAGAGACACAGGCAGAGGGAGAAACAGGCTCCCCACAGGGAGCCTGATGTGGGACTCGATCCCAGGACCCCAGGGTCACGATCTGAGCCAAAGGCAGACGCTCAATCGCTGAGCCACCCAGGGATCCCTCTATTAGATTTATTAACCTGACTATCCACACTTTGAAATCAAGAAGTTCCAACTCTGAACAGCTGCAGTCCTGTCCCCCTAAATTATTAGAGAAAAAGAATGGATTTTTGTCTTCCTGAAAAAAGCCGGAGTTTCTCTATGAGGTATCTCATAAACATCAGCAATGAGAATTCTGCATTGAAGAGTTTTTTTGTAGATACATTACACAGCATATTTGCATTTCTGAAAGGACGAATGTGTTTTTATAGTTAGAATTTACCCATATTCTGTTTTCTGCTAATGACGAAAAAGGTGAGAAAGCCATTCTTCTGGGTTATGACCAAAAAAAATATGTAAGACAATATGTGAATAAGAGTTTTTAGCAAGAAGCATTTAAATAGAGGCACTGGGACATGGCAAAACGTACTGGAGAGAGGACTGGTTTGGAGTAAGAAGACTTGAGTTCAAATTCCAGCTCTGCCACATATTTATTAAGCATGTGTCCTTGAGCAAATAACTCCATCTCTCTGAATGGCAGTTTCCTCATCTACGAAGACATAATCATAACCATGGCCCTGTATATCTCACAAGGTGGCTGCAGGAATCCAACAAAGAGATGAATGTGAAAACTATATATATTACTATATATTTTAAAGCGTTAGTCAGACATATGTCAATTTCTATTGTTACAGATGAACAGGATACAGAACAATATATAATTTGTAAGTAAAAGATCATTATTAACTATTCCACTTCCTCACACTTTTTCAAGGATTCAATTGCCCTGATCTAGACACGGAGGTTGCACACATTCAGATGTTTCACAAAAACAAAATCAAAGAATCAGAAAACAAATAGACTGTTAACTATTCGGCCTTTAAAATGATAACATGGGAGATTATTTTTTATATATGAGGGAATATTAATGGTAATGACAAAAGGTTTCAAATATGGTATGTATAGTGTGTGTTTGTGTGTGTATAAGTACATACATATATATATATATATATATATATATATATATATGACCCCTCCTTGATATATACACATATATATCAAAAAAGAGATCTATATATGCAGTTGACCCTTGAACAACATAGGTTGAACTGTGTGGGTCCACTTGTATGCGGACTTTTTCAATAAATACAGTACTGTCCATGTATTTTGTCTTCCTTATGATTTCCCAAGTAACATTTTCTTTTCTCTAGCTTACTTTAAGAATATAGTACAAAATACATATAACATACAAAATATGTGATCATTGACTGTTTATGTTATCAGTAAAGGTTCTGTTCACTAAGAGGTTAGAAGTAGTTTAGTTTTTGGGGACTCGAAAGTTATACACAGACTTTCAACTATGTGGGGGTTGTTGCCCCATACTCCCATGTTGTTCAAAGGCCAACTGTGCATGTGTGTTTGTGTCTATATATATGGAGGGGGAGAGAGAGTATATGCACATGTGCACTTATGCGCACATGAACCACCACAAGAATCTATAATAGAATGTTAACATTGGTTGTCTCTAGTTCAGGGGATTTTTTTTATGTATACATTTTTGTATTTTCCAATTTTTCTACAGAGAACATAGAATTCATTGATAAACAGAAAAGAAACATGTACAAAATCACTGTTCCTTTAGAGATAGGGAGGTGAAGGGGGGAGGATTGAGTTAAAAAGTTAAAATTCTTGTTCAGACGAAGACTGTAAGAGAGTTACAAGGACATTTCGTAACTACTGAAGAGACTTATCAGGGTTGAAGCTTCTTCTTAGGAGCAGAGCAGCTGAATTGTCATGAAGCACTGGACTGGTGGGGTGGATTCCAGTTGAAATGGCGGTGGTAGCCTGTGCCCTCTGTATGGGAAACCCTGCCCTGCGCTCCCTTCAGTAAGCATACAGATAGAGTGCAGACCAGGGTCTCCCAACAGCAGCCGATTCAACATTCCACTTCAGATTTTCTCTCTTCAGTTGTGATTGTGCGTGAGAAATGGATGGCTCAGTGAGTTACTTTTCCTTCTGAATTGTCCCATTGCATTGATGAGCACTGGCTGATGAGGGTAGACTGCCCTTGTGGATTAGTCTGCCCCCTGTGAATCCCTGTGCTCTTGGACTTTATATAAATCTTATTAATTCAGTCTCAGAAAAAAAAAAGCAAAATACGACAATTAAATACATGATAAGATCTTCACAGTCTTCCTGGAATTAGAGGCTGCTACGTATTGGCCTGAAGTCTTATGTCACTATATGGACTCTAATCAATGTTGTCTGACAGAGCCATCCCTATCACCTGCTGCAATGCAAGCATCCTAAGGGCAAATATTAAGTCCCGTATTACTGATGCTGGGGACTGCTTAAACCTAGGACACCACAGCGTGACAAGCAGGGTATTCTGTTCGACTTTGGAGATAGAGGCAATGATCCACTGCTGGCTATTTTGAGTCTGAGGAACCATCAGTGATAGACAAATGGGGATGTGCCGTTAGCCAGTTGGATATACAGGTCTGGCTCTCAAGAGGGAAGCTGTTTGCATATGGATGGTGACTGAAGCCAGGAGGAGGAATTTAATCATCTGGAGAAAGAAGACTGTGGCTGGGACCTGGGGGCAGGGAAGACATCTACATTAAGAAAAGGGGAAAGAAAGGGAGGAATCAAAAGGAAAACAGTGGAAAGCCAAAGAGAAGAGTTAGTTTCAAGGAGGAGGAAGTGATCCACATAGTTCAGTGCTGCAGAAAGGAGAAAGGGGAGGACTGAAAGGAACAATGGATTTAATTGGCCAGTCAGTGGTGACCTCAGCAACGGAGTTTGAGGATGGTAATGAGGGCCCTAGATAGAATGGGAAGGGCAGAGGACTTAGGATGCAGATAAGAAAAAAAAAAAAAAAGGGATCCCTGGGTGGCACAGCGGTTTGGCGCCTGCCTTTGGCCCAGGGCACGATCCTGAAGATCCGGGATCGAGTCCCACGTCGGGCTCCCTTCATGGAGCCTGCTTCTCCCTCTGCCTTTGTCTGCCTCTCTCTCTATCTCTCTCTCTATTGTGAATAAATAAATAAAATCTTAAAAAAAAAAAAAGAAAGAAAGCAAAGAAAGCATTAAGTTGCCCCTTGGCTATCAAGCGAAATAGACAGGCAAACAGTTTGAGGGGGAAATAGAGTCCCAGGAGGGACTTTTTAGGATAGGTAGTTCTGGAATGATCTGAATGCCAATGGGGAAAGGCCAGCAGTCGAGGAAATAGTGAAAGCATGGGAAAAAAAGATAATGGATGGATCTAGATCTATATTGCTTAGGGAAGGGAGAGATCAGAGGGCTCAACGCTGAAAAGGAAGAGGAAGCCTTCTTCTGGGAGAGGGAAGTTGAGCTCAATGACCTGTTAAGGCCCTGCACAATACTAATATTCTTTGATAAAGGATGAAAAATATCTTATAGCTATTGTATTGAATTTTGGAAAACTAGGAAAGAGATGTACTCCTATGGACTCAGGTTGGCTCTATCTGTCACAGAACAAGGTAATGTTACAAGGATCCAGTCTACTTCAGACAACTATCAATACTGTCAATAAACCCCTTCCCTGGAAGCTAAACCTAGACTTTTTCCAACAAAGGTCTCTCTTTCCCTGGTTTCTTTTAAGAGCCAAGAATGAAATTTGATACCTTTGCTTTAGAGTGACATACAATCTCCATTTAAGTTGACAAGAATATATTGGAAATATGTCATTTTAATAATGTGGATTGAGGTTCCCTTCTTCACTTCTGGCCCCGAGCAGTCCTTACTATCTCTAGACAGCCCCTCTTGCTTCCCCCTAAAATATCTTTAGGATTTCTCCTGTGTGCAAAACAAATACCAGCATGATGTACATTTCAGCACTTCTTCAAAAAGGTTTCCAGGTGCTAGATACAAGCAGTAGAAGATCTTGTATTTTTTCCTTTAGATCTAAATAGTCTGAATCTCAGTATTGCTCATGGGAACTGTTTCAAAGGCTGAAGTGTCAGAATCAGAAAGGAAAGAAATGTGTGGGTGGGAAGTTGCTACATGCAAACCTGTCATATTCTTCTTTCATTTTCAGACCTGAATATGCATAGATGCAGAAATTATAGCTTATTCCAAAGTTTTTATTGTCAGCATCAAACATAACAAAAATGTCAAGAAGATAAGATTGGTATATTTAAGTGAAAATGTTCAACAGATTTGATCTTTAACTCAAATAGCTCTATCTCTTAATGAGCCCTTTCATTCCCTTTGAATATATTTTAAGAGAGGGCTCCGGGGCAAAGTACACAGTAAAATCTCCTTTATTTAAATGTCACTACTTTGAAACTTAGAATAATTAAAAAACAAAATAGGGGAGAAACTTACTTTTGTTTAACAATCCATTTATATGGAGTACAAAACTATGACACTGAAGAAGAAACTTTAAAAATAATTTTAACTAAAATTAAAAACATGTATGCATAAGGATGTGCACCACAAATAGTTTTATAACAACAATAGACAAGGAAACAATCTAAATATTCATCCACAGAGGATTGCATAAGCAAATTCTGGTACATATATACAATAGAATATTATTTTTTAAAAATGTCAATATACTTATTGACATAAATATATGTATACAAGATATAAGTGATAAAAGTACTATCACATTTATGTACAATCAAGTACATAGATTGTATATATACATGAAGAGGCATATGGATGACAGACACAAAAATCTGTGGGTGGTGACTTTAGGATGATGTTAAATTTCATTTTCATATAAAATAAAAATTAGGAAGTTAAAAAGTACCTGTGAACAAACTTTTCTGGAGTCTTCAAATAACCTAAATTCACATGTAAATAACTGAGGTGTTAATTATATATCATTTCATTAAATCGGGTCATCTCAGGACCCTTACTAAATAAAGGAATTAGATAGTTTAGTTAATCTAGGGAATAGGTATAATTGCATCTCTTTAAAAATACTTTGTAAGACTGACCCACTTTGTAATTCTTTTTTAGTAGTGAGTGGGTTGTGTGTGTGTGTGTGTGTGTGTATGTGTGTGAATTGGATGGCAAGTCTCAAAGTTGTTCTTTAGCTGTGGTGCGCATGCACACACACATCACCACTACCACCACCATCAGCATTCCTGTTATTAATCTATATCATCATAAAGAATATTAAAGATATTAAAACTGATCACATAACTCTTAGTGGAAATAAATGTATACTTAAAATACTCACAGTGCTTCCTAGCAACAAATCTAAACAAGTGAGAAAGGAATCAATGGTTGGACTATAGAGGTTCAATATAAATAAGGCTGAATGACATCTCTGCTTCATATAGTGAAATACTCTTAGAAAGAAAAAACTTTGGTTTTTATATTTATATTTGGCAATTAAAAAATATAAATCAGCATTTCCATATCATGGAGCCAGATAAAATTATGAATCTTAAAAAGACAGTCAAAAGTTATCAACACATATTCCTCATAGAACACTTGTATATTTATCCATCACATTGATATAAGTTTGCACATTACTCTTGGAAGTTGTTGCAACAAGTTGAATCAACTTGAAAGCCTAAACAAATTAATCAATTAGTCGAATATTTCGACATACATGTATTGAGCACACACTATAAATCAGGCACTGTTCCAGGCAATGGGGATAGAATACTGAACAATAAATAAAGACCCTGCCCTCAAGGAGCTGACATTCTAGTAGAGCGAGGCAATAAACAAACATGTGCATATTCATTCATTCAACAGAAACAGTGAACACAAAATTCCCACCAGCAAGTAATTTATATTCTAGTACATAGATATGAACTCTAAAAATAAACAAAATATACAAATCAACATTTTAGTCAGCAAATATACATTCAACATATTTATCATGACTTGACCTATTCATATATGCTACATAAATCATGGATAATGGGGAGACAGAGAATGGGGGGGAGAGTGCTATTTTAAGTTAGTTGGGGAAGCCTCTTTGGTAAAGTGATATTTTAAAAGGGATCTGAAGGTACTGGGAGTGAGCAATGGGGATATGTGGGGAAGAGGAGTCCAGGCAGAGGGAACAGCCCATACGAAGGCTCTGAAGCAGAGGAAGGCCTGTCATGATGGGATGAAGGAACAGTATGAAAGCCAATGTGACTTGAGCATAGTGAGTGGTGAGTGGTGAGTGAGAAGCTGGTGAGTGTTAGGAGGGTGCAGTCAGCCGGATAGCTGGGCAACCATGTCACAGAGCATCTCAGAGTCCCTACTAAGGTCTCTGAGTTTGATGGACTCTGCAGAAGCCACTGGAGGACTCTCAACAGAGTTGTCAGGAGATTATCTGACTTACATTTGAAAAGAATGATTATATGGAGAACAGAGTGGGAAGGCAGAGAATGTAAGAGGGAAGACTAATTAAGAGGCTGCTGCCATAATCCAGGTATGAGAGGGTGGACCTAAGAGGTAGAAGTGAAGGGGATGAAAAGTGGTTTGGATCTCAAGTGTATGTATTTTGAGGAAAAAGCCAACATTTGCTGATGTATTAGGTGTGTAACGTCAGAGGCAGAAAAGGTCAAGGCAAGGTCATTCTAAAGATGTTGACCTCAGCACCTGGAAGGCTAGGGCTGCCATTTATTGACCGGGAGAAAATGGTAGGAAGAGCAACTCTTGGGGAGGGACATGAAGATGTCTATTTGGACAAGTTAAACGAAAGATGCTAATTAGGCATTCCAATGGAGCTGTCAAGGAAGTAATTGGACATAACGATTCTGGATTTTAGATAAGAGGTCCAGGCTGGAGAATCTGGGGGGCCATCCACATACTAACAGTATTTAAAGTCACGAGAATGGCACAGCAAGAGAGAGAATATAGACAGAAAAGAATAGGTCCAAGAACTGAGCCCTGAGACCTACCTAAGTTTAAAGGTGAGGAAGATGAGAAAGAGCTGGCCAAGGAGAAGCAAGGATGAGCCAGTAAGTGGAGGGGAACCAAAGGATTGTGGTGTTCTAGAAGCCAAGTGAAAAAAGTGTTTCCAGGAGGAAGGAGTGTAAACGGCATCAAACACCACTGTTAGGTCAAGTAAGAGGAGGATTGAGAACTGGTGACTAGATTTTGGAAATATGGAGATATTTGGTGGACTTGTGAAGAATCACTGTGTAGAATAATAGGGTTGGGGGTAGTAAAAGCCTGACTGGAATAGGCTTCAGAGGGACTAGAGGAGAGGAGGTGAAGACAAGTCTTACTTCTTTGAGGGATTTTGCTCTAATAGGATGCTAATGAATGGGATCGTAGCTGGTGAGGGATACATAATAAAGGGAGATTTTTCTCATTTAAATGGGAAAAACAGGAGCATGTTTATGTACTGATGGGGATTATACGTGAGAGGGAAATCTGATGACACAGGAAGGGGGGGACAATTTTTGGAGTGATGATCTTGAGTAAGAGATGTAGAGTTGAATCTATGGCAAAACTGTATGGGCTGGCCTTATATGGGAGCAAGGAAAAGTGATCCATAATAACAGGGGGAAAAACGCACACTATATGGGTACACATATACGTGAGTAGGTAGATATGGTGGTGAAGTACAAGGCAATTTTATTCTTTCTGTTTTCTCTGTGACACAAGAATCTTAGCCTGAGAAGGGGGATGAGACACTCAGGATTTTAGGGGAAAGAAGTTATGAAATCATCAAGGTTGGTGCAAACGTAATTTAGCTAAGGAAATTATAATACTAATAAGGAGAAGGAGGTTAAGGATGAGGAGAGGGGGTAGGAGGAGGAGAAATAAGCACTTGCTATGTACAAGGCACCATTTTAGGGGCTTTATCTATGGGAACCTATTTAAATCTCTCCATTCTAGGACACAGTTTCCTAAGACTATCCCCCTTATTATAGATGGCAAAACAAAAGTCAGCAACTGATCCGTGTAGTAAGCTTATTGGACAGCACTTGTGGCCTACCAATGGTCATGAATGTAAAGCAAAATCAGCAGAATTGCTTTCTTCCAGTAGCACTGGTATAGATGGAGAATTGATATAGATGTGAATTTTACTGGGGCTGGGATGTGGCCAATCACTTCAAATGGGGGGAGGGAAAGAAAATTGCATTAAACCAGTAACATACAAAAGGGCAATTCTCATGATGGACTGTGTCACCTAAGTTGGGGAAGGAGATGAGTGAGGGGCATGGGGGTGCTGAGGAAGGTAAAAAGATTTTTGAGTAAACACACAGCCCTCCTAGTGGGAACAAGAAATTGTTAGAGAATAGAGACTAGAAGGAATGAACTGTAAAGGTAGAAGGTGAGAGTCAATGGGTGAGATGCTTGAAATTGACATGGGGGGTAGAGGTTACTTTTAAAGTTTTCCATCAGAGTGATGGCTGAGATAAGATAGACAAGATCACTACAGAAAAAGGTCAAGGAACTGAGAGGTTAGAGAACTTGAAAATAATCTGCATGAATACTGAAATCATTAAGATTTATAGCAAGAGTAAGGGTGCAGGGTGTGGCCATTGCCACATTGCCTCCTAAAATTGTCAAGGGGTAGGTGCCTGGGTGGCTCAGTCGGTTGGGTGTCGGACTTCGGATCAGGTCATGATCTCATGGGTTGTGTGAGCAGTGGAAGGGCTCTGCTCTTAGTGGGGAGTTTACTTAAGGTTCTCTCCCCCAACTCCTCCCCCCTCTCGTGTACACACACTCTCTAATATAAACAAACAAATGAACGAATGAATGAATCTTTAAAAAAAATGTCAAGGGGCAATGGATAGTGGTGCTAGAATGACAACCAAATGCAAGTGAGCTCCCTTTATGCCCCCTTCACAGGAGGAGCAACAGGAGAATGGACGAGTGGTGTGTGTGTACCACAAGGTAAGCTAATGATGGAGGACAAACATTGGAGAGTTCTCATGGTTAGGATTCTGAAGAGCACCCCAAACTCTGGCCACTTTCCTAAGTAATCAGTTCACTGTTCCCATCAATTTGCTACTTGCTAACTTCTGCAGCTATGAGGTTTTGAATTCTATGAATATTCTTTCATGCCCTTTTTTATTCCAATGAAACAAGCTAGGTTCTGTATGATGCAAAAGCCCAGCTCAAGTGTGAATAGCTCCCAACAGAACTGTTGGTTAGATATACATACTTTTTCAGAAGTCCTCATCACCTAGCCCAAGAAATAGGATTTACTGAATAAATGCCAAGGCAAAGGAGAAAGGAAATCTAAATCTTCCTGAACTTTGAACTATTTATAATTTTACTATGAAAAGCTGGAGAATTCCTAACAGTCATCTGTTATGTTTTTAATTCTACATTGTATACCACATGTAATAGTAATTCCACAAAAGGAAAATTCTCATGACTTTTATGTCTAATTTATCATTTATTTTACTCCGTTTCTTCACATTGGGGCAATTCTGATCATCTACTATGCATCTTAGTGACAATGTCACATATTAAATCAACACCTATGGCCAGCCCGGGTGGCTCAGCAGTTTAGCACCGCCTTCAGCCCAGGGCGTGATCCTGGGGACCTGGGATCGAGTCCCACATCAGGATCCCTGCATGGGGCCTGCTTCTCCCTCTGCCCGTGTCTCTGCCTCTCTTCCTCTCTCTGTGTCTCTCATGAATGAATAAATAAATAAAATCTTGAAAAAATAAATAAATCAACACCTACAAAGGGGGGGGTGGAAAATTGAGGTAAGTTAGACACTGTCTAAAGAGCCCATTGTTTGGCTTTTTTATCCTTTATAAAGGTAATACAATAAAATTAATTTTAGAAAATCTGATAAAGGCATAAAAATAAGAATTACACAATTCTATCATGTGATAATAACCATTCCGAATATTTTGAGGTATGTGTCTCCTTTACAGGGAACGAGAGTCAAGAGGTGGGGCCTGAGTCCTCCAAGAGGCATTTCTGTTGTAACTTCTCAATCTCTGCATTTTGTAGTAATTCTAGCTCCCATTAAATAAAGGGGCGAATACATGCTAGCTGCTAAGGCATTACTATTAATGAAAGCTTTTGCCATAGAGGAAAAATGTTTGTTTTAAATGAATAGAAATGTCTTCTGTGTATAGTCAAATGGTTTAGTATAGATGTACTATAAGCTGTATGGATGACCAAAGCTGAAAAACCCCTACTCCAGTGAGTCTGCAGCTTCCTGGTCCCTATGAGATATACTAGCCTGGTAGCCTCAGGAAACAGGGTGAGCTGGAATCAGATACAGGACAGGTTCATGGGGCCATTCTGGGTTCAAAGCAAAGATGGGATTAATGAGCATGGAAAACCTAACTACATGTCTGCTAATGGTTTATTTCCCTGAATACACATTTTCTTCCCCGCTATGATCACTGAATTCAGAAAGCATGAACTAGATCCTCAGTCTCATCTATCAAAAAGGTAGGATACCAAGGGAAAATGATCTATTATCTGAATTCCAGTGGACTATCTTTGTGGGGACTGTCATGATCTCCTTGTAAGGAATTCCCAAAACTCTGAACTCCTACCCATCAATCAGCCAATAAGAAATGTCTAAGGTTGGGAATATGATTAACATTTCAAACCAGCTTTTCCTTCAAATTTAGTTGATCCTTTCCCAGAGAGCTTTTCATATTTCACTGCCTGTTTTCACATTATGTACTGCCTGTTAAAATCATGCACTGCTAGAACACCTCTGCAAAACAGAATAGCAGGGATGGTGGTGAACTATGGGATGCCATCTTGGGAAATAAAGTAGCATTCCAAATAAATTATCCTGTGGAATGGATTATTTAATCTGTTAGATTCGGTCATGTCAATTTTTCTTTTCATAGCTTTCCTACGATCTTTGTTCTTTTCTAATATAGGGCATATACCACTCACACCTAACTTGGGTCTGCAATAAAGCTAGAAAGAAGAAAGCTATCTAGGACTGTGAGCTGTCACAAACAACCCTTTTGTGCACACTTATGAGGGGACCTTATGTTTTCATGACAGATAGGTAAGCTGGGGAAATTCCTAGCTCTGAAATGATCCCAGACTTATGTAACCTGAACTTACATGAGTGTTGTTTTTTTTTTTTCCCACTGATATTCCTTAATTAATTTAACTTACAAGAGGTTTCAGCCAATCACAAAGTACACTCAACCAAGTAAACCATAACAAAGCACCCACAAGAGATGTTTTTCCTTATAAAAATGTTTCACAAAAAAACCCTAAAAAACTGATTGCTTTTCCGTAAGCCACACTTCTTAGCGAAAATGATATTTTACAACTATAACTGCATGAACCTCAAGAAGTGTTTCCCAAACTTTTGTTACAGAGAAGCCTGCCTTAGTCTGATGTTCATTCAACCAATGTAATGGGAGTGCAAATGTTTATTGAGCCACCCAGATGTACCAGAAAATTCATAGAAGTAATCTTACTGAACCTCAGGAATATGTAATACCTCATTTATAAGATGAGGAATCTGAAGGTCAGAAATACAGGATAATTTGCTCAAGGTTACATGGCTGGCGAGTGATAGTAAAGAATGTATCTCCTTATGATGCCTGTATTGGGTCTCAGAGGTGGGTCTTCCTATTCTTCTATTTTCTGCGACCTTATGAACATGGACAATAAGGCTGTTTGTGGCTACCCCTGTAATCCCTTCTGCTAACTCTCCATAAATATATCATGAGAGAAAATTTCGTGCATTGCCATGTCTAAGGAGTATTACACTGTCCCTAAAAGTTGTACCACTGAGGTGGGCTGTCTTCCTAGGACAGAGAAAACTTGTTAACACTGGAAAGCTACCCCATGAACTCCTCAGCAATATCCTGCAAGTTAAACATATTCAGACTCTTCTTAGTACCTCGCAGAATTATTTTTTTAAAGATTTTATTTATTTATTCATGAGAGACAGAGACAGAGAAACAGAGACACAGGCAGAGGGAGAAGCAGGCTCCATGCAGGGAGCCTGACGTGGGACTTGATCCCAGGTCTCCAGGATTACGCCCTGGGCCAAAGGCAGATGCTCAACCCCTGAGCCACCCAGGAGTTCCAACAGAATTATACACAACTCCCATCTCCAAATATATTTTCAAAGGAGGAACCTGGGAACATTGATCTCATTATGTTTCTCTAAAATGAAATAACTTGCACATAAATAGGAATTTTATGACAGATTCGATGTCCTCTAAAAGTTATCTTTGACTTCACTGCCATTTAGAGATGGATGAGAGGAGACCATGCTATGAAACAGCTTTTCCCGGCTCATTTATAAGGGAATAGGACAGAACTCTTTGCGTTTAATTTTCAGAAATTCCAAACATCAGCATTTTTGATTCTCAATGGAATTAGATACAAAAGGATAGATAAGCAAACTAAGTCAAATTGGGTACATTAGCCCTTACTCCCCTTCAGACCACCAAAACTTCGATGTTTTATCTGCCAACAATTCTGGCAAAGAAATCTCAAGCATGTTTTCCTGCAAGCCAAAGCAATATAGATTCTGGAGAATCATGACTTTATAAATTCATAGAAGACAGAAGATTGCCATGAATATTCTGGAAGCTTGCTGATGTTTTGTAGTAACACTAGTAAAACCTGTTAACATAGTATATAACTGGGGTAACTTTGAGGGTAGATTTGTTTTAATTTAATTTAAATGTGATCTATGAGCATACATTTGTTAAATCTTACACATTGAGTTACATACCCAGAGATCCCTTCTGATTAACATCAACTTTTCTAATACTGTTTTACTGGGTTTGGAATGAAACTACAGAATGGATAATTACCATCTGAGAGAGTAATGCCTCTAACTACCACAATTATCCACATTAATTCAAATTGCATGAAAAGAGAAATAACAAATGTTTGGAAGACTATGCTATGGGGGAAACTAAACAAACCAATGCAAAGGAAAACTTGATATTAAAAGAGGAAGGAAAATCATGTATTTTCCCTCGTTGTAGGGGGTAATGACAACTGAGTCCTAAGTCTACTTGATTTGCTTCCTGGGTCATTACCAGTGGGACACAGATACAGAGAAAGCAAATGAGCCCTCATTAGGGGATGCAATAACTAAATGTACTCCAAAGGCCGAATGAGATATTTTTCAGCTTAGAAATATCTAGTTATGTACCACCATTTTCAAAAGCTGTCAACATCCCTGTACATACAGAAAATTGTTGTATTTTGACACTATTCACACATTCATTTATTATCTGAGTCACATACCATGGAAATGTGACATTTTCCATAGTTCAGTGCGATGAAGAGCAGGACCATTAAGTCGAGGCAATTAGAAGACACAAACTGTCATCCTTTATTGGTCAAGCCCAATTATGTCCCCAGTAGAATCCTAATGTTACTTTTATCGAAATAAACCGGATAATCCAAGAGAGAGAAAAAGAAAATGTTATCATGAAAGATGCATTAGAAACCCATGTCCACTATTTTGATCATGAATAGAAAATAACTGTCCCCTTCCCCAGTAGAACCCATCTATTTCAAAGATGATCCCCTGGGGCAGCCCAGGTAGCTTAGTGGTTTGGTGCCGCCTTCAGCCCAGGGCGTAATCCTGGAGACCCAGGATCGAGTCCCACGTCAGGCTCCCTGCATGGGGCCTGCTTCTCCCTCTGCCTGTGTCTCTGCCTCTCTCTCTCTCTCTCTCTCTCTCTCTCTCATAAATAGTCTTAAAAAAAGAACTGCTTCAAAGATGATCCCCTGACCCACCAATACTAAGGAGTACTCATTAGATCTGCGCTCTCCTCAACCCCATCACTATGGGTTCTATTAAACATTTAATGATGGATGCAAAGCTGAAGTATTTATTACTTGCAAAACAGATTCTACGGACCATGGGAATTAAATTTAATATTTGAGGTAACTGAGATCCTGACAAAGGAAAGGGGCTGCCCAAATTCGTAGATTCATTTGAGCATGGCTCAGAAGCTGCATTTCTTGATTTCTGGTTCAGTGTGCCCCTATTGTGACATGTGGTGCCACCGTGACATCACTACCTGTTCAACCACTGTTTCTCGTGTGTGTGTGTTACATGATTCATCAAATAGCATTTTATTCACCACTATTTTAGAATGGTGACAGAGACCTGAAATATACATACGCCTCCAGGAGGGAGAGGGAGAGACCCAGGCATGTGCTCATGCATGAAAACACATGTAAATTGGATTTCTAGATGGTTCCTTCCCAAACTGCACCACTCTTGATTTGGTCACCTCTTACTATGTGAAAGAAACAAATCATTTATTTACTCTTTATTTTGGCCTCTCACATGGTAAAACTTCCATCTATCGCCTATTTACAAAATATTAGTCTCATGTCTATCCACTGGGTCCTCAGCAATGAATTTGGTATTATTGGCAATGGAAAAGAAGGAGAGGGCTCTATTCTTAGCCACAAAAAGCTTGAAGTATCATTGAGGGGAATACCAGATTCACACACGAGAACATCTGGGCGATATGAGAGGTACGTGAAGATACGACACTTGTACTCTGCGCACATACAGTGAGGGGTCTGGGATGCTTGTACAGGCTTTGGCAAGGTTGCCACATTACCAGAAAACAGTCTGGTGTTATCAGATCCTTCTTAAATCTCTATATTTACAATTAACTCAATGAAGCCCCAACAAAGTACGGCCTTGAAAGATGTAAGATGTGTAATCTAGCTTCTACTGAGGGGCTTGTGCTAAACAAAAATGTAGAGGCAGTGAGTCCTTCCAGGAGCAATCCAAGAGAAAGGGAAATGACTACAGACAAAACACACAATAAAGCCAAACAGCACAAAAAATCCTCCTATCTGAAATCACAACATCACATCTGAAGGGAAAAATGAACTACTAGATATTCTTACAAAAGAAAATTTCAATTAAAAGCAGGAATTAAAACTCAGTTGGCTAGGAAGCTTCTTTTAGCACCCACAAGGAAATACAACAAAACTGTCTAGAGGAAGAATTTGCTCTTGAATTATGTGGGACCACCACTCATGATACATAATTGCCTTGGGAATGACTGCCAACATCACAGCTAGGAAAACTCTGGAAACTCTATGAATCTGCTACAAGATTATAACACAGGCAGAGATTGTGGGATTCTGTGGAAGACTCAAAATTCATGAAACAGCTAAAGAAAACTTCACGTATCTTGCAAGAAAACCACTTCATGTTTCCTGGCCAGCACTGCCTAATATATAAAGATGACATACACACCTACAACTTCTAGAAGGACAAAGAACCATATTAGTGTAACTCAAGCCATAATGATAAAAAAATTAAATAGAATGATGAATTTCAGACTACTGTTTATTTGTTACACAACATACCTATTTTGACTTTTTATTTAATTCAGCAGCACAAAATAGTAATCCAAATTCAATAATTTTTCTCAACCACTTCTCAAGACACAGACTGTGATGTAAGGTGATGTAGGCAGCAGGGCTCCAAACGAATATATCACCATACTTAATATTATTATTTTAATATTATGACTACACTGGGCCTCTATAAAATTCTTGGGAGTCCTAGAGATGGGACAAACTTAGAATGGAAATTCTTTTTATAGCCAAATTTCTCTGGCATGACACAAACTAAATAAACTCTCTCAAATGGGATCTTCCTATATAAAGAGAGTGTATTTATATCAAGGGACCCCCAGGAACTTTTGACTCATCATGGATTCTGGTATAGCAGCCTTGCATGTAGCTTCATGAAAGATTAATTTCCTCAGTACACTGAATAAAACACTGATTTGTGATGAAATGGTAATAGGCTGAGTGGCAATAGTAAGAGCAAATAAAGGTTTAATAAAATGGAGTAGAAAAGACAAAATTTTTTCATGACTGTAATACTTAAATTCCCCATGAAAAAAGAGTATTTTTTTAATATCTTGCTGCTTTTAACAACAAAGTTTATTTTACTTTTTAAAAGATTTTATTTATTCATGAGACACACACACAGAGAGGCAAAGACATAGGCAGAGGGAGAAGCAGGCTCCCTTCATGGAGCCCGATGCGGAATTAGATCCTGGACCCCGGGATCACAACCCGAGCCAAAGTCAGATGCTCAACCATTGAGCCACCCAGGCGGCCCAAGAACAAAGTTTAATCTTAACCTCTAAGAGAAAATATATTACTTATGTCAAAGTATCACTAGTTGGCTTCAATTTTTCCCTCATGCTCCAACAAATGTTTGAAAATGTAGAGTAGCCAGTCGGTTGGGTGAATCCATATGCTAATTTATAACCTATGGAATAGTCATTGATTCATTAAGAAATTAAACGTTGTTAACATTTAGAAAAAGAAGTGTTATTGTGCTTATAAAAGTGAAATGGGAACATGATGAACAATTTGCAAAGTAATTAACTAATGTGCCAGAAATGAGCAACTTGCTGAAGACATTCGCCAGGTTTTTTTCACATTTTCATTTCCCCTGACTGAAACGCACCATATGAGGTTTCAGGTCCCTCAGGTTGAGAAGTGCAGAGCCATATAAAAAGGAGGATTTAACTACTAATAAATGCTCTTGATTCAGTGTATCAGTGGGTTGGTATCTCATACTCTTATGACATGCTTCACACAGAGAAACCTCAATATGCTTTTACCTCTATACAAATGACATTTGGTATCTTGGTAGAATTTCTTGGATTACTGAATTTTGGACTTGATGAAGTCTATGCAATGTCAGCTAAAAAAACTATACCATTGGGCAGCCCAGGTGGCTCAGCGGTTTAGCGCACCCTTCAGCCCAGGGCCTGATCCTGGAGACCTGGGATTGAGTCCCACGTCAGGCTCCCTGCATGGAGCCTGCTTCTCCCTCTGTTGCTCTCTCTCTCTCTCTATCTGTCTCTCATGAATAAATAAATAAAATCTTAAAAAATATATATCATTAAAGGAGTGATTCCAACAAATTGTGTAAATGACACCTATTCTTTAGGATTACTTAGTTATACATAGAAAAAGGCTAGATTCTATGTCTGTAAAGCCTCTCAAAGGCTGACTTAGGTCACCATTCAGGGATGTGTAACAATAATGTGTAATAATAATAAAATATTTAAAAACCCACTCAATTAAGCATTGGTGGTTAAAGCAAAGATCCAAATCAACTAACCATCCATCTTATTTCAGCCTGCTTTTTTTTTATATTATCTGTAGCCAGTACAAGAACCTACCATAGCACCAATCGAATATCATTATGGTTCCCATTTTTAAACTATGGTAGTTCACAATTATTCTGACAAAAATGGCAAGTCCCCTCCCAAATGGGAGAATGACCACATAAAAAGACTATTTATCATACGTATGCTTCTATATTTACCACCACAGAACACCCTTTGTCAAATATTCTGGAAAAATGTGAAATAAAATAGGAAAACCTGACCTTTAAGGAGGTAATCAAATAATTTAAAACCTGTTGGCTGACGGGCACCGAGGGGGGCACTTGCTGGGATGTGCACTGGGTATTATACTACATGTTGGCAAATCGAACTCCAATAAAAAATATACAAAAAAAAAACCCTGTTGGCCCAGCTACTTGTTTGAATAGTAGCACAAATGAGGGGTAAAAGGCAACGAGGTGAACTTACGTGAAAATGTGTGCCATCCTGTTACCTCCTCTCCTGATTCACCGAGTAGCTGCAATCTCCTGGCAGATCTTTACCACTAAGGCTGGGGCAGGGATCAGGGAGGGCCAGGGCCACTTGCTCCCACACTTCTGAACCTGAGGGTGTAACCTAGCACTTGGGAGCAAGGCAGAACTTCAGAGTACTGATAACACTGGGGAAGGAATCACATTCTATTTTCATTTCAGCTCCCTAACACTGCCGAGACCAAAGGTCCTCACTGCCAAACCAACAGTCTGAATTGAATCTAATCCAGAATTGGTTTTCTTTCTTTCTTTCTTTCTTTCTTTCTTTCTTTCTTTCTTTCTTTCTTTCTTTCTTTCTTTCTTTCTTTCTTTTTATTCATGAGAACAGAGAGAGAGGCAGAGACACAGGCAGAGGGAGAAGCAGGCTCCCTGCAGGGAGCCCGACGCAGGACTTGATCCCTGGACCTGGGATCACACCCTGAGCCAAAGGCAGGCGCTCAACCACTGAGCCACCCAGGCGTCCCTAATCCAGAACGCTTTCAAACACATGTGGAATTCTTACATTCCTTTACTATTATTATTCTTCACCTGTTCGCTTGCTTCTTTTGCGTGTTTTGATGGTACACAACTACAAAAACAACACTACCATCCGGCAACTTGTAGAACAACTGTCTCTGTGTGTCCACATCCAGGTGCGAGCACCAAGAGGCAGAGCCTGCACCTCTCTGAAAGCAAGAACTGGCAGTGGCTCATGCCAATTGATGAACATCACCAGAATGTATTACAGATACTGGAAAACAAATAAAACAGAAAAAACCTCCCTTGATGTCAAAACTCTGCTAGTCTCACTAAGGCTTCAGGGCTTCAAGACAGATGCTATTAGTGAGGGGTGGTGAATAAAACGATCAGTTATGATGAGAAAAGAGCATCACCTCAAAATCTGGAGGGAAGGCAGACCAAGAGATTCCACATCTCGTAAAATAAAATACTGTTCTGCGTGCCCTCCATGTGAACAGAAATCACAGCAAGGTCCAGAGCAAAGAAATGTACTGAGCAAAACCACTTATCACGGTTCTGTTGAGCTCCACTCTCAAGGTTAATTATCGGTTTAAATCAAGTCTCACACCTAGATCAGAGCCACTAGCAGTTAAAGTGTTTCCTGAGCCTATTATGTGTGCCATCGTGTGCCATATTATGTGCAATTTAAGATTCAAATACCCTTGTGGCAGACAAATGCTTTGATTTATTGACAGTCCTACTGGGAGTGGAACTTTTTGTTTGAGCAAATAATCCTCTTTGGGAATAGAAGAGTATGAGAAACACAATGAGTTGGCTAAGTGGCTTCCCTTGTTGGAAAGGATATTAGGGATATAAATGTAATAAACGACTTTAATAAATGTGCTTTTTTATCTACCTAATGTCTCTGTTAACCTGCCAAGTAACCACCCATCTAATCAGAGAGAAGGAACATGAGTAACAAGGATTTCAGAACAAAAGGAGATCGTAGAGTCAAAAATCTGACTCTGTTTCTTCAGCAATCATGAAAGTCACTGGTAGGAAATGATCATTCCGTTCTGGAGAAATAAGTACTTTGTATTCCTCAAAATAGCAGGTGTTAATATATCTTGCATGTTATAGCCCCAAGAAGTTGTATCTGGGTCTACGGGTCAGCATCGTTTCTCTTTGCTATGGCTACTACTACAGGATGAAATTGTAGAAAACTGGAGGGAAAGATTTCCCAGTGGCATTGTCCAAATATGACAGGTGGAATCTGACATATCTCAAAGCTCTGGTTTGTTGAATCCACTGTAACTCACTTATGTTATGCAAGTGGAGTCACACGTTTACAAGACTTTAAAAAAAAAAAACTATGTATTTATTCATGAGAGAGGTAGAGACACAGGCAGAGGGAGAAGCAGCCTCCCTGCAAGGAGCCTGATGTGGGACTCAATCCCAGAACCCCAGGATCATGACCTGAGCCAAAGGCAGAAGCTCAACCCCTGAGCCACCCAGGTGCTCAACACATTCACAAGACTTTTAAAGCCCTTCGACTTCCATCATTTCTTGATATAATTGAAAACCATCTTTCCATTCTATTCAATTTAACCATCCCATGATATATAAACATGGTCTTAATGTGATCTCCTAAGATTTCGGTGCCAAATACCCAATATATACTGCTTAATACAACTGGTAAATTTCCATAAAGCAGCACCCTCAACCCACCCCCATCCCCAAGGACATTCAAATTGTTTCCCTATATGGCATTTTCTTTCTTTTTTTTTTTCTTCTATTTTTTTTTAATTTATTTTTTATTGGTGTTCAATTTACTAACATACAGAATAACACCCAGAGCCCGTCACCCATTCACTCCCACCCCCCGCCCTCCTTATATGGCATTTTCTTACAGTGAGTTCAGGAGTAAAAATAGCATTGCCAGGCTGCAGAAGTTGGGGAGGAACAGTTCATGCCAATCCTTCCCCTGGTAGATCAACTATTAAGAATCAGTGCTCTGGGGATGCCTGGGTGGTTCAGTGGTTGGGTATCTGCCTTTGGCTCAGGGAGTGATTCCGGGGTCCTGAGATTGAGTCCTGCATCAGGCTCCCTGGGGATAGCCTGCTTCTCCTTCTGCCTATGTCTCTGCCTTTCTCTCTGTGTCTCTCATGAATAAATAAATAAATAGAATCTTAAAAAAAAAAGAATCAGGGCTCTGAACATAGGACAGCCATTGTATGGAGCAATGTGATCACTGTGGCCAGATTATAGCCTGGTACCTTGGGGATGTTCCCCGGATATCTGGTCACTGATTGGCCGCCCGAGCTCCTAGACCATTTCATGCCTCTGGTTCTCTGGGAGTTGAGACATGTGACTGGGCTTTTGAGACCAGAGGCATGGGAGGAGTTTTCAGGAGATCTCTGCCTGTAGGCTCAACTTCAGTCTTCTTCAGTGCAAACAGCCTGCAGAGAGGCTCTTTCATTAGCACTTGTATTACAGAGAATCATCAGGACGTAGACAGGAATCAGGGAATATTTTACACAACATTTTTAAGAATTCTTTAACCAAACAACCAAAATACTTTTTGTTGCTACTGTAACCTTGCTGATTTCCTGGCCAGATTAGAGCAATGGATTTGTTACGCACAGGCTTTTCTGTTATAGTGTTTGCTATATATAATGGAGTTTTACCAGTTGGAATCTCTTTTCCGAAAGCTATCACTGTCGCTTTCTGGTGTCTCATCGTCAATTATGAAAGTATTATGGGATGATTCATACCCTCCCTCTGTTAAGCCTTTTTCATCCTCTGTATTACTGCTAAGTTGTTCATGCCTTGGGGTTGTTATTTACATTTGACTTTTCCAAATACCTGTAATAATTTTTTTCTTGGGTAAAACTCCACGTCACCTCTAATTTTGGCTACACCCATTATATGCTGAGCCAGAGTTCCTATCCACATCTGGGGCCTTTATGGAAGGGTGTGGTCTAAATTATGGCTGCTGGCTGTATGCAAAATATATCCAAGAAATCAATTGAGGCTTTCCCAGCAGTTCCACTTCCAGACTGTCAAAAGCAGTTAGCATCAGAGTATCTGATGAATAACTTAATCAGAATTTTAGCATGGACGTGTTATCTATTCACACATTCTGCTGGGTAAAACATATTAAATGTATTAGTCAGGGGCTTGCCAGTCATTAACCTTGGTTACAGCTATTATAATGATCAGAGAAATGCTTTCATTTAAAGTTTCCCTGTTCAGAAGTCACAATTCCCTTTGAGTGGGGTAACCACTAAAACCAGTGCTGCTGCCTTCAATTTTTTTGGGTCTCACTAATTCACTATTTATTTTTAAGTAGGTTCTACACCCAGCACGGAGCCCAAAATGGGGCTTGAACTCATTACCCTGAGGTCAAGACCTGAGCTGAGATCAAGAGTCAGACACTTAATCGCTTAATCAACTGAGCCCTCCAGGGGCCCCTTAGTAATTCACTTTCTTAGGTAACCTGGAACTATTAACACTTGAGAGGATCCATGAAGGGTTATAATGGGGCCCTGTCACTTATTTCACATATTCAAAAGGCCTGACACAAATAGCATGATTTGCCTTTATTTTTTATTATACACATCTTTATTAATAAGTTTAAAACTTACTAAAAAGGTAGTTTTTGGCATATGTTGCTCTTTGACTAAGGGGGTGGAGAGAAATCAATTACTACTTAATGAGTAGAGGATTGGTAGGTAAACTATTTGAAAACACAACTTTCCTGAAAAGGATGGTCAAAAAAAAAAAAAAAGCCTTGATGACCTCTGTTTTTTTCCATCACACTATGGATTAAAGTTCTACAAGTAAGAAGGGAAGGACTAAAAGCACTGCCTGCATCAAGACATGAGACTCACTGGATAACTGCACGAAATGTCCCTACAAGGTCTCATGTGCTCTGTTCTATACAGCTAGTAAGCATCACTGAGAATGTTGCTAGAGCAATCTCCAAAGGTATTGCATGTTCAGTGTAGGGTATATATTTAAAACAGATTTATTTTGGGAATTCCAAAATAACTACTCCCATAATAGCAACAGAGCAATGAATGCAAGACTGGCTTCTTCCATTTGTCTTTGTGTATGTGTGTTGTGTGTGTGCATAAGAACAAGCACGCGTGTGAGCACTCATGGGTTACCCCCCTACATCTGGCTATACTTGCTAAAATTCCTCTTCCTCATTCTTGCCAGTTATTTTATTCTTTAGCTCCGTGAGACTGGCTTTTTTCCTACAAATATGAATGCAGCTTCTGAGTTAAAGCCATGAGACACTCTTTTAAATATGTGCCCCATGACCTCTCATTTGGATGATTTTTTCAACTTGGCCTCAAAAACAGAATATGGAGCCAATCTCGCTCTATTTAGCTACAACTACTATTGTCTCTTTGATTCCTGAGAAAGTACCATCCTCAGTCATTCTTCTATCTGAGAAACTATACTTTCACTCTAAATAATTTACCAGTTTGGGCTCTGTTTTTACAGAGACTATAAAGCGAAGGCACTTGACTGTGAAGGTACAAACAACCAGATTTATCTAATTTCATATTCAAATACTGCCAAGCTTGATTTTCTTTCACATTTGAATGAAACTTCCACGAAATGGAAAGAGAACTAAACATTTGAAATAATCTGTGACTTGGGAAATGTATTTTGAGTTTGAAAATTATGCTGATTCACTGGTATTCTGAAGAATATTGAAGATGAATACAACCATATACAGCATATTTTTCAATACAATAATTATAATGATATCTACCTCAATAGTATCAACCCAATATCTGAAAGCCTCTTTAAAACATAAAATTTAGCTCTTGAGCTAGCAGAGCTATTCATTAACAAATAAAATGGGCTTGTTTTCTGTTTTTCTTTCTGTAAAATAATTTGATCCAACAAGCCTGCTGGATATAGGCACCAAAATTGGGGACCTAAGTTTTCAGTCAACCTTTTTCTAATTTTATATTAAATAAATCAAATCCAATACTTTGTGGATTTCTAACTGAACTATACAAAGAAGCTAAACTTTTAATGACATGTTAGAATTTGTGTCTCCTAGTTCTGTAGGGGAGTTCTACATGACGGCTACTGGCTGCATGCAAAATCCATCGAAGAAATCAATTTTGATTAGATAATGATCATGTTCTTCTGTCCTGGATATTAATAGCGTTTGTGTTTATTTTAAATCTATTTCCTTATATAATTGGGTCATTCTTACTTCCCTAAACATTACAGTTGTCATGTTTAAACCAGTGCCCTTCATTTAATTCTAATTAAATTTATAAGCCTCTATGACAATAACCCTAGAAGTTAAATTTTATGGATTTACTGATATTTGGATTTAACAGGACTCAAACATTTTATATGTTACAAATGTTTGCTAGGAGGACATTCATCACACTGAATTGATCAAGGAATTCATCTAAACTTTAACATCCTTTCTTAATTAGAATATGGGCTACAGCTGGGAAGTCATATCACTTAAAATTAGACCTTAAATTGTCACATACTGAAATACGAGAAACAAAACAAGTCTGCACAAGAGTAAGCTCGCAGTTGACAGCTAAGTGTGCTGAGCATCTGAGAATGAATGGGGCAGAGACACAGTGAGAGGGAGAAGCAGGCTCCATGCAGGGAGCCTGACCTGGGACTCCATCCCAGGACTCCAGGATCATGCCCTGGGCTGAAGGCAGGTGCTAAACCGCTGAGCCACCCAGGGATCCCCTCAGAACTGATTTTAATTCCCCCAAATGATATAAACTAACCTTTTGCTGATATTTAAGCCCAGTGACCAGAATGCTAAACCCTGGAAACCCTTTGCTTCTGGATCCTATTTTTTATGATGCTTCTTCACTTTGTAAAAAACATGTTCATTTTTCTCTACCTTGGTTTAGCTATTGGTAAACTTATATGACATAGCTAAGAATCAATGGTCATTTCTCAAGTTTTTGATTACTTATCATATTTTTCTAAAGAGGTTTGGGATTCTTGAAAATATAATGTTAAAAATTGGGTTTTTAAGGAGTAGGATACCTACTCAAAGCATCTGCCAATGGGTTGTTTACTAGTTGCAAAGGAAAAAAAAAAGCAAGAACTATATGGTGGAAAATCAGACAATATCTTGATTGGATCATCAAGATGAACATCTGTGATGGGAGAAGAAACTTGGTAAATTTAAGGTATTTGGAAATACTCCAGCAGAGAAGGAAAAATCTGTCCCTGTAGTTCAGATTCCAAGTCTGACTGGGCCCCTGGGATCAGGGACACAGCCCGCTTCATTCCCATGGCATCAAGCTGACTCTCAGAGAGACCTGCTTCCTGATCTTGCATCTGATTTGCTGTGGTAGTCCCAGGACCATAAACCTGGCAGTAAAATCACTCCAGTAAGTCCTCTCTAGGAATGTGTGAATGGAAACGGTTTACTTGTCAAAGGGTTTCTACTTGACCCCACATTATTGCCCCCAACTCCAACGAACAACTCAAGCAACATTGTGCACTCTGGACATGGAAAAGCGGTGTTGATGAGAGGTGAAGTAATGAGGCAGGTTAAAAGGCTGCTGCTGAGTTCTGTAACATTCCAAAATCAAAATAAAATGCTTTTGGTATAGCTTTGAGTTTGTGTTCTGTTTCTAGCATCTGGTATTACTCCTCCTAAAAACAGATACTAGGACATTGATAATATTTTCACATTTAAGACTCTTGATTTTCTGCAGTTACTACTTATTTATTTCAACTGGTTCTGAAATATGGATTATGAACAGCTTTATGCTATTAAATATTTATACTATAAAGTTTTGAGGAACTCTCAAAAGCTTGTGTACAGCTCATTATTGGTAAAGAAAAGCCAAAGGTATGAAAAATGTTCTCTATGCTCAATGAATATTAATTTCCTTACAGTTCCAGAAAGCCTGAGTTCTATCATCGACAAAAGTAAGTATGTTATGAAATAATGGCTAATTATGATTCTCTGTGCCACAGATGGTTTCTCACTGCCACTTGAGCCTACATCAAGTCTGTCCCCCGTGGCAACAAGAAAAAAAAAAGGAGGGGGGAGGGTGCAGTGCAGGAATCCTAGGATTAATCATGGAAAATAAATTACTATCTCTGTGGCAACAACAACACAGAGGTATTGTTTATGTAATGGGCAAAAAGGAGGGGAAGAAACAGTAAAAAAAAAACATAAAATGGAACTTCAGAGAAATTGAAGTCGTACAAACGGAAATGCAAAAGCATAGAAAGAAATACAAGGGAAGAAAGTGAGAGGGCTCTTCCAAGGATCAGCATTTTCCTTCATCTCAAGAATGAGTCCTTCAGAAATGTAAAGTCAAAAAAAAAAAAAAAAAGGGATCCCTGGGTGGCGCAGCGGTTTGGCGCCTGCCTTTGGCCCAGGGCGCGATCCTGGAGACCCGGGATCGAATCCCACGTCGGGCTCCCGGTGCATGGAGCCTGCTCCTCCCTCTGCCCGTGTCTCTGCCTCTCTCTCTCTCTCTCTCTCTCTCTCTGTGTGTGACTATCATAAATTTAAAAAAAAAAAAAGAAATGTAAAGTCGATTTGTTTCAAAGAGCAGAAAAACAAGATTAGCGTTGGAAATTTCAGCTAAAGGCCAAAAATGCGTCTGAGTTAATGGTTTCTGACTTCATGGTGGGGGCAGGAGCAGTTCTTGGTGCCATTCGGCAATTAGTTGTCTTGGCCCTAGAGCAGTGCTGTTCCACCCAGGATACCTGGTAGCATCAGCTGGGGAGTTTTAGAAAATATGTCCTGCACCGACATCACCTTTAACTATTCTGATGTAATTAGTTTGAGTGTAGAATGGAATTTTTTTAAAGGTCCCCCGGTGATTCTAGTAGGTAGCTAAGCTGAGAACCACGGTCTGACTAGGATTCAGCAAAGTTTTTTTGGTAAAGGGGAAGATAGTAAATAATTTAGCCTCTGTGGGTCCTACAGGCTCTGCTACAACTCTGCTGTGATAGCACAAAAGCAGTCAGAGACAAGGAGTCAGTGAGCGGATGTGACTGTGTTCCAATAAAACTTTATTTACGAAAAACAGGTCCTGGGCTGGACTGGGTTCAGGAGCCCTCAGTCTCGGAAGCCCTGGTCAGTAGACTGCATGTCCCTTTCCCAAAACGGGTGTTCCCAATCTTCACTCCCCACCCCCCGGGGGGGGCTGATTTTCATTCTACTTCATTGAGGGAGAATGCAGGTCATTCGGCTACAAATTCCTCAACTTTCTCATCCATCAGCTGCAGGCTTAGGACACTGATGCTTGTGTCTGTCCTCATCTCTGGCTGCTACTGTCAGGGTGGCCTCCTTCTTACCAAAGTGAACTTAATCCTTTCACTTAAAACACTCAATTCCATCAGTCTCCTCCACTCCTTTGGGACCCCACTCCATACATGATTCCATTTCCCATGTCTTTACTTCCTGCCTCTATATTGGCTCTTTCCCTTCGCATGACCGGTATATTCAAGTGTCTTAACCAAAGAACCTTCCATCCTGTGTCCTCCTCTAAATACTCATGTCTTCCTGTTGGAGATGCTATACCTACTGCCTCTACTTCTCCCTTCCCATTCACTCCTCAAGTTATCCAGTACAGTCCATGGTTTCTGTCCCCGTGACTCCACTGGAAATGTTCTTGTCAAGATCACTGAAGACTTTCCTATGACCTCTTCCTAGTTTCTGTTTTCCTTATTTTCTCGGAAGCATCTGACACTGCTGACTCTTCTGAAAACTCTCCTCTCTTAGCTTTTGTAACACCATGATATCTGCCACAATTAGGTCTTTTTCTGCTGCTGGCCACCTACATGATGGTATTCCCTAATATTACTTGACAAACTCTCTTTTTCTTCTTGTGCTACATATTCTCCCAACTATTCTCATGGCATCAACCACCACCTACATGCAATAACTCCCACATTTTATCTCTAGCTCACATCTTTCTCAAACTCCACGTTCATATTTTCAAGTATCGATAGCAAGCTATGCTTGGGTATCTTCTTTCCCAGGTCTGCTTTTTCCTTTATTCTCTATGTTGGCTAATAGCTTCACCATCAAACTGCCAAAGGTAGGATTCTCCTTCTCCCCCACACCTCACGGTCCCTCATGACCCGTCATTGTGCAAATTTTAAGAAGTGTCTCTACCGGAAACTACTTTACTCCCATCTGGGCAGTGAATGGCAAGCGTACATGTTCGACCATACATGATGGTCCTGCTTTCCCTCCAAATCCAGTCAGCCACCAAATCCTGGTGATTCCACCTCTAAAACAGCTCATGAATACATGTCCTTTTAGCCAGTGCCACTGCAAATGCTCTAAGGCACACCTTAGTCATGCCTCACTGAGATCATTTTCTAATAGATTTTTTTTTTTTACTTGCCCACATCACCCTATTTTTGCTTCATCCTTAGGTCGTTGTCCAAAACCATTTTCTCTTTGCTAAGTGGCACTTCACAAAACTGCATACAATTGTCAGCAGTAGAAGCGCCACGGTTTCATATAAGTGAAGAATGATCCTCTCTCTTTTGATGAGGGTTATTTCCTTTAGCTTTTTGGTCGCAACACCACAAGATGCCAAAGTCACTAAGATAGACTCTATCCTAACAGACTCTGGGCACCATACTTTAAATGATAACGAAATGGGTGATCAACACAGGGAAGGGATTCCAAGCCATGATCCAAGAGAAGTAATAAGGAGAACTGGAAAATATATCCTGGAGGAGATTCAGATTCTTTCCTGGAGCAGACTAACTGGATGTTTTCCCTATATGAACTCCAGGGTTATCAATCAGACAGCTTTCCTCCCTCAATGAAAACAAAGGTTCTTTCCTTTGCTTACTCAAGGTTCCTTTTCCTTAAAGGGAAATACATACAAAGTGTCCCACATTTCGCTATCAGTTTGCCCAAGCGTGGAAAGGAAGCCCATCAATCTATAATGCTGATTCCTCCTGGGAAGTCTTCCTTAGAAATGAGCTCATGTTGGCATTTACCTGTTTGCTAAAATAATGGTCAGTCTGAATGGTAGGCTATAAATTTTTTATCTCAGTTCCCTAAATGTAATACTGAGTGCTCTAATTTTCTTCAGTGGGGGCACCTGACATATTACCTAACTTACATAACTTTTTCCTCACTCTAACTTGTTATTTCCAAAATTACAGTTATTGTTGCAAGATTTAAAAAAAATCAACCTTCTGGATCTTTGACCAGTAATGCTAATAATTAGTTTCTATGCCATCTGGTATTTACCTTCTCAAAAGTATGCTTTGTATATTCCATTTCCTTCCCATGCCTGCACTGTAGTTTCAGAAAACAAGCATTTACTTTTTATTAAGAACCTACCTTTGTATCTGGTCCTGTTGAGGTAGGCTGTGGATCTAAGTGATGTTAGTTAAAATCCTGCATTATTAAATTCTCTTACCTTAACACACAAACCTGAAAAACAAATCTCCTTTCCTATCCTTTATAATAAGAGCAATGTATTGATAAATGGCAGAGCCCATGAATATAGCAATAAATCCAAATTTTTCATTTGTTGAACATGATAAAGCCCCTGCATTTATTCGACAAGACCTTTGAAATGGCCTGATAGGAAGCTGATAGTGACCAGGGTGAGAGGATCATGCTGGTGATTACTCTTTTCTGGTAAATATGAAACAGACTACCCAGTTTGGCAAATGAGTCGGCCCTCTGTGGTCTTACTCTTCTCCCAACTCTCTCTCAGCCTGGACTCTGAAAACCAGGGCTATGTCATGGTTTCCACCACACCTGCCAACAGTCTTTCTACACACCTGGCTTTGCAATAACCTCAGGGAACAGACTCGAGAGCACAAGGATTTACAGGTTAAGCATTCTGGCAGTTGGAGGAACAGATTTCTCCAACCACTGGAACAGCCTCCATGACAAGCTTCCAGCGGGAAGCTTGACAAGCAATTCTCTCCATTTTACACATCCTAGCCTTTTCTTGAAAGATAAGAAATTCCAAACGAAGATTACAGACTATCCACAGATTAAGGTGTCTCCTGTGATAGGGAACTACATTTAGTGGGAAGAGTGAAATCTTCACCCTGATAACTGTACCGCTTCTGCCTGTATTTAAATGTTAAACATTTTTAAAAAGTGGAATTCGGCCTCAGGTTCCTAACTGAATTGTTGTCTACACTGTCCACAAATTTCTTGGGAAAAGCAGGAATTTGTACACATGGAGAGGCTGAAATGTGCCTGATGGAAAAAGGAGTAGAGATAGCCAGTGTGACTGAATTGAACTGAAGATAAGAAATAGAGACACTTCCAGAATTGTCTTTTATGTCTTACAGTTAATTTGAGGAAGAGGTCTCCTTGATTTCTTGAGGAGGAAACATGGATAAACACATGTTGAGCTGCGCTATAGAAATGGCTTTGCTTCCCACAGCTGCAAAGCAAGACAGCAAGGCAGAGCATTATATTATACGCTACATAAAATGATAACCCAAGTATCATCGTATGCAAAAAAGTTTAGTGGCTCTTTGATTTTATACCAAAAACGTTAGCTTCAAATGATTAACCAGCAATAGATATAATTTTCACTGGAAGTTAATTTGTCCTTTCAGATGGGATATTTCCATCAAGAACATTCTTCCTCATCACAGAAATCTGCAATGATAACACATATGCAGCATATTTTATTTCACATCTGATGAAAACCAGAGTAATCAAAGCACAAGCCAGTGAAAGGCTTACCGAGGTGTACAGGTATCCCTCGCTGTTCATTGCCAAATACAGCTTGGTCTGAACTCCTTGGATGGCCACCACTCGAAGACCCACAGGGATGAGGTTAAATAGGGCTAAAATCAAAAGAGAATGTGAAAATAATGTTATCATTCTGAGTTCCATAGCTTTTGTTTCCAGCAGGTCTGGCCCTCCAAAAGTAACGTGTGCTTGGTAAAAATATGTCTACATATTCACACATAGACAGATAGATAGGCCCTCTTCTACCCCTTAGTATGCTTGTGTGTCTGCTTGCAGTCACAAAACTGGCGCTCTGCTATGGCTGCATATTGTCAAACATCCTGGGGAAATGAAAGACAATCCCATGGTTTGTATAGTGTTGGAAGTAGGGAATCCCGATGCTTTTGGAGAGCTACAGTTTCAGGAATTGGTCGATATATTAAATAACTTTATCCTCAACGAACTATTTTAAACTGCTCTCCCCGCCTAGATGACTGCTAAAATTCACAGAAATGGTTATGATCTACCAGTTGGGGAGATATTCCTAGAATCTTAGAAAAGATACTAGTCTAACTCCCTCATCTAAATTATCTGTATTATTTCCAATGCAACAACCCAAAAATAAATCCAGGCCTTGAAAAAAAAAGTCATTTTGTAGTCTTATGTTCCTGGAGTAGTATTTCAGTATTTCTTAAAGAACCAACATTTTCCAAGATAGGGTTTGGGATGGCGGTGGGGGGCCGTGCCTAGCTTTTAGTGTCTAGTAACAAAGGTGATAGGAGTACAAATAATGAACTAAGAGGTTTGTTTATTTAGCAAAATAGTTGTAAGTAGGCAGCCAGCTGGTACCAAAGAGGCCTTCATTTCTCCATTTGAAGGTTTGATTGCGTGAAACTTACACCCAGCCTCTCCTCACAATCACACACCACTCACTGGAGAAAACCAGTGGGCGTCCTCCCCCTACCAGCTGTCTACTCCCTCCTACACTGTGAATAAAAATAAAACAGTACATTTTTAAAACGTAGTGCTTGCCACACACATCTTTTGAAGCTAGCCTGTGCACCTTTCAAGAGTCATAGACCAATGTTGATGATTTTTGCCTTGGTGTGTAAGTTTACTGAAGATGATATATTGGTCTGCTATCATTTCTGTGAACAGGAATGTAAGAGAGTCACCATATGGGTAAAAATAGCTTTTCTGAGATCTCTCACCTTGATACACACACACACACACACACACACACACACACACACACACTGCTGCAGTAGGTGGGGTAATGTGGATTAGAAATATTAATGAAGAACTAAATATTCCTTGGGGAGCCTACAATGTATATTTCCCTTAAAATCAGGGTGTTACCAGAGAGCAGCTAGGACATATTGTACAGTTCAAAATACAAGTGTTCCTACCACATGCCACTGATGGCACCTCATTCAATGCTCATCATATTAAAAGCTGTGCCCTTCTGTTATGTGAGGTAAAGGAAAGTAATTGCACAGATTGCAAGCCAGAATCTCATGCTATATTTGACAATGCAATGCATAGGAAAGGAGTCTGTATTTTTGCGTATGTCATGTATGTATCTCTTTCTGTTGATGATGCCTTGCTCACAGAGGTGCTCAACACACATTTGTGTATTGATAGCAATCTGTGCAGTGAAAGCATGATAATATCATATTTTTGGAATGTGATAGATCATAATCCCATTATATAAAAGTTCTCGTTTAAAAAAAATCTGGGATCTAGAAAACAAAAACTTCCATATGGGTTTTTGCGTAAAAGCCATACCACTGCATACCACCAGACAACTAGAATACCAGTCTGTGTCTGAATCCTAGTTCAGTCATAGTAATAGAGGACAGGGAATGATAAATGAAATTCAGAATGTTTCTAGAACCTCATTCTTCACAACATTCAGAACATCCTTAATTCTCTCAATGCAGCTTGTAACAAGCAAAAAAGAAAAAAAGACAAAAGTAAGAGAGAGAAAAAGATTTGATTTTCACCACATGCCTCAATCACTCTCTGGTGTGGGTTTTAATAAGCAATAAAATGCTTGAATTCCAAATATCAGATAGCATGAGGTGGAAGAAAAGCAAAAACTATCAGTAATCCACGTCTGAGATTCTCTGTTCCTGAATAATGGCACAAACTAGCTGGTAGAACATGAATTTTTCATTATGTACCATAAATTTCTGTGACAAAAATCAGCACCCTAAAACAAAAAAAAAAAATTGAAGAAAGCAGAAAAAGTAAACAGTGGCTGGTCATCCTAGTCCAATCTTTTCTTTTCTTTAGACATTCCAGATAGATCATAAACTGGGTTGGCTGAAAGTCTGAAGGGGCACCCTTTCCAGATAAGAATGCAAAGAAATGTTATCAGCGGTAAGCTTGGGCAGAATCAATATTTTCCTGTGTGTCTGTGCTTCTCTAAATCTGGAGTACTCCCTCAAGGACAGAAGATACTATTTCAATTAGGATGCAAATATTCTAAATATGAGAAGAAAATAATTGACTTCATTCATGTATCTAAAACACATCCATTCAACACCTAAAATCTCTTCCATTTCCATCAAAGTTTTGAAGAATCTTTTAATAAATAAAAAGGCTTTTGTTTCTTGTTTGTTCTGTGTGTCTACATAAAACCAATTAAACTCCTTCTACCCTGAAGGGATCATCTTCTCAGAGATGTGCACAAGTTGGCACTTACTGTTTACTGGATAGGATTACTGAGGTCATCCTTCTTCATTCGTTGGGCTAAGGTCAATTTCTCAAAGGGAGCAATTACTAGAAGTGTATCTTAATGTAGATTGGGAAGACTTGACAAAATGAACGGGTAGCATGGCTGGAGATTTGAAGGGAAAGTTGCCTATTCTTTGAAAATAGCCTTCATCCCACCCAAGGCAGATTAGAATAAAATTGCTGCCACGAAGTATCTATCATCTTATCCTTTTCAGGGGGAAAATACATAATTTACAACGGATGATTTGCTCACGATGAGATTTTATTGAACTGACATCAACCATTGTAATAATATATCAAAGGTCAGCTTAAACGCATAATAATATACAACATATGTTTTTTTAGGAAGAGATAATATCTGGACAAATGTGAACGAATTTGTTTTGTCATGATTTTGCTTACCATGTCAGAATTCAAGTATCATCAACTCAATTTGAACAAAATGAGAAAAAAAAAAGGATGAAAGGTCCTAAAAATAAATAAATATAAGAAAAATATAAACGTGGTATCCAGAATACATATTAAGGAAACACTATATAAATGAAAGAGTTACAGTTGAAGAAAAAAAACAACTTGTATTCTTGTTCTACTCATTTAAAAAAATGAATGAATGCCAAGAAAATTGCTTGGCTTTAGGGGGGAAAAAGGAATGAATTCACATGGCTAGACTTCCATTGTAATGATGATCATTTTAATCATTAAACATCCTTCATGATGATTTATGCCCTACAATATCCTCAACTGGGGAGATTAGCTGGTCCCCTCGGCCTCTGGCCACACTTGGCATCTGGGGTAGGGTCAAGCCGCACAGACTTGCTATGTCTTTCGAGATCCTCTTCATCTGAATGCTTCACGTTGTGGTAATACTTACCACTGGTTGACTTACCTCTTATTATTTCATTCTGCCTCAAAACAGACTCTGCTTATCAGGCTAAGCTCTTTCAAGGTCTTATAATATCATTAGTACACAGAAATGCCATTCGTATCAGTCACAGGTATAAGACAAAGGCAGAAGCTATGAGTATATAGGAACTGAAGAATGAAACCTACTACGTGATTTAAAGCTCCACTGTAGGAAACAGAATCTTGATATACATACATATATGTGTTTGCCTGTGTGCATGCATTCAAGTGTGCAAGTGTATACATGTCTTAAAATGACTACATACCGTGTGATCTTGATACATTTGGTATGCTGCTGTTTACAAAATACAAGTGCACTGTCTGATTTTAAAAAGTTTTTCCTTTTCAAGAAAACACATGTGAACACTGGACCCCCCAAATAATTTTTTCTCTGATTTTAATGGAGAGAAGACGTTAGAAACAGATGGAGGAAAACTTGATGGTGCTCATTAGCAGCTAATCATAAACTTGCTTTCAATAATGCCCACTAGATCCGTTTTGCCCAGGCACTTCGAATAAATAGACTGGCTCACACCCACTGCCCTTTCCTTCCCCGAACACTGATTTGTATATATGATTTATGGGAATGTTTTATTACTGATCATTATGTATTAATTGTCTATTATATGATTACAGTAAAATCCTCTAGTTACATCTGACTAATTTTTTCAAATAGAAGAGTATGCACAAAAGAACATCTAGGATACTCACTGTAGAACTTTCATATCACAACAGTACCACAGCATTTCGCAAAAGCAGTGAAGACCTCATCTGGTATGGATGTTTTTCATCCTAGGTACCACCAGGGCTTTCTTCAAGGGTAATTAAAGGTGACTTCCTCTTGACGTCCTAGCTTGGACATCAGCCCAGGAGGCATTTTTAAAAGGTGAGAAACTCCTTTGACACTTAGCATGGGGACCCCTGTCTATGGCTTTGCTGTCTACAGCCCAACATCTCTAAAAATGCTTCAGAGGACTTGTTAGCCTTCTGACCGGCTTTCCTTAGCTGTTTTCTTAGCCCATAAAGGGGATGTTTCTGGGAAATTATTGAAGTCTGATGGAATTGCAATATAAATTAGGGAAAATAGAGAGTGAATTGTGAGAACTAGGTGCTTCAGCCTAATGGAACAGTTAATGGGTCTGCAGAAATCTATGAATTGCAGGAAAACAGTAGTCATGAGGGAAGAGAAGCTTCACTATTTGCAAGTTTGTTTTTATTACTTCAAACAAATAAAAGCATATGTGATAAAAAGGTTATATAACATCTCATCATCACATTACTTCAATAATTAGAAATAAAATTGCCTTGATTTTTGATGTGTTTCCTTTTTTTAGGTTCACCATTATGGTCCCAACTTGGTCTTTACTTAATCCAAGGTAATCAATCAATCAATCAATCAATCACTAAAAGAAATCCCTTCACCCACCTGTGGAGGTATCTCAGTCGTTAAACTCCCAATTAGTCTCAGAGTTATCAGTGTGTGTGTGGGGGGGTGAGGGGTGCAGGAGTGAAAGCTTGTAATGATGAGTTCTCATGACACGAAACCACTCCTCTCTCTTGGGATGAGACCGGTTCTTAAGAGTAGAGATAGCATGCTATTTCAGGATCAGTGTGGGGGTGAGTAAATTTTCTGTGGGAAAAAAGTAATAAAATCCAAAGGACAGCCATAATATCCAGATTACCATGGAGATGACATTTGGATTGTTCTTCCGATGGTGTCAACATTATCTGCTCTAGTTCACTACTTTACATATTTTCACGTTCAACTTCCTTTAGGTTCACCAGCATCAACAGGATTACAAGTGTTGACTGTATTTTTTTGCATTCAGGTCCGAATTTCACAAGCGTTGTTAGCTTAAAAGAAAAACGAAGAAAACACAATGCCAAGACACGCTGGGGCTATGCTATTTATTCTGCAGTCACTTACTGTAAGTGCTGTCCTCGTCTTTTGTGCCATCAATGGTTCCATCTGCTTGCAGCTGCAAGTGGTAGCCTTGTCGGCTGTAGAGTTTGGTGACTATACCCTTAAGTTGTGGCTCTGCAAAGACAACGAGGATTGGGATCAATTGGTAAGTTGTGCATGTGTAGCTGAAAAGACGCAGAATTCAAAATTCTAGTTTCAAATTTTCGTGTAAAAGGTCACGCCCCAACTTTAAAGAGTCCTCTGAAAGAAAACAAGCCAACAAACTCCAAATTTCAGAGTGAATCTCCAGACCGGGAAAAAAAAAATAGGTTTTGACCTCGTCACTCTGGGACAAGCCCTAAAGCTTCTTCTGACAGTGGTAGCTAGTTTCTGATAGCGAGTGCCTCGGCTTACAGAGTGGTACTCTATCTCATTGAGCATTCGGAAGGGGTTGGCAAATGTTATGTTCTGCCTTTTAACCATGTGCCACTTTGCGCGTGGAAGGAGAAGGAGAAATAATCAAGATAATTTAGAGTGGTTTGCCAACCAGAGACCAAAAACACACTAACAAAGACTTCTCTCGGAATTATTGCTCTTTGAATAAATATTCCCCTCCCATCATAATGTTGAAAATGCATAAATAATCTGGAACCCCATCAAAGGACTCACATTTAGAAAACTGAGCTGTGCTACAGAAAAAGAGGGGAGAAGGGGAAAAAAAAACAACCATTACCATACTCTATCGTGTTAAATAACCTTAGGGAAAATGGGTGCAAGAAGAGCAATGTTTTTGTTGGTGGGGAGGAAAGCAAATTAGTTCACGTTTATTTTCAAATTTTGTATCAGAAATCTGAAGATCTAAACTACGGGTCCTCAATTACAAGGATTCTCAATTATGAATCCCCATAGATTTAATAAAATACCAAATTTACCAATAACAGCCGCGCTACCAAAATTTGCTTTTACTGAATACAGACACCTGCACCGAAATAATGTGTATGTGATTATTCAGGCCACATAATCATGCTTTGCAACCGCTGAAGCCTTTTTTTAAAACAAGCCCAATTCACAGCGAACGCCTTAAAAACTTCGAGCAAACAGAAAATGGATGTCTGCGTTTCCATTCCATAGCGTGTGAACCACACAGGGCACAAATTGATGAATAAGTCTGAAATTCTGTATTATTTATCTAGTTAGAAGTAAGAAAACAGCGTCAAGGATTCATTTGATGAAGGATAGCCACAGAAGCTGCAGGTTCGCCTGAAGCTTTACCTTGACGCAACCTGACACCTAGAGCTGAGTGAATTTCCCTGGCACTGGAACAGCGCGCTACTCTTCTCACCGAATAGGTTCCAAAGGACCTACAATCTGGCGATGAGTTTTAATTCTTTCCTCTATCCAGCATTTTTGTAGCATTTAGTAACCAGTTTTACTAGCCTAACCAGATCACCAAGCTCTTTGCCCCAAGGTTTTAGGAATCCACTCCCCCCCGCCTCCCTCACTCCAGCAAATATTTCCAGGGTGCACCACAAGTCAAGTCTGTCCCGATAAGCTTAAAAGTGATCAAAGAAACACAAGGCCAAGAGAGCCAAAGCCCGCGTCCCTCGGGGGGTGGAAGCTGGCTCGGGGGAAGGGTCAGAGTTGCAGGGGTAAAGGCAAAGGAGGGTTTCTCCGGGTTCACCAGGGCGGGCGGCGGTGTCTGCCCCGCTCCGCGCCGGCAGTTTCCACGCCACGCGCACAGCTCCGCACGGCAGCCACGTCTGGGTCACGCGTGCCAGAGACCCCCGGGGCTTGCACAAATGCGGCGCGTCCGAAGCGGAGGGCGCCCCCCCAGCCCCCGGGCCGGCGCGGCTCCAGGCTCTGCGCCCGTCCCATGGCAGTTGCAATGCAGCAAACCAGTTACCGCTAGGAACGTGGCGAGAAAGCAATCGCTTCCCACGCACGCACACCGGCGAGGTGGCCGCATCCGCACCAGATGGGCCCCCGACAAACTCACCTACGCGTACATACCCGCCCTCCACCCCTCTCCACTCTCGTAAAGTATGGAAAATTTAAAAAGCCCCAAAGCCGTCCAAGCGCCCCTTCCAACCTGGTCTCCTTCTGCGCCTCTTCTTGGAGCCGAAGAGTTTGACCCGGGAAAAGACGTTTAACTTGTTTTTGTCGCAGCTGGTCTTGCCTTTGCTAGGGCTGCTGACACACTTGCAGGCGTTGGATTTCTCGCGCTCGCGGGCTTGTCTCTTCTGACGGATCAGCGAGCTGGCGATAGCCGCCGCCATGGCCACGACGCCCACCACCACCACTTCTTTGGCGGCCCCTCTCTGGCTTCGCCTTCGCCTCCCGCTCCTCCGCGGCGCGTCCGCTCGGTCTCGCGCCGCGGCCGCCCTCGCCTCCCTTGCCGGGGCTCGCCCGGGCTTCTCCGCGCTCGGCCGTCAGCCGAGAAGGGGGCTCAGCATGCCGTCCCGGCTCCTCGGGCGGTGGTCCGGCCCCCGCGCGGGCTGCGGGCTGCCTGGGTCCGAGCCGACGCCACAGCCCGGGCCGGGATCGCGGCGAGACTGGCGGCGGAGGCAGCGCGGCGCGGCTGCGTGCGCTCGGCCCCTGCGCCCCGAGGACACTGTGCGAGTCCAAGTGGCTCGGGTCGGAGTTTCGCGGCACCCCCCGCCCTGTGCCGCGCGGAGGGGGCCGGAGCGGGGAGGCGGGCGGAGGGAGCGGCGCGGGCGGGAGAGAGGCCGCGAGCGCGGGCGGCGGGAGGGGGGAAGGAGGCAGCGCGCGGGGGAGCGCGCCCTCGCCCTGGCCCCTCCGAGCCTCCGACTAGTCCTTGCAACTTCGGGGCCTGGCGATCGGGAAAAGTTGGCCCGCGCCGGCTGGCCGGCGGGGATCAAACAGGTAACGGCCTCGCATCGTGGCGGCGGCGGCGGCGGCGGCGGCGGCGGCGGCGGTGGCGGCTGCTGCTGCTGCTCTGGGCGCGGCACCGGCTCTGCATAGGAATCCAGTCGCTGCAGGCACCCTCCGGAAGAGCGCCGCGGCCTCCCCGAGGCCCCCTCCCCCGGCGGCCCCTCCCTCCCGGAGCCCAGCCCGCTGGCTCCCGGCCGCCCCGCCCCCCGCCCCCCCCCCCCCCCCGGGCCCCGGCGGGCGGCGCAGGCTAACACCTGTAGGGGCTCGGCCACTGCCCCACCGCTCGAGGCTTCCCGCCCTCCTCTGGCCAAACGGAGCTTCGGGAGGAAGCGGTGATGCAGGGGCCCCGGGAGGAGGTAGTTGGGCCGGAGGAGCGGGGGCGGGGGGCCGCCCGCAGGTGGCGGGGGGGTGGCGGTGTGGGCTCTTTCGTTACCGTGGGACTCTTAGCGGGCCACACCGCCCCGGGCTAGCGCCCCTGGGAAGTTCGCCGGGCCCCTGCCGGGGTGTACGACTCACAACTGCCCCCTCCCCCAGACACGCACACCCGCTGAGCCATTTCGCCTGGCGACACTTGTAGCCCTTCGGGAGGGAGGCCAGGGCTCGCAGACGGTTCGGCCCTCCCGGCGGCGGCGGCGGCGGCGGCGGCGGGCACTGCAGAGCTGCGCTCGCACACCACGCTGCCACCCAGTGGTTTCTGCTGACTTTTCATTACAGGCCAATCTGTGCCGTCCGAACCCCGCTTCTCCTCTTGCCCCAAACCATTCGTTTGGGTTTGGTATCCAAGCCGGAGAGCTCGGGTCGTGTGCACAAAGCAGTATTGGGGAAACGCAGCGCCGAGACTCGTTATTGTAGCCCTGGCCCATCTCCAATCTCCTCTAACGTCTTTTTTTTTTTTCCCCCTCCTCCAGTTCTAGCAGCATCTCTCCCTCCAATTCAGGAATCGAGTGTGGCTTTTGCTCGCCTCACTCTATTCACAAGTTCTGTCCTTTCCCTGTTCTATATTTTAATCTGGAGAAGAAAAAGGAGTTTCGAGGTCAAGGATGCAACAAAGAGAATGCCCCATCCCCGTTCCCATCTTCAAAACATACACTAGCGTTTTACTTGATTTCTAATGCCAAAAAGGAAGCTGCCAACAGTAGGGCTGCTGTCTCGGAGCTGCCACTATGCTCCTTACTGGACCCCCCCCCCCATTTCCAGATCTTTTCAGAATTGATGCAGATGCAAAACCAAATGCCCAGAGCCCAGTCTCTTCTTGCCCGAGCTCCCAACTAGGAGAAACTCCTTTGGGCTTCTTGGCGCATCAGAGCTATAGCACCTGACCCTTCTGGAGATTTCACTGCTCCACAGGGGAAGCTGCTGCCACCTCCCCTTCCACTTGTCCCCAGTCTGGAAATGTCTGTGGCCCTATCAGAAGCACTGATAGGAGCCTGCAAAGGCAGGCTGGGGTGAAGGTTGCAGGGACTGAGGCGGAGGGTTACAGGACAATCATGCCTGAACGGCTGAAACTCCCCCCAGGTTTGCGGGCTCTGTGTTTTTGGCTCTCTCGAAAGCACAGGGAGGATGGGCTTGGAAGAGAGTTTTAGCACCTCAAGTCAACTCCAGTACCCACTACTCCAGACATTAATTCAGGAGGGAAAAACCCTTGGTGGGCCCCCACTGGACTTGGAACACCTTGAAAATCGGGACTGGGTCTTGGTCCCCACTATATTCCCATCTCCTGGCGCAGTTCCTGTCACATATAGTTGATGCTCAATAAACAGTTTGTTGAAAATAATTGACGAGTGACTGATTTACGTTGCTTCTTAAGGGAAGGAGGATGTTTCCTGGCTCCGGATGTAGGGGACTCAAATCCCAATTACCATAAAGAGAAATAATCTCACCAAAAGAGGCCTCAGAAGATCTGACCAGGGGCAAAATATTCAGGGTGTGGAATGGACCTTAAAGGGTTCCTACTCCCTTTCAGCATGCTTTTAACTTCTACTGAGCACCTGTGGCCTGTCTGCCTACAGACCACACAAGAATTCTCCTGTCTCCTTCCTTAATAGAATTCCCAGAGACCTGTGACTAGAGGGGGGAATCATCCATGGGGAAAGGGAAGGAAAGCCATTTGACTTTGGGTCCAAATCATACCATGCAATCAGCTTAGCCATTAATCACACAGATATATCTCATCCCTTCCTAATGCCCATGTATATTTCGCAGGTGCTTCTCAACTCAAAGAGTGAGTGTAAGTCTCAAATTCTCAAAGAACTGTGCCCAAACCTAATCCACCTTAGGAAGGCATAATGAAAGAACTGCAGCCAACCCTGGAAAAGCATTTTTTGCCTTGCCTTTCTGCCTCACTGCCACTCCACCAGGAGGATGGCATCTGAGTGGGAGGGTGAGGAATCTTCCTTTGACACCTATTTCCACAGTGACTTTTTCTCCTGTCTTGCTTTGTTCCTCCCCGTTTACACTGCACCCTGCTTAAGCCCAGGGCTCCCAGTTGCTCTGTGCTGGGTGGGTCCACTCACCTTTGCTCTTCCCGGACCCCCTCTTCCCAGTGCACTGTCCACCGAGCTCCCTCCCTGATCACGTTCGGTGGGAAAGCACCCTTAGCTCCTTTCTCCTGCTCAAGTCACACAGAGTTCTAGCCTGGGTGACAGGGGGCATATATTTTCATCCTGTCTCTGCCACTAATGGGCTGTGTGACCTTGGGCATGCCATTTCTCCTGTTGGGGCTACCGTATTCCCATCCTTAAAGTCATCCTTTAGACAACCTTAATGGCTTTCAAATTGTATTCTTCAGAGCCCTAAGAGTAGGTGGAGGTGATTTAAGTTCCTTCACCCACATTCCAACCACAGCATCTCTGCTTTCATCTATTTTATACACTGGGACTATGATTTCTTTCTGTTTTAAGATTTATTTATTTGAGAGAGGAGAGAGAGAGCACACATGCTCACGCACAAGTGCAAGCTGTAGGAGGGGCAGAGGCAGAGAATCTTAAGCAGACTCCTTGCTAAGTGCCGGAGCGGCTCCATTCCAGGACCCTGAGATCATGACCTGAGCTGAAACCAAGAGTCGCACGCCCAGCCCGCTGAGCCAGCCAGGCACCCCTGTATAACTTCCTACGAAGAAAAAAATTAGAAAGATTCCACTGCTCAAAACAAGGCATTTGAAAATCTCTGGATGAGATGTTCTTTAAAGTCTTTCTGATTCTGGAGCCTATGATTTGTTGGTACATTCCCCTGTTCCTGCTCTGTCTTTTCCTTACCCTCCTCATGGGCCCCCTCTTCGCTTTCCCTTCTTGCCCCACTGGAACATAAACTCTAAATTGGATTCCAAAGAAAAATACCACAAGTCTCTTTGGCTCCATTCCTCCTGGGTTCACTTGAGAACCAGGTTTTAGCATTCTTTTCAGGGAGAGTTATGTGAGTTATCAGAGCATAGAATGCTGATCGTTCTCTGCCAATCTCTTTTGGCAGGCCTCAGATGAGCTGTAAAGAAGCTGAGGGGATCTGCTCTCAAGAGGCATCTCCAGGAGAGAGACAGAAACCCAAACAGATGTGACTGTGATGAGTAAAAATGAGGGAATTCAGACAGTCTAATCAGGAGCAGTCTCAGTACTATCTGAGCAGAAAGGAGTTGGCCGTCTTTCTGAAACTCTGAAAATGAGAGATTTCAAACACCCATCCTTCGTGAAGATACACATAATTGGTGCCACTTGCCAGTTTGCTCTCCATCCTCACAAACGGTCCCTCAGAACCTCTCAGTGACCAGTTATCAGGTCAAGACTGGTGATGAGCTCAGAGGGAGGACAGGGGGACAGGTTCAAGTGTACCAAGGTCAACCAACACTGGGGTCTCACCATTAACCAGGTAGGGCAGCAGAGGAGGTGTTTAAGAGACCAGGTGGCAAGTACCACCCTTCGTGTCCATCTAATTATGTTCAAAATCCCAGAGGAACGACTGGATAGAACTACAAATGAAGAGATTAGAGAAAAGCCATTTGCCAAAGGCTTTTGCCACTTAACTCCAAGCAGGGAGAAAAATGCAATTTAAAGAAATCTTGTCAACGTCCCACTGGAATTCCAGGGACAGAAAGAGTGACTACTGTATTCTGGAATACAACTTGACACATTTATTAGCTGGCAAAGAGTCTCTCCTAGTCAGATCATTTGGGGGAACTGTGCTTCAGAAACAAAGGTCTCCAGAACCAATTTTATAGAAATGGATTGGCTTTCTTGATTTACATTCAGAAAGAAAAGCCAGAGAATCCTACACTTGCAATTGCACTAGGATGGTGGCTTGGTCTTTACCGTGTCCTTTCTCTGGGATCATTCTCCAAATAAATAAGTTCTAGAGTTTCCTAAAGCTAATGAACAAGCAAATAAATTCAATGGGGAACACACTGATGAATTCTGATCCTTAAGAAAAATCCTATAGCCCATATAAAAATTTTATTGTTCAATCATAATTTATGAACATTAAAACCAGAGAGCACCCTGATGGTATTAATCATATCTCTGAATTCAGTTCTTTGCCATTTAATTAGCCATAGAAGCTGCAACATCAAGAGTTCAAGGCCTCTGATTACCTGCTTGGTCATTTAATCAAGAAAACCTGGAGAGAAATAGCCAATTGCTGGGGTGGACGTTTCTCCCTTGATCATAAAAAGAGAACACCAGGAAATGAGCTTAAGCTTCCATATGTGAGGATTTAAGTTTTGCACAAGGAAAACATGTTTTTCAGTAAATGCTGTTAAAAATCATAATTGACGGACGCCTGAGTGGCTCAGTCCGTTGAGCATGTAGAGTCTGGCTCTTGGTTTCCACTCAGGTTGTGATCTCAGGGTCTTGGGATGGAGCCCAGAGTCTGCTTCTCCCTCTCCCCCTGCCCGGTCCCTCCACTCACCAGTTCGAATGCTCTCTCTCTCTCTCTCTCTCTTTAATAAATAGATAAAATCTTTAAGAAAACGTAATTGAATGCTGATTCTCCTATGGAAGTTTTTTTTTTCTTAATATTTTATTTACTTATACATGATAGACACAGACAGAGAGGCAGAGACACAAGCAGAGAGAGAAGCAGACTCCATGCAGGGAGCCTGACGTGGGACTCGATCCCAGGACCACAGGATCAGTCCCTGGGCCAAAGGCAGGCACTAAACCGCTGAGCCACCCAGACATCCCTCCTATGGAAGTTTTATGAATACAACAGAAACATTGTCTATCTCAGCGGGTATGTGGGTTGATTCTCGTCAAGGCTCTCATTCAACCATCAGACCACACTATGATTAATATACCCATGAGCTGCACCCAAGAAATGATCACTGGAAAAGGGGCAGCAGCACTGTTATTGAGAAAGTTCAAGGCCCTCTCTGAAGGGGGCATGAGACAGTGCCTTTGCCTTTGGAAGATCATACTGGGTGAACTCGAAACATGTGGGTCAAGGCAGCACAATCATTTTGTAAAATTTCTGTTGTTCAAGGGGGTAGGAAATACTTTGCAGATAACGGTAAATTTATTCTTAACCAAATGAGTTGCCTCAGTGGTGACAGAGCATCCAGAGGCAAAAAAAGCACCAACTTCTCCGAGTTCTATTTAGTTTTCTTCAGTAATATTCAAAGATTTTTGAAGGAATGGTTGCTATTTTATGAACTGACTGGTGGCTAACAAACATAAATGAAGTGTTTCCATGATGAAATGTTTATGGCAGACTAAAAATGTGCAAGACTCAGAGGCAAAATATCTGTAACACTGGGTTCATTTCTTGCCCAGTGAACTAAATAATCTAAATGAAAAGCTAGGGGAAAAATGATGTGAGGATTTGAGGCAAAAGCAGGCAATCAGTAATTTTTCTGGATCTAAGCTGTTTCAGGAAATAGGATTTCTGGAGGAAGGTGACCTACACTCAAAATTTGAAGAAGGGAATGCAGTGTTTGCAAATGATCTAATGTTCAGTATTACTTACCCTATGGGGGCGGTATTGGCAACCAGCATAAGCAACTCTGGATGGATTTCCTATTTGTCAGTGGCACTGTTTCCACCAATTTCCTACCAAGATTTGCCATTTTTTAAAGGAGCAGAGAGGTAATGGAAACTGCTTCAGTGCTCTTTCAGGATTAACAGTCTTAACATATTTCCTTTCAGACACCAACCAGGATTTGGGCAGGGGAACCTGCTGAACTTGGGAGAAATAGTATCCTCTAGATTCGAAAGAGGGGACGAAGGACTGGTCCATGATTCATCTGAGGACTCTGCAGATGTAGGAAGTTTCAAACTCCTCACTCTGCTTTAATTTTTCCCCCAGGAAGCTGGGGTTTCATATGGTGAGGGTAGTCAATTAATGCTGTGGTTATAATTGGACAAGCAACTTAAGTGCTGTTACACTATTTTCTTTAATCCTTCCAACAACCCGTAAGGTAAGGTATTGCCATTTTACAGATGAAGAAAGTGAAGTCTAGTGAGACAAAGGGATACATCTATGATCTCCTGGCATGTCCACAGGTGGCAGTGCCAAGATTTCAACCAAGGGTCCTCAGCCACTACATATGTGTATAAGTCCTGCCCATTACTTACGACTTTTTCCTCCTTGGCACTGGTCTAGAATTTGGGTTCCTGAACAGTGGTGTCTGGATATAGCTCTCTCTTGGCTTGGGTAACAGAAGAAGATGGAACATAGCATGACTTAACTTGGTTATGTTTTCTCGTTCTTTTAAAACAAAAGTGAATTTTGAAACAAACAATAGATATCATCTATACACAGTTATTAGCCTGGTTCATACCCTGTGAACAATAACTTCTTAGAGTGAGTGATATGTTAAGAAAACATCACTACCTTTCTCACTAAAACTAAATGATTACAAATCACTGCTTAATATCCTTCTGGGTTTCTCACCCTTAGGAGTTCTTTAACACCAGGGCCTGGTGGGCCGCCCGGGGTGGGGGGTGTTGTTTCTCAGCGGTTTAGTGCCACCTTCAGCCCAGGGCGTGATCCTGGAGACCTGGGATCAAGTCCCACATCAGGCTTCCTGCATGGAGCCTGCTTCTCCCTCTGCCCCCCCCCCCTCATAAATAAAGAAAATCTTAAAACAAAAAAACACCAGGACCTGTTCTGAGTCAGGTAATCTGGGGTTTTGGAGTGCTATGAGACCCAAAAGACACTTCCTGGACTTTATCTTCATCACTACTTAGCAGAGGCAGGAAGTTGAAGTGCTCCAATTCTCTTGGTTCTTTTCATACCCGGAAAACTGGCTTTCTACACCATAAGCTTCCTCGTGCCATCTGCTTTCAGCTATGGGAAGCCTGAGTTCAGCCAAAAGAGAGAAAAATATTGCACACAGTGTATTCACTTGCATGGTCTGAAGCCCAGGACTATGCTTTCGAGCTCAGGGGTGTCTCCAGTATCCATTCTGATTTGCTCTAGCTTGTCCCTTCTGACAAACAGCGAAACATATAATCAACAGATTGAAATTGTTTAGTGACTTGTCCTGCAACCACTGAAGACCTCGAGCAATTTTTAGAACCTGATTTCGTAACAGGGACCTTGATGCTCAATTAGCAATCTCATTTTAGAAGAGATGTGAGGCAAGAGAAGTAAATGAGTTTGCCCTAGGCTAAGCTATTCATTCATTCATTCCAAATTTACTGAGTTCTCTTTGCCATGTACTAGTTGCACCCTAAAGGATGCAAAGGAACGATTAGCTATAATGTATTTACTGAGCACTACCTATATCCCCAGCACTAAGTACTTTATCCTGGTTTACTCACTTAATCCTTACAACAACCTTAGGAACTCATACCCATTCTACAGATGAAGAAGCTAAGGCAAAGGGAGGCTAATGAGTTCATTCACGTAGGAAGTGGTAGAGCTAAGTACACTCAAATCCACGCATTCTGACTTCATATCCCATGTTCTTGAAACTGCTCGACTGCCCTTCCATGACTGCCCCTAGCTACAAGTGGAGGAGAAAGAGAAGTAAATAAAATAACTAAAATACAAATGTGATTGAGCACTGTAAGAGCGGTGCCAAATGTCCGAAGTTTGTGGGGCACTCAAAAAAAAAAAAAAAGGCACAGCTAAATCTGTGGGTAGGAGGGCAGGAATTGGGATCAGCTTCAGAAAAATCGCCACCACCACCACAAAACCATCTCACTGAAGATGAATTTTGGAGGATGAGGAGGAGCTAGAAAGTTGGGGAACAAAATTAGGTAAAGCCAGATTTCAAACCTGGCTTAAACTGACTCTTGATGCTAAACTCTTAGGAGGCCGTATGACTTCCCCTCAGCTGAGAACTTACAAAACCTTGGATTCTTTTTTTAAAAAATTATTTATTTATCCATGAGAGACATACAGAGAGAGGCAGAGACATAGGCAGAGGGAGAAGCAGGCTCCCTACAGGGAGCCTGATGTGGGACTTGATCCCAGGACCCTGGGATCACACCCTGAGCTCAAGGCAGACGCTCAATCACTGAGCCACCCAGGTGTCCCACAAAACCTTGGATTTTTATGGCCCTACACTTTAAATCACTTGGCAACAAGTGGATCTCCTATTGCAACCATTCTCCGGGAACCTACTTTTCTGTGAAATATTGATTACTGGTGTGGTCATGAAGCATTGTGGGGATTGGGAGAAATAAAATATACTATGTGGCTATTCCAATGGACATTCATGAGTTGTTTATTCCATGCTTGTAAACCAATCGTCTTCCCTTTCTCACTGATTGTGTTCCGTACATATTGTCACTGGTGATGTTCAAGTGTACAGTAGTTTATTGATTTACAACTGCCATCAGTAGAGGGTTTAGTAGAAGTAACCCCTTTGGAAAGATGCCAATCAAAAGGAAAATTCAATTGGCATGTATGCCACAGTGAGTCAGGCAGTCTCTGCCTGCAATAACTGGGGTGAGTTTGGAGACCAGAGATTTGCATGTGGGCAGTTATTAAATAATTTTATGATGATTATGATAAATGAAGCTAACAAATGAATTAAAGATGATAAGAAAATGACTGTCCAAGCCAGATAGATAATCCTAGTAATTCCTATTAGAGAGAGACAACTAGGATTTGGTTGGTATTTGAATATATTCAGAACCTATTTGAAAAGTCTTCCTACTTATTACATTCCTCTTTCTGCCACTAAAATACCATGCCTACTTGCTGTGTCCGAATCTTAGTATCCTTCAGTCTGAAAAAATAAATATTTAACAGAATTGTTAAGGGAAACAACAGTGCCTTATTTCACTCTAAGAAGAACGAAACCAAAACAAATAATCCAATTAAAAGATGGGCAGAGGACCTGAATAGACATTTTTCCAAGCAAGAGGCACAGATGGCCAACACACACATGAAAAGATGCTCAGCATCACTCATCATCAGGGATATGCAAATCTAAACCACAATGAGATACCACCTCACACCTGTCAGAATGGCTATTATCAAAAGGATAAGAAATCACAAGTGTTGGCAAGGATGTGGAGAAAAGGGAACCCTTGGGCAGCCCGGGTGGCTCAGTGGTTTAGCACCACCTTCAGCCCAGGGCGTGATCCTGGAGACCCTGGATTGAGTCCCACGTCAGGCTCCCTGCATGGAGCCTGCTTCTCCCTCTGCCTGTATCTCTCTCTCTCTCTCTCTCTCTCTCTCTCTCTCTCTGTGTGTGTGTGTGTGTGTGTCTCATGAATAAATAAATAAAATATTTTTAAAAAAGGGAACCCTCGTGCACTATTAGTGGGAATGTAAGTTGGTGCAGCCGCTGGAGAAAACAGTATGGATGCTCCTAAAAAAAATAAAATAGAAATACCATACAGTAAAGTAATTTCACTTCTGGGTATTTACCAAAGAAAACAAAAACACTAATTTGAAAAGATGTTTGTACCACTATGCTCATTGCAGCATCATATACAATAGCCAAGATATGGAAGCAACACAAGTGTCCATCAACAGATGAATAGGTAAAAAAGATGTCGTATATACACAGGATGGATTGTTACTCAGCCATAAAAAAGAATGAAATAGCGCCATTTGAGAATGTGGATGGACCTAGAGGGTATTATACTAAGTGAAATAAGTTAGAGAAGATAAATATCATATATAAATAAACAAAATACCAAAACAAACAAACAAAAACAGACTCATAAATACAGGGAACACATTGGTAGTTGTCAGAGGGGAGGGGGCTTAGGGGATGGGTGTAAGATGGAGGGGATCAAGAGGTACAAACCTCCAGTTATAAAATAAATAGGTCACAGGGATGAAAAGTATAGCATAGGGAATATAGTCAATAATATTATAATAACTTATATGGGGACTGGTGGTAACTATATTAATTTTGGTGAACATTTTATAATGTATATAATTGTCAAATCAGTTTATTGAATATCTGAAACTAATATATGTATGTCACCTCCTTAAAAAAAAAAAAGAACCAAACAACACATTGTGTGTTTGTGTGTGTGTGTGTGTGTGTGTGTGTGTGTTTACTCCAGGCAGGCCTCAGGCAATGTTGAAAAGCCAGCACCTCAGCCCAGATGCCCACTGTCCTTATAAGGCCCCACAGGAACCTGCTTTCGCAGATAAGGCTCTAGGATCCAGGTTGTCCTAATTCTTCTTCATTCAAATGGTCCTTTCCTATATCTCATCCCTGCGACACTGCTTTCCAAGACGACAGCTAGTTGATCAGAAACTCTCATCAGAGCTGGGTTAAGTACTAATATATCCTCATAACCCACTCTCTTTCCCCCAATTGGCTCATTCTAACGGGAATTTTATGGAGGCAATATTATACTACAAAAGAGTGCCTCTAGTGGTAACATTTTACTTTTTTTTTTTATTTATTTTTTATTGGTGTTCAATTTACTAACATACAGAATAACACCCAGTGCCCGTCACCCATTCACTCCCACCCCCCGCCCTCCTCCCCTTCTACCACCCCTAGTTCGTTTCCCAGAGTTAGCAGTCTTTACGTTCTGTCTCCCTTTCTGATATTTCCCACACATTTCTTCTCCCTTCCCTTATATTCCCTTTCACTATTATTTATATTCCCCAAATGAATGAGAACATATAATGTTTGTCCTTCTCCGACTGACTTACTTCACTCAGCATAATACCCTCCAGTTCCATCCACGTTGAAGCAAATGGTGGGTATTTGTCATTTCTAATGGCTGAGTAATATTCCATTGTATACATAAACCACATCTTCTTTATCCATTCATCTTTCGTTGGACACCGAGGCTCCTTCCACAGTTTGGCTATCGTGGCCATTGCTGCTATAAACATCGGGGTGCAGGTGTCCCGGCGTTTCATTGCATTTGTATCTTTGGGGTAAATCCCCAACAGTGCAATTGCTGGGTCGTAGGGCAGGTATATTTTTAACTGTTTGAGGAACCTCCACACAGTTTTCCAGAGTGGCTGCACCAGTTCACATTCTAGTGGTAACATTTTAAATGACAGAACAGGCTGCTGGAGTAGCTTAGAGGCAGGAAGAGCTTTGGAGAGAACACTTCAATTGAAAAGTTCCCTGCCACTTTAGAGTACTGGTTCTATGACTGTGTGTGCACGTGAGTGAACACATAAGGCTGCTGTGCTGATTTGGCTATTCATGCACCTCACGTACATGTGTCAGACACACTCATTTAGCTCCTGTTCAATCTTTCCTTCTCTTCACAGCCAAGATTATTCGAAGTCTTTACCAAGAACCCCACTTCCTGGGGCACCTGGGTGGCTCAGGGGTTGAGCATCTGCCTTTGGCTCAGGTCGTGATCCCAGGGTTCTGGGATCAAGTCCTGCGTTGGGTTTCCCCCAGGGAGCCTACTTCTCCCTCTGCCTGTGTCTCTGCCTCTCTCTCTGTGTGTCTCATGAATAAATAAAATCTTTAAAAAAAAGAACCCCACTTCCTTACTTCCTTTCCCCATTCACTCTGATTTTATTATAAATTATATATATATATATATATGTGTGTGTGTGTGTGTGTGTGTATTCCTAGCCATTTTTTATATATAGATTTCAATATCCTTCAATATCTCTTTTGATGATGGACGAGTATTTGCTCAGTCATTAAAATTGAAATATTCCTAGTCATTGTATTTCTCTTCAGTTGTGCTCCTTCCCTTGTTCAATTATTTTTCTTCAGTTATAGAAATTTACCATCAACACTTCATCCGCTACCTCTCCTTAAATCTCTCTCTAGTCTTCTGAAACTTCTGTTATGTGACTCATTCTTTCCTCATGAATCCTCACTTCTATTCCCCAGTTCCTTCTCTTTATTTTTCTGTGTAGAATCTGGGTGCTTTGCTGATCCCCCACTCTGGGCTTAGTCTATTGTTTGACTGTTTGATTTCATTGACACATGCACACACACAATACCATATCACAATATTATCCAATAATATATATGACATGTTAGAAATTATATACATTGACAGACATACACACGTGGGCATACATATGTATATATAATTTTTACAATTGCTGTTTCATCTTTTCTAATAAGCCTCCTATTCTTTTCGCTATGTGCTGTTCATACCTGATGGATTTTAATCCTTCCTTTATCTCACTGAATGTTTTGAAGGTGCTTATGTTAAAGTCCCTTTTATACTGCCTTATTATACAACTTCTCTGGAATGTGCATTACTCTCCTTATTGTTGTTGCAGTGGTTTATTTCTCTTCTTGCTCTGTAAACTTGACTGTGGGCTCACCTTTAGCATGAGAGCTGTTTTCTGTAGAAGTCTCATGTGAGCCCTGGATAGCACAGTTATCTATTTCTATGGTTCTGTGTTCTTTCTCTGCCAGCACGCTATGGATTCCACTGGATGCAGATCCAGTTTTTCATTTTAATTTCCCAGCTTTTAAATACAAATTAAGATGTGGGGATCCAATTTCTTGTCCTCCAGGCACAGAATGAATACTCTGCTTACATTCTGTGACCTTAGGCCTTGAGTCCTGATCTATCACCAGTTGGACAGGACATCCTGGCTCCTTGCTTTATATAAAAAGCTCAGGGCTCTGTGTCAGGGCTCTAGGTTCACCTTCAGTATATGATACTCTTGATGGCCAATTAGCTCCAACTGTGACACTTTGCTTTGGCTTTAAATTGCTACTTTGTCCCTATCACCAGGAAATTTCCCTTTCTTACTTTTGATTTTTTTGTGTGTGTATTGTCAGACTTAAGGTAATATTTTATCCACTATTTCTATGTTTTCATGGAAGGATAGGGGTTTTTTGCCATATCTGGGTTCAATACATTGACTGGAAGTCCCTATTCAACCTACTTTCACCATGACAGTAAAATTGCTTTTACCAAGATGATCAATAACCTTATTGTCACAGTTGATGACTGTTTCTCAGTCATTACTTCCCACAACCTTTCAGCAGCATTTGACACTATTGGCCATTAGCTTCTTGATACTTTTCCATAGACTTCTCCCAGACTACATTCTCCTGATTTTCTTACTACCTATATTTGACTGTACCTTCTCAGTCTTCTTCTCTTCCTACTCACCATTTGAGTTCCTTAGGATCTGCCCTATGCCCTCTAATTTTCTCCCTTATTCTTCTCTTTCTAGGTATTTACTTTTCATTCATCCATTCAACAAATGTTCTTTGAACAGTTGCTCTGTGCCAGACTGAGTTGTAGGTATTCAGCAGTGAACAAGGCAGATGTGATCCTGCTCATGTGGAAATTACAGTTTAATGAAGAGCTAGATAGTAAACACTTAAACATAAATATGCAGTTATAAATCGTGATAACTGCTATAACACAAAAGGATAGAATGTCATTCAAGGGTAATACAGAAAAAGCTAATTGAGATTGGAATTATTCCAACATTTTGTTGACTCTTGAAATATGATACTGGCTCAGCCTTATGAATACTGCAGGATATCACTACCTTTTCTACTGAAACAAGTCTAAAAATCTTTACTGCTTTTTTTATAGGAATCAGGCCATGCTACCCCAAAATATGGTACTTTGGCATATTGAATGTTTAAAGCTAAAGGAGTTTGAGGAAACAGCCGAAGCAGAAAGGTCACTCTGATTTTCCCTCCTCTCTTCTCCCCTGATACAGGCCATAAACCTCTCATGTGAAAAGTGACCTCCTTGTACAAACAGGAAAACATCATATCTCTGAAGACAAAGAGATACCAAGAAGAATCCTGAGAGACTTTGCTAAGTTTCCCCTGGTTTACTACACTTACCTCATACTCCTGGGCCTATCAGAGTTCGGACTGTGCATTCTTCACCAAACCTAGTATAAAAATACTCTGGTCTAATTGTTTCTTCAGGTCTTCATTTCCTTTTGAAGATTCTTATGTCATGTAAAACTTGTATGAAATTATTTTGTATGTTTTTCTCTTGTCAGTCTTTTGTCTAATTTTCAGATCCAGGGAGGGACGACGCTAAGAGGGTATAGGAAACGTTTTCCTCCCCTACACTTTCATCAGCTCAGACAGCTCCTCTGAGCTCTCTATATGGATACTTCTACCCAAAGGGCACTCAGGACCACAAACTCAACAAATCTAAAGTTGAACTCCTCTCCCCAAACTGAGTCCTCTTCTCTTATTCCATATGGCTATTAAGTTTGTTTCTTGTATCATACCCCTTTCTGGATTCATCCACCATCTCACCCAAGCCAGAAATCTGGGCATTATCCTGAATTCTTCCTTCCTCAACCTCACATCCAAGGAGTAACCAAATACTGCAGTGTCTACATTCTTAATATCATTTCTAGATTCCTATTAAAATTTTTGCCTATATCTATTTCATTTTTTGCCTGAATTTTACCATAGCCTCCTCTGTGGCCTGTGATCAAACTACTTTGCTCACTGCTACATTTCTAACAGACAAATCTGATCATGTTGTTGTTGTTGTTGTTGTTGTTTTTGATCATGTTGTTAACAAGTCTCAGTGGCTCTGTACTTACAAGTCCCTCCATTATCTGGCCTCAGACATCCTTGTCACCTTTATTTCCTGCCTCAGACACACTGTATTTCAGACATACCAAAGAACTTACCTTCCTCCAAACACCCTCTTCCAGCCCATTAGCCACTCCAACTGCTGTACCTTTGAAAATTCCACTCCCTCCTCCTTGGCAAACTCTTCAAGATTTATTTCTGGCATCATCTCCCCTGGTAAACCTTCCTCAACAATCCCTGTATAAAGACAGTTTCCTCTCCTCTGCTCTGTAGTATCCTATGCATGTAGCTATTACGGCACTTGTACTATTTATTTCTGTCTACTTTGTCTGCATGCCCACTAAACAGTGAACTCCCTGACACAGGGACTGGGACTTCATCTCTGGATCCCCACATCTAGACACAGTAGGGACTCAATAAATGATAGTCATGGCTAAACAAATTAGGCAACTCTTCCTTCTCTGTTTAAAAAGCACACCTAGAGCAGTGAAATGCAGGACAGGTCTATTTTGATAAGAGTAGGTTAATATGCAACTCATGGTAGAGTGTGGCCATGTTTTTTGTTTGTTAAAAAGGTTTTATTTATTCATGAGAGACACACAGAGAGAGGCAGAGACATAGGCAGAGGGAGAAGCAGGATCCCTGTGGGAAGCCCAATGCAGGACTCAATCCCAGGACCCCAGGATCACGCCCTGAGCTGAAGGCAGAAGCTCAACCCCTGAGCCACCTAGGTGTCTCAGTGTGGCCATGTTTTAATTATAAACATAACTATATCATTCAGTCATTGCACTAGAAGTAGGGAACTACTGGATTCTTGTGAAAGGGAAAGTTAAATCAGGTTAGTAATGAGGTTGGCCCCTATTTTAATCAATAAAATATTTCTTAGAAGTCTACAATAGTTTAAGGTTTGACTTACAGAGCCCTTTTACAACAGCTATTGTCTTATTGATCTGCATGGGAACCAGTGAGGTAGCCAGAGTAGGTTTCAACTGTATACATTTTACAGACAAGAAAAATGTTTCTTACTGAGAGGTCATCGTTTGCCTTCCATCACACAACTAATTTATTTATTAATCAGTTTAGCCCCTATCTCATTACAAAGAGGGAATGTAGTTGCTTACAAGGTGTAAAGGAAAATAAGTTTGGGAAGCAAAGCAAAGGGCATCAGCATGAAGAAAGAAGAGTCAGACACCAAAGATGGCCAGCAGGGATTCAAACCCAAGGTCCTATTAGGCTGCCTCCGGAAGCTTTTGAACCACTGGGTGGTGATCCGTAGGAGTTTTGTTTGCATTAAAAAAAAGCAGCAACAATTTTGACATCACAAAGCAAGTAGCCTGGTATCTATTGAAATACTCTCCCATCAAATGTAAACACTGAAAATTAAAGCCAAACTTGAATCACTGCAATTATCCTGCTTGGACTAGAGACCTAATCAAGCAACAGAGAGAGGCAAGGTGAAATGAGCTGAGACCACAAAGAAAATTGGTCCATGAGAGGGCAGGGACCGGGCCTTGTTTTTCAGAGCTACATATATATTATAAAATTAATTAGATCAAGAGGTCACTCGGTTTCTGAGATAAACGAATTCAGTTCTGATCACATCATGTTTTGTAGACATCCATCTGCTCTAGATTTTGATGAGAGTTTAAATAATAACGTGGCTTTACTTGTATCCTATGCCTCAACCAGACTCACAGTTACCATTTTCCTAAGTGTTTTACTGAAATTGAAAATGATAATACCTATAAAGCCTCTCTACTGCTGACATTTCCAAGTCTCTTCCCCAGCACAAACAAAATTAGAAAATGGAAAATATAACCTTTCTAGCCCTGTATTTTCTTCACAGGATATAAAATTGAAAGGTAGTCTCTATTCCAGAATCATGACCACCTAGCAGGGATGATAATCACAATGAGAGAGTGTTAATAATAGCAGCCAACAATGTTTGAGCATTTACTCGGGGCCCGGCATTGTTTTAAACACTTTACATATGTTCACTTATTCAAAATTCTCACAACAATCTTACGAGGTAGGAACTATTATTATTATTATTATTATTATTATTATTATTATTATCCCCAAGTTATAGATGAGGACAAAGAGGCATAAAATGAGGTTAAAAGTTTGCCTAAGGTCATACAGCTAATGAGTGGTGGAACTGGGGTACTAATCTACATAATCCTGCTACATGTAGACACGCAAATAATCCTAATCTATAGTTGCTTGGTCAAATAGATGGATTATATATTTTGAGAATCATTTCTGATCTTTTATACTCCCTGCTACCTTTTTCTGTTTATATCATTGCCAATTAACAAACATTCCAGTAGTAGAGGCTCAGGGAAAGTAAGGATACTACTAAACTTCTAGAAAGTTCCATGAATTCTTTCAAAAGGTGGGAATACTTCTATTTTTCTCCCCTCAATGCTCATTGCAGTGATTTCCATCATACTTTGTGGCTTTCAAATCACTTCTTCACATGTACATAGCTAGCCCTGGTGTTGCCATGGAGATTTAAATCAAGACCTAATTTGCATATTCTGTTGATTAGCAGGGGTATTTGCTAATCCCTCCCATCCACTACCATGACTAATCTCATGTGTTGGTGATGTATGGGATTTACGAATGTTAGGAACTGATCCTCTCAGGTTATTTAACACTCCAGTTCTGTTCAGTAACAGCTTAATTAAACCTTGCCGGTGGTGGGGGGGAGGGGGAAGGTCAACAGAAAAATAAAAATAAATCTTTTAGGAAATTAGCTAATGAGAAGGGGAGTTAGAATCCACTGCTGTGAGGAAGAGCAAAGAATATGAGAATATAAAACAACCTAAGTGGAACATTTCAATCTGGGTATTCAGGAGTTGAGCATCCCAACTATCAGTTAAGAAGAGTTTTCTGTGTGCCTGGCAGTGTGCTAGGTTCTTTCATAGTATTATTTCCTTTTGTTCTCACAATAATCCTATGAAGCCAGAAGAAGAGAAATTGAATCACACGCTCAGATTCAGACACATCAAGGGATAACCATCTGAACAAAGCTGAACCACCAAAATGTGTCTGACTCCTTCCATACCACTGGAGTGGGACTGTAGATGGAGCTTACTTTCTATCCAATATCTTGATCCTCTAGAGGACAGAAACAAGGCCAATAAAGACAAGCTGCAAGGAAACAGGTTAGGGCTCACTTTGACAAAGCCATTTCTAACAATGGGGGCTGTCCAAAAATGGAGAGAATGGATTATTTTGGGAGGTAACCAGGGCCCTGTCATTGGAAGTGGGCCTGTGGGGTTCATAAAGACCTGGTAAAGACTTACTTAGATGTTATAGAAGAGATTCTTGCATTAAGTGAATGATTTGAATCATTATGAACCCCCCTGTCAAAACCCCAACACAAAGACCACCAGAGAAACCTGTTGATCATAAAAAGCTGAGCATGTGAAACATGAGGTGGAAGAGAAAGTACCCCCTAGACAGAGTCTCAGCAGTAGCTCAAACATTGCTGAAGAGTACTTACAGGGTTTTAGGGGTTGAGGTTGGCCATAAGGTGTTTTAAGGCAGAACTTTGTAAGCGCCGTCCTTACAAATTCAGTTCAGATTTTGTAAACTTGGAGTGGCTACAGTGGTCTTATTTTGGGGACACATGAGCTATGTGGAGTTACCATTAAAACAGTTGGAGGTAAACAAACAAACTAACAAACAAACAAAACAGGATACCAAGAGACTGTCACAGACCAGAGGAGAAGAAGACTTGACAACATGTGATATGATATCTTGGATGGGACCCTGGAAGGGAACAAGAACGTTAGTGGAAAAACTAGTGAAATACAAACAAGGTCTGGGGTTTGACAGTTAACATGCCAGTGTTGGTTTCTTAGTTTTGACAGGTGTACCATTGTGATTTAGGATGTTGACATTGGGGAAAACCAGGTGAAGGATATATGGGAAGTCTCTGTACGACTTCTGCAACTTTTCTGTAAATCTGAAATTATTCCTCAAATTTGAAAGTTTATTAAAAGGCAGCTTCAGTTGCATTTGTCTTGCACATTGTGCCTTGCTTCAGTTTATCTATCTTGTGAGTAATAGTTCAATCTGTTTTGTAACTCATGGTTTGGTCTGTTTCTCACCTTGATTTAGAAAACATCTCAGAGGCCCTCTAGTCAGAAAAGAGTTTCTATTTAACCCAACCTATGGGGAAATAAGTCATAGATTTTGATGGGGTTGGAAAAGAAGTGTCGAAAATGAGACCTATTTTCACTCGCTCTTTTTTTTCTGATTTTATAAATTCCTGAGTTAAGGGGATGATCATGAACACACAATGATCCCACACCAACAGGGAAGCAGAAAGCTAGCTGCTAAGTCTGGAAGGGGGAGGCACGCACATCCTCTTTCACTGCTACCAGCAAAGCAACTTGTAAAAACTGGAAAAGCCCATGACACGGTTATTGAATCAGAAACTGCACCCTTGTTCTTCTAAGCTGGACTGTGAGATTTCTCAGCATTAAGATTGCCAGCACCAGGCATTATGAATTTCAAGTCTTTACCTCTTCAGATGGTGTTTGTGATTGCAGCAGAGGAGATGCCATTTAGGGCAAGGAATATTGATAATATAATGGCTTCTTCCCTAACTAAGGGTATTTGGCACACATTCCCACTGATATTTACTTTTATGTGCCCAGGAAGCTTGAAGATCCTTTTCTCCTCCCTGCAAAAATATTGATATTATTAGCAATGGACAAGGCATGACTTTGCATTTGCAAAAATAAGGACTCTGCATTGTAATAAGGTAACTTTTGTTATGGGTTTGCACGTGGTAGTTAGAAAGAGTATTTAGTTGTGTCCAAGGTAAACTGTCATATCCACTTTGCAAACCATAGCCTGGAGGGATGCCTGGCTGGCTCAGTCAATGGAGCATGCTACTCTTGATCTCGGGGTTGTGAGTTCAAGCCCCATCTTGGGGGGTAGAGTTTACTTTAAAAACAACAACTATAGGCTTAACAGAATGATCAAAACAAGAATCTGGGTTTGAGTCTCAGTTCTCCTACTAACTAATCTTGAGACTTTAGGAAAACTGTCTATATTTCAGGCTTCTATTGCCTCATCTATAAAATAAGAGACCTATGTACACCAAACCTCCTTGAATTTAATTCATCCACAACTAATCAGTAAACAATGGTCGTGGGAGTTTATCATGTAGTCATAGTCTTTTTTGTTTATCATATTTAGTTGTTTTATCATATGGAAAAAGTCATGAGGCATAGGAAGCCTGAAGGCCCAGGGCAGGCCCTTCACTTAATGCAGAAGATAGTGGGCTGCATGGGTTCTGCAACTAGAAAATTTGATTTCATAGCATGTTAGATGTATGACCAGAGAATGCCAAGTAACTGCTCTGTTCCTCAGCTTCCTCAACTGTAAGGGGAAAAGAACTATGGTACCTACCGCCTAGGGTAATAGTGAGAACTGGATGAGCTAATGTTTATAAAGAGCTCAGTATGGGGCAGCCTGGGTGGCTTAGCAGTTTAGCATCGCCTTCAGCCCAGGGTGTGATCCTGGAGACCCGGGATCGAGATCCATGCAGGGAGCCCGCTTGTGTCTCTGCCTCTCTCTCTCTCTCTCTCTCTCTCTCTCTGTGTGTGTGTGTGTGTGTCTCATGAATAAATAAATAAGATCTTTATAAAAAAGCATGTTTATAAAAAAAGAGCTCAGTATGTACTTGGCATACAGTACACACACAGTAAATTGTTGTTGCCTTCGTCACGTTGATGTAGGTTATTTTTTTTATGTAGGTTATTAAAGCCAACTTTATCTGCATACCTATCTTGACAAAATCAGCCAGAACTTTCCATCTACTGTAGACCAAGAGAAGGGACTGATGTTAGTTGAGATCTCCGATGGTTTCCCTTCTCCCGAGCTTGCCCTGGTCTGGGCTGTCGGGAATGGAAGAGAATCCTGGCAAATATGTATACTGCACTTACTCAGTGTGCCAAACACTGGACCTGTCATGTATGAATTAATTTAATCCTACTGATGAGGTGGGTGCTATTATCATCCCTCATTTTTAGATGATAAAATTGAGGTATAAGGAGGTTATTAAGCAACTTGCCTAAGTGGCAGCTAGTACATAGCAGAGGCAGGACTTGGACCCAAACAGTCTGGTTCCAGAATCCCTGCTTTTAACACTATGCCTAGCCACCCTAATAACAGCTCGTGTGTGCTAAGTGCCTACTAAGTGCCATATGATTACAAACCTCCACTCCTCTGTGTTGTCTCTTAGCAAGAATGGGACTCCTGATTATTTTGGTTTCTAACTCGGAGGCTTTCTAGCAGGAGATGAAGGCAAATTTAACTGAGTGTAAGATTTCTGGGAGACTTGGATAACTACAACACCAAAATTCTCTCTGGGAAATATGCAGAGCACTCTCATTAATGAGGCTCAGGAAGCGGTAGCATTCAGGGAGGCCCCCTGTTGCTGGTCCAGGTCCCACGGGCACTGGGGAGATCTGTAGATTTCTCCAACAAGAAGATCTTCTCTAACATAAAGGGAAAGAGTTACTGAAGCACATAAAGAAAGCTTTCATATGAAATTCAAATTTGTTCAACCTTCCCAAGAATGAATCTTAAGTGAACAAAATAACATTCTGACTAAAGCCCATAATCACATCACTTTTTACATGATGAAATACAATGAGATGCATGGAAGAAATAACTGTGGAACAAATTCACTCTATTTAATTCTGTGGGAGAACAATTCTTCTTGATTACCCTAAAAATACATACGATATCAATGAAACTGATATACTTTTTGTGATCTACTAAGAAAATGTACCTAGGAAAATGGGTAGTGAAGCTAATGATTGCTATTTCCTTCTCTTTAGAGTTTGGAAGTATAGCCCACAAAGAATGCTCCAGAGGGCATCATAGCGAACAACAAAGAAATGGAAAAACATGTAAGTTCTGTGGCTTTTATGCTATTGCTACTGGATGTTACTTGTATATAATTCCTTATTTTAATTTTGTGTAAAAAAGAAAAGTCTCTCAAGTTCCACAGGGTCATATCATGAATCAGGAAAAGAAGACAGATGGGGGAACTTATATTTTTAATCATAACAGTAACTTTTACTTGCCCAGTATTTTAATATTATAATATTCTTTCCAAAGCTACAGTTAGCAAAAACTGAAGAAAAAATGTACAAATCCATACTCCATTGAGGAACCTTATATTCAGTAAATTATGAAGATGTTTATATGAAATAAAAGCCTTTTATGAATAATAATCTGTCATGCGATGGCTTATTGCTTACACTCTACCTTAAGGTGATACAATTTTTGCAGCTTTCCTGTTTTGGTGCTCTGGGTTATACTGCCAGGTTCTCTGAAATTTCAAAGAGGAGTCAATCTCTCATCTAGCATTTAAATGTGGGTGGACAGAGACCATGTTTCCCCTTTCTCCTTTTCCCAAATAATCCATCTCTTGAGCCATGGCCTCTTGACTCTTCAAAGACCTTTCACTGAAGATTTACCATGAAAAAACTCTGATCTCAAAACTGGAGACTTTTTAAAAATTTTTATTTATTCATGAGAGACACAGAGAGAGACAGGCAGAGACATAGGCTGAGGGAGAAGCAGGCTTCCTGTGGGGAGCCTGATGCAGGACTTGATCCCAGGACCCTGGGATCACACCCTGAGCCAAAGGCAGATGTTCAACTGCTGAGCCACCCAGGTGCCCCTAAACTGGAGATTTTTGAAATAGGCCATATGCGTCATTTTTGCTTTAGTCAAGCATACACAGAATTTTGGAGTATTGTGTGGATGATGGATATTTTACTAACATCATATTGAGTTCTATTGCTTTGTTAAGAATGCTACTCAGGCACATATCTAAGGCAGGATGGTAAACAAAACTCAGAAAATATAAATTAGAACTCCTTTCACACTCTCGATTTCACAATGAATAGGAGTGGTCATCTGCCACTAGAGGAGGGGTGGGGTAGTGGAGGTGCCATAGTGCAGGGAAGCCCTCAATCTGAGGTGTATAGGGCGGGGGGGGGCAGAGTAATGACTGAGAGAACCCCCACAGGTGATGAGTCCATTGAGAACACTGAGTACCATTCAGTGGCCCTCTACTGCTATGAGGGGCAGGAGATTAAAAAGATAATGCCCCTCCAGCCAGGGCTCCAGGTTACAGAACCTGTTGAAGTATGGGGTTAAGGAAAGAGAACAGACACAAACTATCCAGGGACACAGAGTGAAAGCCATTCTGAAAGGACAAATACCCACCATTTGCTTTGATGTGGATGGAAGTGGAGGGTATAATGCTGAGTGAAGTAAGTCAGTCAGAGAAGGACAATCATCATATGGTTTTACTCATACAGGGATGTAAGAAATAGTGAAAGGATAAAGAAGATGTGGTTTATGTATACAATAGAATATTACTCAGCCATTAGAAACGACAAATACCCACCATTTGCTTCAACGTGGATGGAACTGAAGGGTAGTATGCTGAGTGAAATTAGTCAATCGGAGAAGGACAAACATTATATGTTCTCATTCATTTGGGGAATATAAATAATAGTGAAAGGGAATAGAAGGGAAGGGAGAAGAAATGTGTGAGAAATATCAGAAAGGGAGACAGAACATAAAGACTCCTAACTCTGGGAAATGAACTAGGGGTGGTGGAAGGGGAGGAGGGTGGGGGGTGGGGGTGACTGGGTGACGGGCACTGAGGGGGGCACTTGACGGGATGAGCACTGGGTGTTATTCTGTATGTTGACAAATTGAACACCAATAAAAATTTTATTATAAAAAAAAGAAATAGTGAAAGGGATTTGAGGGGAAAGGAGGGGAACTGAGTGTGAAAAATTAGAGAAGGAGATAAACCATGAGAGACTCCTAACTCTGGGAAACGAACAAAGGGTTGCGGAAGGGGAGGTGGGCAGGGGGTTGGGATAACGGGGTGACGGGCACTCAGGAGGGTACTTGATGGGATGAGCACTAGGTGTTATACTATATGTTGGCAAATTGAACTTCAATACAAACGAATGAAAAAAAAAGAAAGCCCTTCTGAGGAAAAGGTTGTGTTCTTGCTCTTAAATAAGATGAAGCTTATGGGTTAAATATAACTCAAGAGACAACAAAGCACAGATCCAGATTCACCTACCAAAAGATTGATCCCAAATCAAGTACTCACAGCCTAATAGGAGAAAAGGTGTTCCCATTTTGAGTACTGACATAATTTACCACAGTTTCTGTTCTTTTATACACAGTGACTTGTATTCCAACAGAAATTACAGGAACAAACAAAAGACTTACAAAAAAAGGGAAGAAAACAGGAAACATTCCTATGAGATGAAGAGTCAACAGAACCAATTCCAATGATGGACTAGATGGAAAAATGATTAAACAGGGACTTCAAAATAACTATGATAAATATTTCAAAAGATCTAGTGGGAAAGGTAAGTAACATGCACAAATGGATGTAGAACTTCAGCATTGAGCTGGAAGCTATAAATAGAGAAAACTGGAAAAGCTAGGAATGAAATGTGGAGTATCATAGAGGATGAATTTGTTTGAACGGATTATCAGTTGGCTGGATAGAGCAGAGAATGGAACTTATGACTTGGATACATGTGAATAGAAAGGATCTAAAAGAGGGCACCGGGGTGGCTCAGTGGGTTAAGTGCCTGACTCTTGATTTTGGCTCAGGTCACAATCTCAGTGTCCTGAGATGGAACCCTGTATTGGACTCCTCACAATAAGCACGGAGTCTACTTGAGATTCTCTGCCTTTCTATCCCTCTACCTCTCCCTCCTGTGTGTACACACACTCTCGAAAATAAATAAATAAATAAATAAATAAATAAATAAATAAATAAATAAATAAATAAAATTTTTTTTTTTTAAGAAAGGATCTAAAAAGAAACAGAATGAAATAAAGCAGTGACAAAACTAGAACAGAGTGCTGTGGGACAACAGAAAGCCTCTGACATATGAGTAATGAGAGTCCCTAGAGAAGAAGAATGAGAGAAATGAGCAGTAGAAATGTGTGAGAGCATAATGGCTAACAGTTTTTCAAACTTTATGAAAGCCAATCTTAAATATCCAAAAAGCTCAGAGAATATACCAAGCAAGATAAACAAAACCCAGCTAGGCATCATAGTCAATGTACAAAAAAACAAAGATAAAGAGACAATCTTGAAAGCATCCAGAAAAAACAGAAATACTACATCCAGTGGAGCAATGATAAGAACCATATATAACTTTTCATCAGAAACAAGGAGGGACAGAAGACAATAGAATATCATCTCATCTGCTGAAAGCAAAATAGACCCTGTCAAACCTGAATTACATACCCAGCAAAAAAATATTCTTCAAAGAGGAAGGTGAAATAAAGAAATTTCTTAGGAAGAAAAAAAGCCGAAAGAATTTTTATCCAGCAGATATGCACTGTAAGACATGCTTAAAAATAAAAAAAAGCTATTACTGAAGTAAAATTATACCACATAGAAATCTAATTCTGAAGGAAGAAATGAAAAAAAAAAAACAGCAGTAGGAGTAAACATATTGGTAAGCATAAAGGATCATTATTTTTAAAAATAGTATTGTGTTGAACGTAAAGACTGCTAACTCTGGGAAACGAACTAGGGGTGTTGGAAGGGGAGGAGGGCGGGGGGTGGGAGTGAATGGGTGACGGGCACTGGGGGTTATTCTGTATGTTAGTAAATTGAACACCAATAAAAAAATAAATAAATAAATAAATAAATAAAGAAAAAAGAAAATGTAGGGCACAGCTTAGCTTCATGTTCTTCCATTACTAGTGAGATAAACCATTTACTTCAACACTTTGCAACTAGTAATTCCACACTTTCAAAGTATCTCCACCCTGCAAGGGGGAGGAGGGGTCTGACACCATCCCTACTCATAAGGAATATGCAATCTGGTGAAGGTGACAGATGAGAGAACTCACCATGCCAGCGCATTTCGGCATGTGAAACAGCCCACCAAAGCATGGAGAAAAAAAGCCGAATATATTTGAAGACCTGATAGTAGCTCAGAATTACTAAATCATAGGCCAGAAGTGTAGTTCTGACAAATACAACTGAATATATATGTATGTAAACAAATAAGTAGAAGGGAAGGGGAGGGAGAAACAGTCCCAGTATTAGATCTTTTCAACATTATCAACAGGATCCAAACCATTGCCATCTTTCCATTCTGCCATCAGATCCATCACTTACATACACTACCAAAAATTCCCTGCCTCCAGTTCTCTCCTAACTATCCTTCTTTGTAGATCACAGTTAATTCTTCTCAAATAGAGTCCTAATCTGGACTTTCCCTTTCTTCACCACCTACTACAGTTCTTTGTGTTTCTCACATCACCATGTTCAGTTAAAATAGTTTGGCCTCATATATGTTTTGACCTAGTAAGTTAAAGAAGATACTCCGGTCTGGTTGTCAAAATCATAAGACACACATACAACACAAAATTATTTTACTTGTGGTAGTGAATGGGTTATTTACCAAATATCTCTAGTTCTGTCTGTTGCAAGCACAAAATAACAGGAGACCTCTATGCCTCCTTGGAGTGAGATGTGGCCATGTGACTCAAAACTCAACCCTAAGTGGTACATGTCACCATGGGGCAAATTTGAGGATCCACTGCTTGATTTTTCTTAGCAACCGTAATGTTCAAGATGGTGGCTGCTAGATCATCAGGGTCATTCTAGAGTAGCAGAAACTGAATTTCAATGACCAATGGTACGCTGCCAAGATTATGACAACAACAATAACAACAACGATAACAACAACAACAGCAACACAATAATAATACAAACAATGCTACAAACAATGTAGCATTATCTTGAGGGCTGAGGAGAAGGCATTAAGGACACAGTTACCAGGGCTGGAAGGAAAAGAAGGCATGTTATACAGTAGTGAACTTTGGGTGAAACTGCTGCTTGCCATAAATTCAAAGGCAGATAATAAACCCAATAAATAAAAAATAAAAAATAAACCCAATAAATATCTTTTAAAAATTGACATACTTGTAAATTCACATGCAGTTGTAAAAATAATATCCTTTGCTCAGTTTTTTTCCAAGCATAACATTTTCAAAATTACAGCAAAATAGCATGACCACGATATTGACATTGATACAATCCACATCTTATTCATATTTCCCTAGTTTTACTCATTTTTTTGTACGTGTGTGTTAAGGCCTATACAATTTTATCACCATGTATGTTTGTGTCTCCACCACCACATTATAGTTACTGAAAGCACAATGCCGTAAGGATCCCTTATTTTGCTCTTATAACTACACCTACTCCCTCCAGTCCTCATCCCCAACCCCTGGAAACTACTAATCTGGTTTATATTTCTATAGTTTTGTTATTACAAATAAAACCATACCATATTTAACCTCCTGGGATTGACTTTTTTCACTCAAAATAATTCCCCAGAGGTTCATCCAAGCTGTTGCATGTATCAAAATACATGTATCTCTTTCTCATTTGGGCTTTAATTTACATCTCTTCAATGGGTAATGCTGCTGGACAATTTTTATACCCTTATTTGCCATTCGTATATACACATTGGTGAACTGTCTGTTCATCTCTGACGGTGGCTCTGAGACCCAATCCCAATATGTACATGGGAGGCTTTCCCACACTCCCAGGAAATGGCAACACCAGTGGGGTGTTCTACAATTAAACTCAATTCTGACATTCTCTACCTAGAGGTAGAGTTAGATCTTACAAGGTGAGGGCTCCGTCTTTCAAGACCGCTCCCCTCACTGGCACTGCAGACTCCATTTGGAAGCCTAGGTTACTGCTTCCAACCATTTGCAATAGATTGGAAGTTCCAGCAACCCCCCTCCTTGGGTTCATTTGCCAGAGGACTCAGAGAACTCAAAGAAGCATTTTTCTTACCGCATTGCCAGTTTATAAGGAAGGGATCTAACTCAGGAACAGCCAGATGGAAGACATGTGCAGAACAAGTAATGGGGAAGAGGTGGTTCATAGAGTAAAAGTGATGAGGCCCATGGTATCAATTTTCTTCTTTGATGCATTGTGTGCTTGATGTCAAGACTAAGAATTCTTTGCCGGGTGCTATATCCTAAGATCATCCTCCTATGTTTATTTCTAAAATGCTTATAGTGTTTCATTTTACATTAAGTCTATAATCTGTTTTGAGTTAATTTTTGTAGTTGTGAGGTTTACATTCTCCTTATTTTTCTTTGTTCTCTTTCTTTGTTCTTTGCTTTTTTCCCCTGTTTTTTTTTTCTTGCTGCCTACAGAAGTCCAATTGCTCCAGACTATCTTCCCTTACTTCTGAGTCTCTTTTTCTAGTTCCATCAGCCTGCCTAACTGTCTCCTGGTGGCAGAGAGGAGCCTTAGACCCATCAGAGAAGGAGAGGAACTTCCTTCACTGAATTGGATTTGTATTTCATCTTTGTCGAAAATAAATTGAGCATGTTTGTGTAGGTCTATTACTGAGTCTTCTATTCTGTCCCATTTCCCTGTGTCTGTTCCCCTCCAATATCATATTACCTTGATTATTATGCCTATATTGTAAGCCTTAATAATAAATAGAGTAATTCTTTCTATTTTATCTTTCTTTGTCAAAAATGTTTTAGTTATTCTAGAGCCTGTGCCTTTCCATATAAAAGCATGTCTGTGTCCTCACAAAAAATCTTGCTTGGTATTTGTTAAGAATTGTATTAAATCTGTAAATCAAAAAAAAAATAGTATTGTGTTTATGTGTGTGTACATGTAGAAATCACATAGAAGACTACTGACTGTTTATAGTAAAATTAATAATCAAGTAACAAGAACGTACAGAATAAAGTAGATGAGAAAATTATGATAAAGGCCGTGAATGCGATAATTGGAAGAATAATGCTGCAAATTTCTTACCTTGCTTGTGAATAGAATATATATTCAAAGTAGTAAAGGTAAAGGTGCATATTGTAATCTTTTGAAACTGCTAAAAGCAATACCTAGAACATAATATGAGAAAAAATATTTGATTCACCCCAAACATGCTGGAAAAGAGAAATAGGGGGACACAGAGAATATTGGACAAATAGAGACCAAGGATCAAGATGGAGGATTTAAATTAAAATGTATCAGTAATTATTTAAATATGAATGGTGTGAAAACCCTAAACAAAAGGGTGAGGACTGGAAGGAAAGACTCAATCATATACACACCAGAAACACACTTTAAACAGAAAGACACAAAGGGGGTGAATGTCAAAAGATAGAAAATATACATATTGCAAACACTAAGCCTATCAAAGATGCTGTGGCTCTACTAATATAAGATAGGGTAGACTTAGAAGTGATGAATGATACCAGAGATAAAGAAGGAAACTTGATAATTATAAAGTGGTCAACTTATCAGAAATATAAGTTCCTATATGTTTGTACTTACTAAGAAACATACTACATACATATTGCATACATACATATTGCAAAAATTGATATCAATAAAAAAGATTGAGATAAATGCACCCTCATGGTTGGGGGTTTCAATACTTACTTCTAAGGCATTGATAGAACACATAGACAAAAAAAATTTCGAATATAGACTTGAACAACACTATCAATCAATTTGACTTGACATAAATATACAGAACACTACACTACCCAACAGCAGAAAACACATTCTCCTCCAGGGTACCTAGAATATTCACCAAATAGACTATAAGCTTAGTCATAACACAAGTTTAAATAAATTTATGAAGATCAAAATCAAACAGAATAGGTTATCTGACTGTAAAACTATCAAGTTTGAAATCAACATCGAGAACATAAATAGACCATCCCCCCAAATTTGGAAATCAAATATCACACATTTAAAAAAGTCATGAGTAAAAGAAAAATCAAAAAAGGAAGTGGGATCCCTGGGTGGCGCAGCGGTTTAGCGCCTGCCTTTGGCCCAGGGCGCGATCCTGGAGACCCGGGATCGAATCCCATGTCGGGCTCCCGGTGCATGGAGCCTGCTCCTCCCTCTGCCTCTCTCTCTGCCTCTCTCTCTCTGTGTGTGACTATCATAAATAATAAATTAAAAAAAAGGAAGTTAGAAAATCTTTTGAATTGAATGATAATTAATGTATGATATTAAAAAAAGAAACCAATCTAAAGCCATCTTATAGGGAAATGTATAGCTTTGAATGCCATTAGTGAAAAACAAGAAAGGTACAAAATAAATGACTTATGCTTCCACCTTAAGAAACTAGAAAGAGGGGCACCTAGGTGGCTCAGTGATTCAGTGTCTGTCTTTGGCTCAGATTGTGATCCCAGGGTTCTGGGATAAGTACCACATCAGGCTCCCCAGAGGGAGCCTGCTTCTCCATCTGCCTGTGTCTCTGCCTCTCTCTCTGTGTCTCTCATGAATAAATAAATAAAATCTTTAAACAAAAAAGAAACTAGAAAGAGAAGAACTAAATCCCAAATAAGTATGAGGAAGGATATAATAAAAATGAAAAGGGAATCAATGATGGACAATAGGTAGAGATAATCACCAAAAGCAGGAGTTGATTTTTTGAAAAAAATAATAAAATTTGAAACCGCTAGCAATATAGATCAGGATAAAGGGAGAAAAATATAAACTATTAATAAAATAAGTGGAAATGAGGACATTACTAGGGATGCTACAGACATTAAAAGGACAATGAGATGCTATTGTGACCAACTCAATAAGACAAAGAACCCAGTGAAAATAGGCAAAATGCTTGAACAGATACTTCAATAAAGATCTACAATAAAGAAGATCTACAAATAGCCACAAAGCACATGAAAAAGCACTCAACCTCATTAGTCATCAGGCCGACATAAATTAAAACCAAAATGTAATACCAGTATACAACACAAGAATATGTAGAAATGAAAATAACTGACAAGCCCAAGTGTTGGTGATTATATGGAACAATCACATACCTGCTTCGCAGCGGCTTGAAAATTAAATTTACATCAGTCTTATGACCTAACAATTTCACTGCTAGGTGTTTGTCCAAAAGAAACTAAGGGGCTCCTGTGTGGCTCAGTAGCTTAAGCGTCTGACTCTTGATTCCAGCTCAGGTCAGGATCTCAGGGTCATGAGATCCAACTCTGACTCTCCTTGAGATTCTCTCCCTCTCCCTTTGCCTCTCCCTGCTCCATTTGGGTTCTTTCTAAAATAAATAAATACTTTTTTAAAAAAGAAATTAAAACATATGTCCATGGAAATATTTGCAAAAATTCTTTGTAGAAGATTTACTCAGTGTAGCCAAAATCTGGAAACAGTCCAGATGTCAGTCAATGAAAAAATAAGTAAACAAACTGGCAAATTCATGCAATGGAATAATGCTACTCAGTGAAACAATGTAAGGACTTATTGATACAGACACATAGGTGAATTTCCAAACTTATTCTGGGTGAAAGAAGCTACACACACACACACACACACACACACACACACACACACACACACACACACATACTATAATCTTCCACTTATATGAAGTTCTTAGAATAGGGAAAATGAACCTGTGATGATAGAAGTAAGTTCAGTGGTGGCCCTGGCAACAGAGGGGTGTTGACTAGGAAGGGGTATAAGAGAACTTTCTGGGGTGATGGAAATGTTCTATATCTTAAATATAGATTACTTGAGTGTATGCATTTTTCCAAACTGATCACACTGTCTACTTAAGATCTGAACACTTAAATGTACATAAATGATACCTAAATGGCAGAAAGCTTTGAAAGTAACATACACTCAACTTCTTGGGTGTGGGGGACTGGTAAGGGAAAGACAACAATGAAGATTGGGAAGACAGTGAGTAGTGAAGAAGAATACTAAGAGGAGGATTTCTCTAAGTGATATATATGTGGTTTTCCTGTTCCAGAATCTCATGGAGTACTTGTTAAAATGTAGACTCTTGGGTTCCAACCAAATTAGCTAGGAATCTCCAATTTTAACCAGTTTCACAGAGGAAACTGATGGCACACACTAAAGTTTGGGAACAGCTGGGTTATAGAATTTTCAGTCCAGAACACAGAATTTTACCATATAGAGATGGTGTAGTTAGACAACACTGAAGCTAATGCTTGGAATGTGATTTTGGATATTTTCACAAGTTATGGATGTTATGAGTCAGCTTTCATATGTCTATAAAATCAGATTATTTTATTTTATTGAGAAGGGTTGACATCATAATTTTTAGTTGGATGCTTGAAATTTTAAGCATCTGATAGAAACTATAACTTTACCCAAGACTCTAAATTTTCCTGTTATTTAGATGAATTGTCAATATGGAGTCACGTAAAAATGTTTAAGGTAAGTGAGTTATGTTGTATCAAAACAATAATTTTGCTTCTATTAAGCATAAAACATTGTAGTCTTGCCATCGGAACATAAAAACACCTGCTTGGGATTGACAGTGACCAAAGACTACCAACCTCTTCCACTGGAGTTTTAAATATATAAAGATATTGCGATCAGAGCAGTAATAATCAGCCAATCAGCAAACCAGTATTTGCTCAAAATCTATTATATTGGGGATCATATGGCATTATATGGATCGGTTTTAAAGACTGACTCTAATGTTCATTAATGGGGAACTCTGTCTCATTGTTGACCTCTCTGAGTCTCAGCTCTCAGTTCCCTCCATAGTAAAATGAGGGCCTATTCACTTACCTTGCAGGGTTGTTGTTAAGAATTAGAGTCACAGGGATGTCTGGGTGGCTCAGTGGTTGAGCGTCTGCCTTTGGCTCAGGACGTGATCCCAGGGTCCTGCATCGGGCTCCCCCACAAGGAGTCTGCTTTTCCCACTGCCTATGACTCTGTCTCTGCCCCTCTCTCTGTGTCTCTTATGAATAAATAAATAAAACCTTTTTTAAAAATTAGAGCTACACACCAGTACATGTTTAAACTGGGAATTGACCCATAGTCAATGCTCGCAAAATGGTAGTTGTTTGCACTTGCTCACACAGTCTAACCATGAGGGTGATTATTTCAGCCTCTTTCCTAATGAGGACAACAAAGAAACTGTTTATGAAGAGCAAGGATCAAGTGGATCACATATTTAGAGACTGAAATATCACGAAGAGGAAAGATAATGAATGAAATACTGAGCTCATCTTTCCTTGTTTTGGGACTGTTAAGGTCTCTAGGATAGGATTATGATGTGATTTAAGGGAAAGGGACTAAAACGGCTGAGTGAGCTGCTTCTAGACTACATTCCTTGTTTTATTCAGCATTGTATATCTTGAGGCTTACACAGTGCATGCAACATAGGAGGTTGCCAGGGCATGTTTGTCGAGTGGATGGAAGGGAGCAAAAGGAATCTTCATGGTCAGTACGCACTCTCGTCGAGCTCAGGAATAGTGAAATTGACTAGTTTTGTTCTCTATCTTGGCATATTACGGTGCATGAGTGGTTAACCAAGAAGCCAAGGAAGTCCCAGGACCCAACCAAGAGGGATTTTTTCCCATATAAATAACATTTTTAGTTACTACTATTCTTCTTAGTCCTGTGCTCTTGATTAGGGAGATGAAGGACTGAACATGAACCTTGCCTCTTAGGAATTTCTAATCTAGTGGTGAAAATGAGCACCAAGTTTAATACACTATGAAGGAGTTTAGAATGAGGGTCATGACTGGTTTAGTCAGTAAGCACTATGAGGGTTCTAGCAGTGAAGAAATCTTCTCTGGTTGGGGGAGGGGACAGGAAAAACCACTCAGAGGACATGAACCAAAGTCACACATTGAAGTCCCTGGTTACATTACACCTCTGCAATGAGGCCATCCCAAATCCTGCCAGCAGAGGGCGTTTCTCCTATTCCTCATCCCTTGTGGCTTTTGTATATTTCCATTAGATCACTCATCACAGTGCCTCTGGTATTAGCTAGCTGGGCAATCGGACTATGCCTTCCTGACATAGAACTGGAAAGGGATGCTGAGCCAGACTATTGTGAGATCTGCTTACAGGATAAAGTCAACTACCCCCTGCCCCCCAACTGGTTGGCATTCAGAATGAAGTCAGTACAGACAGGTTTTTAAACAGGGAAGGAATATGTTGAATGTGGCATTTGGAGACCTTATCATATTCCATTATAACAGCTAGTATTAGAGCTGGAAAAATACCTTCTTCTTACTCAATTATGTAGTTAGGCCTAAGAAGAACAATGAATGTACGAAGGATGATGGAGTGTTGGGTCTTCTGGAGCCCTCATCTATGCCTAACTAGCAGCCATCTTAGCCAGGAAAGGCCCCTGGATCATAATTCTTTGTCCTCTCAAAACAGAGTAAAGAATGGAATATGTTGCAAAAGAGTCAATATTTGGACAGTGCAGCTCCATGTTGAACTAGACAGGGAATTGGCATGGGTAACCAATTAAGAGTTTTGGGTCCAGGAGGCATGTGTAAGCCCTCCTTAAAAATGGAAATGATCATGCCAGTTACTTACAACTCCCTCCAAGTAAGGATATTTAAAAATTCTATTTTATAAGGCAAGAGTATCGTGTCATATCAGATAATAGGCACTAACTCGGAAGAAACACTAATGAGTTATTCAGAAACTTGCAAAACAAAGTGAGTAGACTTAAATGTGACCATTTTCACATTCTTACAAATGAAGTATTGTTATATTAAAACATACTTCAGCAAGTCCTAGTCAAACAATGCCTTCTGAACAAAATGTAGATATCATGTTTTCACTCTGGTACAAAAAATTTAGGCTTTCAAATGGATAGGTTAAAGAGTAATCCTTTAAATCTGTCCACTATAAAAGAAGTCTTCACCCTACAAAAACATTCACCAAAAGGTTCCTTTCCTTACGACACACTCTGTGCAGAATTCAAATGGGACTTGATTTACACATAATTTTCTGGAAACAATTTAATTGTATAGGGTGGGATATACCTGTGCTGTTGACTGAGATACGCTCAAACTTTCAGGCCATGCTCAGTGGCACTGCTGGAAGTAAAAAGAAAGTTACAGCATATTCATCTTTCTCTCAGGGAACCAACAGAACCTTTTCTACTCAGGAGGCACTTGCTTCCTATGGATACTTCTTTGTTTTTTTTTTTTTTTTTTTTTTTTTTTTTTTTAAATTTTTATTTATTTATGATAGTCACAGAGAGAGAGAGAGAGGCAGAGACACAGGCAGAGGGAGAAGCAGGCTCCATGCACCGGGAGCCCGACATGGGACTCGATCCCGGGTCTCCAGGATCGCGCCCCGGGCCAAAGGCAGGCGCTAAACCGCTGCGCCACCCAGGGATCCCCTGGATACTTCTTTGTTCACAAGAGCTTAGCTGCCAGGGCGAACTGTCCTACCACCTGAGACCTCTTCCCTTGCAGTAGTATCCACGACTCCAGAGCCTCCAGTTTCTAAATCAAATGGCACAAGGCAAATACAGACTTCCACTATACATTCTAAAGACACAATTTGAAGACAATCTTTCCGGTCAGTTTTGTAAGCTCAGCTTAGATCATTTAATCATTTGTCCAAAGCAAATGTACAGAAATATTTTTGAGTATCCTATGCAACCATTGTGGATATAATCGTCTGCTCAACAAATGCTGGGTACCTACCAAGCACCAGGCCTGGGTCCAGGCAGTCAGAAATGCATATTATGGAAAGGCACGCTGACTTACTGCCCAGGTGATAAGGGCTTCAGTATTCAGAAACAGTGATCTATGGAACAGCTGAAAGTGCATATCTACATCCCCTGATAAATGGACTAAGCAATTACTGATAAGAACACAGTTAATAAATAGATCATTTCCTAAGTGCCTATCAATAAGAAAACAATTAACAAATGTATTGTTTCCTCTACTGCCCATAGAGAGAGACATCTGTCTTATGTGTTCTAAATTCTGGAAGCTCTAAGTCAATATGATATGTGGACTATTGGGCAGGTGTAAGCATGGCCACGGAATAGCATGCTCATAACCCACCAGAAACAGGAAAGAGCATGAAGGGACCTTGAAAAGCTGAAGAATGAGTCACGGACATGCAGGAGGTGGCAGAGCAAAGACATAGCACTTGGAGCAATAAATGGGTGAGCTAAAACAGGGCTGGTTAGACACAAGACTAAAAGGGTAGGCTAAAGAAATTTGGATTCCTTTAACGGCAATCAGCATGATCATGAGGGCTTCCAGGCTGTAAAGGGTTACACAGAGCATGACGACCGCCCTTTCTTTAACTTCCCGGAGGACCAAATGAGAGGCACCAGACTCAACTAGAGAATGAGGGATTTAGGGGAGTGTCCTTGCCTCCCCTATTGAAATGGGTCCTTTGGAGGGCTCATGGGTGCTGTGGCTGGGACAGTCTCATCTGTATATGAGGGGCGAAGTGTTTCCTATCAAAAGGCAAAGGGACAAACTACCCAACCTTTCTTGGGACTTGTCATTCCTTCATAGTAGCATAATCCTCTCTTCTGGTCTCATTTGCACAGTGCTACCCTGGACTCGGCACCTCTCCTATACGCACCAGGTACTTTTCACATTCCTTTCAAAGAGAAATGGTAATGTTCCCAGTCCCTGACAATCTGTCCCCTAGTTGGCATGCACTTCTGCAAGGGGGCTCTGCTTGCCATGCATCTATTTAAAACAGACACGTCTATTTATAACATTTCATCAATCAATCTAGAAGTCTTTTGTAAGCATAGAGTTGCTCTGTGCTCGGATCTAACCAAACAGCTCAGATGGCAACCTGATTGTTTCCAATGAATACATGCACATGTCAATGCAATAATTGTCTGGGGGGGTGGAAATTACCTGTGTCACAGACCTTACTTAGCAAAGAATTAATGTGTGCATTCCACTCAAATACTTTACAAACAGAGCAATGGGTTTAAATGCTTCTGCCACATGTACCATGTCCTGGGAGAAGGGACATAGAGTCTGTAGTTCCATCCTTTAAGGATGGCTATAAGCTGTTTCCCATCTTGACAGGAGGAAACTTTCATGGGTTTATAGAGGCATGAATTGTGAGAATAAAAAAAATGAAATTCTGGACTCAGTTCACGAATTCTAGGATTTTCATCACTCATCTCCTTGATGCCCTAACCATTCGAATGAGCTTCCCCACACCCTCCTTTTCATGGGGAAATCAACTGAAAATTACCAAGCAAACAATGCCCATGTGACAGGACAGATCAACCCAACCCTTCCTCTGGGAATGCTCTGGGACCACCCCAAGTAGTTCAGGAGATCCTCAGAAGGGAAAGCCTATAAATCCCAGTTAATTCCACAAATAAACTCAAGCTACTCAGCAGTTTGAGGACAGGTGGAAGGACTTTGAAGAAACACAAACTGCAAAGAGTCACCACTCATCCGGAGGAAAGGTTCTAGCAAAATACAACAGTGAGAGGGGTTAGTTAGCGTTCTCGGGGATCCGTTGGGAGTTCAACGATAAAGTGCAAAGGGTTTACAATGGAAGCATTTGCTTGAGGAAGCTACTTCGCTCAGGTAATACGAAAATGGGCAGGATGTTTTCCAAGAAAAGATGTCATTTTCCATTTAGTTCTGTGCTAAAATTTCTCATCAAAAAGTAGCCAGTGGAGAGATTCCAGCCATCCAAAAGCATCCCTGTCTTGCTATTTTCAGAGGCTTGAAGCTGGCCGCTTCAGCAACCATCTCTCATTTTGTTTTTCTGGGTGAGCCAGAGGCTCTTGGGCGTTGGTTCCATTAGCTGTCTGCCGCATCTCCCCTGCCGCCATGGAGGGACAGATCCTGTCCTGGGTTCACGCAGACACTGCGGAGTGCCCATCTTCTGTGATTTCCCTGAAGATGCACCTAATACGATTCTCAGAATTAAAGTGATTGTGTCCACCTTTCCTTAGCTCTATGTTGCCTTCTCTTTCTCTCCTAAGCTAAGAGCAAAATACATTTAAAGCTTATCATAATGATTTATTCTTGCTTCTTCCTTGAGAAATTCAAACTAATATTTTGTGCTGTCCGCAGGGTACATGCAGATCTGGAGGGAGGAAATATCTCCAGAATCTGCTGGTGTCACAGTTTTCTAAAGACGAATAGGACTTTACACAGACAGATAGACACATTCGCTCTTCTCTCACAGTTAATCCCTACAATTCTTCTAAGAAAATAAAAACAAAGGAAGCATTTTTCAAAGAGCCTGCTCACTAGCCAAACATCATGGAGTACAGGGAAAACTCCAGAGCCCTCGTCCCATCCGGAAAGAAAAGATCTCAACAGAAAGATCCCCGGCATAATTTTGTTAATTTCTATAAAGGCGTTAACGTCCAGGATAAGCTTTTACATTTACGTCCTTCAAAAACATTGCTTAAATAAAATCTTACCTGAATACGACTTCCTTAACAAAGCCATGCTTCTTTATAAGCTGGTCCTACCCAGACAATTGCTGTCTACATTTGGAGCAGACACAGAGAAAGGAGATCAGAGAAAGTTTGAGGCATATCTAAAGTATTCTCCAAGGTACTGGCCAGAAACATCAAGCCCATACTCGCGGTATAGAGAGATCATTAATGGGCATTAGTGACAGACCATTATGACTCTCACAGATCATTAATGATTCATCATGTAGCAGTATTGTTCTGGCAATAATCAGACCATTGCTTGGACTCAGATATAAGCTTCACCCATACTATTTGCTTAAACTTATTATTTCCAAGCATAAAATTTTATTTGCCTTCTAGAATTACAAAAAAAAAAAAAAGGTCTGTAACAGGATCCTTCTGCACATCAGAGGAGCTTCTGGAACTAGCTGCCTTCTTTGGTAGACGCTTCTCCCACTGTCAGGAATCTTGTAGCCTGAAATGCTCCCCAATAGCTTTGGGGATGTAGAAAATGTATCTTTTATTTTGAAATTGAATTATTGATGAAGAGAAAATGCTACAAGCAAAACAGACATTTATAAGAATCACAGTTGCTCAGTCCTCTGTAACAATTACTTGTAAAATGATGAAATTCTACCTGACTTTTGAGATTCTTGCCAAAAAACACATTTTCACATCAGAGTCCTTTGTTAAAAATTCAGAGACTCTACGAGCAGCCTATGACAAGGCTTTCAGCTAATTACAACCAAAAGCAAGAAACACAGACTATTTTAGCATTATACCATACATGTTACTGAAGCACTCAACAGTGTTAATATAGGAATCAAAATTTTAAGAAAAAGTGAAACCCCACACCAAATTGCCATTCTTTTTATTTTTGCCTTATGGAAAATCCACTATTTTGGTTGAAAATTGAAATGAAAATGGAAATTTAGTTATTCCGGGAGCAAATGAGTCTTTCCTATTGAACAGATTGGATTCTCCTTCTGTGTAGCTCTGGGAAAACTTCCCTTGAGTCAGAGAGAAAGGAAATCTGTTTCAAGGTCTGAATATCGTCACTATCAATGAATATTGAAGAATTACCGACACCTACAAGGAGCTATATTTATTGAGCCCCATCACCCATGCTCAGCGCTATATGGAAAGGAAGATCATGTATATCCAAAAGCATTCCATAAACTTACATAATTTTTCCCCTTAAGCTTCTCTGCATAATCAGAACTGCCTTGTTCTCTCTGCCTCCACTTTTCCATCCAACACTAAAGAGTGTAACAGACAACAGCTGCAAACGTAAGCCCCTCCCAAAGGGATCCAGCCTCCAGCAAAACTGGCTTAGCTGTAAGGACAGGATTTCAGCAGTAGGCAGAGGGTGGAGAAAATCTGTTCTGCCCTGAAATCAAACACTCTCCCCCAACCCCCACCAGACGCCCACAGCCCAGGGGCCTGAACATCAGGAGGCCTCAAAACCCAAATGCGCCAAAGAGTTGTTTCTCAGCAGACTTCCTGCCATTATACAGGGCCACCCCCAAACCTCCCCCCACACACACACTCTGAGAAAGACCCTGCACTTCATGTAATGCTCTCCTGTCACCGGTTTTTATTGGCCAAAGGTTTTTCAACAGAAGGTACAATTTTTGAACATATTCATTTTGTCCTGGGCCCTGCAAACAGCATTTTTTAAATAGTCAGTCAGACTTAGAGGGGCAGATGATCTGCTTTGGAGTGTGGCCATTGGGTCTTCCCCACTGCCCTCTGACTAGGCCACCAGGCATACATATACATATACAGTTGTATATGCGCAGATCCCTGTTTGCAAACCAAAGTGGCTAATGGAAGAATTTAGGCTTCAGTGAACTCCCTACACAGGAGAGATGCCAAATTCCTCCAAACAAAAATAGAAAACCCTAACATGAAGGCCATGTCTCTTGGCCAATATAAGGGCTCTTAAAGAAGAGTATTTCCCAAGGGGCAAAATTAAGTCATCTCAATAGGAGTGGTCTTCTCAGGTCTAGTCAAGAGATTCGTCTTTTCACTGTGCCATGGCTTCTTATGGCCCTACAGGGTCTGCAGTGCTCAGGGAAGCGGGGGAGGGGGGGAGGTCCCCTGGGATGACAGTAACTCAATCTTTGGATGTCTAGACTGCACAGAAATAAACAGAGTGAGGGTTGACATAGAGCCAAATTGCAAGGTAGGTGAAATGTATTTCAGCTGTTCTTTCTCTCCAATGAATTCTCAGCCACTCAGGGCCTTCCTGCTGCTCTCTAGCTACTAGACCTGTCCGGCAGGTGTAACCCCCACAAGGCTTGGCGGCCCCCCTCAGTGCCCATGCTTCTACCTTCTTTTGTATTTCATAGAGACCTCCTAGTCCTCGGTGTGTCTGATCTCGGCCAGGTGTCACGGAGGAAAGCCATCGGATTCCATGCTTTGCACAGATTTGTGAACAAATGCTAGACAGGCACAAGGGATCATAGTGCTCACCTGTCCTACTTAGCCTTACTTGGTGATATACGTCGGTGTCTTTATCATATCTTTATTGGTATCGGTTTCTAAATCTTAGGGCTAAGGTCCTCCCACCCTTTAAAAAGTGGCACAGGGATATAGGTTTTCAACTGATCCATCCACTTGGCTCAGGGCACCACTCCCAACCTCACACACCAGACTGAGTTGTCTGGATCATGTTCTTTCGCACCTTCGAAGATCTGTTCTGGATCTTCCCCCACCTTGGGGTCCCCCCTTCTCCTTATCCCTATTTATCTTTCAAGTAGGACATCTACTACGAAGGCTCTCAAGTTGACCCTTGAGAGTGGTCTCATTGGTCCCTTCACTGCACCCAACATAAACTTCTACCACTGGATGATCAGACTTGATTGCGTTTGGCTGTTTACACGATTCTCACCCGCCTCCCCGCTATTTACTGGAAGTAAGTGACTAGAGGGCAAGGGCCACAGGTGATCTGACAAGCACCTGGGAATAAAGGGCATCGCTGGAGAATGGTGTATCCTTATGGGGAATGCACCAGAAGTCCGAACCTGTGTGGCTTCCATGATTGTGGCACATACATATTCACAGGTGGTAGGGTGCAGGTTTGCATTAGTTGACTTAGGTGGGGGCTGCATGGGCGTCCTTCACTTCCTTTACAATGGGTTTCATCCAGAGAGGATTGATACTGGGATCAGCGTTCAGTGCCGAGTAACTCACCCTCTTCTAATAGATGCCATCAACAACTAACTCTCTCTGCCCCTCGACAGGGAGTGTGCCTCTAAGGTCACAATCTGTCATCTGTCCCTACAGGCAGGATGCAACTCAACAGAAGCTGACAAGTCTAGTTAACTCTCTGGTGAGTGGCCTCTAATCCCTGCCCCTGAAGTTACAGATCTCCAAGCTTTCACGGCATTATGGTCAAGTGGCCCAAGCAAGCTTCCTGCCTTCCTGGAGGGCCCAATCAATACTTTGCCCTCCTCTTAGGGCCCAGACACATCAAAAGTAATAATGCCTGATATTTAATCATTTCCCATTAAAATGCAAAGCTCTGTCTCCAGGTCCCCTTGACAGTTTAATTGTTTTAAAATGTCTGGAGAAGCCGATGTAAACAGATTTGTGGTATATTGTTTACTTGCTGTGCCCTCAGCCTCTTGGCTAATTAATAAGAGCAATTTGCTGCTACTGGGCATCTTGGCTGTGCGGATCCCTCCCATTGGGAAGAAGTTATGGGAGGAAGAATTTATGGGAGTAAGGACAGATACTTTTTTATTCAAAAGTACCAATGGGTTGAAATCTTGTCTTCACAAAAATCAATGCTCAGGTGTGTACCATGGCTTTATTCACAATTTTCCAAACTTGCAAGCAACCAAGATGTCCTTCAGCAGGTGAGTGGATAAACTGTGGAACGTCGAGTCAATGGAGTATTATTTAATGATACAAAGAAATGAGTGATCGAGCCATGAGAAGACATGGAGGGGGACACCTGGGTGGCTCAGTGGTTAAGCATCTGCCTTTGGCTCAGGGTGTGATCCTAGAGTCCCGGGATTGAGTCCCACATCGGGCTCCCTGCATGGAGCCTGCTTCTCCTCCCTCTGCCTATGTCTCTGCCTCTCTGTGTCTCTTGTGAATAAATAAAATCTAAAAAAAAGAGAAAAGAAAAGACATGGAGAAACATTCAGGGCATGTTACTAGGTGAAAAAAAAAAGCCAATCTGAGAAGCTATATACTGTGTGATTCCAACTGTATGACATTCTGGAAGAGGCAAAAAATGGAGACAGAGAAGTGCTTGCCAGGGTTTAAAGGGGAAGGGGACAGAGGGATGAGTAGATGGAATGCAAGATTTATAGGGCAGTGAAAACACTCTGTATGATACCATCGTGATGGATATATGTCCTTATATACTTGTCCAGACCCACGGAGTATACAACACCAAAGGTAAATCCTAATGTAAACTATAGACTTTGGGTGCTAATGATGTGCCAATGGAAGTGCATCAATTGTGCAACCAACTACTCTGAAGGGGCATGTTGATTATGGGGGAGGCTGTTTGTGTGTGTGAGAGGGGGAACAGGGGTACATGGGGCATCTCTGTACCTTCCCCTCAGTTTTGCTATGCATCTAAAACTGCTCTAAAAATAAAAATCAGAAGTACTGGTACCTAACATGTTCCCGGAGCACATGTTTTCTCTGAATTCTTATGGCAACCCTGGAAGGTTTCCTTTGTTACTGGGTGGTTAAACTGGACACACTTTATGGTTTCTCCCAACAGAGAGTTTTCATCATTCCGTGTCCCTCCTCCTCCATAAAGCATTCTGCAGTGCACTAATTGCTCCAAGTTCACTGGCACTGCCCATGTCTCTCCTTTCCCACAACAGGCAAGAGTCCCAGGAAGGAAAGAGAATGTGACCCGGGAAGCCCCCAGCCCAGTCAGAAGACAGGAGCCACTTGACTGCTGGCAACTACCACTGGCTGCACCTCCCTTGCATTTTCTCAGAATAGCAGGCGCCAGAGAGGGAGCCAGGGAGACCCAGGCTGCCCTCAGTACTCCAGGGAGATGCACGCTGCCACCTACTCCAAGAAGCACAGGATTCAGTTTCAGTAACAGCTCATTGACTCTGTTGCCCACAGCTCCAATCCAATCCGTGCCACCACGGCTCTCAGGTACAGGGGAAACCTTGGCCACTAGTAGTTGAGTATTTTAATGTCCAGCCACGACTGCTTGAGAAGATAGGTGGTTGGATTCAGATGATAATCATTTCTTCACTGGGCTGTTACACGAATGAAATGAGAAATTCAAAGAAAGTGCTTAGGGCAGCGCCTGGCACAGTGTGAGCCGTCAATGGAAATTAGTCCTCTTCTCATCTTCCCCTGAGTACCTTCTGGCCCATTTGCTTATATCCCCTGTAATCTCACTGTTATCCTTCCTGATGTTTTTGGCAGCATTTTTATGGAAACTGATCAATAAGCAAGCAATCTATGAACACTGAGTCCTCACAATGTACCCTTGTATTAATGGACCTTTGCCATATGCAGAAGATACGAATACACATAAATAGAGCTCAGAGTCTAAAAGGAAGATAAACTTGGAGGGACGTGCTGCATGAAGGCAGTAGCTGGAGCTATGATGTTGAAAACGAGATTTGATTTGCCTAAGTCACTGGATATACAAACTACAACTCCCCAAATATTGACCACATTGTGGGTGTCCTGCCATTATGGCCTCCAAAACTCCAAAACTGAACAAGTACACACGATCTGGTACTGCTGTGTCTGTACTATTCGTAACAAGAGCTGACTGACAACCCATCTCTGATATTTGGATGGGTCTTCTGTAACACTCCACTGAATGTCAGGGTTAAAAGCGCAGCACATTTTATGCTGCTTGATTCTGCTTCTGACGGCCTAGTACATAACACCTACATCGGTCAATACACAAATTTCAGATCTACAACAAATCACTCAGCTGCAAACTTAATGCCTGGATCTTTTAAAGGTGCTAGAGGCATGTGTGTGTGTGTGTTTGTGTGTGTGTGTGTGTGTGTGCACATGTGCATCTTATTAGCAAGGAGGCTTGTTCCAGGCATACATGATTTTCAAGCATGAAGGGGGAGTGTTACATTCCTTGCAAAATTGTACGCAATGCAGGGAAAATTTTTTAAAAAGTTATTTGGTTTCTGCAGTTTCTCTCTGAGGGAAGAACAAATTAGCGGCGCCTACTTTCTCTTTGTGTTCATAGCACCCCCTGGTGGAGAACTAGCATATTTCCGTTGCATGCTAATCCACCGTCCATGATCTTTATTTTCCTCTCAAGAGCTTTATGGAGGGAGAAATTAAATATTTCAATTTAAAAATAAATAAATAAATAAATAAATAAATAAATAAATAAATAAATAAATATTTCGATTTTTCTAGATTCATATCTCATGACCAGAGGAATAGAGAATCCAATTCCAGTTACTTTTGTTCACTTATTCTGAAGATTCTCTTGGCTGATCTAAAAATTAATGTCAAGTACTTGCCTATTTTAAGGAAACTTCCTTTTCATTCTTTCATTCAGCAAACATATCCTGGGGGCCTATTATGTACTAGGTCTTTTCTGGGTGCTTGAGGCAGAGGAATAAATCAGTCTGGGTCCCTGCTGGGGAGTAGTTTGTTCAAAGCTGAGAGATAACCATGAAAAGCCATCTTCAAAAGCACAAGGCTGAGGGGCTGAACCAGGCCTGATAAGACTCAAAGGTGAGTGGAAACCAGCCAGGCCACATAAAGCAGGTGACAGCAGACCTAAGCACTGAAAATTGAACAGGTGTTCCCAAGGCAGATGGGGGCTGATGAGGGAGAGAAGATATTCCAGGTAGGAAAAGTAGAGAGAGCAAAGACTCAGAGGTATGGAACGTCCTGAAACCGGATGGATTACATTGTAAATTAAAAGTCGTCTGGCATGGCCACAGGCTAAGGGATGACAGTGGCATAGAGGAAAGGATTTTGGAGGCATCAACCAGAGAGGTAAGGCAGGGGATAACTTAGAAAGCTGGTTTAAGGAGCTTGGGCTTTATCCCAAGGGTGATTGGCTTTTATACCAGAAAACACAAGAATGCTTTCAGATGGATGACTTGGGCTGCCACCTGGAAGATCAGAGCGCAGGGGGTGAGCCTGGAGACCAGGAGCTCTGTTAAGGGATACAGGTGAGAGATGATGATGATCTAAATTGTACTCTACTGTAAGGATGGAAACCGCAGTCGTAGGTTCCCTCTGAAGACCCCACCAAAGCCTGGATCATTGTCTATAAAAAAACAAATAGCTCGGGGCGCCTGGGTGGCTCAGTCAGTTAGGCATCTGACTTAATTTTGGCTCAGGTCAGGATCTTGCAGTGGTAAGATCGAGCCCCGAGCCCCATGTTGGGCTCCATGCTGACAGTGGGGAGTCTGCTTCAGATTCTCTCTCTCTCTCCCTCCTCCTCTGCACAACCCCCCCACCTGCTCACACACCCATACTCGCTTACATGTGCTCTCTCTCTCAAATAAATAAATAAATAAATAAATAAATAAATAAATAAACACATAAATAAATAAATATATAAATATATAAATAAATACATAAATACATAAATAAATAAAATATTTTTAAAAACTTAGTTCTGCTGACCATAAAAAGAGGACTTTTGGGTTGGGAAAAGGGGCAGGCAGTGATTACTTCAAACAGTGATCTAAGCTGCTCCTTTGACCAACACAGTGCACTTGAGCTCCATTCTGGTTGTAGATTCACAAGGAGGCAACTGAACAGAGTGGTGAAAAGCATGGGCCCCAGAGAACTCAGACAAGACTTGGCTCTACTACCCATTGTCAGCTATGCCTCCTTGGGCCTGTTTCCTTGACCCTCTGAGCTTTGGTTTCCTCTTCTGTCAAATGGATGTAGTAATTGTATCTAACTTGTAGGATGGTTGTACCAGCTCAATTAGGTAACGTACAAAGCCCTCGCTGCAGTGCCCAGCACACAGGAAGCAGTTGATAAGGGCTAGTTCATTTCATCTTTCTCTTCCTTGTTCAGTGTGACCAGGCAAACTGGTCTTTTGTAAGATGGCTAGTCCCATAGTCTTCTCCAAGGTACCCTACCTTGGGCTGTAAGGAAAACTTCTATTTGAAAGGTGATTTCAGCAGTTTGTCTCCTTCCTAACCAGAGCAGAGTGTAACATCTACAGATGGAGTTGAGAAGAAGCCAGGTTATAATGGTCCAGAGGGCCTGGTCGACATAGCTGCCAATTCTCACCAGGGCCACGGAGCCTGGAAACAAGGCTGGCGGCAGCATCCTGTGGGATTTCTAAATTGGCCAAGAAAGAGAGAGGTGAATAAGAAAAGGCCCAGCCACAATGGGAGGCCAGGTGGATTTGGTATCCCTGAGAGCTGTTGGGTTGCTGGTGCTGGGAGAGATGGCTCATGCAAAGGTTTTTAACATGATTCTCCCAGAATTAGCGTTCATCAAATTGAGTCCTGGGAACACTAATCCAGCCAAAATTCTCTGACTGAGAACTCATATCCTGTGATCAGTCAGTTTGGGAAAGGCTGTTCAGTACATCCCCTCTTAGAGATTCATATTATACATTTGACTTGGGTTCTAATAATGCCAACACTAAAGAAATCCATAAACTGTGAGAGACTTTGGGCTAGCCTTACTAATTTGCCCCCCAGAAGCCTTTATGTCTTATAAAAACTACTAATATTCCCCAGAAGCCTTTATGTCTTATAAAAACTACTAATATTCCTTAATAATAATATCTAGTGAAGAAGAGTTTGAGTGCATGCCAGGCTAATGTCTCCTGGGCACCAGCCTCTTTTGCCAGGGCAGACACAATCACATAGAGAGGTGTAGAGAGGCCCCTGTCAGTGGCCTCCCAAGGGCCCAAATCCCAGGTTGGTGTTGTATTCTCAACCCATGTATCCAATGGTGGCAGGGATGAGGTCAGAAAGTTGCCTCTGATGGGGCCAACACCATTGCTTCTGGTGCTACTTGTTTCCAAGCTAGGCCTCCCTTAGGGAGGTTTTAGATCTCTGGTACCTAGAAAATGGTAAAACTAAAGCACTTGAAGAAGGTAGTCCACTTGACCTAGAGAGAATGGAGCTTCTGGGCCTGCCACAGCAATTCTAGGCTTTTGAGGCAATGAAGGCTAGAAAGGGAAAGAATTCAAATATCATTTCTCCAGCCCAAGGGTTCCCTGGGGTTCTCACTTGTCCTTGCACTGCTCCAGCAGCAGAAGCTCCCTCTTCTGACACATGAAGTGATGGAAACCCAGGAAAAGCTCAGTGAGGGCACAGTGTCAAGGTAAGCCATCTATAAGCCAGGAAAAGGTTTCAACGGAAATCAGGCCTTATGGCCCTTTGATCTCAGACTTCTAGCATCTAGAACTGGGAAGAAACAAATTTCTGTGGTTTACGTGACCCAGTTTCTGATATTCTGTTATGGCAGCCCTAGCAGACGAATATAGTACTACTACTTCTTCTTAAAAAAAAAAAAAAAAAAAAAGATTTATTTATTTTAGAGACAGTTGGGGGGAAAGAGTGAGAGGGAGAAAATCTCTAGCAGACTCCCATTCAGTAGACGGCCTGACACTGAGCCCAGTGTGGGGCTTGATCTCATGACCTGGAGATCATGACCTGAGCAGAGACCAAGATGCTCAATCAACTGAGCCACCCAGGTGCCCCCAGTACTATTCTTCTAAAGCATACATAACTTTGCCATTTCTCTTCCAAACAACCCCACCTAGAGGACAAAACAGTAGTCCAAACTTGTAAAAGTGTATCATGCTTGGATAAGCAGATACAACCCGGAGTGGTTTCAAAACAGAAATTCAATTTTAATGAAATAGGAATGAGGCAAAATCGCAATCTCCAAATGAGAAATGAAACCAGCAAATTTTTGATGAGTGCCTAATTTGTACCTGGCTCAGTGCTTGACCGTAGGGGGCCGGACTGGGGTTGAATAAAATCTAGCCCCTTCTTTCAAGGATACCAGTGCTTAGTGGTTGAGAGATGAGTGAACAGGCATTTAAAAAGCAAAGGAGAAGTTCTGTGTTATAGAGGCAGGGCATCTAACTTTGGGAGGTTTTTTTTTGGGGGGGGGCAGGGAAGGCATCCCAGGAAGGTGATATGAAGCTGAGACTTGAAGGAGAGCAGAAAGCAACCAAGTGCAGAGAGGAATCCTACAATCTCTCTGCCCTAAGTGAGCTCCTAGCTCCCAGGAGAGAGACCAACACACATGCAATCACCTTATAAGGTGCTAAGTGAAATGACAGAGATGTGGCACAAGCCATTATGCAAGCATGGGGGCGGGGAGGCACCTACTGAACCCAGCCTCAGGGGTGGCCGGCGGGGGGGGGGCCTTTCTCAGAGCAGGTGGTGGCAGCTGGGTTTTGAAGGCCAGTGGTCATTGGTCAAGTCATTTGCAAGTGGGTAAGAAAATGCATAGGGCTAAGAGAATGCCAAGCACAGGCAACAGGTACAAAGATATACAGGCTTGAGTGGGTCTGACACAGGTAAGAAGTGCAGGCAGTTTGGAATGCTAGCAGCACAGGTTTCCAGGGATGGGATGAGACATGAAGCTGCAAAGTTGCCAGGGGCCGGATCATGTGGTGCCTCATGAACCACAGAAAGGGATGGGATACAATCCTGTCTTCCAAGGGGAAACACGCAAGGGTTTTAAGCAAGGGACAGGCCAAGATAATGTGATTGGCATTTTGGAAAGATCTCAGGGACTGTGGTGTGAAGACTAGCGTCGTGGTTCCAAGTGCAAGACTTGACACAGGGAGACTTTTGAAGAGGATGGCAATTGTCCAGAGAGTAATGTTGCTAGCCTACATTAAGGTGACTGGGGAAAAGGCAAGAGACTTCAGAGCCACTGTGGTTGCAGAATTAATGGAACCAGGTTATAGACTGGAGATGGAAGGTAAGAAAGGGGCAGCTATCAAGGAGTACTCTCAGGATTCTGACTTGGGCAATTGGATGGTTGGGGTGTTGTCATTCACCAAGATCAGGTGTCTTGGAGTTCATTTTGCCAGTTTTCTGTTTTTTACAGATGAGGAAACTAAAGTTGCCTGACATCATTCAAAAAGTGAGTGATCGCTGGCACTACAAGCAGATGTTTTCTGATTCTTTGCCAACTAATTGTTTCACACACGCACGGATTCAGTTTTGGATATGCCTGTGGGGGTATGGCAGTGGAGATGATGTAAAATTAGTAGGTCTGGAAGAGGGAAGAGGTACCTGGACTAGAGATAACTTAGATGGTGGGGCAAAGAGCAAAGCCATGGTGGTTGCACTTATGGCCAGTGGGGTAGATGAGATGCCCTAGGAAGGACACATAGAGCGAGATGAGGTGTAGAGATAGTGACAAATGAGACTTCAGTAGCCCTGACCTCCTAGAAGTCACACATAGAACTGTCTGTCCCCTGAGCCCATGCTCCCAAGCCTCTCTATTTCATACCACTTGGACTTAACACAAATCCCTTGTATTGTTTGGACTGAAGCACAGACCATGACTTTAATTTAAAATATAGTTTTGTGAACAATTTATTTTCCAGACATTTATCTTCTGAGGCTATTCCTCATTGTCAGAAAAAAATCAGAGGCATCTATGTTTGAATCGGCACCTTCCATTACTCATTTTTATTGATGATGATTTTTTTATGGTTGAAACATGGAAAGAATTTAAAAATTTAAAACATGTACCCAGAGAGCCAACCACACTACAGGTTAGCTTCATATTTTCACACATTTCCTAAGTACTCTTTGACCTTTATATATTTAGTCCATCCATTCATTTGCTCATACATTCGTCAGATACTTATTGAGAACATTTTGGGTTCCAGGCACTGTTTTAGGCCCTAAGGAATTCAAGCATTCAACTCCTATGTCAGCATATATCAAATTTTTGTCTTTTCCAGGAGCTACATAGTAGGTGAAGCTTTACTTATCTGGAGTCTTGTTTTTCCCTTGCTCTGAGTTTCTTGACCACCTATAGTAAAAAGGGAGGCTCTGTCAGTTGCTTAGTTTTAATTGTTAGATAAGACTTTTGGAAATATTGTGGAAATTAATTTTATTGGTAGAAATGAACCCACAGTTCCAGAAGTAGCTTCCCTTTGGATGGTTATGAGCTACACTTGGAATTCTTAGCGTGCAAAGATGAAGCTGTGTCTGAATTATCAAACATCTACCCTATCAGTATGGTAGAATTTCAAGACAGCCTAATTCAGCTGAAAATAAACAATATCAAACTAAAAGGTTCCTGGAACCTTTGACATGAATATATGAATCCTATAACCATCCTATCTTTCTAGTTGTGTGACCAAATCTGGGCAATATTTGAGTCTCTGACTTAACTCTGTGGAAATAAATTTTTCTTTTGTGAAATGTCTCAAGTTTAGAGCCACTATTAGTAATATAATATAGAAATGGGATTGGGATGTGTCCTGGCTGATTACACTAGACACTTAATGAGAATATTTTAGTCCGTTAAGTGATGGTATTCTAGTTGACTTAATCAAAATTGATCAGATACTAGACTTCTAACAGTGCTTTTCTGTTCAAATAAAGCTAATTAATCTGTTTTCTGGACTGGCTGTGTCTTATCACTTCTGAATAGCTAACAGATTATTCCTCACTTACTATCACCACCACTACCACCACCTAACAAAAGCCTGCTGCCAACATACAAATGGATTCAGATTGTGAGACCCACAACTGAAATAATGCCAAAGTGTCTGATCATAGCAGCAACAAATGGCTTCCACTTAAACTCTACTTTATCAGGGAACCCTGGGTGGCGCAGCAGTTAAGCGCCTGCCTTTGGCCTGGGGCGCGATCCTGGAGACCCGGGATCGAGTCCCACGTCAGGCTCCTGGTGCATGGAGCCTGCTTCTCCCTCTGCCTGTGTCTCTGCCTCTCTCTCTCTCTCTGTGTGACTATCATAAATAAATAAAAATTAAAAAAAAACTCTACTTTATCAGCAATCAATATGTATGTGTAATAGGTTATAACACACAGGCTGAACTGGAATTTTGGATAGAATGTGAAACCTCGTCTTTCTTTTAATTAGGGAGCATGCCACAAATATACTTAAATGTTGATGTTCTGCTTAAAACTGGAGAGAGAACTTCCAGTAAAATAGATGGAGCATAATTCAGCATAGGCAAATAAAATGCACTAAAATGTAGGCTCTGTGAGGACAGGGACATTTATCTAGTTCCCTTTCATGTCGTCAGTGCCTCACATAATATTTGGCACAGGGTAGGCACTTAATAAACATTTTTTGGATAAATGAATGGATACAAGTATCATGAAGATTATCTGCTTGATTAACTGGATTGCTCCCCTCTCTCCTCAAGCAGACCAAATTTCTTTGTTTCGTGAATAAGCCAAGCTCCTTTTTCCATTGGGATTTTGCATCTTTCCTTGTTGCTAACTGGAATGCTCACTTCCAGAAATTTAGCCCCTTGACTCCCCATATATTATGCTACCAAGGTAACTGCCCTGACACTGCTGTCCTTAGAAAGGCCTGCTTACACATTTTGGCCCTTGACTGGTGTCTGGGAGCTCAGTTGGCAAACAGTCCCCTACATTCCCTACAGTGATATAAACCTTCACTAAATGATAAAAGTGGTTCACCACATTTAAACAACTTTGTGCAAACAATGTGGTTTATGCTGAATGCTTACCTGTTTTCCTTCTGGGCACCTGGAATTTTGGTATGTACCAGGCAGATGGTGCCCACATGACCAGCCCTCAATAAAAACCCTGCGCACTGGGTCTCCAATGAGCATCCCCTTCACATATGTGGTCACATTTATTGCTGGGAGAAATAACCATGTCTTATGTGACTCCAATGAGGAAGGACTCTTGGAAGCTTACACCTGGTTTCCTCCAGATTTCTTCTCATGCACCTTACCTCTTTGCTGACTTTGCTCTGTATTCCTTTGCTATAATGAATCCTAGCCATGAGCACAACTACCTTCTGAATCCTGTAAGTCCTTCTAGTGAAATCACCAAACCTGGGGAAGGGTTTGGCTCCTCTCAACATATCTTCCACTGTATACTCATCATATTTCATAAAATAAACAAACCAGCCTCAGTCACCCTAAGCTATAAGCTCCACGAGGCTTCATTCACCATAGTATTGTCAGCACCTAGCACCATGCCTGGCAAACTGAGGATATTTAAAATATTCAGAATGTACAAAATCAATGAAAGAACAAATAAATAGAGAATTAAGAATGGGGAATAAAAACTTAAGACTATGTTTACAAACTCATTGTTAAAGGTAAAAGAGTGGTTACACTTAATTAATATTGGTTCTGGGGACATCTGGGTGGCTCAGTCTGTTAAGTGTCCAACTCTTGGTTTTGGCTCAGGTCACAATCTCAGGCTCATGAGATTGAGCCCCATGATGGGCTCTATGCTCAGTATGGAGTGTGTTTCAGATGCTACTCTCCCTCTGCCCTTCCTACTTAAAATCTCTCTCTTTTTCTCTCTCTAAAATAAATAAGTAAATCTTTAAAAAGTATTGGTTGATTTTTATACCTCAGGGTCCAACAATTTATGGTGGAATGCATATCTAAAATCATAATAAGAGCTAATTAGAAAAGATGATCTAATACATTCAGCTTTCTTCTCTTGCATTTAGCACCTGGCATATAGAAGGCACTAAAATATGGTTATTTAATAAACAAATTAATGACGATATATACCAAGTTCAAACTCTATAATGAAATTGCTACAGTAGTTGGCTCTCAGAAGAAGAAATCAGTCTGGACTGTGAAAATCCATTTGTTAGCAAATCATCACAGATTTGCAATTCTTTTCTGCAAAACTTATCTGTATTTTATAGAATCACTGATTTTTTTGAACAAATTTTCTAAGATTCTAGCTCTAATCCATTTATTGTAATGATTAGGAAATAAAGATCTATAGAGGGAAAGAACTTGCCAAAGTCCCAAGGAATCAAGAGTACCCTCTTCAATGTATGAGGGGTGATAGGGAGTAAGTTGTGTCTCCCCCCAAATTCTTATGTTGAAGCTCCAACCCCCACCACCTCAGAATGTGACTGTATTTGACAAGGCCTTTAAAGAGATGATTAAGTTTAAAGGAACCCATTAGGGTGGGACCTAATCCGAACAGAAAGGTGTCCACATAAGAACAGGAATTTAGGGGTGCCTGGGTGGCTCAGTCAGTTAAGTATCTGCCTTTGGCTCAGGTCATGATCTCAGACAGAGCTGTGGGATGGGGCGGCCTGCTCATCAGGGAGTCTGATTCTCCCTCTCCTTCTGCCCCTCTCCCTGGCTTGTGCTCTCTTTTGCTCTCTAATATAAATAAAATCTTTTTTTTTAAAATGAAGAGGAAATTTGGATGCACAAAGAGAAGCAAGGATGTGTGCACACAGAGGAAAGTCTGCGTGAGGACATGGTGAGCAGGTGACCGTCTGCAAGCCAAGGACAGAGACCGCCATAGAAACCGAACGTGCTAACAACTTGATCTTGGACTTCTAGCCTCCAGAATCGTGAGACATCAGGGTCTGTAGTTTGAGTCGCCCAGACTGTGGTGTTCTGTTATGGCAACCCTAGCAAACTTATACAAGGGGTTTCTTATCGTCCAGATGACACATCCCCATCGGATCAGAGAAGGCAGCTGGCAGTCAGAGATTCTAGGAGCGCTGGGCAGCTCATCCCTCCCTCCAGCTGCCCTGTCAAAATTCTGGCTGGAGAAGCCAAACCAGCCAGTGGGGGTTGCAGTGGGGGCAGGGGAGGAGCCTGCCTGGGCAGACAGTTTGCAGCAGGCCTGCTGTGTGCTGGTTATTAGCAGGGAGGTTCCTGGAGATGGCAGCATTAGCTAATGATTACTCCTTCAGGCAGTCTAGCTGCCTTTTTGCTTTTTCCCTAACATTCTGCGGCAAGAAGAGAATAAGGCATGAGCCCAAATAAAGCAAGGACCCTTGCCAGGGCCATATGTTTCTAACAGGGATGGGGAGCCCTATAGAGCTTATAGAATGAATCTTTTTCTCTTGGCTAATTTCCATACCTGCCCCCCCCCCACCACCACCCCCAACGCCCGCTCGGCCCTTTAGCAGAGCAAAGCCTCCATGCCGGGGACGGGGGTGGGGTGGGGGTGGGGTGCAAGGAGGGGAAACAATGATGCCCCTGCATCACCCAGGACAGGTCACAAATACCCCACTTCAGTTATCCTGGTGAACTCACACTCCTGCCCACCCCCTACCTCCCACACCCCGTGGCAATGGGCTGTGCATAATTCTGGCTCCGGGCTTGTGTTCCTACTATCTACTCCATCTGGAATGCCCACCTTCCCGTTGTCTACTCCCTGATCCTTCAGCTACTTCCAGGCTGAACTAAGTCCCTGTCATCCCATCCGTTCTGGTGTGTTGATGGCTGCTCCGTCGAGGCTCCCCCTGCCACGATGACCCCTCTCCCCACACCCCCACCATCATCCGTGCTCTACCTAGGGTGTGTGTCACTAAATATAGTCCCAAGTCGCCTGTAATTCTCTGAACTTTGTAGATGTTGCATAAACATGCAGAAGGGAATTCACATCCAGCATGGCACCTCGGTGCATTTCTGAGAAAACCTAAAAATAAGTGTCTTGCAATTATTTTCCACCACCGTTGAAATGTCAGTCAAGGGCCTGAAGGAAGAGCTAGGTGCTCCCTGTGACAAGCAATGCGTGGGAGCCAACCGGGAGCTGGCGGAGTGCCAGCAGGGGCAGGGGCAGAAGCTGGAGGACGGCACCAAATGCTTCCCCCGGGGTCCCCAGCCTGGAAATGCTCAGATCACTGAGGAAGACGGCTGAGTGCTCTGCCGTGAGGGTGGGCAAGGAGATGCAGGAGCAGTGGGAAGACAGGCAGGGCGGGGAGGGCAGGCGATCTACTGAGATCCCCCTCCGTACCAGGTTCTGCAACTGCGGCCCAATTTGCATTATCTGAACCCATTCCTTCAGCAGCCCCGTGAAGTCAGTCCTGTTACCACACCCATTTCGGACTTGACAAAAAGGCCAACTGACTTGCCGGAAACCCTACACCCAACAAGCAGTAGGGGCGAGATTTGAGCCTGGGTCTGTTAGCCTCCCAGGGGCTGTAGCATTAACCACTGTGCTGAACTGCCAACTGCAGCACCGAACACCAGCATCACCTAATGCTTTGGCTCTGACTGCCTGCTGACTCGACTGCCCCTCTAAGTCAAGGTAGAGGGGGGGAGCAAATGCTGTCCACAGGTGTCATCATCGGAGTACTTCCTCCTCCCACCAGAGCCTAGAGGGCCTTTGTGAGCCAGTCCTCCCGCCCCAATGTTGAAATTGAGGGAATGCACCCTCAGGAGGGGAAGGGGGCCTGCTCTGGGTTCACACAGCCTTTGCTAAATGAGAGCTGGACCTTTCTAGGCACAGTACTTGGGCCACTGTGAACGGGTCCACAGAAACACAGAAGGCTCCTTGGGTCCCCATACCCGGCAGCCAGATTCTCAACTCCCTCCCCTGGTCACTCAAGAAGGGCCTCCTCAAAGGGGCCCCTCCCGCTGCCTGCCCTGAAGCATTCTGCTTTGCTGCAAGTTGTGATTACAAAAACTCTCAGAAGTAAAATCATTTATCCTTGTTAAAGGACGCAGCCCAAATCAATAGATGCATTTTATCTTATAACAGTCATTTTATTCATGCTAATTAAATAATAGATCTACAATCAATTATTTGGCTATTCACTAATGGAAAATAATGACAGTGGCTCATGTGAATAAATTCACACCCCCCTCCCTTTTTAATCATCTTGGGATGGTCTGCACAGACTCTAATTCAAATGTGTTCACACTTCAGGGCTGCTTGCACAGCATTAACTCTTTCAGACTGCCTGGCGGCACAGAGAATATCGCGGACCTTCCGTTAAGAGGGTAAAGATGTTGGGACACCTGGGTGGCTCAGTGGTTGAGCATCTACCTTTAGCTCAGGTTGTGATCCCAGGGTCCTGGGATCGAGACCCACATCGGGCTCCCCACAGGAAGCCTGCTTCTCCCTCTGCCTGTGTCTCTGCCTCTTTGTGTGTGTCTCTCATGAATAAACAATCTTTTTTGCCCGTACTTGGTTTCCATCGCAGGTTAGTCTAACTCACTGTTGGCTTTTGGTTCACGAGAAGCAAATTTCTGGTTAATTGTAGATCCCCAGACCAAGGGCTTGGGATAATATCATGAATCTCATCAGACCACTTTTGCTTCAAGATTGCAAACTCCTAACTTGCTGCAACAGATTGGGAGCATGGCATATACCCAGTGAACCTCGGTGTCCTGACATCTCCTTAGGGCTTATTTTAAACTGGTCACCTTCCCTATATAATGCGATTTATGGCAACTGGCAGAGTGGGAGCTATTTATAGTCAGCAAAGCAGGGCACTGCTCTTGCAGACATCTCAAGTGTGCTTTCTTCATCACCTGTCTCTCTGGACAAGCAAACGAGGGAAGAATGAAGTTCTAATATAGGTTGAGAAGAAAGAAAATGTGTGGAACAGCCACAAAGGCCTCGCTGGCTTATCCCAGGCTGTGGGTCACAAGAGGAACGCGATGATCTTGAACCCTGCTCAGTACAGTTCTGCCTGCCTCACTATGTGGCCTAATCCTGGGCTCTTCATTGCTTCTTCTGTCCTACTTCTTGAGTGCAATGTGTAGAAGTGGAAAGGGTATACAGTTTCCAGAGCCAGAGACCCAGACTGACTCTGCTGCTTGGGAGCTGGGGGACTTTGGGCAATGACGTCACCTCTCTGGACTTCAGTTCCTCATCTGTAAATTGGGGGCTCTGCAGGTTTGTTGTGAGGCTCCAAGGAGATGATTCAGGTAAAGCAGCTGACACATGATAGGCCTGCAATAAATGGCAGCTGTTGCTGCTACTACTGAATCAGATCAGGACCCTGCATTTCACATCTTGATTAGCACAGTTCTTTCATGAATAAAAGTAGCCTTTGATGAATCCTTGCTATATGCCAGGAACTGTGCTAGATGCTACGTGTGCCTTATTGGGCCATCCAAGGGTGCATTTGGGTTAAGGGCGGGGGGGGGGGGAAGAGGATGATGGTTATTATAATTAAAGGAATAAGCTGACTCCTGAACTTCTGCCAACTTCAGCAACCGCTATTAATCTTGGAAATGTTCATGTCAGAGTCCCAGAACAATGCACAGTCAATCCAGATCAAAATTATTTACATGGTAGTCCACCTAACGCATCTGCCCTCCTTCAAAAGTCCTTGTGTTCATTGTCAGCGGAAGAGGTGGAAGGGCGCTGCTGTGCGGTTTGAATAAGAGCATGCACACTCGTGCCAAAGAGAAAGGCCAGGAGTAGAAAGCCTTTTGCAAGCGTCTGAAAGGTGGTTGCTTTCCATTACTGTAAAGAAATGTAAAGTTCCTGCCTTTGGGTTCCAGGATTGATTCCTGGGAATCAAGGACCAGGCAGTCCCCTTAAGGAACTGAGATTTCAGAACCCCTCAATGGGGGTGAGGTAGAGCATTGGAGGATGTGGCCAAAACAAAAGAAGAAATAAGTGGAGCATTTGTTGCAGATTAGAAGAGTGAGGCTAGCAGGCTTTGTCCACACTATCCCACCTCATCCTGGATTCCACTACAGCTCACCATCAAGGCCTCCAGTTCTACTCCTGTAAACAAGTTCACCATCGGGACTTTACCAACAGCTACAAGTAAAAGAAAATCTGGAACAATTGAGCATGGACAGGTCAAAATGAAAGCTAAACTGTCTTCCAGCTTCTAGGAACACATGTCTGGACACACACTGCATTATCACAGGCACTGGATCAAAATCCTGAACATGCAGATTTATGTTCCTCTCTCGCTCTGATCTCAGCAGAATCACCATGTTAAGTGTGCCTGAAAGAACCCCAGGGGTTTAATTTAAGTCAAGGAGAGGACCTTTGCCAATGCTTTTTATGGCCCTTGAGATTTAATATCCTCTATGATGCTGTCTGGTCTTCCCTTACTTGCCATTCAGTTCTTATTAATGATTACTTATGAATTTGACAAAGGTTGCAGAGACAGTTTTTTACTCTCATTACCAAACTCAGTCATCACCTTTGGATTGAATAGTACTGCTCTACCAGAGCTCAGAGCACTTCATCACTCCTGGAACTGCTGTGAAAATGTTCAAGGTCAAAGGCTTTGAAAGGGCCACTGAGGCAGCAGGGTAGTCAGGAGGCATGCTGTCCTCCATGCTGTTAAAGCCAGTGGTAAAACCAGACTCTCAAAAAGCAAGTCCATAGTGCACTTTGTGTGATGTCTGCCCCAGAGCAGGGGCTGGGGCCCTCCACTGTCCAGCACAATGTCTGTCATAAAAGCAGTCCACCGGGGCACCTGGGTGGCTCTGAGTTGTACTTGGCTCTTGATTTCGGCTCAGGTCATGATCTCAGGGTCATGGGATGCAGCCCCTCCTGGCTCTGTGTTCGGTGAGGGGTCTGCTCCGGATTCTCCCTTTCCCTCTCTCTTTGCCTCTTCCCCTGCCCTCTCTCAAATAAATAAATAAATCTTTTTTAAAAAAAAGAAAGAAAGCAGTCCTATCATCAATGCCCACCAATATGGCACCAAGTGTCCTACTGATGAAATCCAGAGATTTCTTTTTCTTTTTTTTGAAGATTTTATTTATTCATTTGAGAGAGAGAACGAGCAGTGGGGAGGGCAGAGGGAGAGGGAGAAGCAGACTCTTTGCTGAGCGGGGAGCCAGACGTGCGGCTCGATCCCAGGACCCTGAGATCAGGACCCGAGCCGAAGGCAGATGCTTACCCAACAAGCCATCCAGGCGCCCTCAGAAGAGATTTCTCAACTCTTAACTTCAAAAGACTTACCAGCATTTGACATTGAGAACCTTGCTCCTCGATACCCCCACTCTCGGCTTTCCTGAGCTCGCATTATCCTGCTCATCTTTCCAACTTCTCCACGTCTTCCTTTGTCTCCTTCGGTGCCCCATTTTCTACTTCCCAATTCCTAATTGTAGGCAATAGCCAAGATCCTGTCAACATCTCTCTTCAGTTCTTCTTCCTTTCTTTCTCCTGAGATCAGTGCTGTCTAATAGAACTTTCTGCCATGATGGAACTACACCTTTGCTTCTATACCATTGCTGTCCGACGTGGTAGCCATAAGTTACATGCAGCAATTGAGCAATTAAGTGTGGTTAGTGTAACCGGTTTTTAAATTTCATTTAATGACAATTGATTTAAACTTCATTAGGCATATGTGGCTACTGCCTACCTTACTGGATAGGGCAGCTGTAGACTCTGGCATGTGGCAGTCTGATCACTTTGCATGGCTTTAGGTAGCACTTCCGTGTTTATGACTCCCCAGTGTCCTTTGACTTGATAACCAACTGTGAGTGCAAGAATTGCACAGATCCTACCTGCAGTAAAAGCTCTACTTACAGACTCAGCACATACAATAAATACTTGTTAAATGAGAGGACGCATAAAAACAGTGAGTGAATTTTAATTTCATCCAATCTTGTGAGTACTAGATTTTTGGACTGAGAACAAGACTGTTCAAACAAAGAACAAATCAGTTAGCTGGCTGTAAAAGACAGAACCTACGCTCTTCTCTAAATTATTACACTCTGTCATCACACATAGGACCTGAAGCACTTGGATTCTGTCCTTTGGGGAGCAGCATAGTGTTGGGGGTAAGACCTTGATATCTGCAGTCGGAATGTCTGGGTATGAATCCTGGCTTTCCCACTTACGAGATGTAAACGTGGGCAAGTTTCTTCATTGCAAAATGGGGATAATGATCGTACTTCATAGACTGATTGTGAGGATTAGGTGAGGTCATGTGTAAAATTGCACCTAGTGCCATGTCTGGCATATGCTGATGGTAACAGTGGTAGCTAATACTGATCTGGAGCACAACCCTCTGAGTTCACTAAATCTGCCTTAGACACATCCTCTGTTAGCCCATGGGACTTCAAGATATTCTGGATTTATGAAAGGATAGTTTCCAAAATGGCTGAGTCACTCCATCATATTTCACTATAACTAGAGACCACTGGAGCCCATTGCTTAGCTCACAGCAAGCTTGGGAGAAAAATATATATGTTCAGATAATATACAAATATGTATTATATTGCATATATATTTTATATAATATAGAAACATGTACATATATACATATATAATACATAAATATATACATATATATGTATATATACACTCACATAAAGCTATTTTTCCCAAGCTTGCTATGAGCCAAGTAGAGGGCTCCACTGTCTCTAGTTGAAGTCTAACTATCTAGACATATAAGTGTACATTATACATATCATATAATATCTTATGTGAGATATATCTCATATGCACATGCATATCCTAAATAATGGAGGGGTTTTCCCTGTGCGAGTGAATCCTTAGTACCTACAACTCTAGTTGGGAAACCTGTGTGTCTTTGTTGGTTTGGGGACAGACCCATGGCTCACTTCACCAGTATTTGCTGTCCTTCCATGTCATACCTACTATATTCACCTGTGCACAAAATTGTGGCTGTTGTACCCATAGACACTGTGTCTCCTGTATAGCAAGCAAGATAATTGGAGAAGACCTTAAAGTCAACATTCATTTTTTGATTGAGTGTGCTGGTACCAGTTAATTAGTGTCTTCATTCATAGTATTCTCTTCTATCCTAAATCATGAACTGCAACACGGGGGCTGATTCAGTGGATACTACAAAGTTGGCATTCCCCTCCCCCCTTAAGTGCCACCTCTTCCCTGCATCAAATTCACCAGTTGTGAAACAAGGCCTTCCATTCTTTTTCCACATGGTAAGCTGCAGTTACGTGCTACATCCAGTGCTACATCCTCAGCAATGGGACGGCATTGTCACTCTTGTATTTATGGGGCAGAGAGAAAACAGAGCTGGGGAAGTGTCTGAATCAGGCGAACCTAAGTACAGTAAATGCTCACACTGTCAGCTGGTTGCTCTTTAGACAGAAGCAAGTGGTTATCAGCCAGATACCTGGCTTTCCACTCTGTGCCTGAGGCACGGTAGGAAGATGGTGTCAAGTTGGTGGATCCAGGCCTTCCAAACCGTTCTCTTCTCCCCCTGCGTGGGTGGCATTTTTGGCTTATACCCTGAGCTGAGAGGCCCCTTCCTTTGCCCAGGAGGCCTCAGATTCGGGGCCCCTTGAGCACAGTCCAGTGGCACAGACACAAACTATGGTCAGGTAGCATGTGAACTGTGAACCTGCACCAATGGACTCTTGGCAGCTCTTCCAGATGAAAGCATGTGTAATTAAGCCTCTGATACTCTAGAATAAAATCAAATTCTCTTGTTCTACCTGGAATAAAATCTAGGTAGAGAGCAAACCTCTAACTCTTGCTGACGCAAACACCCAACTTCTTATTAATAGTTCAACAGTTATTAGGTAGGCATCCTTAGGCATGCTGCTCCACCCTATCAATGCTGAGGTGGGCAAACTATGGTTCAAAGGCCAAATCCAGTCCACCGCCATCTGTTTTTGCATGGCCACAAGAATGGTTTTTTACATTTTTTAATGGTTGAAAAAATCAAAAGGAGAGTAATAGTTCATGATACATGAAAATTATGTGAAATACAAATGTCATGGTCCAGAAGCAAAGTTTTTTTTTTTAATTTTTTTTTCATTTATTTATGATAGTCACACAGAGAGAGAGAGAGAGAGGCAGAGACATAGGCAGAGGGAGAAGCAGGCTCCATGCACCGGGAGCCTGACGTGGGATTCGATCCCGGGTCTCCAGGATCGTGCCCTGGACCAAAGGCAGGCGCTAAACCGCTGCGCCACCCAGGGATCCCCAGAAGCAAAGTTTTATTGGAACACAGCCATACTCATTTGTTCTGGTACTGTCTGTGGCTGCTTTCTAACTACAGTGGCAAAGCTGAGTTATTGGAGCAGAGATGGCAAAGCTGAAAATATCCACTGTCTAGCCCTCTATGGAAAACATCTGCCAACCCCTTTCTTAGTGTTCCAATGGCCTCTTTTATAGAATGCTATTGTTAACTCGATCTTCACCTTAAGACCTCCGTAGGAATCAAATTAGTTGATGTATATAAATGTGCCTTCTTGGGGATTTAAGAGGCAACACAGAGACAGGAAAGAAATCTGGGGTTCTCTGAGAGATGGCTGTTAGCTTCCTCTCTTTAGTTAGGTCTTTCATGATAATGGCAAGGACCTATTCAATGCAATAAACATGTACTAAACCCCCCAGTGGTAAAGAAAAATGAAGAAGTCAACAGTTGGAGGGATCTTGCCTTGGATATCAGCTCTACCGTGTGCTCAATATGTAACTCAGAGAAGACCTGTGACTTTACAGATCCTCTTTCCTGATCTGTGGCTGTAAAATGGGTTGATAATATGTCATTCCATTTAGCGTTCCCAGTGGTCCAGAGACTTACTTAGCTATGTCAAAGTGCTTCCAAAATGCAATAATAAAATCCTTTCCATGCCAGTGGGATTATTCTTACATGTACTGTCTCTCCCTTACTCGCTTGCTTACTAACCCCTTCAAAACTGCCAGAACTATGAAGCATGGCTTCCCCTGACAGAAAGTAATGACACCTGCTGCCATGACATAGGACTCTGGTCGTGTTGCCTAGTATACATGTTTGTTTACTTGTTTGACATGGAAAGCTAGACTCCTTCATCTCACTGGTACCATGCCAGGCACCCTACCCAGTTCCTGTTAGTCACATAGCAGAAAGCACCCAAGACATACTTCAAGACAAATCAAAGCATAGAGTTTGAATGAGAGGCGGCCTGGAGATTTCTGAATAAATGTAGCCACGTGGAAACGGACAAGTGCAATGTTGTCATAGTGAAGAGAGCTGACTAAGCGGTCAGATGGGCTTGGATTCGAGTCCCCACTCTGCCCCTTACAGCTGAGAGGCCTTGAACAAGTCATCGAGCCTATCGAGAACGTGTCGAGGTCTCCTCCTTACTCCACAGACAACATTCACCATCCTTCCCATGACTGTCAAGGCCCTGCAGGATCTGGCTCATCTGCAACTCTCCCTCCCTCTCTTCTCTTCAGCCTTATTGGACCTGTTTCAGGTCCTTGAATGCTCTGTGCTCTTTCCCACCAAAAAGACTCTGCATTTGCTACTTTCTCTGCTGGGAACGAAACTTCCATTTCTGCTCTACTCTATCCCACTTCCCCTGCTTAGCACCTTGTTAATGGCCATTCTCCTTTCAGACCTTAGTGTGGATGTCATTCCTTCTAGAAAGCTCTTCTTAATGCCACCACCATATCCACACAACTAGTTTGATTCCTCCTCATGAACCCATCACCACATCTGGTACCTCTGGGTACTACTATTTTTAAAAAATATTTTATTTATTCATGAGAGATACACAGAAAGAGGCAGAGTCATAGGCAGAGGGAGAAGCAGGCTCCCCACAGGGAGCCTGATATGGGACTTTATCTCAGGACCCCAGGATCACAACCTGAACCAAAGGCAGATGCTCAACCACTGAGCCACCCAGGTACCCCAGGGTACTACCATTTGACATAGATACCTCCATTTTAAAAATTGCAAATTACATATTATTTGTTGAGCGTCTGTCTCATCCATGAGAGGAAGGGCTTGGTCTGGTCACCCACCATTTTATCTCTAGCAGTAGGATTTGCGCTTGCTACCTTGTAGGTGATCAGTAAATACTTATTGGATAAATGAATGAATGACTCTGTGGCGTGCTCTCTCTTAAGAACCATTAACTTTATCATCTCACAGATAACAAAGATCCAGAAGGCTAACGTCTGCATAGTGGTCAGTTCACTGATGACAAAATGACTTGGAGAACAGGCAGCAGTTCCAACCTCTCCGCTGACATAACTTCACGGCAAACCTACTTCTCTTCACTGTTGCTAGTCAAAATGCCATTAGAAGCCATATAACGCAGCCCATATTTAGGGAGTTTAAGTATGTTTTTGACATTGCACATGATTTATGCAAAGGCACAGCTGAGATGGCTTATGTTTCCTTACACTGCAGCAAATTAAGGTGTCTATTTTCCCCAGCAGGTATGTGAATATTGTAAATCCAATTAATGCTAATGATAGCACGTGCCTACAAAGAGAACAAAGTGAGTGAAGGAGGCTGTTCCTATTATAACCTGCTCACAATCTCCCAGTGCCTCAGCGAGAGAGAGGCAGCTTCTTTTTCTTCCTCTTGAAATGAGGCAATCAATAATCTCACTCATATCTTCCATGTCTCTTACCAAAGATAGATAGAAGCTCCACATAAGCCCATTTTGAGCAGACTACACTGAACTTTGTTCTCTGGCATTCAACTATGCTTCTCAAACTTTAATGTGTGTACATATCCCCTGAGAATCCTGTTAAAATGCAAATCTCCACTCAGGAGGTCCTGGGCAGGCTTGAGATCTGACATTTCCAAGGGCCACGCTTGGATATCATTCCCTGATATCATCAGTAGTGATTGATGGGATCAGTGACCATTATGAGGGCCCTGCAAATCCCTTCTTTTTTTTTTTCATTTGAGAGAGTGAGAAAGAGAGAACAAGCAAGTGGAAGCAAGTGGAGGGTAGGAGGAGGGGCTGAAAAAGAAGGAGAGAATCTCCAGCAGGCTCCACACCAGCACATAGCCTGACTGGGGCTTGATCTCATGATGTTGAGATCATGACCAGAGCCGAAATCAAGAGTTGGAGGCTTAACCAACTGAACCACCCAGGTTCCCCTGCAAATTCCTTCTGAACCATCCTCCAAAGAAGAAAAATTTGGGTCACCAATTGGAAATTCCCGGGGGTCATGGTTAAGCATTGCTTCAATAAAGCAACTCTCTGGGAAGCTAAGAGGTGTTTTAACCTTGGTTAATGATGACTACAAGCAGAGGTGCCAGTCAAAACAGACTGGGCATTTTGGCCCAGCCACTCACTAGCTGTGTGACCCTGGCCAGGGCATTTGCCCTTTCTGAACATCAGTTTTCTCATCTGTGAAAAGAGATCACAAATGCAGACAGGAGCTTGGAAGATATGAGACTAGAGATACAGGGCAGAGCCTGGCAGTGATTAGATCAGCACAGCTAAGGATCACCTTGGCTCCAGCAAACCTGGCTACATTTAAGACCCATACTAGCTGGTCTACTAAGCTTCCTTCTTGGCAGTTTCCTCTGTTTCCTCTGTGGGAATACCTGCTAAGAGGTGAGCCTTCTAAAGGTAATTCAAAGCTTCAGAGGTTTAGGGCTTGGCCCTTAGCCTTTTGACATCGCTACTGCCATCAGCCCTACCAGAGACAGCATCCTCCCAGACTCCCCTTTCTGCTCTTTCAGGCCTGGTGATTAAGGCACCTATCATTTTATCTTCAGACCCCATCAAAAACTTTTTTAAAAATCTAGAAACATTCTTCTTTCTATGGGATTCAGAAAGTTCTATAATTTTCGGCATGTATTATCTGATGCGTCAGCTCTGGAATAGGCCATTGCCATACCTCTTTTAGCTTGTGTGCTGTTCAAAGTCAGGATGGAGGTCACCTGTAGGGATTAGTGACCAGAGAGGCTCTGCTCAGGGTGCTAGTAATATTCTGTTTCTTCATCTGGGTACTCCTTACATAGGTGTGTGCAGTCTGTAAACATGAATCACTAATTATATGTATGCTATAGTTCACTATGAATTTTATTTTTTTAGGGTTTATTTACTTATTTTTTAGAAGAGGCAGGGGAAGAGGGAGAAACCCAGGCAGATTTCGCATCAAGTGCAGAGCCTGACACAGGGCTTGATCTCAAGGCCCTGAGATCATGACCTGAGCTGAAACCACCTTACTATGAATTTTAAAACATGCAGTTCCTACTAACTCATCTACAAAGACTATGCAATGATGTAAATTAATGCTTTTATGTTCAAAAAGCAAGAAGTAGTAGGGTTAAAATAATCCCTCAAAAGTGGCCAGTGTCTGTGCCAACAGCCTTGGTGACATCTCATTAATTCTGCCAATCAGCCTACCTCTTTTATTTTGGTCTACATATGAGAAGACACATGAAGCAGGATCATGAAACCCTAGAATTCTGTGGGGAGAGGAAGAGCAACTGGGAAGTTTGGGGTCCTGTAGAGCATGGTCCTGACTGGTTTGGTTTGGTTCTGTCCCAGGGGGTATCTAATTGTGTTATGCTGTGGTAGTCAACATTCTGCATCAGTGACCAGTTATGAGTCAGTATTGACCATGACTCAGCTGACTGTTCTAATCCAGTTAACATGGGCGACAAGCTCGATCTATCACGTATATGGCAATGATACATATTCAATCCATGACTACCTGGCAAGTAGTCCTCAATGGACCCTATTGCATAGTAATCACTGATGCTAGGATTGTTTTCTTGAAGATACATTTGTGCAAACACAGGGAGGAAGTATATTCAGCTTCTATTTGGTTATACACAAAGGATTTATAGTAGACCTAAGAGCGCTTTGGTGTCAGATCCAGTTCGAATCCTTGCTCTGCCACTTACTAGCTGTGTCACCTTGCACACATTAATTAAACTCTATGTGCCTCGGTTTTGTTATAAATGAGTCAGGTTGTTAGGATTAAAAAAGATAATGTTTGTAGAATGTACTGAGCCCACTGCCTGGCACAGAGTAAACACTCCGTAAGTAATTATTATTACAGCATTATCATGCCCTTAATTATCTTGGATAATCAATGAGATAGAGTGCAGAAAACTCCTGATGTAAAGTTAGTGCTTGATAAATGCTGTTATTATCTTGAGACCACTGTTTCAGAGATTAGCACTGGTGTGGGAACATTTGGCCCACAGGGCAGCTGGATGTTTTCCTGACTAGCTTGGGGTATCATCTGGACTTGGAAAGGAAGGAAAGGAAAAAGTGACTATAAATTATTTTCCCTGAAAAGGTCTTGCAAAGCCTCCTGGGACTGGGCCCAGCTAACTCATGCTGCCTACCTGCCATCGATCATCCAGTTCAGGGACAATCTACAGCAAAGGCGGAGCATTTTACCCAAGTGTAATCCCTGAAATCTCAGCCTGGATTTCTCTCACTTTATATTCATTCATGCAGTTATTCATTTGCCTCTCTCTTTTAGAACATGACTTCCCCAAATGTGTTCCAAAAAATAACAGTCTCTGAAAATATATTCAGTGAAAGAAAATAGTTCTGTGGTCAAATGCGGTGCAGACTGTACATACTCCATGCCTCTTGATATCCGTAACTGCCATTGGCCTATTAAAGGCTCTGACAAAGACCTGCCATTCATTTGATCACCTATTCATTTGTTAGTTTAATAAAATATGCATTGGGTGCTTACTATTTGCCAGTCACTATTCTAGACATGGGGTGGGGAGGGGGGAATATAGCAGGGAAAAAAAAACCTACCCTACAGGGCACTGTCTAGCCCAGTGTTTTCCAAAGGCATTCTCATTTTAGAGACCCTTCATGATTGGACATTTCTTGATTGCCCCACTCTCATTACAGCTGAGATGAGTATCTAGAGGTTTCCAAAGCATGGCATTCAGTGTCACACCTCTTGCATTTGCTTGTGCCACTCTGCCCTCTGCCTGGGATGCCTCATCTCCCCTCAAGCCCCTCCTGCCCTGCCCCATTGTTCCATCTAGATTCTGCTCAAGCTCCAACTTCTTTGAGTATGCCCCTTAGCTCAAGCCACCAGGCTGAAATAGCTTCCTCTCCTTGGTGCTCTCATTGTGCCCTGGGCATACCCCGTATCACAGCACATATTATAGTGTTTTTTACTTGTTGGTCTCCTGCCAGACTCTGCAAGAAGGAAGGGACCATGCCCAATACATCTCCGTATTCCCAGAATTTAGCACAGTCCTTGGCTCTCATAGTGATTTTGCAAATAAATGTTAAATGTCTGTATGAACCAGGGCCAACAGCCTGGTGACTTTTATGCAAATTATTGCTTTAAAAGGCACTTACTTGGGGCACCTGGGTGCCACAGTCGGTTAAGTGTCTGACTCTTGGCTTCAGCTGGGGTCATGATCTTGGGGTCATGGGATCAAGCCCTGCATTGGGCTCTGCACTCAGTGTGGAGCCTGCTTGAGATTCTCTCTCTCCCTCTCCCTCTCCCTCTGCCTCTGCCCTTCTCCTACTCATGCATGCTCACTCTCTCTCTTTCAAATAAATAAATTAATTTAAAAAAATAAAAAGGTACCTGCCTTTAGCAGGCTCAGACGGGGAGTGCATTATTTGGCAAGTGCAAGGCACACCCATGTGTGGGTGGGTGGGAGGTGCCCTGTCCTCTAGGTGCAGAATAAGGAAGCAGAATATGGGCCGGGCTTCAGCTCCAACTGACCCCTTTGGCCTGGAACCTTTTTTGCCAGCAACCCTGGGATGAAAGAACAGGGTTTCAGCTGGGATGTGGCATTTTGGAGGGAATGCTACACAGACTGACCTCCACTGCCCTTTCAGACCTGAAACACTATAAGTTTAAAATAAGTAAACTAAAGAGACATTTCTATGCAAACCCAAATGTAATTAGCATGTTTCCTTTCTCTTGCTTAAATTATCATAGAAGTTGGTTGTACTCAGCTGATGGCCCATTAACCAAATCGGACATCTGCTGCTCATTTGTCTCTAAGGAAGCAGAGCTCATTCTGTAGGATTCCTACTATAAAGAAATAAGTTAAAATTGGCCTTACTGCCGTATTTTATTTATGTAATTTGGAAATTATAAATAGCTTCAGGATTGCCAGAGAAAAATGTAGGATGCCCAGTTAAATTTGAATTTCATATAACAATGAATTTTTTTAGTATATGTCCCACGCACTGTTTGGGGCATACTTGTACTAAAAAATTTGTTGTTGCTGCTGTTTATCTGAATTTCAAATTTAATTGGGCATTCTCTATTTTTATTTGCTAAATCTGGCAACCACACGATACCCTTGTGTATCAATAGCTAGAATAGAAGAGTCAGATTTTCTGGGTACTGAACCTCTGGAGAAAGGTACAGGGTAGTTCGGGCAATAATTAATGGATACACATGAGAACACCCTCTCAACGCCTTCCCTGACATACAGGATGGAGTAAATAGAAGCATTACTGCCAGGATACTTTAAGAGAAAGAATCTTTTCTCCCAGAAAGGAAGGAAACATACTCAGTTTGGAAGGATTTAGAACATCAAGGTTTGGTTGCTAAATTCTGGGGAGGCTGTGATAACAGAACACATTTAACATGAAAAGTAGAGAGTGCCTTCATTATTGCGGCTAGTTTGTTTGGTTTTGTTCTCTTTGCTTTTAGAGAAAATATAAATGTATATTTTTCTTTAAAATTAAATTTTTAGAATATTACAATGAAGAGAATTTAAAAATACCTATGTCTTAAGGCTTTAGCAAGAACTGAATTTGCTAACACAATTTGAGCTCCTAAACAGAGCAAATGTTCCAGAAATTGGAGCTAATACTATTATCACCTTTATTGTTGGTATTATTTCTAAATCTGGAGCAATCTATGATGAGCTGCCTTTCTTTTAGAACATAAAAGGAAGGAATACAGCACAAACATAACTATCGGGGGAAGGAGAAAAGAGTGGGCTTCCATGCCTTACGTTTCACCCTCAAGGCTGGATTTGTGCCCTCAAATTGTGGCACCCACAGCAAGAGCAAATATTCTACCTAGACAGAATCTTGATGCTGTTCAGTTTTGATTATTTTTTATTCTGTGTGCCAGTCCTCTGCTTCCACGCCGTTTTCAACCATGTTTAACATGGGCCAAGGGCAAACTCTGCTAGTTTTGTTAGTGAGCTGTAGAGACAGAAATATGGGTAGAGGTTGGGTCTCCTCTTCTATTCCAAAGCATGTTCTGATAGCCAGGTTGTAAATTAGCAACTCAAACTCTACCACAAATTGATCCATTATTGTTTGGGGCAAGCCACTTTTCCTCTTACCTGTGACCTATTTAACTCACCATTAGCTTTGAAAACTTTTAAAGCTCATGAAGTACTCTAACTACAAATAGATCCTGTGTTAAGCTGGTATTACTTCTCGTATTATTAGTTCCTAATAGGAATCTGGACAAAGTATTATTCATTGAGTCTTGCTGGCAGAGCTAGATATGAATGTATATAGTGGGCTCAAATCACAGCATCAGAAGACTATTTCTGCACCATTGACTGAGCTCACTGCTGTGTCATTTTAAGTTCAAGCTGATGGCTGGCCTATATTTAGTTTAAAAAATGGTCTTGCTGAAAAATGACAGAGGTGATCAATTGAGCCTCAGCTCAAGCAAATGATAGTTGCCACATAAAATTAAAAGAAGGATTGGTATTGTAAAAGGCAAGTTAATTCAAATAGAACCATGAAATTAATCAGCCCCCCATATGGCCTGTACTACCACAGTCTATGGTGTGCCTGGGAATCGGGCCTGATGCACAGTGCTGCTCCTGCCAGGGAGTCACATGCAGGCCTTCCAGAGAAATCCTGATCGCACTGGGCCTCTAGAGAATAAAGAATCAAAGGTAGACTCAGCAATGGATGAAGCTGATGGGCTTCCCATATTTCAGTGTCCAAGTTGGAAGGGGTAGTGCAAACATATCATTCTTCTCAGATGGACACTGGACATTTTATGAAACATTAAATACGAATAACAACTGCCCACTAGCCTGAGAACTTTGAAATACTGAACAATCAAATGATGTACACTATTTACTTTTTGTAAAGCCATGCTGTGTTCTATTTTAGGTGGCTATGGCGTTACAACCCAAGTAAGATTTTGACTGTCCATATACCGTAGCAGAAAACTTTTATAACCTTACTTCTTAGCTGTCAATAATTTTTGTGCCATAGCAAAAGTAATTAACCATCAAGCAATTTGGTAGGAAATGTATTTCATGGAGGGACGATTCCACAGCGTAAGAACACAGAGCATTCAGCATTCATCGAGTGTCTACAGAGACACTTAGAGTACGATATGCCAGCAATGGGACATACCCTTAACCTTTACTTTTTATGGTATTTTTGAAAGTAAGCTCTAGGCCCAATGTGGGGTTTGAACTCATGACCCCAAGATTGAGACTTATGTGCTCTACTGACTGAGCCAGTCAGGTGCCCCTTAATCTTTATTTTGATAAGCTTTTGTCCAGCTATTCCCAGAAACTGGCAAAAAAGTAGTATCTCACTAGTAAATCCCTGTCAAGTACAAAGACAGAAGAACGAATAATGAAATTTAGCCTACCCTACACAGCACACCTGAAATGCCTCCTCGGCAGGAATAGAGATAATGATGATGTTGGCAGCTAAAATTCACACAGTGCTTGCTCTGTGCTAGGAGCTATCCTAGGTGCTATGTACATATGAAGTCACTTAGTCCCCACTTTAGTCATAGGAAGCAGGCACTATATGAGCCCCATTTACAGATGAGGAAACAGGTATAGAGAAATTTAGTACCTTGCCCAAAGTCACCCAGCAACTGAGGGGTAAAACTAGCATTCAAACCCAGACAGCTTAGTGCCATAGTCCATGCTCTCATCCACCATGCTAAACTGCTGTGCCCTTCGTACAGCTCTCCTAGCACCTTCACAGATTTTGGCTTAACCTAACGCTCTTGGCGTTTAGTAGAAATGACTGGAATATGAGGCATGCTATCTAAGTGTCCACCTCCCCCACGGAATGGTGACACACTTGCAGGCAAGGCCTATGTTTCATTTATCTCTGTATCTCCCAGGGCCTAGTATAGGTCCAGAAGACATTTTGAAAGTAAACCAATATTAAGGGGCACCTGGGTGGCTCAGTTCGTTAAGCATCTGACTCTTGATTTTAGCTCATGTCATGATCTCAGGGTCATGAGATTGAACCCCATGTCGGGTTCCATGCTTAGCATGGAGTCTGCTTGAGATTCTCTCTCAACCTCTGCCCCTCCTGTTCATCCTGTTTCCCCCACCCCTCTCTAAAATAAATAAAATCTTTTTTTAAAAAGTAAACCAATTTGAAATATTATGCCAAGCCATATGAAACTGACATTGTTATAGGTCCAGATGGCTCTAAAGGTAGCCATATTCTTATGCCCTTTGCATCTTTATTAGTTTTTGGCATAATGCTACTTATAGGAAGAGAATAATACCATCAGATAGTCTACTCACCTACCATTGGAAAGGCCAGAACATGGCAATGTTGGAACTCCTTGATTTCCCCATGCAAATATTTTATTCTTCATTTTCCTCTATGGTAGGTATGTAATTATGCCTTTAGGTATCTACAACATTATTTTTTAAAGGTCTCCAAACCAACTATGGTCAGTGCATCAGACATTTTATCGATATGACATCCAGCTTAACTTTCCAAAGCAAGTCTCCACTCCATCCTTATCCCCTTCTCTCACTCATTCATTTATTTGGCAAATTATTCTCAAATATTTCTTCCAGACTGGGCCTTGGGGGATACTAAGCAAACAGATTCAGTTCCCACTGGTGTTTTGTTTTGTTTTGTTTTGTTTTGTTTGTTTTTTGTTTTTTGTTTTTTTTTTTTTTTGACTTTCAAGTGGTAATGATAGATCCCTCCACAAGATGGCACTCCTAATTCTTCTTTGTATTCCTTCTCCATCATGATTTTGAAAGAGCCTGATTTCTCCACTGTGGGAGAATGAACAGAACAGAACCAGGACTTATTTTGCAACTACTGTAGCTAACTGCTCATATGAACATATTTTAGACACTTGAAAATGGTTTTCTCAGAGACTTTCAAATGTTACTTTGGGAGAAGATACATGTTGCAACATGGAGGGCATGCTGTGAAGAGGCTGTAATCCTCTGTTACTGCTGGTCCATGGAGGAACATTCAGGCTTATGGAAAAAGAAGGGCAGAAAGCTGCATATAACACTGCAGGCAAACGGGCACTCCAGAAGGATTTGCTCACCGGGCAGAAGGCACTTGCCCTAAAGCTTCCCAGGGAAGTCAATGATCCAGCTGAATCTTGGAGTTCAGTTGTTCCCTCCCCACACTGTTCCCACCCAGACTGGTTCCTGGTGCCTAAGCCTGTCCTCGCCTGGTCCCTCTCCACCAAAAGCACAAGCCTGAGCTGAGTTTGGCAGATTTAAGCCAATGATTTTATTTCAAAGAAATGGCCTAAGGCTGAAAAGAATAAGTATGAAAGTCAGAGGAACATTTATTGAATGCTTTGCTTAGCAAACTTACCTCATTTAATACTCAAGAGAACCCTACACATTTGTGTACGAAACGCTTATGTAACACCTGATTCTAAGCACTTCACAAACATTCATTTATTTCAATTAATCATCCTAATATTCCCATGAGGATACATGCTATTATCATCATCGTTTTACAGGAAACTGAGGCACAGAGGGATTAAGTGACTTGCCAAAGGTCTTACAAGTAGTAAGAAACACAACCAGGTTTCATAGTCAAGGATATCACACTGCAGGGTCTGGGCTTTATGCTGCCTCCTTGTTTCACAGAAAAATAATTAGGTCCATCCGTTGAAGAACTCCTCAAATTCCTGCTACTAAACTTATAAACTTACCTGAATCTGCACCTTTCCTCCTTCCAACCAACCTCTTGCTAATGCTGATATTCTCATCTGCATTCTGATCCCTTCCCTCTTAGCTATTTGTGGGACCTCACCCTATTCATTGTCCTCTCTCTATTGGCTTCCACTTACTGGCATTTAAAACAGAATCAGATAGGGCACCTGGGTGGCTCAGTGGTTGAGCGTGTGCCTTCGGCTCAGGTCTTGATCCTGGGGTCCTGGGATCGAGTCCCACATCAGGCTCCCTGTATGGAGCCTGCTTCTCCCTCTGCCTATGTCTCTGCCTCTCTCTGTGTGTTTCTCATGAATAAACAAAATCTTTAAAAATAATAATAAATAAAACAATCATATGGATCTCTCCCTGCTCCTCTGTAAAAAGTGTAACTATAGAGTTTAGGAATAATGTAAGAGGCAAGTAAAGGAGAACTCTGAAAAGTGGCAAGAAGGAAGGCTAACTGGACTAGGATCTCAAGACTGGAGTAACAGCACAGTGCAGGCTGTCACAGGATCACTCTTATCCATCAGAAGGTGATCCAGACCTGCCATTTCCTGATCCTGGCCTGAATAACAGAAGGGATCTCAGGTAGGCTTCATTCTTCCCCAAATCAAATGGTCATCCTTCTGACCACATCAGGTGAGCCTGGTGGCACCAGCAAGGAAAGCATCCTTCTTCCTGCTGGCCTAATACTCTCCTCCCTTACTGAGAAAGACCACATAGCCAGACAGCACGGGTAAGGGGCATCCTGCCAATAAGCAGGCCTAGTCCAGAAAGATTCTCTGTTCCTGCAGACCTGACACTCCCTTCTGCTTTGAGAGACATCAGGTTGCAAGGTAGGAGGATCTTACCTAACAAGTACCCTGTGCTACCAGCACTTTTGTCACCATAAAGGGGACAGAGGAACATGAGTTCCTTTCCCTTGCTGAGGGATGTTGGGGCAGATGGGTGGAACTGGCAGGGGGAACCCAGTCACTACAAGTAGACTTCCAGTAAGTTTCTTCAACCATGTGGGCCTGGAAAAACCTCTGACCCCTTAGGCAAGGAGAAGGAGGAGCCAGTGGGAACCCCCTGTATAGATAAACTAAGCCAACCAAAGTAATACCGCAAAGGCTCCAAAAATTAAATTTCCATTGGAACTACAACCCACAAGATAGGCCAGGACCTGTGTGCCAAAGCTAAACAGAATGACTGCCTAATTTCTAGAAAAAAAAAAGATTTAGCTAGGATTCAGAGTCTCCTAACATATTAGCCAAAATGTCCAGTACATAATTAAAAAAAAAAATCACCTGTCACACTAGGAACCAGGCAAATCACATCTTGAGTGGGGGGGAGGGCAGGGAAAGATAATCAAGTAATGTCAATACTGAGGTAACTTAGATGTTGGAATGACCTAACAAGGATATTCAAATTTTTATTTATTTATTTTAGAGAGAGAGAGAACATGAACAAGGAGAGGAGCAGAGAAGGACGGAGGGATAGGGGGAAAGAAAGGATCTTGAGCAGATTCCCCACTGAGCATGGAGCCCGAAGTGGGGTTTGATCTCAGGGCAGGACCCTGAGATCGTGACCTGAGCCAAAACCAAGAATCAGATGCTTAATCAACTGAGCCACCCAGGCGCCCCAATCAGACAAGGATTTTAAAACAGCCCTCATAAAAATGCTTAAACAGCAAATACAAATTCTCTTGAAATAAAAGAAAACATATAGAAATGATAAAAAAAAAGAACCAAATGGAAACTATAGAAATGAAAACTACAATAACATAAAAAAAATCTTGTTGAATGGAATCAATAGCAGAGTGAAAATGACAGAGGACAGAATCCATGAACTTGAGAATGGATCAACAGAATTCATGCAATATCAACAACAGGGATTAAATGGACTGGAAACAACATGAACAGAACCTCAGAGACTTGTGGAACAACAAGAAAAGATTTAACATTCATATCATGGGAATGCCAGAGGAAAAGGGGGAAAATGTGGAACTGAAAAAAATATGTAAAGAAATAAGGGCTAAAGATGTCCCAAGTTTGGTGAAAGGTGGAAGAAGCTGAGCAAACTACAAATAGGACATACCCAAAGAAATGCAAGCCGAGACAAATCCTCATTACATTTCTCACAAATAAAGACAAAGAAGACATTTTGAAAGCAGCCCAAAAGAAACAACACATTACCCATAGAGAAACACCAATTTGAATGATGGCAGACTTCTCATCTGAAACCATGGCAAATAGGAGTAAGTAGCACAATATTTTTCAAGTACTAAAGAAAATTCTTTTCTCTGAGAAAGGCCATGTGAAGAGAATGAAAGACAAGCTACAGTCTGGGAGAAAAATACTTGCAAACCACTTATCTGACAAAAATGATTGAGGCTACCTAGAACATACAGAAAACTGTCAATACTCAACAGTAAAAATCAAGCAGTCTGAAGAAAACACGGACAAAAGCCATGAAGAGACATTCCACCATGGAGGACATACAGATGACAAACACATGAAAAGGTATTACAAATGATCAGCTATCAGGGAAATGCAAATTAAAACCACAGTAAGACACCAAAATACACCTCTCAGAATGGCTAAGACAAATAATAGCAACACAAAATTCTGGTGATGATGTCAAGAAAGTGGATCCCTTATATATTGCCAGTAGGAATGTAAAATGGTGCAGTCACTCTGGAAAATGGTTCGGCAGTTTCTTCAAAAGTTAAACATGAAACCACGGTATGACCCAGTAATTGTACTCCTGGGCATTTATTCCAGATAAATGAAAACCTGTCTTCACACAAAACCTGCAGATGAATGTCTGTAGCAGCTTTATTCGTAAGAGCTAGAAAGTGGTAATGCCTTGGATGTCCCTTAGTGGGTGAATGGTTAAGCACACTGTGGTATGTCTGTATCATGGAACTCAACAATGAAAAGGAGTCAACCATTAATATTCACGGTACATGGATGAATCCCCAAGAAATAGGGTGAATGAGAAAAGACAACCCCCAAAGCTTACATATTGTGGATTCTATTTATAGGGCATTAATGAAATGACAACATTACAGAAATAAAGAACAGATTACTGTTTACAGGTAAGGTAGTTAGGGACTGAGTGGTGTTGTGAGAAGGATGCGGAGGGGGACAGGTATGGTTGGTTATAAAAGGGCAACAAGAGCGACTCCTGTGGTGGAGCCATGTGGAGTCTTAACAGTGGTGACACATACATAACATACACAAATGACAAAACTGTATAGGATTTAATATGTATACACACATATAACCACACAGGTGGATGTAAGTGGTGCTGGGGAAATCTGCGTAGGACTCGCATTGTATGTCAGTGTCAGCATCCTAGTTGTGACATTGCACTGTGTTCTTGCAGAATATTACCACTGGGGGATGCTGGGCAGGAGGTGCAAAAGAATCTCTGTATTATTTCTTGCAACTGCATGTGAATCTACAGTTACCTCAATAGCAATTTCAAATAAAAAAACATAATTAAGGGGCACCTGGGTGGCCCAGTGGGTTAAGCACTGGACTCTGGTTTTTGGCTCAGGTCACGATCTGAGGGTTGTGGGATCATTCCCCGCATCAGTCTCTATGCTGGGTGTGGAGCCTACTTTAGATTCTCTCTCTCCCTCTCCTTCTGCCCCTTCCCTCATCCTCCCTAAAAAGAAAAACATAACCAAGTGTTGCTCAATTTTAAAAAGCCTTCATTTAAGACTCCAAACTCTTCTCTAACTACCACCCTATTTGTTGTTTTAGTTTCCCTTCACAGCCAAACATTTTGAAAAGGTCCTCTGACTTCTGTGTCAACTACCTTATTGCTCAATCAATTCTCAATCCACCACAATGGATCCTATCATGTTACACTGAAATGGCTCTTGTCAAGGTTAACAATGAACTTCTTGTCTTTCTATTCAGTGTTCACCTTTCTGTCCCAATCTTACTAGATGCCTCAATCTGTGGCCTGCTCCTTCCTTCTAGAAATACTCTTTCCCCCTCCTACCTTACTGGTTATTCCTTAATCTCACTTTGGGTTCTTCTTTTTCTATTTGCCTATTTCTTTTCCTTCCAGTTCCCCCAACACAGTATAGTTTACCCTTGAACAATAGGAGTTTAAACTGCTCAGTCCACTAATATACAGATTTTTAAAAATACACTACAATTCTATAAATGTATTTTCCTAATGATTTTCTTAATAATATTCTTTTCCTTCGTTTACTTTATTGTAAGGATACAGGAGATGATATATATATAGCATACAAAATACATGTTAATGGACTGCATATGTCATCAGTAAGGCTTCCAGTCAACAGCAGCCTGTTAGTAGTTAAGTTTTGGGGGAGTCAAAAGATATATGTGGATTTTCAACTGCATGGGGGGGTTGGCACCCCTAACCCTCATGTTGTTCAAAGGTCAAGTGTAATTCATTCTAATGATGAACTTCATTAAGACCTGCAAGATACTGGCCTTACCACCTTCTCCTAGTAGTTCATCACTCTATCCAGACCTTAGATTCAACTGTCCATCATTATACACATTGTCTTGCAAACAAGCTAAACTTCCTAATTTCTCTCTGCCTCTATCACATCTCTTGCAAAGTCCCACTTTCAGTCAACTCTCTCTGCCTACTTCATCCCCGTATTCTATTTATCTTTTATATTTTATTTATTTATTTGAAAGAGAGAGAGAGAGAAATGAGTGGAGGGAGGGCCAGAGGGAGAGGGAGAAGCAGACTCCCTGCTGAGCAGGGAGCCCAATGCAGGGCTCGATCCCAGGACTCTGGGATTATGACCTGAGCCGAAGGCAGACACCTAATCACTGAACCACCCAGGTGCCCCCCTTATTTATTTATCTTGCAAGTAGTCTCCACACCCAGCATGGAGCCCAACGTGGGGCGTGAACTCACAACCCTGAGATCATAACCTAAGCTGATATCAAGAGTTGGATGCTTAACTGACAGAGCCACCCATGTACCCCTTTCATCCCTATATTTTCGCAGCTGAGTATTTCCTGAAAAAACACACAGCTGTGTTGACAGGTTTCATTTTAAAGTCATGGTCATAAATTTCAAATGAACCCTCTATGTTGCCCAGACATCCTACCACACTAGCTTTACTGTCCACATTCCCACTCTCCAAAACAACTACTTCACAGCTACAAACCTACAAACACATCTGACATCCAGCCTGATGCTCACAGATGATGCCCTTGCCTCCCTTAATTGACAAAGCAGGAACACGACAGTGAAATGTCCCTGCTTCTCTTGGTGGCTGACTCCTCCATTTGGGCTCAGGGTCCATCCCATCTCCTCCAGCCTTCTCAGGGGTTACTCTCCTCTCATTTAGCCTGTCTATTTTTTGAGTCTTATATTTCTCCCTCTCTACCTGATTGTCATCAGCAAACAAGCATGCCCTATTTATCACCTACTTTCACCAAAAATTCCTTTTACCTCACATTTCTCCATTCCCCTCACAACCAAATCCCTTTTATAAGTCTATATCGTTATCACTTGCACTCTTTGCCTCTTGTTTTCTCCTCAATTCACTCTAATCCACTGTCTCTGACACTCTAGAAACATTGCTTTTGCCAAAGTCATCATTGACCTTCATGTAATCAAAGTCAGTTCTCTCTTCTCTGCTCTTAATTTACTTGACTCCAAGCAGGACTTGACACAGCTGACTCTTCCATCCATTTTATTATTTTTTTATTTTTTTTAAATATTTTTTTTCAATTTTTATTTATTTATGATAGTCACAGAGAGAGAGAGAGAGAGAGAGGCAGAGACACAGGCCGAGGGAGAAGCAGGCTCCATGCACCGGGAGCCCGATGTGGGATTCGATCCCGGGTCTCCAGGATCGCGCCCTGGGCCAAAGGCAGGCGCCAAACCGCTGCGCCACCCAGGGATCCCTCTTCCATCCATTTTAAAACCTGTTCTTCCCTGGGCTTCCAGGACACTGCACTCTTCTGGTTCTATTTCTATCTCACTGGCCTCTCCTCAATCTGTTCTGTAGCCTCTTTTCCTTCTCACCCTAAGTGACCTCATTCAGTCCTATAGCTTTAAATACTATCTATGTGCTGATGCTTCCCAAGCTTACATTTCTACTCATATGTCCAAGTGCCTCCTGGCCATCTCTACTTAGACGTCTGATAGGTACCTGAAAACTAATGTGGTCAGCCCCAAACTCATGATCCTTCCTGCAAAATTCTTCTCCCCTAGACATTCCCACTTGCTCACATCACAACTCTAGGATGGATTACATTCTTTTTCTCACCTCATGTTCAATTCTTCACAAATCCTACTTATTCTACCTCCAAAACTGCATCCTGATTCTGTCTACTTCTATCCATCACAATATTACCATCTTGATCTGATCCACCATACTCATTTGGCCTAAAGCAATTGCTTCTGATGTTTTTTCTTAGCTTCTGTAACTCCCTGCCATCCATTCTCCACTCAGCACCAGAGTAATTTTTTAAAAAATCAAATCATTCACTTCTTTTCTTAAAATCTTCCAGGGACTACCCAGCAGACACAGAATAAAATCCAAACTCCCTTTCCTACCTCTTTCCAATAAGTCCTTTGGGAAAAGCCAGGGAGGCGCGTTGGTCTCCACTTTCCAGAAAAAAGAAAAACCTTACTGTGGACGAGGGTAAAGGAAGTAACATATAAACACTTACCCAGTATCCGTACCTGAAGAAGAGGAGACTGCTTTACTTGAAGAAAATTAAAAGCCAGGGCACCTGGGTGGCTCAATGGTTGAGCATCTGCCTTTGGCTCAGGTCGTGACCCCGGGGTCCTGGGATCGAGTCCTGCATCAGGTTCCCCGCAGGGAGTCTGCTTCTCCCTCTGCCTTGTGTCTGCCTCTCTATGTCTCTCATGAATAAATAAATAAAATCTTTAACAAAGAAAATTAAAAACCTTTGGCAGTTTCTTCCTAAGCATGGGTCAATCAATCCACCAATCTGAGCCTTCCCTGGGAGACTGCTTTCTTTTTTTTTTTTTATTTTTTATTTTATTTTATTTTTAATTTATTTTTTATTGGTGTTCAATTTACTAACATACAGAATAACACCCAGTGCCCGTCACCCATTCACTCCCACCCCCCGCCCTCCTCCCCTTCTACCACCCCTAGTTCGTTTCCTGCCTCCAAGAATTTGTTACAATTCCCCACCCCCTATCTTTATGTCACTTCCTACTGTCTTCCTCACCACCTAGCCAAATGCAAGCATCATTCACTGCCAAGGCCAGAGGGCAACAGTGATCAAAAGAAAGGCAAGGAAAGCTTTGGCCTTCTGTCTTCTGGTCCAGCTAGATGACACTAACCAGCTGTGTGACCCTGGGCAGGCCACATAACCTCTCTGAGCCTTAATGTTGCTGACTTACGATTCAAGAATCAACTGTTTTCAAGTCGCAACACATCACCAATTCTATTAGCACCAGGTCAAAGATGGGAAACAATAGGTAGTTTGCGGGGGGAAAACCTGGGCATTTCCTTTTTTCTTAGAAAACCTTAACGATTAACCAATGATTTGGTCTTTCTTTTGCGAGACAGAAACCTTAAGCTCCTGAACCAAACTGCCGACAGCTGCTCCCTTACTCGTTTACAATTTGCCAGTGTTGGACTAATTTCTTTAAAGTGGTGGGTCTCTCTTGATATTTCAAAGGAGAAGATTTTTCCTCATTATCTGCACTGTGAAAAATGTTTTAAAAGAAATTAAATGAGGAACGATTAATTGATATTTGAATTAGCCCTTAATCAGCCAGATGGGGCTGTGGGAGCTTCAGGAGCGTCAGCTCTGGCAGCCCAGGTTTTGTTTCATGGGCCAAGTGCACCAGGGCAAACCTGAGGTGGGCCTCCACCCCAATGCCCAAGCCTAAAGCCTCACAGCCTTCCTGCCTCCATGCCCTCCCAGTACTCTTCCTATAGCCTATCCAACACCTGGCCCTGGCGAATCTGCCTCAAAAAAACATTTCAGAGATAGGAACAACCTCAAGAGCCAACCCTTTCATCCTGCACCATGACCCCCCCCCCATGCTTTTTGTGTGTGTGTGTGTGCTTTTACATTTCTGTGTCTTTGTCCTCTGCCTTTAGTAAAATCTCTGCCTCTCATGCCCATTCTTAGTTCTCATCCATCCTCTCCAATGTAGCTGAAGTGGCCCTTCCTCTGGAAAGCCTCCCCTGAGTCTGCAAGACATAGGCACGCTTTACTCTCCAGCATGTCCTGCACGCTGCCCATACCCTTCCTAATGTGCACAGCAGTGTAGCATAATAACCTTTAGAGTTTACCTGTTAAGGCTGAGTCTCCTTTAGCTCTGTATTGCCAGCACCTGGCATAAGGCTGGTAACATTTTCAAAGTACTTAGTCACTACCTATTGAATAAAAGAGCAGAGGAATGGATCCTCTAATCTTGGATCTGCTCATTCAGGAATCAAAAATGGGGCTTCCTAGACCACAGGCTTAGTATGATGGCAAGACCTGCCTTTTATATGTCAAACTGTTCATTGGCTGTTTTACTTAGGGAAGTCCTTTTCCTCCACCATTGGTGGTGCTATGACATTGGAAATGACGTTGGAAGATTTAGCAGCTATTATGTATTTAACTGCAATCAAAGGGGGAAGGGCTAATGTGGACTTCTCAATTTTTGTCCTGGAAGGCTCCCTCGGTGGTCTATCTATGAATGGTAATATCCTGATGTCTGCAGCAACATTTTAATTTCTGTATGAAGCAAGATATTTATGAACAGTCAAGCTGGTTTTGTCACTCTAATGACCCTAATTGGAATTTGCCAGTAAAACAAGAACTCCATGCACATTCGGCTAGAAAAGTGAAATGCAATTAAAAAGGGTTCATTTGTTAGTCAGCTACATTTCTCAACTTATCCTCGGGATATATTTAAAATCTATGCATTTTGACAGGAAAGACATTAGCTTTGATCTGTGGTCTTGATATCAAAATGTTCACCATGGTTAAAATGTTTGCTCATTAAAACATAATTCAGCCCCAGCTTCTTCATTCTTTTCTGAACTCCACAAATTTATGCAATTTCACCGAAGAGTGAAGATGATTTAACTGTATCCCAAGGAACTGGTTTTCAGGGGCACAAATCGAGTGATGTTTCTAGTTTTTCACAATAATACCACCTTCCCATTCTAAGTTAACCACTTCTCCGGGGGGACCAGGGGGTACCTCAGCATTGCAGCAAAGTGCATGGTAGGATGTCTGCCATAGATCCGGCACTCTGTAAGTTGCAGCTAAATGACAACAATAAGTTTAATAAATGTGCATTGACACCATCTATATTTTCTGTGTATTTTATCATTAAATCCTAACATCTCTGTAGGTCAAGAGGCATTATCCCTCTTCTGTGGATGAGGAAACTGAGAGGTTTAGAGAGTTTCAGGGTCTTGCCCCCAATCACATAGTTGGTGGATGGCAGAGCCAGGAAACAAACTCATGTCTCTATCTCCAAAGCCAAGGTATTTTTCCTCTTGCAGGAGCCTCTGGCCACAATGAATTTCATCTCATTTCTGTTTCATAGGTGAGTAAACTGAGTCTGAGATAGGTTAAAGTAATTGTCCCAGGTCACCTCACCAGGAAGTGTTGGAGTAATTTGTAACCCAGATGCCTGATTCCTAATTTCATGCTCTCTCTTAAACTAACCTGTTTTCCTGACAAATGGACATAGGTTGACCTGAGTTTGATCCCATGGGGTGTCAGGAAAGCCTGGGGACTGGAGGGTGCAGTGGGTGAGGGGCAGTATTTAGAAAGGTTGGAGGGGACAGCAGCCACAATACTATCCTCATGATCCTAGTGACTCAATTTGGCCCTAGATAGCCTGATTCCCTGTGGTTCAGGACACTGTTGGGGGACATCAAGCCCTAGTAGTAAATTGAATGGCTATCCCCCAAAGTGTATGACCACATTCTAATCCCCAAACCTGTTAATGTTACCATATTTGGAAAAAGGGTCTTTGCTGATGTAATAAAATTAAGGATCTTGAGATGAGGTCATCCTGAATTATCTGGGTGGGCACTACATCCAATTACAAATGTCCGTATAAAGGAAAGGCAGAAGGATGCCTGAGTGGCTCAGCAGTTGAGCATCTTCCTTTGGCTCAGAGTGTGATCCTGGGGTCTGGTGACTGAGTCCCGCATTGAGCTCCTTTGTGAGAGGCCTGCTTCTCCTTCTGCCTATGTCTCTGCCTCTCTCATCTCTCATGAATAAATAAATAAAATCTTAAAAAAAAAACAAAATAAAGGCAGAGGGATATTTGAGACAGCAGAGAAGACACAGAGGAGGTGACATGAAGACAGAGGCAAGGATAGAAGCGATGGCAGCTACAAGCCAAGAAATGCCTGGAGCCACCAAAAGCTAGAAGAAGCAAGGAATAGATTCTCCCCCTAGAGCCTCTGGAGGGAGTGTATCCTTGCCAATAACATGATTTGTGGTCACTGGCCTCTGGAAACATGAGAGAATAAAATTTGTTGTTTCAAGCCATTGAGTTTGTGGTCATTTGTTATGGCTGCCACCGGAAACTGTTACATGCCCTGAGTATGGATTGAGGTGCCTCCATCTGCAGACACACCAAAGGAGAGCTCTGTCTACCTCTAGGGCTGAGTAGCTTGATCATGACAAATCCCCAGTCAGAGAATCCAGGATGCTTAGAATTCAGGGTGCAGGCCAAATTCTTGGACTATAAGGCTCAGGGAGTATGTGGGTGTCAGTTGGGGCCTAGCAAAATCCCCATGATTGGAAACAGCTGGTCTAATATGTGTGCCAGGAGAGTCTTGATAGGTGTGAAGGATTCTAATGACCTGGTAATCAATACCACACAAGATGTACTAGCCTATAAACATGTGGGTTTCAGCGAGGCTTCAATTAGGGCAATTTACCCTGCCTTTAAACTTCATCTGAAGCTGTATGAGGTAGAGAAATGAGCATGGTCTAACAACCTTGGGCTTGAATGCTAGCCCTGACCAAAGCTATAGTCATTGAGCTGACATAACTAGAAAGTGTCTCAGTTCCCTTATCTGCAAAATTGGGACAATGACAGGAACTCTCTCGCTGAGATGTTGTCAGGATTTAATTAAATATTCCAAGTTTACATGTAGTATCACTGACACAAAGTAAGCGCTCACTATAAATTGTAGTTACTGGGCAGCCCGGGTGGCTCAGTGGTTTAGCGCCGCCTTAGGCCCAGGGCATGATCCTGGGGTCCTGGGATCGAGTTCCGCATCGGGCTCTGCATGGAGCCTGCTTCTGTCTCTGCCTCTCTCTGTGTCTCTCATGAATAAGTAAATAAAATCTTTTAAAAAATGGTAGTTACTCTGTTCGGTCATGAGACTGCAGCCCCATTACTGGAGAGTGCAGCCATTACATGAGAGTGCAGCCCCATTACTGGAGTCTTGTCCTTGAGCTGGTTCAGGAGTAAGGGGTGGGCTTCTTCTCATGCTCAATGCTGCCACCTAAGTGGAAGACGGCTCAGAACAACAGCTTCCTCTCCATCCTGGGCCCAGTTCTCAAAGTGGGGCGGGGTGGGGGGGGAGGCATGTTGAAATCCAATGTATTTCATAGCTCTGAAAAGACAGGATGGCTTTTCTGTAACTCAGGATAAAATTTACTCACATTCATATTAGGGATGATTCATAGGGATTACAGTTTTTAAAATGAGGTCCACAAAACAATACAAATGGCCATCCCAGCTAATGGGCTCAATGTGGTCATGCTACTCTGTGATGGCATCCACTCGAGTAGCTGGGAATTGGATGACGCAAGGGACATGGCATTTGAAATGAATACTTTCTATGAAGTCACACTCCATTTGCATTGTGACATCAAACGACTCAATTCATTTTCGTCTGTTCCACTCAGTTCACAGGCCTTACCTGCAGTCTAATCTATCAGATCCTTTTAGAGGTGTTACAAGGAAGATCTGTCAGCATAACAAGTGGGCTTTTGTATTCCTACTGTTCAGTGTTCCTGTGTTCTGGGATTCTGACAACTGAGAAAACTCCTGCAACTTCTTATTTAATCATGGAGAACCTCGGAGGTGAAGAAACTGACCTCTCATCCCAAAGGCAATAATTTTGTTTTAAAATATTCTCCAGGGAAAGGAGAGGTCTGGATGGAGTGAGCAAAATTTGGAGTACTTTTAACAGGTCTCTATTACCGTTACTAAGTTACATGTTAGCTCCTGCCTTAGGATGTCAGTCACTCAAAAGAAAAAAAAAAAAAAAACTCCCAGAATCACAAATAAGTCCAGCCAGGAATAATACAAAGCATATGTTTGTCCCTAACTGAAGAGGTATTTTGACATTTTGTGCTGTGCCTGACATCTCAGAATTTCTCCGTGGAGGTTTACAGGAAGCCAAACTCACACAATCCAAGAGAGGTTTTATTCATTCTGTTGGGAGTTCTCTTTACAACTACAAACATTGGGTATAAGAAGGGTCAAGTTATTCCCTCAAGAAGCTAAACCGTAGGTGGAAAGGAGTCAAATTAATTAACTCCTACATAGGTTTAAGTTATTTATAAACCCGAGAAATAAGCACAGCCTGGATTCCCAAGTGCCTCTAGCTAACACACTTAACTCTTTACTGACCAGCTAAAAATACCCTAATCCTCACTTCTACTTGAGAAATTTTGGTATAGCCAAGTCAGCTCTGCTATCCTCACTTATTCTTCACACTATATGATTTGGCAAAGATGTCTACAGTCCTAAAATAAACACAGTGAATCTAGGCTGGTTTGTACCATGACTTATTCCTGCGAGTAAATGACAGACCTACTCTGAATCAGCTAGATCAATCCAAACTGAATGGCTGTCATGGATTCTTGGCAGGTAACATGTGAATAGTGGGTCTGGGGCAGGTGAATCTCAGAAACACATGCAGCCTATGTTGTAAGACATACGTATGGGAACAAATGACCCATGTTGTAAAGACAACAATGATGGTTATGATTCATAGACAACTTGGCACACATGGGGGTCCCATTCCAGTTGAGTTCAGGAGCTCCTGCCCAGGCAAAAAGAATCATAGGAGTGGACGAGGCCGTAGGAGTCTGGAGAAGTGGACCATAGGCAAATAATATAATTTACTGTCCAAATCAGGACATTGATGACGATGAATTGAGGAGCTATTAATAATTATATCCAAAAAATAATTATATCAAGACATAGCTAGAAGGCAGGGGGAGGGTTCTGCTAATATAACTCAGGTTGGCATCAGAGAGAGGACATTTTGCACAGGGCCTGGTGTGTAGTAAAGTTCAATAAAGGTTTGTTGACTGAATACATGGATAAAGTAAAATTGTATCACTTCTCCAAAGTCTTACAGTCACCAACCACTGGGGTTAGTATACCATTATTGAGGACTTGGTGATGGTGATAGTCTTGGCTCATCAGTGTTATCATAAAGGGAGAGAACAGACTTCTAACCACCAAATCCAATGGCTTTGTCTCAGCTCACACACTCCTTGATCTTTTGAAGTATTGGATATTATTGGCCAATCTCTCTTACCTTGGTTTCCACTTCACTGTGCTGTTTTTTTTCTCTTCTTTTCTGAGCGCTGCTCCCTGGCCCCCTTTACTAGTCCCTCATTGCCTTTTTCTCCCTCTGCCCCACAACCAGGTATTTCCAGATCTATCCTCAACTCTTTGTCCTCTCTTTCTTTGTTCCTTTAGTGGTCTCATCTACTCTGAGTACTACTCACATGATTCTCAAACTTGGGTCTCCCTCCAAAGCATCAGTTCTGCAATGTCGTATTCCATTTGTACCCCAGGCTCATAATATTTGAAACAGAATTTACCATCTTAAACCAACTCTTCCTTCTGATGTCTTTCTGTGAAGGGTATCTTCGTTTGTCAAGGGACCAAGGCTTGAAACCCCAGGTTCATCATTTTGTCTTCCCTTTCTCTAAGCCACACATCTAGGGCAATACCAAGGTCTCCCAATTTTTGCTACATCTGTCCAACTCTAATGGCAATTGTCTTGGTTCTGGCCCAGCATCTTTTTCTTGTTATAGTTTATGTACCTTTTAATTAGCCTATCTGCCTTCATTTCTAGCTTCCCAATTCAAATCATTAGGGTTTGAAGTCTCCTCTATTTAGATGTCAAAGCATGACCCATCTTAGCTGCATAATTGCTACTGCTAAAAGCAAGTGTGTGTATGTGTGTGTGTATGTGTGTGTATAGGGGGAGGGGATGCAGAGGTGATCCAAGCACACAGATAAAGAATTTGAGCAGAAATCTATATGATTCTTTTATATAGCTAGTAGCAGGTAGGAGACAAGGGTCTGGAAAATGAGTCAGGGTGAGTATCCTGGGAGTAGGAGTTACTTGGTCCCATTTTGTGTCACTCACCTCTGCTTGGGCTAGACTCTTGCATACACTTACTGTTCTGGGTGGAGGTCTTGGCAGTTCAGATTGAACCCTCAGGATTCCCAGTCTCACAGCCTACTGGGTGAGACCCAAATGCATACTCCCTGTAGAATCTATTCTGGAGACTGGGTGATGGGCACTGAGGGGGGCACTTGGTGGGATGAGCACTGGGTGTTATGCTATATGTTGGCAAATTGAACTCCAATATAAATAAATAAATAAATAAACATACAAATAAATAAATAAATAAATAAATAAATAAATAAATCTATTCTGGAGGCCAAGCTGATAGTTGGTACTTGAGCCTTAGAATGTGATTTCTAGGTTAAGAGTGTATGAAACTGGTAAGACAGTGCCTCAGTTATCTAAAGTTGTCACTGTTGGATCTCCTGCCAAGTATTGGCATCTCTTTGCATGTCCTTCTGGATTGGCTGACAAGGCTTTGGTGAAGCCTTCCACTCATCCTCCCAGTTCCACAATGCTTCAGAAAAAATGGCAACACCGTAGCCCTCAGGAAGGTGCAGCTTTGCAGCTACATGTGCTTCCTGGGCAACAGAGCCGGCTGTTTGGATGCCAGATGGGGTGGCAGCACCCAGTCCAGTTTGGGACTAAGAAGAAAATCAGAATGCAAACCCACTCTCTGAAAAGCAGTGCCCACTTGGGTGCCATCAGCGCCATTCCTTCTGCCTGAGTTCCAGCAAGGAGCCAGTTCTCGAGTTGACCCCTCTGAAGAGAAGCACACATTACCACATTTAGACTTATTCTGCTTTATAAAACCTGACACACTTTGCTCCCACAGAATTTAAATTTTCCTCTTCATTCACTTAAAATATCTTCAGTTCCCTAACAAGGAAAAAGTGTGGAAGCTAAACAGCAAGCACTCTGCTTCAAATTTGTCCTCGCAAACCCCTTTCCTTAGCTAATTAGTACCATTCACTTTCCTCTGGTGGACAGCTAGATGCTTCAAGTGTGGCACTATGTTTTCTCATAAAATGCTATCTATCTAATTGTCACAGCTCCTCCTATCACCATCACTACCTGTCATAAGTCACATGCACCTGACTGGTGCAATACACTGTAGGCCTGAAAGCATCACTCAGAAGCCCAGACTCTCATTTTCAGTACGCACCTACATGCACCGAGGGTAGGTGGACACAATCATTCATAGGAGCCAGTGATGTCTTCTACCATAATCCTTTATCACGATTAGTCCAATATTCTACACGTCTATGTGGGATGTGTATGCACACACGCACATACACACCTGAAACCAGATATATATTCAAGATCTTCATTGTTCGTAAAAGGAGAATCATTAACATGACCTATCACTCTATCTCTGCGCTTCATGGGCATTTCTGCTTTGTCAATGTGACTTAGGCTCTTTTTGTATACACACATCTTATTTTTAAAAGGCTTCTTTGCAATTCATATCTACTTTGCATCAGTGTATCAGAAGAAACAGTTCATTTCAGCTTTGCTTTGTACTACATTGTGGTAAGTTTTAAAACAGATGGATATTCAATTTCTGAGGCTGTCTTTCCCATTGAACTACATTCAAATAGTTTTAACCCTAGAAACGGATTCTCTAAAGTCTTACAAGTTCATTTCAGACTGTGGGAACTAAAAGATCCAGCATTACTTTTTTTTTTTAAGATTTTTATTTATTTATTTATGAGAAACACACAGAGAGAGAGGCAGAGACATAGGCAGAGGGAGAAGCAGGCTCCATGCAGGGAGCCCAATGTGGGACTCGATCCTGGGATTCCAAGGATCATGCCCTGGGCTGAAGGCGGCACTAAACCACTGAGCCACCAGGACTGCCCCCCACATTACTTTTGAAAGAAATATTGAAATATCAATTTAATCACCTGATAGTAGGGCAAACATTAATATGGTTTCATACTATCTAATGTATGACTAATGACTACCTAATAATGAATCAACTGAGATTAAAAAGAAAGACTCCTAGCAATGATTTGTTGATACTAATCACATGAAAAGGCAGACATTTCAGGTAGGTGCAAAATTTATGTCAGATGTCAAACTGACATGGGTTTATATATGTTATATAAATATAAATTAGTGTACATATAACCTCCTATGCATTCAACTCTAAATAAACACACTTGGATATGGAGGAGAAAACCCATCTATATGTAGTGACTTCAGGGAAATAACTGTACAAGGTAATATCAGATGCCAAGTTATTTTCAGATACTGGGGCCTGAAGAAATCTGTCTCCTGTCCTTAAAGTATTTCAAAATTCTTTCCTATATTTTCAGATACTTGATATTTTATAGCTAAAATGAGATGAATTGTGATAAATATAAGTGCACACAAACACTGAGGGAAGAAATCTAAATATAAAAATGGCTGATGCTCTTATTAAATTGACTAGATGGACTGTAGTTTTTAAATGCAACATTTGGTTGGTCCTGTGCTCCAGCAACTGAAAGTGGGGGGCAGGGGTGGAGGAGTCCATTGGGCCATACAATCTAATTAATCCTCTAATTAATGAAAACAGAATAAAATTTCATGGTTCAAAAATGTATAGGGCCAGTTGAGTTCCATAAATGTTAGGACCTAGCTGCTTTTAAAAAATGTATATTTTATTTATTTATTTGAGAGAGAGAGAGTAGAGGGAGAGGGACAAACAGACTCCCTGCTGAGTGCAGAGCCAGACATGGAGCTTGATCCCAGGATCTTGAGATCGTGACCTGAGCTGAAGGCAGACGCTTAACAGACAGAGCCACCCAGGTGCCCCAAGACCCAGTGGCTTTTAATCATAGAGGAAAGAGGGAAAGTTGGGGCACTGTTAAAAATCTGGGGTGGCGGATCTGAATCTAGTCAAATCAAGAGTTTGAATCTACCCCTTATACTTTTTAAAACAGTAAATTTCAACTCTATGTTAATGAAACCATAACTCAAAATACAAAACAATGAAAAAGTAGAGCTCTGTCTTAGCATCCCATCACTCAGAATCCCTAGAGTTCCCCAAAGCAGAGTTTGAAAACCGGTACTCTAGGACTACCTCCAGCAAGAAGAGAGAAGGAAAGCCAAGTTCTATCTCAGGGTGGGAATGTGAGGACATGAATCTGGAGCTGGACAACATGGAATGACTTGAAAGAATGTATCACAAGGTAAAATGAGCAAGAGCTACAATCAGATTATGGTGGCTTCCTAGAATAGCACAGCCTGTGCTCCTGTTGGTGGCAGCTGCCTTAGCAGAAACACACAACCTGCTGTCTATATTCAGAGTGCATTGATGCAGCCCTTGTCAACGCTTCCAAGTGTGGGAAGTGCTTTTCTCCCCATGTGTTCTCCCACCCACACATCTGTATTTCCTTCCATAGCTTCTCTACCTGAGAAACTGCATTGATACTACTTTGAGGAAACCACTCTGCATCATGGTCCAATCAGAGGTTGTAATCCCAGGAGAAGGTTATTATCTCCAGTGCCAAAGATAGGCCATATAGGGCACAAGTATTTCAGATTCTTTGAAAGTCATGTGCCCTGCTGCACTCCACTATCCACAGCCCTTAACCATGAGCAAACACTATAGCAGAATCGGGGCATTTCTACCGCAAAGCAAAATGGAGCACAGCACCCAGAGCATGCTTAGGAAATGTCAAAGTCATCAAATGAAGCTATCTCGAAGCACATTCTCACTAAAAACAAAGGTTATGCTATATTTTAGCAGAGCTTTGAACACTCATACCCTTGTTCTCTCCCTGGGCACAGTCTTCAAGGCCCAGAAAAAAAATGCTACCTTCTGCAGGAAGCCCTCTTCCTTCTACTGTAGTCTGCAATAATCTTCCTCTTTTCAGACTTCCATTTGCAGTTACCATTTCTACCACACTTCTTTTTAATTGCTCACGTTTGCTTCCTAAATTTTTCTAAGATGGTTTTCTGTCTCTTAAGCTAGACTGAAGGCTCTTTTAGGATAAACACTGTATAACATATAGTAATGAACCACTTAGCTCGAGGTCAAACTTCTGAAAATCAATCATATAGGAGGGAGCTGTGAAGAAACAATGGCTTCAGCACCAATTTATCCCTTTACCTCCACATTCATAAAGCCAATTGCATGCCAAATATCTTTGCTTTGATGTTTAGTGTACATCTCAAAATTCACATGGTCGTAAAAGAACTCTAGATTTCCAACCCCACCGCAACTCCATCTTGACCCCTCAATATTCCCCACCTTAGAAAATGGCACCCTCATCCATCCAGTTGTTCAACTCTCAAATCTAAAAGTCATCCTTCTTTCTTGTATCTCCTTCAACTCTCACATTCAATCCAACAGTAAATCTCATTACTTCTACCTATAAGATAAATGCCAAATCCAACACTTCTCATCTTCTCCACTGTCACTTTGGAGTTTAGACCAAACCACTATCGTCTTTTGTCTATACTGTACCAACATCCTCCTAACTGAACTCTCTGCTTCTGCAGTTGCTCCATTATAGTACATTCACTCTAATTTTCTCTCCCTACCCCGTTTCTCCACCTCTTACCCCTCTCCCACAAACTCTTTAGTCAACTGAAACTTTTCTAGAAAATTCAAGTTGAACCAACAGCTGTCACCTTGTTTCACTTCCTTGTTCTGATCTCTAGAGCAGTGCTGAGTTCCTGACACCCATTTATCAAAGCTCCAAGTTCTCTCTTCTTTTTCTCCAAGATCCCCAGCTCTTCCAACAATTCCAAACAACAGACACTTTTTGACACCTTGACATGTCTGGGAGCTCTCCTCTAGATTCTCTCTTGTTGTCCGTATTTCCCTCAATTTATTATTCTTTTTCTCAAATGAAGAGAGTGCTACCTACAGGTGGGTCCAACCAAAGCAGTGCACTTCTTGCCTGATCTGGTCACTACACTTGTTTTAATGAAGCTTGGATGAATGTGTTATTTTAACAGTTAAGTAGAATGAAGCTTGGATGAATGTGTTATTTTAACAGTTAAGTAGAAAGTATTGGCTCCTATTAAGTTTATGGGTCAATCTAGAATTCTCCTTCAGATATCAAAAGTATTACAGCTAGAGCAGTGTTTTTCTTGAATTTTACATATGTGATTCTACTGTTGAAGCTCAGGGTAGATTTTTCTCTACTTGTTGAGTTTGGGCTGACCATTCCAGACTGCCAAAATATTTTTGAATCTTCATTATTACCTGTCATGACTGTCATCTTCCATAACTATTCTCTTGGCTTTTGATAAGCTATTCCTTGGCTTCAGTGAAGTCACTGATGAGAATGAATGAATGAATGAATGAATGAGTGAACACTGGACATTTCATCTTGGAATACAACTGGAATAGGCTTGGAGCAGATTTGTCCTTCCCTGGACTATTTGTTCTAAATGTAAATGGCATTATCATGAAATATATCTCTCATGTTCTGAATAACTTCAACGGTCCAAAGAAAAGCCTGCTTTTCTTTAATTTTTTTACTTATAAAACACACAAAGATAGCCTTGGAGAAATGGAAGGACATTTTTTTTTTGTTTTTTGTTTTTTGTTAATGGAATGACTCAACAGTATAAAGAGAGTACTTAATCTATCAGTTTAATTTATAAAGTTAACTTGTAAATTTTATGTATCCCCAATAAAAATATCAACGAACTTTCTTATAGAGTTAGACAAGTTGTCACTGAACCTCATGTGAAAAAATTAACGATAGTTATGGAAACACAAAGTTAAAAAAGGATGAGCACGCAGTAGCCCTACCAGTATAATGAAACATAAAGCCTCTGTAATTGAATAGGTGTGGTAGTAGGGCATCAATAGAGACACTTAAAAAAAGAAAGTTCAGAAGGAGACCCAAGTAAATATGGAACTTTGGTATATAATAAAAGTTATATCGTGAATAACTAGAGCAAAGACAGGCTTTTTTGACAGATGGTGCTGGGACAAAGGTTAGCCATTTGGAAAACGATAAGTTAGATCCATATCTCAGACCATACATAAGAATAATTTTTGGCAGGAGACGGGCAGAGGGAGAGAGAGAGAGAAAATCTTAAGCAGGCTCCACACCCAGTGCAGAGCCAGATTCGGGGCTCGATCTTACAACCCTGAGATTATAACCTGAGCCCAAATCAAGAGTTAGAAGCTTAATCAACTGAGCCATCCAGGTACCCCAAGAATAAATTTAAAGTAGGTCAGGGATCTAATGCAAAGTGAAACCATATAAACACTAGAAGAAAATATGGGTGAATTCCTCTTTAAGCTGGGTGTGGTAAGAAATCTTTTAACTAGAACGCCAAATGCAAAAACAATAAAACAAATGATTATTAAATCTCACTGCATAACAATACCTTCTCGCTACATAACAATTAAAACAGCTAATGAGGGATCCCTGGGTGGCGCAGCGGTTTGGCGCCTGCCTTTGGCCCAGGGCGCGATCCTGGAGACCCAGGATCGAATCCCACGTCGGGCTCCCGGTGCATGGAGCCTGCTTCTCCCTCTGCCTATGTCTCTGTCTCTCTCTCTCTCTCTCTGTGACTATCATAAATAATAATAAAAAAAAAAAAAAAAAAAAAAAAAAAAAAAATAAAACAGCTAATGAATGTCAATAAATACCATAAACAAAATGAAAAGATAACTGACAAGCCAAGAGAAATACTGCAACATGTAAGGCAGAAAAGTGACTACTATCTCTACTATATAAATAAAATAAATCTTAAATTTTGAAGGAAAAAAAACCCCAAATTCTAGATACAAAAATGTACAAAGATATGGGTAATGTACACACAAAACAGATATTAAAATGGCCTTTAAGCTTACAAAAAAAAAAAACATTCACCCTCACTCAAGTGATATGTAAGTCAAAGATATGAAAGTTAAAACTACATTAAGAATCCATTTCTCATCCACCATACTGGAAAAAATTAAAAAGTATAACACACTCTGTAGGTGAGGCTGTCAAGAAACAGGCACTCTCACATATTGTTGGTGGGAATGTAAACTGGTGCAAGTCTTTTGATGGGAATTTTGCAACATTTAACCAAATTATATGTGTACTAACATTTGGGCTCAGCAATCCCATTTGTCAAGATTTATCCTGAACACATATCTCCAACAATATGAAAATACAGAAGCACAAGGTTACTTACTGCAGCAGTGTAATTGCAAAAATATGGGAAACAGGAGTATGCCATAGAGTACCATTCTTGTAATTTTCTGGAGTCTAAAATCATGTCAAAATTAAAAGTAAAAAAAAGGGGGGGTGATTTCCTCTAAAGAGACCCTCATGAATCAGGAATTTTCGAGACTCCCTTTGTCGAAGTATCTATCTCACATTGCATTTTAAAAATAGAGAATCAAGGCTTTGACATATAAGTGAGCAGGATATTTAACAAATCATTAATCACACTGTTGTAGTCCTCTTCAGACTGACAATAAATTGTAGAAGAAGTCAGTCAATCAATCCATGCCACTTATCTCGAGAATTCCTACTGTGAAGGGAATACTCCAGGAGGTCCTATGTGACATTAGGGCAAAAATGATGGAGGTGGTTCTGGTTGTTCTTCCCTGTCTCCCTACAACAGGTCATTGAGCACCTCTGAGTCCAGTTTACCAGGACTTCGGTCAACTGCCAGGGAGATAAAAGCATGGCTGCAGAAGCGGGGGGTCTCATCCTGGTGTATGGGAAGGAGGGCAGGCCCCAAGCCCTTATTCCCTCAAGCTTCCTGCAGGTTGATGGCATCAGCATAGGCCAGCTAGAGAGTCTGAACTTGCTTCATCTGAAATTCAGACAGTAACATTAAGACTGGTGGTTCTTAATCCCTTTTAGAATGCAGAGGCCACCTATGAATCTCTTGCACTTCTGCATAAATTGGCAGGCTAAATTTTATAAGATTTTACCACTTCTCTGCAGGGAGCATGAATGCTTTCATTCTTCAAGAAATGCAGTACATCAGGGATGCTGGAGAGGCAAGATATAGAGGAATGGATGAAAAATTAGTTGAAACCGCTAAGGTTTCTTCCCACTCAAAGACATCATGATTATATGGTTTAATTCCTCTGAAAAATTTCTGATCCCTCTTGAAGAAGTAATTACATGTGCTGCCTTTGTGCCTCCTCCTATTCTGTACGTAGGCCACTAGACTGAAGTTAAAGATGTACGTGTGCATCTACAGCAAGGGTTGGCAAACTTTTGCTATAAAGAATCGAACAAGCAAATATTTCTGGCTTTGTGGGCCATGTGGTCCCTGTTGCAACTACTTGGCTCTGCTATCATAGTGCAAAAGTAGCCATCAACAGCATGAAAGTAAATGGATGTGGCTGTGTTCCCATAACATTTTATTTATTTATAACATTTAGAAAAAAAAAAGGTGATGGACAGGATTTGGCCTAAGGGCCATAATGTGTTGATCCCTAGTCTGTGACATTCAAGGCAGAAGCTGTGCCTTGACATCCTCAGTTCTAGCACCGTACCTCGAGTCTTCAACGGTATTCAATAACTACTTGTTGAATGACTACACAGGCAGCTGGAGGTTAGATGGTGTGGTTATGTCTGAAAATCTCCATGTATTTCATTTCTCACAGAGTGTGAAGTATAGAAATAACCTTAAGCTTAACTGTCATCCAATCATCACTATAACATCAGAATAACTTCTACAATATTCCCACCAAGTTGCGGTCCATCTCTGCTTGGATATGAAAATTGGCCATCTCTTAAGGTACCCCAATTCGTTCTAAAAAGGCTGTGCCCTTTTGAAAGAATTTCTTACACTGAGCCAAAATTTGTTTCCTTTAATCGATCCTGGCACCTCCTAATTGCTCTCCTGAAATTGTAAACTATGGGCCAGAAAGGACCTTAGATTTCACCTAGTTCAGATTATTCATTTTACAGATAAGAAATTAAGGCTCAAAGAGATCTGGAGAGTTACTCACAGTAGCCCAGACTGTCAGCAGCAAAACTCTTAAGTAGCTAATTTGATGTGTGCTGGCATCCCTTGCTGGGTTCCCCGCAGATTTGGTAAAAATAAATCATCTTTCATTTACTTCTGGAGTACTGTTTTCTTTCCTCTTCTTTCAGCAGAAATACTTTTCTTAAAATGAATCTTAAAATAAAATGAAATGGATGTACACTTGTTTATATGCAGCCAGAAATGTGAATTGGGATGTAGTATAGGAAGCACTGGGCTAGGAGTCAGGTGACTATTGTATTTATTACTAACTCAGCTGAGGTAATGCAGGCAAGTGGTTCAACCTCTTTGAATTAAATTAGGTGATTTCTCTGGCCCCTTCTAGTTCGAGGATGAAGTCCTTCAAATGAAAAAAGTAGAATATTTAAAAGCACAGAATGGGCAACTTTTCCCCTGCAAAACCTAATTTCTTTCATAATTTCTTTCATTTCAGAAAATATTTCAGCTTCCATAGTGGTTTTAAACCCAGGGGCCCCTGGTACTTGAGTTCGAATCTCAGATCTGCCACTTACTTGCTTCATGACTTGGGCGCAGGGAATTCCATCTCTTTGAGGTTCAGTATCCTTATCTGTAAATTGAAGATAACAGTACCTACCTCACAGGCCTATTGTGAGGATAAGAGATGCATTACATAAAAAAAATATATAAATAGTATATAGTAGTATTCAATAAATGAATCTGTCACTGACCTAAGAATTTGGGGGCAAACTGTGAGGCAGAAACAAACTGTGGGTATGGATAATGAATGCCTCTAAGCTGCTACAAGAAAGTTCTGCGAGAAATGAAACTTCCCAATGACAGCCCCTATATCTTTTGCCCTCGTGTCATAAAGCTTCTAGACCTTTCTATAGGATCTGTAGCTTCATAAAGGTATGGCTCAAGTGTGGAAGCCATCTCCAATGTTTGCTTTCAAATTCTAGTTTTAAAATGCAACCTTAGGAGGAATAGCCAAGCGGCCTTTTGGTGTTTAGTACCCAATTATTATAGGATTATTGATGGCCAGTAATTTATTCCCCCAAACAGGAAACTTTTAGTATTAGAGGCTGACTGTAAGCAATGTTTAATATTGGTGCACATACTGCTTATTTTTCCATTCTCTGTAGAAGAAAAATAGCTTCTTTTACTTTAGCAAAATGTGTTATGTTAATAATATACTCATTACAAAGCTGCATATTATACTTACACACACTACAAGCAATAACTTGAAGGTGGGATATTGTAATTTGCACTAACAAATCAGAAAATAACACTAACAAGTTAGGTCAAGTGTCTTTTATAAAGTAACCAATTAGGCCAAAGATCAAGCCAAAACTTGCATTCACAGCTTCTACCACTTCTGTGTGTTGAAGACACTCAAATTCTCAGGAGTTAATCAATTTGTATCTGTGGGAAACAAGTGAAATCAAATAGAAATCACAGTACAAATGGTAGGTGGTACATAGCATTAAAAAAAAAGAATGAAGGTGGTAAAACAAAACTTGTTTTATTCAAGCAAATAGTGACAAAATGGCAATAAGGTAGAGATCATAAAGAACTCTAAAGAGGTAGCAAAAATGTTTCTCTATTCTCAAAAATCTTATCAATTACAGACAAAAATATCAACTTTCATTCAACTCATCAATGCAATTTCATCCAATTCACCCATTGTTCAATTCCACATTTACTGAGAACCTGCCATGAGCCTATTGCAGTGCTAGGCACCAAAGGTGGACAAGATGCAAGTCCCATCCTCTAGGATGTAGGTAGGCAAACTTTCCCTATAAAAGGCCAAATAATAGAAGTTTTTGCCTTTGTTGGTATTCCATCTCTCTTGTGACTATTCAGCTCTGCCATGGAGCATAAACACAGCAACAGACAATATGTAAATGCAAGAGCTTATTTAGTAAAGCATAATACAATTTGGCCTGCAGTCTAAAGTTTGTGACCTGCTCTGAGTTCTGAGATTAGCTCACGAGCCAGATCAACTCACGTCTGAAGACAATACAATGGGAAAAGCATTTCATTTGAGATAGGAGTAGGGACATTAGTGTTACCTGGCAGAGGGCTAAGGGAAGGCTTCTTATAGTAAATAGCATTTAATCTGGGCCCTGAATAAAGAGTAGGATTTGGGAGAACCTAGTGCAACTCTCCTTGTAGAGAGTTGTTTGTAATATGATGCTCTTAGAGAACAGGGAATAATGCAGTATGTCTGAAGCACAGGAGGACCAGCAGAAGAGGCTGGAGAAGTTGACCAGGACCAGGTCAGAGAGGGCCTACCTAGCAGGCCATATTGAGGAAATCTGGCTTTCTCTTGCAGTAAAGAGTCGGCACTGAAGAATTCTTAAGCCATGAAATGATGCGATCAGATATATATTTTACCAAAACCCTGCATCAACCAGTAAGGATGATGGGCTCAGATGAAGTAGAAGAAGATAAATGACAAAGAGGTTGGATAGGAGAACATGGTAATAGTCCAAACAACCGATCTCAGCTCTCATTGGTTACAATTAGGCTTGGTTACATTAGGGCTTTATTGGTTACATGACAAGAGGAAATGCACTCTGGGGATAATTTCGACTTGCGTGGTCCAATATGGCAGCCACAAGCACTGAAATGAGGTAATAAAACTAAGGAACTGAATATTTAATTTGTTTAAACTTTCAATTAAAATTTAAATGTAAAAACCAGTATTCAGTTCAGTTATTGCAGATATTCAAGTATGCCTGGAACAACTTGGGTGATATAGATGTACATTTTTAACAGTAAATTTGATGAAATCAAAATACAGGCTAAATATTTCCAATGAATATTTGGTATTGGAAGTGAGATGTGCTGTAAGTGTGAAGTAAACAGATTTTAAGGACTTAGTATTTAAAGAGTATACTTAGTAAAATTATTTAATAATAATTAAATGTGAGATGATAATATTTACACTATTTTGGACTAAATAAAATATATTATTAAGTTTACATTTACCTAAAAGAAAATTAAGTTTATTTTTACTTTTTCAGTGTGGCTGCTAGAAAATATAAAATTACACATGTGGCTCATATTATGTTGCTATTGGACAGCACTGCTTTAAAGGGAGGATTTCTATGATTTAATGAGTACATGGGACAGAGTAGGGGTAACAGCAGTGATCAAATTGAATGATCTGAGGAAGAGTATAAAAGAAAGATGATTTCAATGCTTTTAAAAAGAAAAAAAACAAATGACCTTCTCATAATCTACATGCCCATCCAGGTTCTTCAATCTGGGAAGGAAGACCAAGGTTCCTATACTCTGCACCCCTATACCTAGTACAGGTCCTCATATATGGAGGACACATGATATCTGTTGGCTATTACTGATGGTGAAGATCACATGATCATGAATACACATCGAACCTCAAATTCAGATCAGTCAAGAAATGTGGTAGCTCTGTCTTTGTTATCTGTGCCTGGTTAGAACCACTCTAAAGCAAATAAATAGAAAGCCATCATTATATCTCCCTGCATAAACAAAGACAGATGTAACCATCATATTCCTATTAAAGCAGTCAAAATAATTCCTTAGTTTCACTTTGTTATTCATAACAATGCTAAGGTTTGTCAACAGCTTTTCAGGACCAGAGTTACAAGTAGTGGAATGGGAAACTTACAAGACACCTCAAAGGCAGTCAAGGCCCTGATGGAAACAAGCTACTAAAAGCTACCTGGGTTCACTGAAAGAGAAGGGTCATCTTGTATGGGCAGCTTTCTAGAAGGAAACAGATGGCACATTCAAGGGAGTAACTGAAGAGTGTCTAATAAGTAGACCATTTAGAGAAACAAGGGCAGCATTCAGAAGACCCTTATGAAATAGTGAAGCTCCCAGGGATGAGAAAGAGTAAAATGTCCTTATCTCACGTAAACCTGAAAGGGCATGGGATAAGTTATTACTGGAAGCCAGAGAGAGCTGTAGCCTTGGAAGAAGGACCACTTGAAAGAAACTCTGGCCAAAGACAGAGGAATATCAGCCTTTCTCTCTTCCTGTCCTCTCATCTCTTGTCAGTGCTCCATAATGGCCTGTTCTAATGGAACTATCTTGAAGCTTGAGGGCAAAGGTTTTTGGATGATTCACTTAGGCCACACTCTATGGTCAGAGGAGGTCCAAAAGAAAAAAAAAAGGATAGAGAATGGATGTAGAGGGGCAAATGGTTAATATTTTTGCCTTCCAAATTCATTCTTTGGGCCAAGTATAGAATCTACAGTAAATCTACAGTAGAAATTAAAACACAGGCATAGCCTATGTTGAGGAACCTAATCAAAAGAAAAATCAATTAATAAGGATAAAAATGAAAACACACAATTCCTTACACTAGATAAGCACTAAAAAATATCTGGAAATTAATTGAGATTGACTTGCATTATTCTTTGGAACAACCTGCCCAGCCTATCATTTCCGCCTTTTTTTTTTTTTTTCCTTTCTAAAATAGAGAATTCTTCCTATGTTCTGGCATGGAGGCTTCAAAATGGACAAAATGTGTTAAATGAGTGGTTCTCAACTGGAAGTGTTTTTGCCACTCCGCCCCACCTCACTCCACCCCCGGGCACACATGGTATTCCAGGGACATTTTTGGTTGTCACAACTTGAGGGCAGGGGTGGTATACTGCTTGTATGTCAAGGGTAAGAGACCAGGGATGCTGCTAAACATCTTATGACAGAAAGGACAATTGCCTACAACAAAGCTATCTGGCCCAAAAGTCAATACTGTTGAGAAACCATGTTTTAAAAGCAAGTATTGTGGTTGATTTAAGTAAGTGAGAATGTGAAAAAAGAGGGTAAAAAAATTTCAGAGATTTGGTATGCCAAAGAACTTAAAAAAAAACACTGATATTTTAACTTCCTAACAGAAAATGCATTTACTCTGAGATAGCCTGTTTCTGCAACATGAAATGAAAGTAGGCCCTGAAATTAAAGTGACTTTCTTAAAGTGTTCAGATGACTATTTTGAAGCCAGGCCTTCATCTGTGAGATTGCTCACTGATTGGGTAATTCTCCTCATACTTGAGAATTCTTGGACAGCTGGTAACAACATACAGTATCTCTCACTCTACTTGCTTCAGACTGAACCTCTGCATTCAGTGACCATCTGGAGGTAATGGTCACAAGGTAAAGTTTCTTCACTGAGACTCTTGAGGACATTAGTAAATGTTTTTATGTTATCTGAAGGTGACTGAGCTTGCTCTGCATAGTCCTATGGGAGGTAGTAGGGGTAGAAAGAAAAACTAAAATCAATTCATAACAACAAAAGTCAACTTTCCCTCTGTCTTCTCCCAAGGGATATTTACAACAATCCTAACATTAGGTACTCATATTCTGACAATCTAACATATGTGGAAACTCAGGCTCAGAGAGGTTAAATGCCATGCCAAAGGTCAAATATGTGTTCAGTGGCTAAGCTGGTGTGTGTGTGGGGATCTTAACCACAATGTTCAAAATAGAGGTACGCCCAGTACGAAATGATTCAAGCAAGAATAAAAGGATGTTTGAAGAAATTGACCTTTTGGGTCATTTTTTTAAACCTGAGGGCGCCAACGAATGAAGAACTAAGTAGAAAATCCACTTTTGGAAGAAGGGATTTGCTCTCCCTGCAGGAAAAACAAAGCAAGGCTTTTAGGGTATCTGTAGCCAGTGACTAAGATGTAAATAAACTATTAGTTATCGCAAGGTTGCCAACCTTAAAAGTAATCAACGGTCCAGTCCCTTGGCTAAGGGAGCCCTGCATACTTCTTTCTTCCTCCTCAATCAATTTCTTGCCTATCAACATCCTGCCCCTGACATTGCCAACAGGATGGAGACTGAACCAATCGGATCATCTTCTTATCTGCAACTGTTTGTTAGATGCTGAAGCCGTGCTTTGCCTCTTGGATAAAAGAGTAAGTTGATGATGATCACAGGCTCCAAGCTTGCTAAGTGGCCTCATACACATTGAACAGGGAAGATGGCAGAGTTGTCTTTCAAGTTGATGAGAAATCAGTAAAATCACTCATGCCCTCACAGAGAGATGAGGGAAAGTGGCTGAGAAGGGATTCTGCTTATTGAAGTCAATTATTTTTAAGAAGCTACCTCCCCCTTATAATCAAGAAGCTAAAAGGCTCGATTTCTTGGCATCCATTGGAATAGAAAGGAGGGAACTGAATATTGTATTAACTTCCCATCTTTAGAATGTCTGAGAAAGGAGCATTGCTATTTAGTGGCTTGAAAAGTAAAAGAAGACGACTCTCCAATCATGGGATAAAAAATTTGGTTAAAGTGAACGCAGAGTTCTTCAACTGGTGGGCAGTGTCACGAGGTCCTATTAGCTGTCCATTATCAGGACTGTGAGGCTTTTAAGGAGTACCCAGCCATTGGAGATGTCAAGTTTAACTCATGTAAGTCCTCCAGGAGTTCCAAGAGTAGCAGATGGAAAAGCAAGTCAACAAGGAACATACAATGTGGGACAGTATATATAAAGGCTATGGGATCACCAAGTCTGCCCAGAGGGGTGTGGGGATGAGAAAAACATCACCGATCAAGGTGTACCATTCCAGGTCTTGTAAAGGGGGAAAAGCAGGGAAAGCAGGGGAACCAGCATGAACATAGTCACAAGGCACAAAACTCCATAGCATAATTGGGGAATGCTAAATGGTCCAGTATGCCTGGAACAAGGGTGCTTCAAGAGGATATGAAATTGGGAGAGTTTGGATTTAGTTACAATGTATTAAACACTGTGAAAAGGATTGGACAGGACATTATAAGATCCAGACTTATATGTGGAGAGGTAAGGGGCACCTTCAAGATATTTCAGCTCAATTCCCCCATATAATTATTCCTATGAGGGAGGCCTGGGTGGCTCAGTGGTTGAGTGTCTGCCTTTGGCTCAGGGCGTGATCCCGGAGTTCCGGGATCAGGTCCTGCCTGCATCAGGCTTCCCGTGGGGAGCCTGCTTCTCCCTCTGCCTGTGTCTCTGCCTTTCTCTCTGTGTCTCTCATAAATAAATGAATAAAATCTTTTAAAAAATTATTCCTATGACTAGTACAAGTACTATAAATAATACTATGATGACAGCCATTGTCATTTTGAGCACCTACTAGGTGCTAGTTTCTATGTTTGATGATACACCTTTGTTCAGTGATAAGCATTATTTCATTTGATCCTCAAAAGAACCATATCATGTCCATTTCATCACACCCATTTAGGAGATCAGAGATCAGAACATTTCCTTAATGGATTATTTTTATATAGGGGATAGATAATGGGAGTAAACTGAAACTCATTTTCCTACATTGTTTAATACCCATGCAAATTAGCACCGAAAGTGTCCTGTCTCCAGAGCTCCTTTATCTGAACATATTTATATTCTGAAAGACCGCATAGCCAGTGGGACGGAAAATGCTAGAATTGTAAGGGACAGAAGACTGATTGAGAACAAGGTCAGCAAAGAGGCAGGAAGAATGGTCTGCAGCACACACAGAATGGGGGATTACAACCTTTGAGCAGGAAGAGATGCATCTCCTGTGACCAGGGAAATGAGACAGAGGACTACGACTGCAAGTGCTGGTAAGTCTGAAAGTGCAGAAGGGGGAAGCTGTGGGAGTTCACCTGGACTTTTTCCTGCAACATTGTGAGTACATCCACTGGGAAGGTATGACAGTTAATTTTGTATGGCAACTTGACTGGGCTGAGGGATTCCCAGATAGCTGGTAAAACATTATTTCCGAGTGTGTCCGTGAAGATGTTTCCAGAAGAGATGAGTATTTGAATCAATGGACTGAGCAAAGAAGATCACCCTCCATAATGTCAGCAGGTATCATCCAATCCATTGAGGGCCCAAATAGAACAAAAAGATGGAGGAAGAGTGAATAGGCTCTCTGCATGGGCTAGGACATCCACCTTCTGCCTTCCTATGTTGGTGCTCCTGGTTCTCCAGCCTGACAGCTCTAACCAGGATTTACACCATTGACAAGCCCCTCACACCGACTTTCAGGCCTTTGGACTCAGACAGGAATTTCTACCATTGGCTTCCCTGGTTCTTACACCTTGGAATGAATTACACCACCAGCTCTCTTGGTTCTTCAGCTTGTGGATGGTAGATTGGGGGTCTTCCTGGCCTCCATAAGCACATGAACCAGTTCTTAGGATCAAAATCTCTCATTCTACCTCCCTTCCTATTCATTCTGCTTCCCTGGAGAATCCTGAGCAATATGGTAGGCTTCAGATAGGGCAGAAACTTGAGCTAAGTGGCAGAGGTTTAGGACATCTGCTGTGGGAGATGAAATGGAGACAACACAGGATATAGGACTGACCTGATAACCTTCAGTGGCAAGGCTATACATCCTGGATGCATTTTCCCTACTTTCCATTATAAAGGGTGAAATTCTTTTACTATGTCCCAAATTATAAATAATCTAAAAAACTAGAACATGACCAACTATGACACTTTTTGTAAAAACTGACCTGATAGAGGTCAAATGTTAAAGGACAATTGAGAGCGTGTACTAATAACTTCTTAGGGATAAAAAAAAAAAACACATCTTAAAAGTAGAGATGTGTCAAAGACCTTGGCCATAAATACAGGCCTAGTTTCACAGAATTCTGCCTATATTCTCTTTAAGTGTATTCAAAGAGCCCATAATATAACATTTGGACTTTAAAGAGAAGGAATAGGGAGTGGTTAGGACTTTCTATGTTAAAAACCCTCTAAACTCACATCCCTTCCTTCACTTACCCTATAGCTTCACAGCCCCCAAGGAAAAGTAATGCTGTCTTTCTGCTTCAGAGAACAGGCTATTACATCTTGCTGCAAAGAAATTATACGCCCTACTTGATTTGTGCTTTAGAATGGTATTTGTGCTCAGACATTTTCTCCTTTGGGCATTTCCTCCCCCACACAGGTAGCTTCCAGTCCATGTCTTATGCAGACAGGACCACTAGCCCAAGGAGTTGAGTAAAGCATTCCTTTGAAGAGGATGACTCTTGGCCCACTGAAAAAGACCACAGGAAGGTTGGACTGTCAACGTCACTCATCTTCCCTTCTCCTACCTGTTACTACGGCACCTCGGTTGTGGGTGATAAATGTGGTGGTCAAAATGACTTGTTCTGATAGTATTAGGAGCTACTCATTGGAACAAAATATATACAAAGAGAGAGTAGTTAAAGACCATGGTCTATGGAGTCATGCAGATCTGGGTTCAAATCCCAGCTCCACAATTTACTAGCTAGTTGGTCTTGGATGAGTAAATTCAAATTTATGCTCCAAATCTCCATTTTCTCATCTCAGACCTGAGGACAAATAATAAGAGCAACCTCACAATATTGTTGGAGGGAATCACAAAAGGTAATGCATGGAAAGCCTTTCCATGGTACCTGGCACACAGTGGTGCTCCAGATTGTGCAGGTAAGTGAAAATAATTCAGTACCTCCTCTTGCCTGGGTTTCAGAAGGAAAAGTAACTTGTCCTTTACCTTTCCAGGCCCTCATGATAAACATGCAAACCCTTTCAAAGTGGACTGCTATGATTAAGAACTTGACCTCTGGACTCTACTGCCCCAGTTTGAATCCTTGTTCTGCAACTTATAATCTACCTTTCTAGGCTCCAATTTTCTTTAAATAAAGTCATTTATGTAAAGCACAGTGATTGGTATATGGTCATGCTAAAAATGTAGGCAATTGATATTTTACTGAGTATGTTCACTCTTAGCTCATGAAGTAAAGATGACATTTTCCGGGGACAGTCTGACAAATTCTAGATTTCCCAACAATAGTGTCCAGAGCCCTGCACCATACTCAGTTCCATGCTAGCAGCCAAACTCACATCAGGATGGTTAATTCTTTGGCTTCTTAGATAGGGAGTTTCTAATTCCTCAGGGAATGAAGAAATAGTTTGGCCATGCTGGAACAATCTGTGACGGATTCTAGAAAATGTGAACCCCCTCCTCTGCAATGGTGGTTTTCACAGAATGGGTGAGAGTATTTACAGAAATAGCACCTAAATGAAAAGTTTTGCCTGACTGAAAAGCAATCTATCCTCTCACTCCCTGTCAGGTCGCCTTTCTGATTTATAAAGATCCTTTCTAGAAGATCATGATATCTGGCCTTTCTTAAATATTTGGCTGTGCCAATTCCTACAGGACTTTAGTATTATAATTCTTCAGAGTTTCGGGATGATTCACCTGATGCATTTTGTGCTCTTGGGAATGAGTCTGCTATTTCTGAAAATCTCTTATCTCTGTTAGGCCAAATGAATACCATTTGGCAACGTATGTCTATAATGTACTAACAGCACTCAGGTGGTCTAAAAGTTGGCACATCCCTTAAATGCCTAACTCATTTCCCTACAAGTCATTTATAGTGTTCAAACAAAATCCATCCAAAATGAAACCAAAGAATGGTGCCTTTTCACAGAAAACAAAACCTAGGACCACAGGTCTACAGCACAGATTTCTCAAACGGTAGGAGAGACCTGAATGGTAATATTTCACAAAATATTCTAGTCATGAAAGCTTCTTCATGATATGCCAACTATGCAGAAACAAGAAAATCAGATCCAAAGAACGCTGCTAAGGGAAGGAATCAAACCACATAGCCCAAGGCAGCTATTTCTTACTTTATCTAATAAAATGCTTTGATCTTGGAAAGTTGTATATAGCTCAATGCTTATTTAAATATATTTTGCAAAGGCCTTACAAATCAATCTTGCAGTGGATCCATTAGTAAAATGAATAATTACTCCCATTTACCTCTTCTACAAATTCTAATGCTTGAATAGTAATACTTAAAGTGGGATTTACTTATGACCCAGGAGACCCTAGCTTAATAGCTATGAACCAAGAGCAACTTTTATTTCAAGATTGCATTATGGTTCTAAACTGGTACACTGGTATATTAATGCATAGGAAACTGAAAGACAAGCCATAAGCTGTGACACATAGAATAGCATAGTGGTGAATATGTGATATATAGCCTTCTCTATGTGAGAGTGTACTTCCTGTTTAATTGGCTGCACTTTAAAATTCAGCTGATCTCAAAGGAAGTCTTCCAGTTACCAGAGCATGTTGTGATGTTAGAAGAACTTGCGTGCAAGCTAGAAAGAAGCAATGAATACCAACCACCTGGAAGCTTCCAGTGAACAGACTGACACGTTCTATGGTCCTGGTGGTCTGATTGCAGTGATTGCAACTTCACAGCACCTGGCTATTGAAGGACTCCCTTGAAGTGGAAAGACAATGGAAGAATGGTAAGGGTTGTTGATATAGAAGTGAAGATAGCAAAAACAAAAAGGAAGATGGCAAGAACTAAAGAGTTTTCATTGGACGGAGGTACCTTGTAATTGCAAGAACAACTTCATATGCATAAAATAAGAATGATATAAGACTCTTTGGCAACTTTAATATTCCAAAGCACAGTATAAATCTCCAGGGCAGGGATGTGGCAAGCAGCTGTTTCTAAGTTTTTACACTTGGGACCTTTCCTAGGGGAGCATTTCATGTGGGTAACATATTTGCTGTTCTTTTTTTTAAAAAATATTTTATTTATTTATGAGAGAGAGAGAGAGAGAGGAAGAGACACAGGCAAAGGGAGAAGCAGGCTCCATGCAGGAAGCCTGATGTGGGACTCGATCCTGGGTCTCCAGGATCGGGCCCTGGGCTGAAAGTGGCGCTAAACCGCTGAGCCACCCGGGCTGCCCCATATTTGCTGTTCTAAAGACAATCTTAATAACAATAATAACTAGCATTTACTAAGTGCAAGGACAAAGTATGTGAAACTCAGGAACCAGTCTAAAAACATAGTGCCAAGATGGGCCTCATGAAATAGTTTAGGATGTGGGGTTCCTGGGTGGCTCAGTCGATTGAGCATCTGCCTTCAGCTCAGGTCGTGATCCCAGGGTCCTAGGATGGAGCCCCACATTGGGCTCCTTGCTCTTCGGGAAGTCTGCTTCTCCCTCACTCTCTCAAATAAATAAATAAATAAAATCTAAATAAATAAATAAATAAATAAATAAATAAATAAATAAATAAATAAATAGTTTAGCATAGTGGCAACAAACTGATGAGGGCTCTGAGGTCCATTTATACATGACAATGGCTGGACTGGCTTATGGATGGGCTGATGGGTTAAAAGATCCAGAGCTGAACTTTCATTATCTTTAACAATGATAATAATAAAATAGTTCACCTTTATCGATCACTTGCTATGTTTCAGGTACTATGGTCAATCAGTCCTCAAGAGAGCCCTATGGGATCCCTGGGTGGCGCAGCGGTTTGGCGCCTGCCTTTGGCCCAGGGCGCGATCCTGGAGACCCAGGATCGAATCCCACATCAGGCTCCCGGTGCATGGAGCCTGCTTCTCCCTCTGCCTGTGTCTCTGCCTCTCTCTCTCTCTCTCTCTGTGACTATCATAAATAAAAAAATTAAAAAAAAGAGAGCCCTATAATTTCAATCCTAGTATTGTCTCTATTTCCCCCTCGTGTGCCACAATCACTCAGCAAGTGTCAGGGAGGTCAGAGTGAAAGCCAGGTCTGCTCCACAATGAGTTCTGTGTTCCTTCCATTCCACTACAGCTGTCTCTCATGAACACACTGGTGAAGACAAATCCTGAAGGGCCTGTAGGATGTCATGTACAGTGGTTTATGCTGTAGTTAATTGCACCCAGCAGAAGGCACTAGGAGAAAATGATATATATGAGTGGATTCTCACAGCAGAGAATTAAAAATACAAAAAAATACAATCAGCAACCCAAATGTTTTTAACCTGAAGTAACCTGCAAGCAAATTCTATGTGGAGTCTAATTGCCTTGATAAAGTAATCAATCTATTGTTCACTCTGCATTTTAAAATTTCCATTAAGGTAAAACAGCACTCAAGAGACAGACGTTATTGTACAACACATTCTGTGAAAGCCTCTTGCTAGTAAGACAAACATGCCCTTAATAGCCTTGCGTAACACATAGTATTTTCCAATCCTGAGAAGTATTCTTTTGTGCATCGAGAGGTAGCAGAAGGTTCTATTTACTTGATATGCCATGCTGCTTCATCTCTAACATAGCAACATTGCAGTCTTCAATGGAGAACTTGTGCCTACTATGTGCCAGGAGGAAGACACAGGTCCTGCCCTCTTTGGGAAGACAAAAGGCAGTAGTAAGGCCTAACATGGAGGGAAATCGATAAGGACAGACTAATCCCAAGAGGCCTCCGAGTGGAAGTGTTGGGAACAGATCTGGGAAAGCAAAAGCTAAGGTTGGATTTGAGCAAGGCTTTTAAGAATTTTGAACCTGACTGACTTTGAACTTATAGGGATGATGTCCACAGTGAAAGAAAATGGAAAGATCTTCAGGGTTTTTTTAAAGTCCAGAGATGAAGATACTCAAATCAGATCTGCTATTTATGGACAAACAGATTTGAATGCATATGTATGCAGCTACTATCTTTAGAGCTAATAAGAGATTTACCAAAGCAGAGTTTTATGCATCTAGTATACCTATTACTCTAGATAAAATTATTTTGTATATAAAAAATACACATTTAAATGTAGTCACATCTTAATCAACAATTCAAGTCACCAACCTAGGTGATACCTCAGATGGAGGAGCTGACATATCAGAAGAGCAGTTTAGATCCCTTGTCGTTCAAAATTCAAATCAAATTGTATTTTTAAGGGGATCCCTGGGTGGCTCAGTGGTTTAGCGCCTGCCTTCGGCCCAGGGCATGATCCTGGAGTCCCGGAATCAAGTCCCACGTCGGGCTCCTGGTATGGAGCCTGCTTCTCCCTCTGCCTGTGTCTCTGCTTCTCTCTCTATGTCTATCATGAATAAATAAATAAAATCTTTTTAAAAATTGTATTTTTAAGTACCTACTTTTCTCTAGTTCTGCCTCACTCAACTGAGCCTCAGTTACCTGAGGTATAAAATTGGGATAAAATATGCCTACATTAAAGGATTGATAGAGATATCAGAGAAACTTGACATGGCATTTACTTGGCCTGGATGGGCCTTCAAATAAATAGCGGCTATGGTTACTGCTGCTCCCGGGCCAATGCAAGGTGCTGGGGACAGTGGGGAGGAGACATAAGATTAGAGAGCCTACCTTGAGGTGATATTCCCCAAGGTTCTCTCATTTCCAATCAACCTGGCATGTCACTCTGGTTTTCTAACCATTCCTTAAACTCCTCTGTCCCTGAAACCACCAGCATTTGGAACAGTTGTAGGAATATCAGAGCAGGTGTGGTACTCACAGAGGAGTGGTGCTGGTTCTCTGGATGATAGGCTGTCATCTGGAAGAAAACTAGGTCATTCGGAAGACTCTAAAACTTAGGTGAATAAACGTCCCACCATTATACCTAATGCTCACCCAGAATTAGTTTACACACTGGGAGGATATGGGTTGTTATTCAATTTCCAGCAGAAACAGGAAAACATGGGAGTAGATGGATGGTAAAATTTGATGTGTCCAAGTCCCCCTGCCTCTATGTACTTCTGCTTCTCCACAGGGGAAATTGTAATGAAACAGTGGGGTTCAAAATGAAACAGGGAGAGAGAAATGAAAGAATACCTGGCTACTTTCAGAACAGAGCCTCTCCCGCACCTCCTACATATGCTCACCATGTGTCTGGAAGAGACGGAAGGGGATGCAAGGAGAGCATAAATGCCAGGACAGCCCCAAGATGAGGGATGGGAAGTTGAGGAGTGATGTGAAGTTTGATGCCTGTGATTCTGAGCCAGGAAACAGAGGTGTGAAGTCCAGTGGCTAGCAAGCTGTGCTGGTCTACCTACCAACCTACCAACCTACCAACCAACCAACCAACCAACCATTCTCTCTGCTCCCAGCTTTTGACTGTCTGTGTGAAGGGATCCTCTTTGCTCCAAAGCACTTCTCCACAATAGGGTACAAATATGAGGTTCTTTACATGAGGGCCATGACCACATTAGGTCCCTGAGGTCCAGTTTAGAAGAACTAAAGGGAGGGGTTAACGGGTCACCTCTTCTAGGTAGGTCCTAAAAGCCCCCCTTGTGGAGAAAGCAGAGCATTGCTTAAGCAGCACATTCAGGTTTGAACCTCAATTACTCCATTTTCTAATGGTGTGATATTGAGCAAGTTAGCTAATTTGATCATATGAATTAATTTTTGACATGAAGACAGTCAAGTACTCAGAAAATGTTACTCCTCCCTATCCCTACCCCAGTCCATGCCTAGGCTTCATTCTTCTCAAAGCTAGCCCAGAATCAAGATCACCAGCTTTAGCAAGAATCTGGAAAAGGAAAAGCCCATGGCCATCAGCATATAGACCATGGAGTGCTCTAGCTTTTGATCCATGAAGGCCCACTTGAAGGTAGCAAACACTTGAAACTTATGAAATCATACACTTTGACAAAATCTATTAATCCAAGTTACATCCTGACTATACATAAATCTGTTAGGAAACCTAGGAACCTACTGATTCTTATTTTATATATCTGAGATATTTAAAACAAGAGAAATCAGTACATATTCAATCTATTTTTGTTTTCATTTTACAGAAAAAGATATGGAGACCCAAGGAAGGAAGGGATCTTGTCCAAAGTTATATAACCCACCAGGGGCACTTTACTATGATAAGGGAATAAAAGCAAAGCTAAAAAACAGGAACTAGATAAACCACAAATGCTTTTGAAAAAAAAATTAAGTTAGCTGAGAGGTAAATTTAATTCTGTTCTTTGTCCTTTATAATATTAATTTTTCTGAACTTTGATGAGTTTAATTTCTGTATATCCCCTAAAATATTATGCAAGGCTTCACAAAATTCCTTTTTTCCTGATCTCATGTTTGTTGCTGTAAAGGAACCAAGAGGATAAAGGGAAAAGTTGATAGTACATCTTCTAGGGTTGTTTTAAGGACCCCAAGGGAAGCAACAAGCCCAGTGCAGCCAACGTTAGTTGAGTCTTAATGGTTAGATTTAATGTTCAAAACTTTTTGAATTCTCAACTAGATATGAAAACATGTAAAAAAAATATTTAGGAATACTTTCACCTCTGCTCATCATCAGCTCTGCTGAAGAGAGTGGACTGAACAGAAGCTTTCTAAAAGGACCACAATGAAAAGAACTTTCTGAAGTCGGTTGTAGCTGAGCCTGGGCCCTTTACACAAACTGATTCATACTACTTTTTATATGTCCAGATCTCCCAGAGAAGACTCCAGGAAAAACCAAGTAGGTACTCAATGAATGACCATGGAATCATTCGTTTAACCAGAGGCCTAAGTTTTCTTCTACCAAATAACTGCATTCAATTTTACTGAAATGTCTTCTAAATACTTTACAAAACTTGAAAAGCTTTTGGAGAGGTGGGGGAAAGATTGGGAGGGGTGACGCAGAATTTGGATTAAGTTCTCCAAGGAAGGAGAACACTGGTCGTGATTAAATGGAAGCATTTGGACTGGCTCTTAAAGAAAGAGTAATTTGTAGACCTTATCTTTCTTATTTACATTGTTGTTATATAGCCCAGTGGTTCTTCACAGGGGATGTCTCTCCTCATGGGACATTTGGCAATGTTGACAGACAGTTTTTGTCACAACTCTGGGGAATGCTACTAGCATCTAGTGTGTGGAGTCCAGGACAGCCCCTGAAGACAAAGAATTATCTGGCCCCAAAGGTCAGGAATGCCAAGGTTGAGAATCCCTATTCTAGCTCAACACGAAGGCTGGCATGACATGACCGAATAAAAAAAATAGTTATGTCAACTACTTCTTATAGCAGGATAGAAGCATTAAAAAATATACCCACTGGGTTCTCACTTGGTTTCCCACATTAATTTGATATCATTTTTAATCCAGTGTCATTCATTACCAAGTATTGGAATGTGTTGGCTGATTTGTTTAGATCCTCCATGTAGAAAAAATTAGGCTTGTTTAGATCCTCCATGTAGAAAAAATTAGGCACCAGTGCACAAGGATGATGGATACTACCACTTGGAGTACTCTAGGGGTGTGGGTCCATTTCTGATTTTTCCACTGTTCACTCCTCTATAGCCAGCGGGAATGATACTAAACAGGAGAGAAGACAAAGTTCACATTATGTGTTAAATCGAACCTTCTTCCTCCTGTGTGCAAAGATATAGCTCCTTCCTCTTTAAAGCCCTTTCTCAAGGCCAACAGACAGGGAGAAAAGGTTGACAGGTACCAAATGGTTTGACAAGCCATAGAGATATATAGTCTCCTTGGTTAGCCTCCTTGTTCCACTACTGAGACCCCACCCACATTTTATGGTACAGATTGCTGTCTCAGCACAGATTAAATTGAGATGCAGGAAGGAAAGTTAGCACTAGATAGGCTAAGGACGGGATCCCTGGGTGGTGCAGCAGTTTGGCGCCTGCCTTTGGCCCAGGGCGCGATCCTGGAGACCTGGGATCGAATCCCACATCGGGCTCCCGGTGCATGGAGCCTGCTTCTCCCTCTGCCTGTGTCTCTGCCTCTCTGTGTGTGTGTGTGTGTGTGTGTGTGTGTGTGTGTGACTATCATAAATAAATAAAAAATAAAAAAAATTCAAAAAAATAGATAGACTAAGGTCAAAATTGAATGCTGATAGGAGTAGGTGCATGAATGCAGTATTTTCTACATTTTCCTGTCTTGGTAAAAAGGGTACTGAACAAAAAAGGGTTTAGTAACTATAGCCTCTGATCTTAGTTTAGAAATGAGTAGCTGCCTAATATAGTCTTAATTAAGGGGTGAGCCAAGTACAAGGCTTCTTTCAAAACAAACTTTTCCCCCAAAACCCTGTGGACCAGCCTGCACTATGAAAAGCTAATTAAAATTTTCTTTTCTCATCCTAGAAACACAAAGCTTCTTTTGACTCTCTAGAGGCCACTAAGGAAGACTTATTTGACCTTGGACAAGGGGACAACCTATACAGAAAACTGTCGTCCAGTTTTGCATGGGAAGTTAACATTTCCTTGGGATCCAAATTTGCAAATCCTAGGTGACAAATCAGCTCAAATATATAGACTCGATATCATATTGTCAACTCAACAGTTCTTTACCACAAAACTGTGTATTTGTTCTTTTTAAACATTAGCTCTTCGATTCAGCAAGAAACCTTCCCTACTAGACAAAGAATCAATTTCCATAGTCTAGCAAAAGTGCACATCTTTGTAAAGTTGGCAGAAAACGTGCTGCATTGGAAACTCACATAATGTCATCCTTGATTGCAGCATATTAATACAACTCCAAAGTGTATCTGTTTTTAAATACTGAACTCAAGAGGCAATTTACTTTTAATTTGAATTCCCGGTGGTCCAATATTTTGAGGCTATTAAAAAATATTGAGCAAACTTAACTACATTAAAAAGGACAAACAACAAAAGAATAAATCAGTCTTGGCAAAGACTTAAAACTTTAGATGCATTATGGAGAAGAAAAATCAATGACATCTTTATAAAGACCTACTGCTAAAGGAATAACAGGTATGATATAATTCCTCCGCACTCCATCCTATCAGGAGTCATTCTAACCAAGTGCACTTCAGTGATTTATGCCAGTTATTTACTAGTGTGAGAGAAGTGGAGAGATACCTGCTCTATATTGAAATGAATTGGGCCACAAAATCTAGATGTTAAAAGGGATATATAAGAGGCTTGGGGCACCTGGGTGGCTCAGTTGGTTGAGTGTCCAACTCTTGATTTTGGCTCAGGTCATGATCTCAGGGTTGTGAGATCGAGCCCCATGTCAGGCTCCACATCCAGCATGGAGCCTGCTTAGGGTTCTCTCTCTCCCTCTTCTTCTGCCCCTCCTACTCCTAAAAAATGAATATATGAGTGGCTTACAATAAATTAGTACCTCCGCACTGCATTCTGCTCCACTAATCTATCTCTACTTCTTAAAGCTTACTCTTCCCTTGGCTTCCTTATTCCCCTTTTTTCCTTTCTTTTACTTCTGGGAGTCTCTTCTACAGCACCTTCAAATACTGGTATGCTCCAGGGCTCACTTCTCTGCCTATTTTCCCTCCCTAGGGGATCTCTTCTGCTCTTGGGTTTTAATACCATGCCATGGGTGGCATGTCTGCCACCAACCTGGAACTCATTCTTAAGCCATTTGAAGGCAGGACCCGGTAGTGTCTGATATGTAAAAGTTGCTTGGTAAGTGTTAAATGAATAAACAAATGAAACATAAAAATGGGTTCACAGGACTTCAGTTGAAAACATGTGCAGGAGCGGAGTTGTCCTAGATGAGCCCATCCGAGAACCGTCAAACCATCCTGACTCAGCGGCTGACCACAAATGTATGCATGAACTCAGTCTAGAGCAGCAAAACCTATACATGGCCCTAGCCAGCCTACAGATGATGAGAAAGAATAAAATTGTTCCTGTTTTAAGCCTGTTTTAGGATGACTTGAAATGCAAAGAACTAACTGATAGACTAGTTCAGTCTGCCTTCCCTTCCAGTCTTTCCACCTCAAGGGCAGAGAGTGCCCCTATTCAATGCTGTGCCTAATAACCAGCAAAATTATTGGCTTGTATAACACAATAAGTTTCTTTTTTTTTTAATTTTTTTTTTAATTTTTTTTTTATTTATTTATGATAGTCACAGAGAGAGAGAGAGGCACAGAGACACAGGCAGAGGGAGAAGCAGGCTCCATGCACCGGGAGCCCGACGTGGGATTCGATTCCGGGTCTCCAGGATCGCGCCCTGGGCCAAAGGCAGGCGCCAAACCGCTGCGCCACCCAGGGATCCCAACACAATAAGTTTCTATCAGCAAATGTATTAATTCTGCTAATGGTGACTGAAAGTGTTGTCTGCCACTTGCTGCCTAGAATTAGGGCAAATGGCTGGTTCAACTCAGAATATCAAAATTGGTTATTTGAAGTAATAATAAATGTTATTGAGTATTTATTGTTGACAGACACTGCTCTGCCTATGGCATCTATTTTAACAAAGCTTATTCTATAGGGATGAAATAAAGGATGGATGTTTAAATGGGTCATAATTGGGAAGGGAGACAGACCTCTTTTAAAACACTGGTAACTGCTCCCAAAGAAATAGCTGTCCTAGAATAAAAGGTTCCCAAACTATCATGATTTGCTTTGGGGATTTTTTTTTCCTCCCTCAGTAAATATTCTGGATATATTTAGCCAATTATCCACTAAGTGAACAGCTAACCATGCATGCCAATTAGAAATTTACTGAATCAGTTCATGAACCTTCTAACACGGATACAAAATGCTATCTTCTTGGAGAAAAATTAAGCGATTATAGAGGAAAAGTGGCAGAAGAAGGAACAAAAGAGAAAAAGTAAGTAGCTCGAAGTGTCTATTACCCTTACTTTTTGAAATGCCCTTTGTTCCTTCCTTGTTGCATGAAAAGAAAGAGATTTTGTTCACAGCCTGAGGCAGCCTGCTAGACAAATGGCCTCACTGTGTGAATGGCCTGCTTGAGTCCACATTATCCCACAGAGGTCTGTGATTAGGCTGTGCATTGCTGGGCTGGCTGTCTCCTAGAAAGGGCTCCAGTAGAGGGACCACGTGAGCTCTACTATTTGTGTTTTTCTCAATAAGCTATTTTAACTAGAGATGTGCATACGTGTGTGTGTGCATGCATGTGTGGGCTCACACCTTTTTCGAATGGCAATTAGCAACCACAAGGGGCATATTTCACTTGTCCCAGTGTGCTGTGTTTCTGGAAGGGGCAAAGTCAACAGTGTCACCATAAAGGACAATAGCAGATTTCTGATTGAGTTGAACCCGGACAGCTCTGGCTACATGGAGATCCTCAGTCAAGGCTCTGCACCAGATCCAGGAGAGAGGGACAGAAGGACAAATAACCCCATTACAGACATGTCTGTCCCTGTAATCTCCCTGTATCTACAGATAGACTACTCTAAAAAGGGGGCCACCTTTGGCACACAAGATTGCTCTCCTCCAAGGTGGTTGCAAAAATCCAGCATCAGAATGGAACCCCTGAGTTCCCACTGGGAGTGTTCAAGATGGATGGTCTCAAAATGGGCTTTATCTGTGTGGATCCCACCTCAGAAACATGGCACTCTTAGAACCATACATCACCCTTTCTCTTTTCTTGGGGAGGCGGCTCATGGCACAACCAGTAAAGGCTGCTTTATGGTCTAGTGGCTCCATGAGGAAAACTATGGCTCTAAAGCATTGTTTCATTTAAGGAAGTACTACAGGAAAAATGACCTACAGTTAGTAGACGTGAATATAGGGAACAAAGGACAAGAATGTGTGAAAAATCCAATGATACTGTAATAGCATTGTATGGTAACAGATGCTACCTACACTTGTGAGCACAGCATAACGTATAGAGTTGTCAAATCACTATGTTGTACATCTGAGCCTAATGTAACATTGTGTGTCAATTATACCTCAATAAAAATAAATCAACAAGTAAAGAAATCTGGGGGATGAAAAGTATAGCACAGGAAACGTCAATATTGTAATAACACACAGTGACAGATGGTGATTGCACTTATTGTAGTAAGCACTAAATAATGTACAGAACTGTGAATTCACCATGTTGTACACCTGAAACTAATATAACATTGTATGTGAACTATACTTCCATTTAAATAATAAAGTCCAGAAGGAAAGAAGAGAGTGCATGAAAGATTATCCAAATTCAAAGAAGGCAGTGAAAATTTCAAAACAAAACAAAATAAAAGTTAAAAACAAGAAACATGTGACAAATCTCAAATATGGTGCTTTGTTTAACCCCTGGCCTCCTGCTTAGACCAGCATTCAAACTAGGTTGTAGAGAAACACATGACACATCTCCCAGTGTATGCACTGGGTATGTGTACTCTGTTGGGTGGTTAAAGACAGCTCTAGAGTTTTCTTCCAAACAGCACCTGTCACCAGCAGTGGACAGGATGGTGCTGAGCTCTTTTCTCATGCCTTGCACCTGAAAGGGGGAGTCAGAGGTCATGGTATAGAACAAGCTGAGGCAGCACAACGTAGAAGAAACCAACCAGGCTTGGGAGAGAAAAAGACTTGGCTTCAAATCCCAATTAAGACACTTATTAGTTGTATGACTTTGAGCAAGTTATTTCATCTCTCTGCACTCCAGTTTCCCCCACTGTACCCTTGAAGACTGATGACACCTACCTCATGGGTTGGGAAGATTAACAGTAATAAATCTGAAGTGCCTGGCATATAAAAGATGTTAAAAATTGATAGCGAAGCATCTCACCAAAGCACACTATAGAATGTCCTGAGCAGAAGGTATCACACAAATTCCTGAGACCTACTTCTTCATGCTTCTGGAGGGAAATGGACCATTTCACGCAGTCTCGCTCCTTGTGAAAGTCACACAGAACAATATCTTGACAGTGACCCAACCCAGTTTGGAAGGACTTTTTCTTCACGTGCCTTAAGTCAGTTCTCACCTTGTAATGAAGGTTTTATCATCCAGGGACTTATCGCAACAGATATTTTGTGAGATGATGTTTTGAGGTGGGAGGTCAGTTGGCCTGAGGGATTAATATCTGGCCTGCAGCTAAATAAACGTATACCAGCTCAGGGAATAAATCTGAATTCTGATACTGCAAGATATAAAGCATTTTGACCAAGTCAAATTTGATGAGAATTTGTCCTGTAAACATTTTAAAGTTAAATCTAGCTGTTTCTCTTTTCTCTGAAGAGCAAGGCACCTTTTAAGTCTATTGTTTCTCCGACGGCAGGCACAAGGTCCCTCCTGCTTACTTAGTATATACAGCAATTTGTCTCAATAAGAGGACACTGGAGTAACTGGAGAACAAAATGGAAGATATTTCTAGGTTCAGCCTTGTTATGAGATATAGTCTCTTGTAATTTAGAGACCACGGTCTTAGGAGTGAGACAGGCAGCATTAGAGTATTGGCTCTACCACTGCCCACTCGGGTGACACTGGACAAGTTATTTCACTTCTCTGACTCTTGGTTTCCTCATTCATAATACAGAGAGAAAAAAAAATACCTACTTTCCAAGGACTGTTGTGAGAATTAGTGTTAGATAAAATGCTTGGCACATAGTAAATTCTGGATAACTGTCAATTACTGTTTTTATTATCATTTACCTTAGGCTAGAGAGTAGGGCTCCAACAAGTGATGAAAGAGAATTCATTGCTAATATCCAGACCTCCAGGTAATCCTAATCTTATGGAATTGGGCAAGTCTTAATAACATTCCTGTCAATGGTGGCAATTTTATTGAGCTGAGAAAAAATTCAGCAATACAATCAGCTCTTTAATACTTCGAAATGACCTTTCCTCATTTCTACCATTACAGGTGAAAAGCATCTCCCGACTTAAAGAAAGGAGATGAGGCCAAGTAACCTGTTTATGTTTTCTACCTAAGGACAGTTTTATCGCATTCAAAGTGAATTCAGCTATTCATTGAAGAGAGAATAGAGAGAGAGAGCTAATCACTATCTTCTTTTTTTGTGTGTCCTAGATTAAGTCATCACACCCTTAAAGCTAAGGGACATTTCACCTACTTCTTTTGAGTGCTGCACTACGTCCAACTCTAGGCCCACGGAATTAACAAATAACTCCTGAGTTCCTTCCACATATGGCAACTCCTTTTCATAGCATAGCCTGAGAATGGAGTGTGGATAGCATTTTAGTCCTTTAAACCTAACATGTCTCTTCTGCACTTAAATTGCTGTTAGACAATAAACTCACATGGAAGGCAAGATGGTAAAAATGGAACATATGGAGAAGCCACGGAGGGAAAGGGGCATGAGCTTCAGAGGGCAGAAAAACGGGGTTCAAATCAATTCTTGTCATTTAACAAGGAAGTGACTTAACCTTTCCGTACTTTAGTTTGCTTATCTGTAAACTGTTGGTAGCAGCCCCTACCGTACAGAGATTTTGTGATGATGCCTCTAAGGTTGCTTCGCACAGTGTTCTCATATGGAGGAGCAGCTAAGTGGAACTGTACTTTTTCCCTTCTTCTGTGGAGATCTGGTCTTCCAGCCAACATACACTTGTCGCTTCCAAAGCTGGATGGGCTTGAAGGATGACCTGGAGCTGTTCCAAGAATATATATCTTAAAATAGCTGGGGCTCGTAAGTAGAAATATGCTAGCACATGGGTGGAAGTGGACATGTGATTTTGATGTGTTGGAGTGAGTGTGGATATCAGCTGTGAAGCAAGACAAGGGTAAGTGTTGATAAAATGCAGGATATTATACCTCTTGTTCTGCACTTTCCCATGGGCATTATTCAAGCTGCGTATTCTGGAGCACACTAAGAAATGCTGTAGAGTATAACAAATGAATAGGAATCAATGTAGGCTAGGCAGGATTTAGAAACATGGATAGCAATTAAAATCTCCCGATTGTGTCAAATTCTTCAGCACATACATGCTGCTGTAAGAATTTTATGCTGCAGGAGCTGGTGATGTCTGCACGATAGGAGGGCAATGTCCTGATGATAACAGCCTCTCATGTAACTCAGGGACAGACACACAGGTCATGAGCAGTTTGAACCAACTTTTGCAATCTCACCGAGAGCAGGAACAATCAAGCAAAGAAGTAATAGTACTTTTCTGACATATGATACACCCTTCTTCTCCATCTTCTTCTTCAAGTGCACTCCTATGTCGTCCCAAGAAACTCTTCCATTTGCATTTGCAAGCTGAATTGTAGTTTGAGAAGACACATGTTGCAACAATTGCTTGCAAGAAAGGATGTTGGTCACAAGGTGGCAGATTACCATGCTCCTACGGAGAAGCCTGATTAATTCATCTAAAAGCAGAGAGTGGCAGAGGCAAGAGAACTTCAGAAAGGGGTGTGTGCCAATAATGAAGCAGCAGAAAGAATTCAAGGAATCAATCCCATCTACAATTGTACCAAAAACCATCAGATACCTAGGGATAAACTTAACCAAAGAGGCAAAAGATCTGTACTCTGAAAACTATAAAACACCAATGAAAACAACTGAAGATGACACAAAGAAATGGAAAAGCATTCCATGCTCATGGATTGGAAGAACAAATGTCATTAAAATGTATATAACTACCCAAAGCAATCTACACATTTAATGTAATCCCTATCAAAATATCAACAGTATTTTTCACAGAACAATCCTAAATTTGTATGGAACCACAGAAGACCCCGAATAGCCAAAGCAATCTGGAAAAAGAAAAGCAAAGCTGGAGGTATCACAATTCCGGAGTTCAAGTTATATTACAAAGCAGTAGTGATCAAGATGGTATGGTAGTAGTACAAAAACACACACAGATCAATAGAACAGAATAGAAAACCCAGGAAAAACCCATAAGTATATGGTCAATTAACTTACAATGCTGGAAAGAATATACAACAGGAAAAAGACAGTATCTTCAACAAATGGTGTTGGGAAAACTGGATAGCAACATGCAGAAGAATTAAATGGAGCACTTTCTTATGCCACACATAAAAATAAATTCAAAATGGATGAAAGACCTAAATGTGAGGCAAGGCACTATTAAAATCCTAGAGGAGAACACAGGCGATCTCTTTGACATCGGCTTAGCAACTTCTTGCTAGATATGTCTCCTGCGGCAAGGTAAACAAAAGCAAAAAATAAACTATTGGGAATCTCATCAAAATAAAAAGCTTCTCACAGTAAAGGAAACAATCAACAGAAAGGGGTGTGTGTGAGTGCGCATGCATGTGTGCGTACGCGTGTGTGTTGCGAATGATGGATACCTTACATGGCCACAAGTTCTAAAGGTCATATAAGTGCTGGCTGTCCAGCAGTGCCCTCTCATCACAGGGCACCTCCTAAAGAGGCCCATGCAATCAGCACGATAAGAATTCTGAATTGACAGTTGACATCACACTCCAGACCTTATGCCAAGGTGATTTTTCCTAAGGCAGTGATCCCAACCCTGTTAGCACATTAGAATCACCTGGGGAGCTTTTTTAAAACTACCTCTGCCAAGAGAGATTCTATAGGTTTCTGTTTGGAAAAGTTATCAGTTAAATGGTTGGTTTTGGTCTGATGGGCTCAGGCATCAATACTATTCCAAAGGTCCTCGGGTGATTCCAGTGTGTAGCCAAGGTTGAGAATCATCTAAGTAATCTAAAGCAGCATCACTCAAAAGTATGGTCCACAGACTTAGTGCTGATCTGTGAACTATGTCACTACACACATTTTTTATTTCATTCAACTAACATTATTTTTCACAGCAAGACAGTAATACTTTCTTGATGAAGAAAGCACTGCATTGGTTTATATTCTGGCACAAGCTCCTTATCTCATCATTGACTTGTAACAAATAATTTCAGACCCAGCACTGATCCGTGGAACCCCGCTTTGAGGAGCTTTCCTATCTTAGGAAAGGGTGGGGGCAGAGAGATAAAGAACAACATTCATTCCCAAAGTGTATTACTTGTCAAAGCCCAGCTGTGATGGGGAATAGCTGATGCTCAGTGGAGCCAGCATGGTGTTTCCCAAAGTGATTTGTGGGATGTTGATAGGAATTACGAACAAAAAGTGCTTGGTAGCTGGAAGATGTTTGCCCAAAGTCAGATTCCTGATTCATAAGGCTCCTCAAAACTTTTAATATATTCTTATGAATTGAGACCCTCTAAGAGTGGTGTGGAATTTAGGAAACACGCATTTGATCACAGAATCTGTCTTTTCACATAGATGTATGATCAATATTTCATGAAACATTAATTTGGAAAATATCGATCTGCTAATTATTTAAGAACATGTGGAAGAAAGTATAGTCAGTCCCCACAGTCTCTTCAACCAGGCAAGCAAGTTATCATTTAAAACAAAAGACAAAAAATAAATAAATAAATAAAACAAAAGACAGAGTAAAAAGTAGAATGGAGGCTACAGCACAATCTTAGGTATCTCCTTAACATGGTGAGGCCTTCATACATTAGGGTTGGGCTGGATTTTGGGAAATGGCTGAAAGTCATTCAGGCTATGTCTTTTTGGACAAAGGAACATAGCCTCCCTGGGTCCCACCATGCTGAGTCAGAATGGTATATTTTCTTAAGTGGTTTATCCACTGGCTCTGAAGATCAAACAAACAAACAAGAGGAGTTGCTGAGATATCAGACCCTCAGAAGCCATATACTATTAAACTACACTACTATTACTCAGAAATAATAGCTTTGATGGGGCAGTACCCATATGGCTGGATGAGGTTTTCAAGTATCGGCACTTAGATTTTCACTTCATTTTTTTTTTTATCAAAATCATCGCCATACACTGTCATTCATCCAAAAGACATTTCGGAGCATTTTCCCAGAGCAGTGTTCTTTTAAACATAAAAAAAACTTGCAATGGGTCATCAGTGTTGGCTTCATATAGGAGAAATATCTACCTTCGATACTAACAAAGGGAAACCGCAGGAAAACCTAACCGCCAGCTTGATGAAAATACCTAGGCTCAGGTAAGAAAGGAGGCCTATTGCTTTAAAAAGCGAATCATATTTTCTAGAAATGAATGGTTGCTAGTTTCCACTGCAAAGGCCAGCCTGGAGAGTGAGTTGAAATGCATGTAACTAAAAAGAGAATAATAAATGCCCATCCTGGCCTGAAATTGAATTACTGGCTGTTAAGTATACTTCCTTGATCAAATTATGAGTTTTCTAGAGAGTAGAAACTATCCCCAAAATATGATTTAATTTTGTTTGCTGCCGTAGGTGGGAAATAGGACACAAGAGAATGTGCCATTACTAGTCTCCTAATGTTTTAGGATATAAGTCGTCTATTAAGAAATAGCTGACATGCAACTGAGAGAAACACATTTGAATACCTTCTGGGAAGAAGATAGTATTTACTCATTACTAATCACCAAGGCCTTCAGATTTCTGGCTTTAATTTGTTTTCAATTTGGACCAGTTTTAAAATCTTTCTGGTGACTCTGCAATTAAGCTGCCATTTGCTTCAATGAGCAAAGAAAACCCTCTGGTGTCGTTTTGTCATCCTTCAGGTAATACATCAAAAGGCAAGGTGACCCTAAGTCATAGTTATTTTGAAATTAAAAGATTAAGAATAAAGTCTTTTATCTCTTCAGAGTCACCCAAACATATGACTCCATGTTCTTCTAATAGGAATATCCCTCAGTTCTCACCCTCAAGGGGACAGATATGGAACCGTCACATCCCTTCCGCAAGTCAAGACATTTTCAAGGTGTCAAGCATCAGAGGTTGCTTAGTTTTTATCATACTATTAATTCAAATAGTATTAGACCCATTTTTCTCAAAAGGCCAATTATTATTAAAAATGAGGAAGACACACGACAGGAGACAACAAAGTCGAAGAAAAAGTAAGGATGAAAATAAAGACATTTCCCTTTGTACGCGCTTTACTATTCTTCTACCCTCTTCCTCTCCTTCCATTTAGGCAAGACTAATGCTATTCATGGAGACATATTCTTTTTCGGGTGTAAAGAAAGCAAGCCAACATCAGAGCAACAGTCGTTGGCACTAGTTACAAATATGCCCCCTTAACATTTGGCACATAATTTTGCTTTCCTTTGGTTGGTAAAAGCTGCCATCCTTCATCACCACTCTTGAGCACAGATTCTCTTCTCCTCCAACCAAAGTCACTATGGTTGGATGCCTCTCTGAATTAAAAGGTTATAGATGCCCTGAGGGAGATGGAATATAAATATAAACAAGACTGTAAGAAAAAGGCCAAATGCTTGATCAAAAGACTGGGTGACAAACCCCCGAGCTCTGTAATATTTTTTCTACATTGTGTTGACTCCTTCAAATTTACTATTGTAAACAGGATTTTTAATCCTAAAAGCAAATACTGAAAATCCAGGATTTATTTCTCTCAGTAGATTTTCAACAGTATCGACCTGCAAGCCTGTATATCTTGGTATGATTCCTTTGAACAATCTTCAAACATCCATAAAAAGCCCTGAGACTGGCATTTAGGAAACAAGTATGAGGATAATAGGCTGGCTCTCAGAAGTTACTCAAAATCAGGGATTTCATTTTGGCACACATGACAATGAAAGGAAAGAATAAAAGCTACCAGACTGTATTTTCTCTTCTCAAAAGGCTCCTGGAACAGTAAGGAGAAAGATCTTGATAACAACCGCCACTCTCTGTGTGGCTTTTCTTATAACAAAGAGCGTTGCTGGTACTGAGCCACATTAGACTCTCAGATACTTGTATGTGCGTCTTCAGCCAAATTCCAGTACTCACATAAGATTACATCATAAGTGGTTTTTATGGAAATAATCATATCTCTCAAAATCACAAGCGTTTGGAACAGATTAAAGAACTTATTTTGGAATTGGCTGCTCAGAAATAGAAACCTGTTTTTGGCAAAGTGTGATTTGGCTTTAGTGTATCCTGAAAAGCCAGTGGGATAGTTCCATCCTTCAATGCATTGTTTCACATGGCTTCTGAGTGCCCTGGACAGGATATAAAAATACCTTTTAAAAGACAGATGACTGTGAACTGTAAATAAATGGTCTATACCAAGTCTCACAGGGATAATCTGGCCCTCACAAAGACATCACCGATCAAACAAAACACCAAGACTTTGTCTAAAATAATAGAAAAAGGGTTGGTCGATTTTTATCAATTCAGTAAGAATAAAATTAATTGCAACTTTATTGTAATACACATAAAGCTCTTTGACCTAATTTCATCATTTCTAAACTTACCCAATTCAAACTTTTATTTTCCTCCCAAATTTCAACGAAGGTTTCATTTTTCACTTGAGGGTTATATAAAAACCACCTCGTTAGAAGAGGTTATCCTGTCCATTGCCTTCACATGCCGTGAAACTGGTAGGTATCCACAGCCAAGGTCAGTTAAGGTCTCATGCTGTGGCCCAGAAACCATGTGAGGAACTCTCTTCAAAATGCTTCACATGGGAATAAAATGTTTCAAAGTATGGATATAGTTTACAGTTAAGACTCTATTTGTAAGAGGCCTTTTATTTCCACTTATTGCAATAACATGTTACAGCAACTATAAGAGAAAACTTAAGACTGTACTTTACAGCATTTAAAAACCAGTCTTGCAAAAATCTTCCAGGTTGCCAGAGTGACCACTGAACCCTTCCAAACCTGCAGTTCCTTCACCTCCTGGAAATGACGAGCTTTGGCATCCTACATGAAGCAAGCATGTTAGTTTCTTGGCAGAGTCTCCTTATTTATCCTAGACTGCTTCCACAGCATGATTGCTCTCACCCCATCTAAGATCTTCTGGACCGCTCTAATTTGTACAGAGATCAAGTGTTTTCATTTCAAGGTCTGGGTTTGCCATTAACTTCTGAGAACCTTGTTTGAAGGGGGTACAGTAAAAGTATAAACAGTATTCAAATGTCATTTCAGAAAGCCTGTAATGAGTCTAGTACTATTTATGAATAAGCCATAGGGGTAAGGAGGGAAATGTTAGCTTCACTATCCCAGAGGACCTGGAAGGAGAGCGAGATAAGGAAAATCTTCAATCTGAAAGAAGACAATGCCCATCATCAAAGTGTACAAGTGAAAGGATGATAGTCACATTAAAGCATGATGGCAGCCACTCAACGTGTGGATGAAATGAGAGATTAAAAACTATCCAAACCTTGTATAAGGAGTTTTACCACTACCCATTCCTAAAGAATTTTTCATATCTGAAAACATTCATAACAGTATGTATATACAATATGCTCCAGGTGATATTCTAAAAATTGACAGATCCTGCCAAAATTGTCTGTAGTAAGAAAGGGGATGAGGGTTTAAATGTATCCAACTGTATTTTTCTTAAGTGAGTACTGTTAAAATAATTCGAAGTAAGTTTCTGATTGCTTGACTGAATTTAACCAGGTGCTTCTCAAATTGCTTCTTTTTCTTCCTCTCACCCAATTCTGTTTTTCAGGCTGACATGCGAGTAGAAAAATAGTATAGTATCGGTCACACATATATTTAATTGTGTTATATATGTTTCACATATATGACTACATAATAAACGCTCTATATCTATAACACAGATACTGGTTTTATACTTGCAAATACACACATGTCATTTTAGAGAAAAGAAAGCAGAAAATATTGGAACGCATCATAAATAAGTAACTGTCACTCGTTGAAAGTTTTTGTTTCATGGAAGCATAAAGTCAAGTTGGTATCCTCTCTACCAAACCACCAAAAGATTCATTTTACTCACTGTAAAGGGTCATCATCTACATCTCCAGATGGGTTAAGTGTTAACATCAGAACTCATGCCCAAAGTAGACAGCTGGGATACCAAAGCATGGGTAAGAAACAAAGGCAAACATTCTATTCTAATGCGGAAATATAAAGAAACATAGTAAAATGTACACCGCTCCTTTTCTGCCAGTGAACATTTAAAACCCTCGTTGGAAGTGAGGGGAAGGGGGGCTCTGCGATGTAAAATATTGAGTCCAGAACTATGGACTAGAGTCAATCTGGAGTCGTCTCCTTCCACACCAAACTTTAAACAGAACCACGTGGCAGTTTTTCTAGGTCGGAAAGACAGTTGTAAGGCAGATACCCGAAATGTTGCAAAAGGGCAACCTGAAATAGGAACAAAGTCGCTTTTAGAAATCATACCAGCACCATTTATGGAGAAGTGTACATACACCCACTGCCAAAGGGAAGGTGCATTTTGTCACTTCCAATGTCACTCCCCGGTCAACTGCATCACTAGGATCTGCCCTGGAGGGAACACAGGCTGTTTTTACCATGAGGAATTAGCACACACAGGGGGCTTCTCAACTGGCACCTTGGGAGTTGCAATGTACACAAATGGCAAAGACCACATTTTGTCACGTGAAAAATGTTCCCGTTTGGTATGTGCAAAAAAAAAAAAAAGAGGGGAAAACAGGAATACTCTATCTAGACAGACGAGGTACTTTAGCGATAGATCCGCAGCGCGGATGGCGATGGCCACACTACCGACCCCACTTTAAGTACCAGCAAGTCGAATTTTCCACACCTGTCCTTGAGCTGCAAAGGGGGAAAAAACCCCACCAAACCACTCATGGTTTCCTGGAGGCATGCATTTCACCATGGCAAAGTGCAACGGGGCGTGCATTACATGAGACGGCAGGCCCGGCTTCAGCGGACTACGGAGATCGCGAGCATTCTTCAAGCACAATGCAGGAAGCTTTACGGAGCGGAGGAGAGCCCGAGAATTTGGAACCATCTTCTCACTCAGTCATTTGGGAAGTGTCATTCCTCAGCCCACTGCTGTCTCAGGAATGCCGGGTGATGGGACCCAGACGTGGCCAGAGGTTGGCTGTGGGAGCAAGCAATGTCGGCAGCCAGGATGGGGCAGCCGAACCCGGCTCAGCCACGAGAAGCAGAGGCTGCTGCGTGCTGCGCCCCAGGGACTGTGTCACGCAGGGTCCCTTCCGAGCCCGCACGACACAGTCACCGGCGCGCCGGGGGTCCTCCTACCTGCCAGGGGCCCGCCACCACACAGCACACCAGAGGGCAATGCACAGTCAAAAAGAAAGAGAAAGAAAGAAGGAGAGAAAACAAGCAAAACACGCGGCCGGCGTGCACAAACCTTCGGGCTCTGTGTTTTCTTTGTGGTGTACTTGCTTCAGCGGGCAGCAGAAGATTTCGTGACACTTAGCACGAAAGGGGGACTCTTTTTTCTTTAATTCCGCAGATTGGATGGAATCTTGCCGTAACATAATGTATTCCTGTGTGCCAGGGGGGGCGTCATCCAGAACTGTGGTCACCACATAACAAAATGAACTCGAGTTAGAGCTTCATGAAAGCAGCGAACGTCTTAAATCACATCTACTCCCAGGGAAGACCAAAGAAACAACATTCCTAAGAAAAGTCTCAAAGCAAATCATTGAATGGCTTTCAGATGTTATTCTTAGGGGCTGACTTTAAAATAACCAAGCCCTGGGAATAGCTTCCTCAACTACGTAGAGCTCTGTTGCTAGTGTAACGAAAATTTAAGGGCGTGAAACTGGGCCAGGAGCACATAAAACCAAAAAATAAATAAATAAGAAGGCCGATAAAAATAAGGCCAGGAGCCTTAACATCAATAACCATATTGTATCTAAATAAACACCATATACTCGCTCACATGTTTCAGCTTAAGATACAATTATAAATATCTGCAGGTTGAACTGGCTGATGTCCCCCAATTGTCAGTGTCTTAGTTGATGTTTCTTTCCTTGGTCTGCTCCCCGGGAGAACCTGACTTTAGCACAACATATACTCAGTCACACAGAAGATTCAAGGGCGCTGCTCTTTAATCTTTGATTTTCAAAGAGAACTGGAGCTGTTGCACATATTCTTCAGATATTCAGAACCCCTTAATGAGAACAAGAAATTCTAGTTGAGAGCCTAACAATCAACACCGGATCTGTATGAAAGACCTACCTGGTTCACGAAATTTGGCCTGGCCTTAGATATATCCCAAGCCCCTCTCACCTTCTTTCCAGACCCTTTCTGGATTTCCTAACCAAGATTGTCAATAACTAGCGCTTTCTCCCTGCAAAAAAAAAAAAAAAAACAAAAACAAACCCATGGGTTCTGCTTTTACAGGGTCCACCACAACATTCTTCAGCCTGAAAACCACCCACTGAGGGGAGTGGGGTACAAATTCGATCTGTATTTGCATAACAGGGAACTGACCCCAGAGTGGATTTTTTTTTCTCTTTCACACCCTTCCCAATGAGGCCGTTCCATTTTGCCAGGAGTGAGTCAGTGCCTCTAAAGCTGTGATTAATGGCATGCTGACTCATCCTACTCCCCCAAATGCATACACTTAGCATGCATTTAGAAGGACCGATACCACCAGCAACCCTCTTATCTGGAGAATAATTCTGTGGTGTTTGTAAAATATAAACAGCTTCTGGTTGGTATTCAGTGGGACCTGAAGCTTCTGTGTTTGGCAAAGCATTCCAGCTCATTGGCTGGGATTTTAATGACCTTTAAGAACTTTCTTTCATGTTGGGCTAAAAAAAATGGTGTAAAAACCAACAAAACTTTTAAATTAGCATTATGAGTTTAGAACAAGTTATTGATAGATGGCTTGTATGTGCAATTGTTGTCTTCCTTTATAAGCCATTAAATTATGCAAGAAGGTGATGAATATTTTAGTCAGCTCTCTATTTTCCTCTAGCATTCAGCAGCAGTAATCAAAAATATTATATAGGCACACCATCACAGTTTTTCCTGGCAGAGAGTTCCCTTCATCTACTAGGAATGTGACTATAACTCCATAGAATCTCGTTGTGAAATGCACATCTTTCCTAGCAACAGCTGCTATTCAAAACATTTGCAACCATTTCCTGCTATGAGCAGAGTTATGATAATATAGACACTTATCAAATTCCAGCATCACAGCTGAAGACCAATTCTGGTTCTACCACCCAAAATATTTAAAGAAAACCTCCCAAACTTGGAACTCTTTAAAAAAAGGAACTCCCATCATTATATAGAAGCTAAGAAATTCCACTTTCACGCACTGTATATAAAAAATATATTTTACGATGAAAGGACAATTGGAGGAATAAGAAGAAAAGAACAACTTTTTGATAATACATAGGGAACTTGTCATTCAGAAGCCCATGATAAACATCAGGAAATTGACTTCCACCCTCATTTTGCAATACCAACAATGACGTCACAAATGGGCATTTCTGGAGATTAATGGCAGACTGAAGCTAATAGCCTTTTGCTGACTCTCCGGCCATCAGCTTTTCCCAGCTGGTCATTAATTCCCAGAAAATGCCTTGCGCTGCCATCATTATTGTTTAATTATATACAACTGGTTATCTGTAACATACAACAAAATCCTAATAAAAGCGACATGCTGTCCGATACAAGAACCAGTCCCAAAATTCATCATGATGGGGAAAGCATGAAGGTCACAAAAGTGCAGGATAATTGCTTTCCACAAAATTCTCTCTCCTGTTCTTCCTTCAAATTGAATTCAGCAAGCGCAAAAGGTGCCAAGATGAGAGCGTTTAAGGAGCCATGTGAGTAATAACCACAGGCATAGAACATTTCCTTGGAAATTGTGAACATCTGGGAGTTAATGGCTCAGCTTTGGGTCTCAGCCTGTCGCTACTCAATGCCCCAAACATCAGTCAATTCAGGCAAAACAGAAAAAAAAGTCAATTGTCAATAGCTTGGTGTCACGTTGACACAAGAGCTAGAACCACTGTGGACTTTTTAACCAGAAGTGACACTGCATGGGCAACACCTCACTTGGGTCTATAAAATTTCCGAACTTGAGGATATTCTACATGAAAAATTAAAACTATTGTATCAAATCCACTTATTCCCAGGGCTCCCTCAGGTAGGACAGTGGCTATATGTGCAATGACAGCAACAGGATTGGCAGGGGACTTCCCACAGGACCCCAGCACTAGGGCGGGTGAGCACCTTAATTCTTCTTCTTTAGAAAAGAGATGAGGATGCAAAGCTTTCAAGGAGCATTAGCTCTATAAAAGGGGGAGGAGGCTTGTAAAGTAACCAACTCATCAAAACAGGAAGAAAAGAATGTGACTCTTTTTTCCCTGGCTTAGCCCAATGTTTTCTGCCATCTTCCTCCTTCTAGTACATTCCCTTCTTGCCCAAGACCTCTATCCTCTGTAGGCCACTCCTTCTTCTATTCATTTGAACTATCTGTCCAGATTTATGCAATGACTCCTGCTGCCCTCCCCAACAATAGATTTATCCGATCTTGGAGGGAGATAAATGACTCCAGTGATTAGGTAGACAGTGGATTTACACAAAGCCTCCTCCAGTTTCAGAGGCTCAACTTAACTCTTCACGACAAATAAGACCGGAAGAGTAGCCCATGGTTGATTTCCAGACCATGTGGCCCCATGCTTTGAGGAAGGTTGCTGAGCCCCATGACAACAGCTACCAAGAGGTAGGCCTTTCCTGGGAAATTGCACCCATATAGCCAGTGACCTTGGCCTTGATCACCCAGCCCATTTCCTCGGGATTGCAAAGTCCCACAGGAGTGGTCAAGAGCTGGGAGAAGACAAGTGCACACATGCAAATCCACACATCCAGACACGCAGACACTGGCAGGTGGCATACTCAGACATGGAAGTGACAAGAATAAGTGACTTTAGGAAGGGGATGACTGTTATGAGCACAATTTATGAAAGAACTAGGGCCTGTTATAAATGGTGTTCTATTGACTAACCACTGAGGTAGGTAAGCCTGCATCTAGAATTGGTGTCCCAGCGGCAGCACTGGATTGTTACTAAACCATCCCCACTGTCCTCTAGGTCTTTCAGCAATCACCAAGATCAAGGACAGGGGTAGGGGGGCAGTTAGGGCAAGGGAAGGGGGTTTAAGTCTAAGCCTGATGACCTGGTCTAAGCTACTCATGTTCACAGAGATACAGTATTCCCATTTTCAACTAGACACAGAGAAAGCAATAATCCATAGCAAAACTTAATCACCAATAAAAAATAATCCCAATGTGAGACTGGGTGTTATACTATATGTTGGCAAATTGAACTTTAAAAAAACTAAAAAAAAATAATCCCAATGTAATGTACCTTTTAAAGGTGTTTTTAATTAATGAAGTTAACATTTATCCCTATTTTTAAAAATCCAGTTGTTTTGCTCTAGAACTTTACCAATAAGTATAACATTGGCTACATAAAACAGCTACCCAAATATTTAGCAATATCACAAACACTACAATGTAATCCTCCATGTCATTCCAAACAAAATTTCTTCAGAGATTATTAAATGCAACCCCTTTGTCTCAAAACATAAGAAAAATAAAGCTCAGGAAAGGGTACTTTGACAAAGCCCAGCCTGAGAGCCATGATTCCAGCATGTTTACCAGCAAAATCTAAAGTAAGACTGCGTTGTACAAACACTAAATTAAAAAGGAATAGGGTACTTCAGTATGACTTAGCTTAAAAGATTACCCCTGCCTCTAACACATTTTTCTTTCACATTTTTCTTTCTTCATCCAAAGACAGAAAGGCAACTAGAGACAGCCTAGGAAACTATTTCGACAATGCCACATAGGCCCTTGCCCCCTTGCCAGGTCACTGTAATTTTCAAGGTTTGCTGGCTTCAAACTGGAAGCAGTTAACAATCCCTCAATTATTTGATGATGGTGTTTTTTTTTTTTTTTTTTTTGCTTTCAAATGAACTCTTCACAGAGATGACTCAACATACGTAATTAATGGTACCTGATTCTAAATCAAAGCGAATCTGAGATCACCAGGGCAACAGAAATGAAATGATTGGAACTACCAATCAAAGTTATTAGACATATATTAGTGACTCCAAGAGACAACTACATAAAAACACCTATGAATCAGAAAATGTGGCAAAATATACACATTATCAAATGTCCTCACATAATGAGAAAAAAGGTGAGAAGAAAATAGGAGTAATTGGAGCAATTACTCTTCCATGTCATCGAGCACCTGTCATGCTGAAAAGTACATTCAACCACAGGATGAGTTAGCTCAAGACCTCCATTTTGCCTTCTGGCTAACTACCTATTACTTATCTGTATATGATATTTAAACTCTACTGCCAGAGTGAAAATGATCAGGATGGCAGGTCTTTTTTTTAATTTATTATTTATGATAGTCACACAGAGAGAGAGAGAGAGAGAGGCAGAGACATAGGCAGAGGGAGAAGCAGGCTCCATGCAGGGAGCCCGATGTGGGATTCGATCCCGGGTCTCCAGGATCACACCCTGGGCCAAAGGCAGGCGCTAAACCACTGTGCCACCCAGGGATCCCGGATGGCAGGTCTAAGGTAAATGAGTAACTGAAGTAAGTAATTCACTTAACGGAATTGAATACTAATGATCAGCCTAAAAACAACTTTAAAATACTTCTTCCAGAAGTTTCAGTTGCCTTCTTCTTTGCAACCTCCCCCGTCTCCATTCAGCCCCCTCAGCCACTATTAGGAGTTCCTCCAAATTTTGTTTGTTCAGGCTGTTTTGTTCTTTTTGCAGTAGGATTAAATGCAGACTCTCTGTCGTGGTGGCTTCCCACCTCCTCAATTCCATCAATACCTCTCTTGTTCTTCCTCACACTAGATTTTTCCATTAGTATCTAGAATATGGTAAACATTTTCTTGCCCGAAGACCATATACTTGCTGCTGATTATGACTCCCCCTCTATGTCCTACCAAGTTCTACTTAAATGTCACCTTCTCAGAAATGTCTTCTTGGCTACCTTAGGTAGGTCTGTACACAATTATAATTTGTAAATGTGTGCATGTATGTGTGCATGTATGTGTATGCATGTGCGCAGGGATGCACATGTGCATGTGTCTTGTCTCACTCTCCCTACAAGAATATTGAGAAGCTCTCTCAAGCAGGAACATTAATTGTCTTATTTATCACTCTATAGTTTTTGGGTTATCATAATAGGCTTTTACTGAAACGTTAGGTTGACAATTGTTTTCATATGTATGTCTTTCCTCCACAACTTAAATGTAAGTTCCAGAGGGAAAGAACCATGTCTTTTGGTGTCATCTTTGCTTTCCCTAATGGCCTAGAATGCTTTTGCACATGGTAGCTCTGCATGCATAAGATCACTCCCTTCTAGGGAGAGTCATGCCTACCCTGAAAGTGTGTGCTGAGAAGGGATCATAAATGGAAGGGGTTCAGCATGTTGCCTGGCAGCTGGCAGGCACACAGTGGACACAGCCATGGAAGAAATGCTATCTGTGAGAGAGATGAAACTGTTGAGCACTGCACTCTGGCAGTGAGGACACCAGGCCTCACTGCTAACCTTCTGGGGGACCTTTGGAATGCCACTTCACCTCTGAGCCTCAATTTTCCCATTTCAAAAGTGATGGGTACTAGGCCAAGGGTTCTCAACACTGGCACTTTTGACATTGGGGCTAGATAATTCTTTGTTTTAAGAGGCTGTTCTGTGCATCAAAGGATGTTTAGCAGCATCCCTGGCCTCTCCTCACGAGGTGCCAGTACCATCCCTTCACTCTCCTCCCCTGGCCAAGTTGTGACAACCAAAAATGTCTCCAGATATTGCCAAATATCCCTTCCTAGCAGGATGAAGGCAAAATCACCTTAGCTGAGAATCGCTGGACTTGATGATGGATAAAGCCCCTCTGGTTTATAAACCTCTTTATAGAGAATAAGTACCAATCCTGGAAGTCTCTTTGTGACCCTTAGAGATGCTAAGCATCCTGCCAGGACTCCGCTATTCTGTTTGGGGCATGATTACTACCCCGCACAGTCCAGACAAGAAAGAGAAGGAAATGCACCAGTGAGTGTGCCCCATCACCTCGGTAACAGAAAGCCTTTGACTGGCAAGATGTCAAGCACAACTGCTACACATCAGTGGAGTCATTGCTCAGCCTAGGGCAAAGGCTTTTTCCGGCAAATGATGACACTGGGCAGCACCTATGGTGAGCATCCTCAGACACCTGCTGTGAATAACAGGTGGGGCACAGCCAACCAAAGACCTGGCTTGGATGGGTATGAGAAGTACAAAGAGGAGGCTGGGAAACTCTCTCTGACCTTATCCAGGGAGCTTTCTTGAAGCCTGGCCTTCCCATCTTCTAAAAGCCCAAGTCACCAGGGAGGAAGCATCCTCCTAATGAAGACAGAAATGAGTCCGTTAACAAGAAAAATAGCCTGTTTCAGCTATCTCCACCTAGCCGAGTTCCCCTCAGCCTGGTGCAACCACAGTCTAAACCACAGTTCTCAGCTGTGTTGGAGCATTAGCGTGACCTGGGGCACTTTAAAAAAGTAAGATACCCACAGTGATCAATTCAACCAGAATCTCCAGGCTGGGGCCAGGCACTGGTAGGTTTCCAAGTTCCTCAGCTGATTCAACTGCACAACTGGGGTGCAGAATAATTCAAGCCTTTCCACATTGTCCCCAGTGAAAAGTCCTCTTTCCCCCCTTGGAGGATGGGCCCTGGCCCCCTGTCATCTTATGATTTCCATTTCTTTCCATATCTCAGCCCAGCATTGCCACCATGCATTGTGCGGCGGTGCTATATGAGGTATAAAATTGTACAGCAGTCCATATCTCCACATAGCAGCCCCGTTCCAGCTGGAGCAACCACCATGGCTTGCCCACAGCTCTACCAGTGCATTAATCCATCCCTGCCCTCTGTTCTCTTTATTATTTTTTTCAAAATGATTCATTCTCTCACCAGCCAGTTCTGTTGAACTGAGTCAAATGAAGCTATATTCTTATCAACACCCCTCAAGGTGAATGTCTTAGGCTGGTGACAACATATGTCTTTGGCCTGAAGCCAGCCCATGATGCCTCATCTTGCTACCCTGGTCCCTCCACATCAGCTCCTTACATAGGCTCCTCACCCTCAAGATCCACACAGCTATTTCCAAGTTTCCATATGCTACAGCCTTAACCAAGTACAGTCTAAGCTCCCAGTCACAAAACAAAATGGTGCCAAGAATTCATTGGGAACTTTGTTGGTGATTGGCTAAATATGCTGGGACTTCTTTCATGACATCAGACAATTAGAGATTGGGGATACATTTCCCAGAAATTGCTTCTTTGAACCCTGTAATTCAGGGGTTCTCCACTCTAGCCCCAGAATCAGAATTGCCTGGGGAGCTTTTTAAAAAAAGGCTCACCTCTAGAGATTCTCATTTAATTGGTTGCATAGCACGATGTGGGTCATAGTAGTCCTTAAAAAGCTTCTCGGATGTTTCTAATTGTGCAGCTAAGGTGGCAAACCAATATGTCTAATTGAGGGAACAAGAGAAAAAATAAAGCCACAAATGTAAGCATGATTAACTGCAAAGATGTTATCCTGAGCAAAGAAGGAAGAACTCTAAAGAAACTGGGACTTTTAGGTGCTAGGCCTTATAATTGAGTAAGGAACACAAATGGATCTTTCAAGGAGAAAGTCTCAAAAGCCTTAGGGAATGCAGAGGGGTGTATAGGCAAAGGCCTTACAACCAATCTGTCCTGGTTTCAAATCCCAGGTCTGAGACCATAAGTGGTCTCCACAGTGTGGCGTTGAGCAAGCTATGTACCCTCTCGGAGGCTTAGTTTCTTCACCCATAAAATGGGATGCCCGCTGTTCTTAAAGGAAGGCCCTGAACCAGCAGCACAGATACCACATGGGAGCTTGTTAGAAATGCAGGCTCTTAGCCTCACCAAATTCAGACCAAGAGAATCAGCATCAGTCTTTTCAAAACATTCTGAGGTGACTGCTACACACCTAGAAGTCAAGATTTGCCTAGAACAGTGGCTGGCACACAGTGCAGACTCTGTCTGGGTTTACTTCCTTCTCTCTCAAGGCCAAACAACTATTTGGGCAGCACTTCAATGTATATTTGTGGCAACCCTGCCACCTCTGCTATGACCTTGGGCACATCCATGTCCCATCTTTTATAGATGACCAAACTGAATCACAGTGTTCAACAGGGCTGTTTTAAGAATTAAGAGAGATTTTGTGGGTAGAAGCATATGTGGGTAGCACAATGCCTAGCCCTTGATAGGTACTCCATACACACGAAGTACTCCTTGAGTATTGACCGAGGTTGAATCGCCCTTAATGCAAAAGTGTCTTTCCCTAGTCTCCACAAGGCTTACACAATCTTCATTTTAGTTTTCTAATCAAAGTAGGGGGGTTGGCCTGCAGGAGAAAAAAGGTGGCTGTACCACCCATAGAGCAGTAAATTGACTGACAAAAGGTATTTCTTCTGGAACGATGTATAGAATTTCTTTTTTTTTAAGATTTTTTTTTTAATTTTTTATTTATTTATGATAGTCACACAGAGAGAGAGAGAGAGAGGCAGAGACATAGGCAGAGGGAGAAGCAGGCTCCATGCACCGGGAGCCCGACGTGGGATTCGATCCCGGGTCTCCAGGATCGCGCCCTGGGCCAAAGGCAGGCGCCAAACCGCTGCGCCACCCAGGGATCCCTTTTTTTAAGATTTTATTTATTTTTTCATGAGAGACACACAGAGAGAGAGAGAGAGAGAGACAGAGAAACAGAGACACAGGCAGAGGGAGAAGCAGGCTCCATGTAGGAAGCCTGATGTGGTACTTGATCCCGGGCCTCCAGGATCATGCCCTGAGCCCAAGGCAGATGCTCAACCTCTGAGCCACCCAGGCATCCTATACATATGGAATTTCTAGAAAATGTTTACCTATGATTGGCTTCATTGAAGAAAATTGTATTTGGTCTCACTTATTTTCTTTCTAATGCAGTGGTTCTGGCCAGTCTCTTAAAGACTGAAACTCTATGGGTGCCTGGGTGGCTCAGTCGGTTGAGTGTCCAACTCTTGGTATCAGGTCTGATCATGATCTCCCAGTAGTGGGACTGAGCCCCACTTTGGTCCATGTGCTCAGCATAGAGTCTGCTTCACATTCTCTCTCCCTCTCCCTCCCACTCACACACACTCTCTCTCTCAAATAAATAAAATCTTAAAAAAAAAACTGAAACTCTAGGCAGCCTGTAAAGATTACTGTAAGACAGACTCTGGGTATTACTTTTGCATCAAATTTTCTGCCTCTTCGTCCATGCATAAATAGGGAGGCAATGGCATCATTCAATAAGTGGCCTTTCTCTTCAGACACAATAAGCTAGGGGACAGTTCCCATATAATTCCCTGCCTAATGCATGTTTGTTCCAGTCAGCTTTGCTCTATTTGTGTGTGTCTCTGTCTGTCTGTCTGTCTGTCTGAGGCTTTGCTTTTAATAATTGTTAGTACAGGTGCTCTGGTTAGGCTCACAAAATGATGTCATAGCTACTCATAGCAACATCCTGAAGTCTTCTCAGCCTTCGATCTTAAGACCTTTCTTGGGCAATATCACAGGCTAAATTGCTAGGGAAAGCCTATTTTCTCCTATCAATCGTTTCCATTTTTAGAGCACCAACTCTCAGAGGACTGGGGTTTCCTCACCAATATACTAGAGAGCACACTCTCAAGCACCACACCCACATCCTCCTGGAAAATGTGCTCAGCAACACCATACTTCTTCACATGGCATGCTTGAAGAGTCCTGCACTAGTCGTTGTCATTATTTCCCTAGAGTTCTTATTGCATATTTCGAAAGCTAATCTGTGATATAAATCTCATGGTTGCTCTAAGTCTCTGGAGAGCTCAGGAAACCCCACTTTACAGGCTCTATTGACAGCCAGGAAGTCCTTGGTCCTGGTAATCGTAACTGGAAAACAATATAATGCTGCTTAAAAATTATGACTGGGAGAGTGATGAATGCCATCAAACTCACTTCTCCCTCTCCCTCTCTGTCCCAAAAAGGTAACTAAGTAGCAAACTCATTGTACTTTATTAGTCAGGAAATAGTACCTTTATTTTCAAGCAAAAGGAATTCCCTTATTTCCCATTCTTGCTAGTGTTCTGTGGTCATATGTGCCTCTATCACCTACTGGCACTCCTTCTACCAAGGTGACATGGATGAAAGTTCACTCACGTCCATTAGCAGCCCGCCATGACTGACCCTTTGGCAGGAACCATAAAGCAAATACCAACACATGGGCTGATCTATAAAAGCCATTTCTCAGAAACAATAAAAAACGTGTATATCACTGTGGCTTTGTGCTACCTGGCATTCTACATAACGTGACTGTGCCAGTGATTTGAGAAGGGGTAAAGGAGAAAGAAGGTCCAGGAAAAGAGGGAGGAGAAGGCTTTTCCAATTGATCAAGATGTGAGTCCTGGCAGGTCTTGTTTCATTTAAAATATGCACTGGTTACATCCTTCTCTCCCTAATTAGTCACAAACTGTACTCAAGCTCATCAAAAGGCAGTTAGTTCAGTTCAGCTGCAACATCATATTATTCAGTGTGCAAGCTCAAATGGCCCTCAACACCTCCAAGAAACACAGTTCTCATGTAGATGCTGCAGAAGAATTCTTACCCTTTGGATAGTTAAAAGAGGCACATTAAAAAAAAGGCACATTTTTAGCTAATGGAAAGCATTACAACAAAATCCCCAATTACAATAGCTGAAATCCAGAAAATAATTCTAAACAAGAAGCATTCTAATTCAATGAGCTTCTTTCTTTGCACTCAAGCCTGTCACAGTTTCTAACTCTCCATTCAGTAAATAGAGCTGGTGTTTCTTCTCAGGAGGGCTGTCCCTGCAGGAATTACAGATGGGAGAAGATATTGTGCCAGGTTAGAACCCACTCTAAATTTGTTTGAGAAGAATTTCAAAGCACATGGTATTTGAGTTTGTTTACTCTTGGCAGCATTCCTGTTTAAGAAAAAGGAATTACAATTATTTTAAAAGCCTCAAGCCATCAAATGTCCTTTAAATAGCATTTAATGATTTAGGTGTAAATGAATCATAAACACTTAGATTAAACTTCCTCCTCATTCCCTACAAACCCAGCTGGTTAAGTAAGGTTTTAACAAAAGAGCACTCAGTCTGCTTCATCCTTTTCAAGATAAGGTCATTGGAGGGGGGTCTCCAAGCTGGGTCTGGTGCTCATGTTTAAAACATTGGGAGTACTCACATTATATTTTTAAAAGGAGTAAAATAGAGTGCCGGGTGTCTACTATGCACTTTCACATATCATTTCTAATATCCACAACAACTCCATGAGACAAGTATCATTATTATCCCCACGAGACACAGAGGAGATTCGATGTTAGAAAGGTTAAGGAACATGCCTAGAATCACCCAGCTATCAAGACACAGAGTGGGATTCAAACCCAGGTCTTCATGCCTCTGTAGCCTATATTCTTACAACACTGTATCTGATAATCATTTGTGTATCCGTGATAGGCAGGATAATGACCCCTCAAAGATGCCCACATCCTAATCCCTGGAATCTGTGAATATGTTACCTTGAGGCAGCAGATGTAATTAAGGTTGCTAATCAGCTGACCTTTAGATGGAAATTAGCCTAGATTATCCAGGTAGTTCCACTGTAATCAGATGAGCTCTTAAAATCAAAAGAGGGAGGCAGAAGAGTGGGTCAAAGAAATGAAAAAAACGAAGTGGCAGGACAGATTAAAAGTATGAGAGGACCCAACCTACTGTAGCTGGCTTTTAATGCTGAGGAAGGAGGCTAGGGGCTAAGGAATCCATGTAGCCTGTAGAAGCTGGGAACAGCCCTCAGATGCCAGCTAGCGAGGAAACAAGGATCTCCAGGCAACCAGGAACTGAACTCTGCTAACAACCCAAAAGAGCAAGGAGACACTCCTTCTCTAGAGCCTCCAGAAAGGAATGTAGCCATGCCAAGACCTCCATTTGGGCCCAGTGAGATGTGCATCTGTCTTCTGATAAAAACCTTATGTTGCTTAAGCCGCTAAGTCTGTGACAATTTGTTATGGCAGAAATCAAAAACTAATACAATATTCAAAGTTTAATGCTGAAAACCTAACTCAGGTTTATAACTCATAAGCCTTCTACAGTTATTTTAATAACAGTAATTAAATATCACTTAATAACAGTAATCAAATATTACATATGGAATTGACATATCTTGATCTTCAGCCTGAGAAGAAAATATATGTACAAAAATGCTTCCTCCGGCCTTTTCATTTTCTATTCCCAACATAATAGTACCTTTCAATACTCTTTTAACGAATACTTACTGGGAACCTACCATATGTCAGGCACTCACTAGTGAATGTATACAGTATACAGCAGATGGGGAAAAAACAAAAACCCTTGCCCTCATAGAGTTTACACATTGAGGGGAGGGGATAAACAGTAAACAAATCAGAAAGGTGAATCCCCCAAGGGTCTCTGAGTCACTCACAGGAAGAGATCTGCTCTGAATTGCTGCTGGACCCATATACATGAGAAATAATCTTTTACAAGGTAAGGGTCTGCTGTGTGAGCTTTCTGTCACTATAGTATAACTTGGTCTCATCAAAATAATATGGACAGCCTCACTGGGAAGATGATGTTGGAGAATGAAGTGCAGAAGACACTGAGCCATGGAGACATCTAGAAGAGCATTCCCAGTGGAGGGATCAAAAATGCAAAAACTCTGAGGTAGGAGTAGGAGTTGCTGGGTTTTTTTTTAAAGATTTTATTTATTTATTCATGAGAGACACACAGAGAGAGGCAGAGACACAGGCACAGGGAGAAGCAGGCTCCCTGTAGGGAGCCCGATGCGGAACTCGATCCCAGGACCCTAGGACCACGACCTGAGCCAAAGGCAGACGCTCAACCATGGAGCCACCCAGGCACCCCTGAATCGCTATTTTTGTAGAAAATGGAGGTCAACGTGGCTGGAATTGAGAGAATGCGGGGAAAGAGTGACAGGAGGTCAGAAAAGAAATGGGAAGTCTGCTCATGCAGGCCACGGTAATAACTGGCTTTCCATTCTGAGTGGCAGGAAGCCATGGCATGGTTTCAGGCAGAAGAGTGATGTGATCTGGCTCATGTGTTCAAAAGCTCACTCTTCCTGCTGTGTACAGAAGGGACTTCAAGGAAGAAGAAGCAGAGAGACTGCTTAGGAGGCCACTGCTATAATCTAGGTAAGAGATGATAATAGTACGTAGTGGTATAGGTGGAAAGGATTCTGGGTACACATTCTAGGAACATAGACTCTTATGAATAGAAGTTCCATCTAGAATGGATAAAGAAGTGAGATATATATATATGATTATATGAGATATATATGTATATATATCTGATTATATATATATTATATAATGTAATACTACTCAATTATAAAAAGAGAAAGATATCTTGCCATTTGCAACAACATGGATGGACCTTGAGGGTATTATGTGACGTGAAAGAAATCAGTTAGAGGAACACAAATACCATACGATTTCATTTATGTGTGTAAGCTAAAAAACAAAACAAATGAACAAACCAAAAAAAAAAAAGACTCAAAAACAGAAAAACAGGTAATTACCGGAGGTAAGTGGGTGGGGGGATGGGCAAAACGGGTGAAGGAGATTAAAAGGTATAAGCTTCCAGTTATAAAACAAGTCAAGGAAATGAAAAATGCAGCACAGAGAACACTGTCAATAATATTCTATTAACACTGTATGGTGACAGAGGGTGACTACACTTATCACAGTGAGCACTACCCTTACCATAGAATTGTTGAATCACTATGTTGTACACTTGAAGCTAATGTAGCACTGTATGTCAATTATACTTCGATAAAAAATAAATTAAAAAAGAAGTTATATGTAACAGTATGCAACATCTAGCAACACTAATACAGATACCTTTTGATAACGGTACATGGACTATATAGTTCCCAGAGGATAAATATTTACTGTGGACTAGCTAATTCTGTTCTTTAGACATTGGAGAGATACTACCTCGCCCTTAGCTCTCCCCTGTGGTATCTCATTGGACTAAATACATCTATATGGAATATGATCAAGTAGGTATCCAGCAAACATGAACATTGCAGGAGAGTATTAATGGCATCAATAGAGATGATGGGCAGTTTGCAAAACAACATTCTTGAGAAATCAATTCCCCTGACCCTTTACACCATTCTTGTTTCTCTTCTATAAACCTAGTTTCCTTCTGTCATGTCAAAGACTCCACCAAACAAGTCTAACACTTCAAGTGCTACTAGAGAAGAGGAATGGTGGGAAAACAACCTTAGAACTCAGGTGCCTGGACTCCAAGCCCAGCCTAGTAGCCTTCCCCTTGCCTTATAAGTCACACCATCTGTATGAGCCCAAACTTGGACCTCAAATGGAATGGACCAGATGATCTCTAAGGTTCTTACTGCTTAAGTTCAGGGTAAGGGTCGGGGGTTCTTCTCTCTCCTTGATAATGTTTTCAATATGAAGCTCACTAGCATAAGACTGTTGGCTTCTCTCTGGTCCATCATTCACTCTTTCCTGGATGGGGTACTGCTGAGGTCTGAAAAGACAAACTAGCAGCCCTAGCCTAGCCCCTTCCTTTTTCCTTTCTCCTTGGGAGCCAGCTCATCACAGAAAGCATGCATTCTGCTCTGCTCCTCTATGCCTTAAGCTTTGCAGGTAGAGGTCCATGCCAGGTAAAGGAATGAAGAGTAAGACAGGGATCTGCAATGATCCAGAGCTGCCTGCGGCTGGGTAGATACATCTAATTATGGGGTTCATTATTAGAATGTCCATCTCTTTAAAAAAAAATATTTTATTTATTTATTTATTTATTTATTTATTTATTTATTTATTTATGAGAGAGAGAGAGAGAGGCAGAGACACAGGCAGAGGGAGAAGCAGGCTCCACGCAGGGAGCCTGACGTAGGACTCTATCCCGGGACTCCAGGATTAGGCCCTGGGCTGAAGGTGGCGCTAAACTGCTGAGCCACCCAGGCTGCCCCTAAATATAGTTAACACAAACAGTTTTATTGGTTTCAAGTGTACAACATAGTGATTCAACAAGTCTGTGTGTTCTGCTATGCTCGCCACCAGGGTAGCTACCCTCTGTCCCCATACAGCCCTATTACAGTGCCATTGACTATATTCCCTATGCTTTACCTTTCATCCTTATAATTTATTCCCTAATTGGAAGTCTGTACTTCCCATTCCCCTTCACTCATTTTGCCCATTCCTCTACCACCTCCCATTTGACAATCATCAGTTTATTCTTTGTATTTATGGGTCCGTTAGCAGAAGGTTTTTAAATTAACATCCAGCTCCTTCCATCTGTGGAGGGGGCAAGCCAGCCTTCATGTCTCCCCTCCTTCCTGCCTATTCCTCATTCCTCCTTACCATTTTTCCTGTCCTAGGAGTAGAAGTCTCCTGGTACTGATCCTGGCCATGAAAAAACAGTGGTAACCATTGTAAGTCAAATTGGCCAACAGAATTTGACGTTCTTGTAGAGGTTTTAGGATTTGTCCAATACTCTAGAAGCCATGATTCTGAGCATTCGCAAATATTGATGGCATTTGCGGGGGTGGGCGGGGACACTCTTTCTTCCTCTGTCCAAGTTGGGAACAAATTAAGAAACAAGTCAAAAGAGAAAGGTGTATAAAGAATAAAATATTACCTTTATTCTAAATAAGTCTGACATTGGGAGATTAAGTTTTTGTCTGTGAAGAGGTGGACATTCGGGGATCCCTGGGTGGCTCGGCAGTTTGGCCCAGGTGTGATCCTGGAGTCCTGGGATTGAGTCCTGCATTGGGCTCCCCCGATGGAGCCTGCTTCCCCAGGAAAGCAAGGCCTCTGCCCATGTTCCTGGCTTCACCTTTGCCTCTTTGCTCCTGAGCAAGTACCACTTGCTTCTCTTTTCCCAAAGGCTCCCTGGAGGCATGTGGACTAAAGTATGTTAACCAGACTTGTAATATGCTCCAGCCATGGCTGTTGGGAACAACCTGAGGTAAGTCCCTCAGGCTCGATTCAGGTTCCTAGAAAAATCTGGAACTAGAGGAGTCCTACTGCCATGATAATTGGACTAGTCCCACTTGTCAGGGAAAAAGGCATGCAATCATTGAAGAATACTGTAATGGTTCATTTTATGCATCAACTTGAATGTGCTGCAGTGTGCCCAGATATTTGAGGGTATTTCTGTGAAGATGTTTGTGAAATGAGATGAACATTTCAACTGGTAAAATGAGTAAAGGAGACTGTTCTCCCTAATGCGGTGGGCCTCGCCCAATCAGTTGAAGGCCTGCATAGACCAAAAGGGCGGACATTCCCATAGTAAAGGGGAACTCCTTCTGCCTGATGACCTTTGAAGTGAATCATCAGCTTCATTTCTGCCTCCAAACTCAAACTGAAACATTGGCTCTTCCTCGGTCTCGAGTCTGTTGGCCTCTGGACTAGCGCTATACCATCAATTTTCCTGGTTCACAGGCTTTAGGACACAGACTGGAACTAATCCATTAGCTCTCCTGTTTGTCCAGCTTGACTCACCCTATGGACCTTGGGACTTGCCAGCCTCCATCACTCTGTGAACTAATTCCTTATAATTAACAAATATATCCTATTGTTTCTATTTCTCTGGAGAACCTTGACTAATGCAAACACCACAGGAAGCTGGGAGACATGGAATATCATTTGTCCATTTCTCTAACCAAACTGCAATTTAGCCACATTGATTCTTGATTGTAAAAATAATCCTTCTTCTCCCCATTTACTTCCAATGCTGGGTGACAACTCCACATTGTGGACAGATGCTTGGGTGACAACCAATGAGTTGAGTTATGCCCTTGTTTCATCCCCCCCTTAAAATGTAAATGAAACCTGTGATGGCAAATTTAAAAAAAATTAAGATGTAATACAGCTCCCAGATCAGTTGATTTTCTTAATCAAAAGGGATAAATCTGGGCGGGCCTGACTTAATCAAGCAAAAGCATTAAAAGTGAGAGACTCACCTGCTGGCCATGTGAGCAGCCTTAGGAGGGGGCCATGGAGCAAGGAACTCTGGGCACCTGAGAATGGCCCCCAGATGACAGCTAGCAAGAAAATGGGGGCTTCAGGCCTATAGCCACAAGCAATTGAACTCTGCCAATTGTCACATGAGTTTAGAAGAGGACCCTGACCTCCAGAAAAAAAGATAACCCAACCAATACCTCCATTATAGCCTTGTGAGATCCTGAACAGAGAAGCCAGCTATGCCACGGCCTCCAAATATTTATTGGTAGGGACTTTATCAGCTACAAATGTGCTGTTATCCTGAGGTTTTGATTGTTAAGACTGAAGGACCAGGCTGTTGAGCCAGAGTAATTAGGATGGCTCTCTACCTGTTCCATAAAGATTACCATGATAAAGAAAAACAATTATCTCAATATTTAGCATTAGTCACCTTAGAAGGATTACAACAAAAGAAAAATTTCTAAATAGAATGTGAGTAGACTAAAGCGTCAGTAACATTTCTTCCACTTGAAGTAAAGTCATTCTGAGTATGAAATATAAAAGCCTCTTTTTTAGGAGAAATTTTCTATTCTTAGAAGAAGCTCGTTTGTGGTTAGCTTTATTTCTTCTTTCAGAGAAAAAGATGATTTGAAAACACGGTCATTTCATTTTAAATAACATAATCACTTTTGAGGAACTTTCTTTTTAATTAGAAAAGGTTTTCTTTTTTCCTATCTTTTACTGTGGTAAAATATATAGAACATAAAACTCGCCATGTTAACCATTTTCAAGTGTACAATTCAGGGAATTAATTATATTCACCATGATGTGCAACCATCACCAATATCTAGTTCAAAAATTTTTCATCACCACAAGCAGAAACTCTGTAACTCTTAAGCAATAATTCCTCATTCTCCTCTTCCCCACCCCCTCCAACTTCTAATCTACTTTCGATCTCTGAATTTGCCTAAGTGTAATGATACAATATTTATTCTTTGGTGTCTGGCTTATTACACTTCACAAAATATTTTCAAGGTTAATACATGTTGTAGTACGAATCAGAACTTCCACTATATGTATATGCCACATTTTGTTTATCCATTTATCTGTTGACGGACACTTGAGTTGTCTCCAACTTTTGGCTCTTGGGAATAATGCTGAAATGAACATTGGCATACAACTATCTGTTTGTGTTCCTGTTTTCAATGCTTTGGCTATATACTTAGAAGTGTAATTGGTGGGTCATAAGGTAAGTCTATACTTAACCTTCTGAGAAACTGCCAAAGTGTTGTTCACAGTGGCTGCACCATTTATATTCCCACCAGCATGGTATGAGGGTTCCAATTCCTCCACATCCTCACAAACACTTGTTATTTTCCTTTAAAAAAAATTATAGCCTTCCTAATGGGTATGAAGTGGTAGCTCATTGTGGTTTTGATTTGCATTAATCTAATGGCTAATGATGTTCAGCATTTTATCATTGCTTACTGGATATTACATATTTTCTTTGGAGAAATGTCTGTTCAAGGCCTATGCCCATTTTTTTTTCTCATTTTGTTGCTGAGTTTTAAGAGTCCTTTATATAGGGGTGCCTGGATGGTTCAATTGGTTAAGCATCTGAGTCTTGATTTCAAGACTTGATCAGGTCATGATCTCGGGGTCAAGATGGGATTGTGCTGCACACTGGGCAACTTGCTCAGTGGGGAATCTGCTTGTCTCCCTCTCCCTCCACTCCCCCCCATGCTTGTGCATTCTTTCTCTCTTAAATAAATAAATAAATAAATAAATCTTTAAAACAGAGTTTTTTAAATATATAAAACACATATCAGATATATTATTTACAAATATTTTCCACCATTGTGTTGGGTGTCTTTTCACTTTGACACTGTCCTTTGCACAAAAGTTTTAATTTTGATGAAGTCCAAATTTATCTATTTATTCTTCTCTTGCTCAGGCTTTTGGCATCATATCTAAAAAATCTGGTGCCAAATCCAAGTACATGAAGAACTATCCTTATGTTTTCTTCTAACAATTTTACAGTTTTAGCTCTTACATTTAGTTTGTTAATCCATTTGAGTTAATTTTTGTATATAGTGTGAAGTAGGGATTCAATGTGATTCTTTTGCATGTGGAATTCCAGTTGTCCCAGCCCCATCCATTGAACAATTGTTTCGGCATTGAAGGGACTTGTCACCCTTGTCAAAAAATCAACTTTTTAACTTTTAACGGATCATGTTTTTCCAAAATCTTTCCCTTCTGTTAGGCCCTAGAGGTTCATTGAAAACATATATTCTAAAAAAAAAAAAAAAAAAAAGAAAACATATATTCTTTTGTCCACGATTAAGATGGCTTTGTACCACGATAGCCAAACTGTGGAAGGAGCCTCGGTGTCCAACGAAAGATGAATGGATAAAGAAGATGTGGTTTATGTATACAATGGAATATTACTCAGCTATTAGAAATGACAAATACCCACCATTTGCTTCAACGTGGATGGAACTGGAGGGTATTATGCTGAGTGAAGTAAGTCAATTGGAGAAGGACAAACATTATATGTTCTCATTCATTTGGGGAATATAAATAATAGTGAAAGGGAATATAAGGGAAGGGAGAAGAAATGTGTGGGAAATATCAGAAAGGGAGACAGAACGTAAAGACTGCCAACTCCGGGAAACGAACTAGGGGTGGTAGAAGGGGAGGAGGGCGGGGGGTGGGAGTGAATGGGTGACGGGCACTGGGGGTTATTCTGTATGTTAGTAAATTGAACACCAATAAAAAATAAATTAAAAAAAGATGGCTTTGTACAAATGTCATAGATATTTCAAAATCCAAAAGGGTTATGTTGACATATTGCCAGAATTTACAAGTTGTCTCCAGTTGTGTATTAATAAGTAGATTGTAGGTGACCGGGAGAGGAATATATTGTTATGTACAGAAAAAGCTGTAGATCTTGGTATTGTGTCCTGTTTTTTATCTGTGGCCATCACTTTCAGGTCAAAGGGAGTATGGGAGTAGGTTCTCCACGAAGAAAATCTGTTTTCTTGAGAGTTACAGTGCTGAGCAGCACTTTTTTAGAGTACCCACAGTCTATGCAACTGTTTACAGATTTAGCATGTTAAGGATCTCTGGTCCCACATAAGTTAGCATGTTTTTCTTAAATTCCATGGTATTATATTTTCCTTTGGTACCATTGCCAGAGCACCTGTCATCATTCTAATAAAGTTATCACATCTCCATGGAGAAAAAGGACACCAATGGGTAGTCTATAATCACTTATTTTTACCTCTATTGAAATCTGAACTCCAAAAAGCTCTGAAAATTTTGGTTTTCAAATTTATGTATCTTATTTAGCAGCAAAACCTGACTTGAACCTCTGTGAGGTTGTTTGTTTGTTTTTTCTGTAAGGTTGTTTGTATTGTAGCCTTTTATTTTTATCCTATTTAGTGACTATTCATACATTTTGTGCAGAAACACAAATGTGTCTGATTATGGGATGGTGTTCCAAACTCTGTAGAGAATTTTATGCAAATAGTGTATGCATTACAGTATGTTTCTAAAATGAATTTTAAAAAATCAGCTTTTCAAAAAAAATCAACTGGACATAGATGTATGCATTTATTTCTGGACTCTCAATTCTTATCCATTGGTCTATATGCCAATACCACACTGTTTTAAGTTACTGTAGCTTTGTGGTAAGTTTTGAAATCAATAAACATGAGTCCTCAAACTTTGTTCTACATTTTCACAATAGTTTTGTCTATATTGAGGCCCTTTGTCATTCTATATGAATTGGAGGATTGGCTTTTCCATTTCTGCAAAAAAAAAAGCTTTTGGATTTTGATACAAATTACACTGACTCTGTAGATCACTTTAAGTAGTATTGACATCTTCACAATATTAAGTCTTTGTATCCATGAACATAAGATGATTTTTGATTTATACTTAGGTCTTACTTAATTTCTCTTGGCAATATTTTATAGTTTTCAGTGTATATGTCTTCACTTCCTTGTTTAAATTTATTCCTGAATATTTTATTCTTTCAGATATTACTATAAATGGAATTCTTGTCTTACTTTGCTTTATAGACTGTTCATTGTTGGTATATAGAAACACAACTGATTTTGTAGGTCGATCTGGTACCCTGCAACTTTCCCCAATGAGTTTATTAGCTCTAGTAGCTTTCTCATGGATAATTTGGGATTACCTACATATGGTATGTATTTCTGTGAAGAAATAGTTTCATTTTTTCCTTTCCAATTCAGATGCCTTTGATTTTTTTTCTTTTTCTTTTTTTGGATGTTATTCACTTTTATTTTTCCTTTATCTCTTTGACCTAGAAACATAGATTTTTAAATCTGAACAAGACTTCAAGTCACTTCATTAAAGGTCTGTGAACTCTAGCCAAAGGTTAGGTAGATGCATAAAGTCTACCTGAGAAACTTTATTTATTTATTTATTTATTTATTTATTTATATATTAAATTTTTTTTATTGGTGTTCAATTTACTAACATACAGAATAACCCCCAGTGCCCGTCACCCATTCACTCCCACCCCCCGCCCTTCTCCCCTTCTACCACCCCTAGTTCGTTTCCCAGAGTTGGCAGTCTTTACGTTCTGTCTCCCTTTCTGATATTTCCCACACATTTCTTCTCCCTTCCCTTATATTCCCTTTCACTATTATTTATATTCCCCAAATGAATGAGAACATATAATGTTTGTCCTTCTCCGACTGGCTTACTTCACTCAGCATAATACCCTCCAGTTCCATCCACGCTGAAGAAAATGGTGGGTATTTGTCATTTCTAATAGCTGAGTAATATTCCATTGTATACATAAACCACATCTTCTTTATCCATTCATCTTTCGTTGGACACCGAGGCTCCTTCCACAGTTTGGCTATCGTGGCCATTGCTGCTATAAACATCAGGGTGCAGGTGTCCCGGCGTTTCATTGCATTTGTCTCTTTGGGGTAAATCCCCAACAGTGCAATTGCTGGGTCATAGGGCAGGTATATTTTTAACTGTTTGAGGAACCTCCACACAGTTTTCCAGAGTGGCTGCACCAGTTCACGTTCCCACCAACAGTGTATGAGGGTTCCCTTTTCTCCGCATCCTCTCCAACATTGGTTGTTTCCTGTCTTGTTAATTTTCCCCATTCTCACTGGTGTGAGGTGGTATCTCATTGTGGTTTTGATTTGTATTTCCCTGATGGCAAGTGATGCAGAGCATTTTCTCATGTGCGTGTTGGCCATGTCTATGTCTTCCTCTGTGAGATTTCTGTTCATGTCTTTTGCCCATTTCATGATTGGATTGTTTGTTTCTTTGGTGTTGAGTTTGATAAGTTCTTTATAGATCTTGGAAACTAGCCCTTTATCTGATATGTCATTTGCAAATATCTTCTCCCATTCTGTAGGTTGTCTTTGAGTTTTGTTGACTGTATCCTTTGCTGTGCAAAAGCTTCTTATCTTGATGAAGTCCCAATAGTTCATTTTTGCTTTTGTTTCTTTTGCCTTCGTGGATGTATCTTGCAAGAAGTTACTATGGCCGAGTTCAAAAAGGGTGTTGCCTGTGTTCTTCTCTAGGATTTTGATGGAATCTTGTCTCACATTTAGATCTTTCATCCATTTTGAGTTTATCTTTGTGTATGGTGAAAGAGAGTGGTCTAGTTTCATTCTTCTGCATGTGGATGTCCAATTTTCCCAGCACCATTTATTGAAGAGACTGTCTTTCTTCCAATGGATAGTCTTTCCTCCTTTATCGAATATTAGTTGCCCATAAAGTTCAGGGTCCACTTCTGGATTCTCTATTCTGTTCCACTGATCTATGTGTCTGTTTTTGTGCCAGTAGCACACTGTCTTGATGACCACAGCTTTGTAGTACAACCTGAAATCTGGCATTGTGATGCCCCCAGATATGGTTTTCTTTTTTAAATTCCCCTGGCTATTCGGGGTCTTTTCTGATTCCACACAAATCTTAAAATTATTTGTTCTAACTCTCTGAAGAAAGTCCATGGTATTTTGATAGGGATTGCATTAAACGTGCATATTGCCCTGGGTAACATTGACATTTTCACAATATTAATTCTGCCAATCCATGAGCATGGAATATTTTTCCATCTCTTTGTGTCTTCCTCAATTTCTTTCAGAAGTGTTCTATAGTTTTGAGGGTATAGATCCTTTACATCTTTGGTTAGGTTTATTCCTAGGTATCTTATGCTTTTGGGTGCAATTGTAAATGGGATTGACTCCTTAATTTCTCTTTCTTCAATCTCATTGTTAGTGTATAGAAATGCCACTGACTTCTGGGCATTGATTTTGTATCCTGCCACGCTACCGAATTGCTGTATGAGTTCAGCAATCTTGGGGTGGAGACTTTTGGGTTTTCTATGTAGAGTATCATGTCATCGGCGAAGAGGGAGAGTTTGACTTCTTCTTTGCCAATTTGAATGCCTTTAATGTCTTTTTGTTGTCTGATTGCTGAGGCTAGGACTTCCAGTACTATGTTGAACAGCAGTGGTGAGAGTGGACATCCCTGTCTTGTTCCTGATCTTAGGGGAAAGGCTCCCAGTGCTTCCCCATTGAGAATAATATTTGCTGTGGGCTTTTCATAGATGGCTTTTAAGATGTCGAGGAATGTTCCCTCTATCCCTACACTCTGAAGAGTTTTGATCAGGAATGGATGCTGTATTTTGTCAAATGCTTTCTCTGCATCCAATGAGAGGATCATATGGTTCTTGGTTTTTCTCTTGCTGATATGATGAATCACATTGATTGTTTTATGAGTGTTGAACCAGCCTTGTGTCCCAGGGATAAATCCTACTTGGTCATGGTGAATAATTTTTTTAATGTACTGTTGGATCCTATTGGCCAGTATCTTGTTGAGAATTTTTGCATCCATGTTCATCAGGGATATTGGTCTGTAATGCTCCTTTTTGGTGGGGTCTTTGGTTTTGGAATTAAGGTGATGCTGGCCTCATAGAACGAATTTGGAAGTACTCCATCTCTTTCTATCTTTCCAAACAGCTTTAGGAAAATAGGTATGGTTTCTTCTTTAAACGTTTGATAAAATTCCCCTGGGAAGCCATCTGGCCCTGGACTCTTGTGTCTTGGGAGGTTTTTGATGACTGCTTCAATTTCCTCCCTGGTTATTGGCCTGTTCAGGTTTTCTATTTCTTCCTGTTCCAGTTTTGGTAGTTTGTGACTTTCCAGGAATGCGTCCATTTCTTCCAGATTGCCTAATTTATTGGCGTATAGCTGTTCATAATATGTTTTTAAAATCGTTTGTATTTCCTTGGTGTTGGTAGTGATCTCTCCTTTCTCATTCATGATTTTATTAATTTGAGTCTTCTCTCTCTTCTTTTTAATAAGGCTGGCTAATGGTTTATCTATCTTGTTAATTCTTTCAAAGAACCAACTCCTGGTTCTGTTGATCTGTTCCACAGTTCTTCTGGTCTCGATTTCGTTGAGTTCTGCTCGAATCTTTATTAACTCCCTTCTTCTCTTGGGTGTAGGATCTATTTGCTGTTTTTTCTCTAGCTCCTTTATGTGTAAGGTTAGCTTTTGTATTTGAGTTCTTTCCAGTTTTTGAATGGATGCTTGTATTGCGATGTATTTCCCCCTTAGGACTGCTTTTGCTGCATCCCAAAGATTTTGAACGGTTGTATCTTCATTCTCATTAGTTTCCATGAATCTTTTTAATTCTTCCTTAATTTCCTGGTTGACCCTTTTATCTTTTAGCAGGATGGTCCTTAACCTCCACGTGTTTGAGGTCCTTCCAAACTTCTTGTTGTGATTTAGTTCTAATTTCAAGGCATTATGGTCTGAGAATATGCAGGGGACAATCCCAATCTTTTGGTATCGGTTCAGACCCGATTTGTGACCCAATATGTGGTCTATTCTGGAGAAAGTTCCATGTGCGCTTGAGAAGAATGTGTATTCAGTTGAGTTTGGATGTAAAGTTCTGTAGATATCTGTGAAATCCATCTGGTCCAGTGTATCATTTAAAGCTCTCGTTTCTTTGGAGATGTTGTGCTTAGAAGACCTATCGAGTATAGAAAGAGCTAGATTGAAGTCACCAAGTATAAGTGTATTATTATCTAAGTATTTCTTCACTTTGGTTAATAATTGATTGATATATTTGGCAGCTCCCACATTCGGGGCATATATATTGAGGATTGTTAAGTCCTCTTGTTGAATAGATCCTTTAAGTATGATATAGTGTCCCTCTTCATCTCTCACTACAGTCTTTGGGGTAAATTTTAGTTTATCTGATATAAGGATGGCTACCCCTGCTTTCTTTTGAGGACCATTTGAATGGTAAATGGTTCTCCAACCTTTTATTTTCAGGCTGTAGGTGTCCTTCTGTCTAAAATGAGTCTCTTGTAGACAGCAAATAGATGGGTCCTGCTTTTTTATCCAGTCTGAAACCCTGCGCCTTTTGATGGGGTCATTAAGCCCGTTCACATTCAGAGTTACTATTGAGAGATATGAGTTTAGTGTCATCATGATATCTATTCAGTCCTTGTTTTTGTGGACTGTTCCACTGAACTTCTTCTTAAAGGGGAATTTTAAGAGTCCCCCTTAAAATTTCTTGCAGAGCTGGTTTGGAGGTCACATATTCTTTTAGTTGCTGCCTGTCTTGGAAGCTCTTTATCTCTCCTTCCATTTTGAATGAGAGCCTTGCTGGATAAAGTATTCTTGGTTGCATGTTCTTCTCCTTTAGGACCCTGAATATATCCTGCCAGCCCTTTCTGGCCTGCCAGGTCTCTGTGGAGAGGTCTGCTGTTACCCTAATACTCCTCCCCATAAAAGTCAGGGATTTCTTGTCTCTTGCTGCTTTAAGGATCTTCTCCTTATCTTTGGAATTTGCAAGCTTCACTATTAAATGTCGAGGTGTTGAACGGTTTTTATTGATTTTAGGGGGGGATCTCTCTATTTCCTGGATCTGAATGCCTGTTTCCCTTCCCAGATTCGGAAAGTTTTCAGCTAGAATTTGTTCAAATACATATTCTGGCCCTCTGTCCCTTTCGGCGCCCTCGGGAACCCCAATTAAATGTAGGTTTTTCTTTCTCAGGCTGTCGTTTATTTCCCTTAATCTATCTTCATGGTCTTTTAATTGTCTGTTTTTTCCTCAGTTTCCCTCTTTGCTATCAACTTGTCTTCTATGTCACTCACTCGTTCTTCCACCTCGTTAACCCTCGTCGTTAGGACTTCTAGTTTGGATTGCATCTCATTCAATTGATTTTTAATTTCTGCCTGATTAGCTCTAAATTCTGCAGTCATGAAGTCTCTTGAGTCCTTTATACTTTTTTCTAGAGCCACCAGTAGCTGTATAATAGTGCTTCTGAATTGGCTTTCTGACATTGAATTGTAATCCAGATTTTGTAACTCTGTGCGAGAGAGGACTGTTTCTGATTCTTTCTTTTGAGGTGAGGTTTTCCTTCTAGTCATTTTGCTCAGTGCAGAGTGGCCAAAAGCAAGTTGTATTGGGAAAAAGAGAAAAAGAGAGGAGAGAAAGAAGGAAAGAAAAGAGAAAGAGAAAAAAAAGGAAGAGAAAAAAAAACGAAAGAAAAAAAAAGAAGAAAAAGAGAAAAAGAAAGGAGAAAAAAAAAGGGGGGGTGGGGGAAGGAAACAAATCAAAAAGCAAAACAAAACAAAACAAAACAAAACAAAAAAAAAAAGAAGAAGAAGAACCACAGGGGAGTATCTTCTGATTCTGTGTACTTTAAGTCCCTTGGCTTCTCCTGGAAGTTGTCAGTCTAGCTGGTGTTCTGGGGGAGGGCCCTGTTGTGCTGATTTTCAGGTGTTAGCAGTTGGGGGAGCTGCTGTGCCCCTGCCTGGTGCAGGGCTCAGGGGGTTTGTTTACCCCGTGAGGCCCCCGGAGGAACAGCCCCAGTGGCGGGGCAGCTCTGGAAACCTGGATTCAGCTCCGGCAGGAACTCCGTCTGCAGGGCCTGGAGGCTCCGGGGCGGGGCCGCTGATCTGCTCAGCTGGGGCAGGAGCGTCCTCGCTGTCCTGGGCCCTCCCGGCCTCTGCCTGTCCCGGGGGAGGCCGGATCCTGGGCTGTGTCCCGGCGCCCTGTGCTCCGGAGCCTGAGCTGGTGGATTCGCGCTCCCGCCCCACAGCCCCCTCCGCACGGAGCCTCTTCCTCTGCCCGAGCCCCTCCGAGCTGCTCCGGGTCCCGCCGTGCGCGCTGCAGCCCTTAGGGAGCTCGGCGCACTCTCCCGGGGCGCAGGTGTCTGTTAGTGTCCCCGGGAGCCCGAGGGCATCCCCGCCCTCCTGGGTCCTGCTCCACCTCCCTGGAGCCCCTTTCCGCCCGGGAAGGTCGGTGCAGCTCCTGCTCCTCCGGGACGGGGCTCTCCTGTCCTGGGGACACTCGCCCCGGCCTCAGCCCGGCTCCTCGCGGGGCCCCTCCCCCTTGGAGGACTTTGTTTCTTTACTTCTTTTTCCCCGTCTTCCTACCTTGATAGAAGCGCGAACTCTCCTCACTGTTGCATTCCAGGTGTTCTCTCTTTAATTCTCAGGCCGAATTCATAGATTTTCAGGATGATTGGAAGGTTTTCTAGGTAATTTGGTGGAGACAGGTGATTTGGGGACCCTACTCTTCCGCCATCTTGCTCCTCCCCCCTGATTTTTTTTCTTACCTCATTGCTCTGGCTAGAACTTCCAGTACAATGTGGAATAGCAGTAGTGAGAGTAAGCATCTTTGTCTTGTTCCTGAACTTAGGGGGAAAGCTTTCAGTTTTTCACCATTGAGTGTGATGTCAGCCTTGAGTTTTTCAGAAATGCCCTCTATCATGTCGAGGAGGTTCCCTTATATTCCTAAGTTTTTCTGAGAGTTTTTATCATGAAAGGGTGTTGGATTTTATAAGATGCCTTTTCTGTATTTGTTCGGATAATCATGTGATTTCTTCCTCCTTAATTCTATGAATATGATGCATTGATTGATATTCTTATGTTAAGCCACCTTTACATTACTGGGATAGACCCAGGTTGGTCATGATGTGTAATCTTTTTCATATGCTGTTGGGTATGGTTTGCTGGTATTTTATTAAGGATTTCTGCATCTGTATTCATAAGGGATACAAGTCTGTAATTTCTTTTCTTATGATGTCTTCATCTGTCTTTGGTATCAGGGTAATGCTGGCCTTATCAAATGAATTAGGAAGTATTTTTTCCTATTTTATGAAAGACTTTGTGAAATATTGATAATTCTCCTTAAAATGTTTGATAGAATGCACCAGTGGAGCCATCTGGCCCTGTACTTTTCTTTGTTGAGAAGTTTTTATTTTATTTATTTTATTTTTTTTAAGATTTTTTTTAAATTTATGATAGTCACACAGAGAGAGAGAGAGAGAGAGGTAGAGACACAGGCAGAGGGAGAAGCAGGCTCCATGCACCGGGAGCCCGACGTGGGATTCGATTCCGGGTCTCCAGGATCACGCCCTGGGCCAAAGATAGGCGCCAAACCGCTGCGCCACCCAGGGATCCCCCGTTGAGAAGTTTTTAATTGGTGATTCAGTCTCCTTACTAGTTGTAGGCCTATTCAGATTTTATATCTCTTCATTAGTTAGTCTTGACCAGTTGTATATTTCTAGGAATTGGTCTGTTTCATCTAGGTTACCTAATTTGTTGCAGTTGTTCATAGTACTTTTTATTCTGTAAGGTCCTCTTTTAATTCTTTTTATTCCTGTAAGGTCAAGAATAACGTCTCCATTTTCATTTTTTATTTTGATTCTCTCTTCTTCTTTTTTTTTTTTTTTTTTTATTTATGATAGTTACAGAGAGAGAGAGAGGCAGAGACACAGGCAGAGGGAGAAGCAGGCTCCATGCACCGGGAGCCCGATGTGGGATTCGATCCCGGGTCTCCAGGATCGCGCCCTGGGCCAAAGGCAGGCGCCAAACCGCTGCGCCACCCAGGGATCCCCTCTCTTCTTCTTTTATTTTGATTCATCTTCTCTCTTATTTGCCATGCTAGCAAAAGTTTTGTCAGTTTTGTTTTTTTTAAAGATTTTATTTATTCATTCATGAGACACACACACACACAGAGTGGGAGGCAGAGGGAGAGGCAGGCTCCCCTCAGGGAGCCCAATGTGGGACTCGATCCCTAAACTCCAGGATCAGGCCCTGAGCTGAAAGCAGAGCCCAACTGCTTAGCCATCCAGGCATCCCATGTCAGTTTTGTTTTCAATGGTTGTTTTCAAACAAGTAACTTCTGGTTTCATTCATTCTATTGTTTTTCTATTCTGTATTTTGTAAATCTCCACCCTAATCCTTTTATTTCCTTCCTTCTGCTAGCTTTGGATTTAGTTTATTCTTCTTCCTCTATTTCTTCAAGGTGTGAAGTTGGCTTACTAATTTAAGGTCTTTCTTCTTTTTAAATGCAGGCATTTACATTTATAAATCTCCCTTTAAACAATGCCTTTGCTGCATCCTGTAAGTTTTAATATTTTGTGTTTCCAATTTTTAAAAGATTTTATTTATTTATTCATGAGAGTCACACAGACAGAGGCAGAGACATAGGCAGAGGGAGAAGCAGGTGTCCCATCGGGAGCCTGATGCAAACTCGATCCCCACGACCCCAGGATCATGACCTGAGCCAAAGGTAGATGCTCAACCACTGAGCCACCCAGGCACCTCTTGTGTTTCCATTTTAATTACTAAGTATTTTCTAATTTCCCTTGTGATTTCTTATTTGACCATTGGTTGTTAAGAATGGGTTGCTTTCTCTGCACAGCAAAGGAAATAATCAACAAAACTAAAAGACGACCTACTGAATGGGGGAAGAAATTTGCAAATAACATTCTGATAAAGGGTTAGTATCCAAAACACATAAAGAACTAATACAACTCAATGTCCAAAAAACAAATAATCCAATTAAAAATGGGCAGAAGACATGAATAGATATTTATTCAAAAAAGGCATACAGATGGCCAACAGACCCATGAAAAGATGCTCAACATCAATCATCATCAGAAAAATGCAAATGAAAACCACAATGAGATATCACCTCACATCTGTCAAAATGACTAAAACCAAAGCTACAAGAAACAAGTGTTTGGAACAATGAGGAGAAAAAGGAACCCTTGTGCACTGCTGGTCAGAATGCAAACTGGTACAGCCACCATGGAAAACAGTATGGAGGTTCCTTAAAATTTTTAAAATATGGGGTGCCTAGGTGGCTCAGTTAGTTAAGCATTCAACTCTTGGTTTCAGCTCGGGTCATGACCTCAGGAGTCATGAGATGGAGCCCCGTGTAAGCTCTGTGCTCAGCAGGGAGTCTGCTTGAGATTCTTTCCCTCTTCCCCTCCCCCTACTCTCTCTCAAATAAATAAATAAGCCTTTAAAGAAAAATTAAAAATATAACTTACTGTATGATCTAATAATTCCACTACTGGGTGTTTACCCAAAGAATAAAAAACACTAATTCAAAAAGATATATGCTCCCCTGTGTTTACTATAGTATTATTTACAATAGCAAAATTATGGAAGCAGTCCAAGTACCCATCAAGAGATGAATGGATACACAAGATGTGGTACATATGCATACAATGGAATACTACTCAGCCATTAAAAGGATGAAATCTTGCCATTTGCAACAAGTTGGATGGGTCTAGAGAGTATGATGGTAAGTGAAATAAGTCAGTCAAAGAAAGACATATATCATATGATTTCACTCATATGTGGAATTTCAGAAATAAAACAAATGAATATCAACAAAAAAAGACAAAAAAAAAACCCTCTTAATTATTGAGAACTGATGGTTACCAGAGGGGAGGTGGGAGGATGGGTGAAATAGGCGATGGGAATTAAAGAGTATACTTACCTTGATAAGCATTGAGTAATGTATAGAAATGTTGACTCACTATATTGTATGCCTGAAACTAATATAACACTGAATGTTAACTATAATGGATTTTTTTAAAAAGAGTGGTTTGCTTAATATATACATATTTGTGGATTTTCAAGCTTTCCTTCTATTATTGGTTTTTATTTTTACTCTACTGTGGTCAGAGAAGATACTTCTGGTTATTCCAATCTTTACAAAATGGTTACGACTTGTTTTGAGACCTAATGTATGGTCTATCTGGAGAATGTTTCATGTGTACTTGAGAAAAAGTATGAATTCTGTTGTTGGGCAAAGTGTTTTGTATATATGCTTGTTAAGTCTAGTTGGTGTGCAGTGTTACTCTATACAATAATCCTTTTAAGAGGAGAAGTTTGGAATCAAATGGCTTTCATGTTGGAATCACATGACTTTCTAAAAAACTAACTCTCCTTCTTTCTCCTTCACCCTCAAAGGAGTTCCAAATTCTTCATAGATAACCAGTAAAACCTTAAGCCCCTCACTAAGTAAAGTGTTACATCAACAAAAGCATGGTATCATTTTGTGGCTCAGAAAAGTCAAGCCATGGGGATCCCTGGGTGGCGCAGCGGTTTGGCGCCTGCCTTTGGCCCAGGGCGTGATCCTGGAGACCCGGGATCGAATCCCACATCAGGCTCCCGGTGCGTGGAGCTTGCTTCTCCCTCTACCTATGTCTTTGCCTCCCTCTCTCTCTCTCTGTGACTATCATAAATAAATTAAAAAATAATAATAATAATAAAAAAGTCAAGCCATGTAAAATCAATTGGTGGTTAGCTTCAGCTCTCATTTTGTGAGATGAGATGAATGGGGCTGGTTTCAGAACACAGGTCATCTGATACTTAGGCCTGAAGTTAGTATACCAGATCAGTGTTTTTCAAATTTCCTTCAATAGTAGAACTTTGTTTCAAATGAACTCTTGCATGAAACCCAATACATGAACTGGTTTTAGGAGGGGGTACAGAGAGAGCCCTGCTGGCTTTCCTCCTCTGCTTCCCCTCCCTCAAACTGACCTTGAAAACCACTGCCCTAAATCACAGGCTTTGAGGCTAGGAGAAAGGATGGAAAAGCCTGCCCCAGAAAACATTTGTATTCTCTAGGACAGTGGCAGCCACCCCTTGCAATTGAAGTTCCAAGTCAGGCACAAAGCATATGTGAGAAGAAACCTAGACACATGGCTCTATCAAGACACAGCCCAGGCAAACTGCAGTGCTGCCATCTTTAGCATCAGCTGTCCAAGGTTGGCACTGGCTTCAACAAAGTGGGTCTATACTGCAGTGTCAGCACTTATCTCATTTCCAGTCTTCTGTGCACCATGCAAATAAAACCAGCCTAGTGCAAACATTTTCTAACACAAAATTCCTAGAGACTGCAAAAGTAAGCCATTTCTGGTTTGGAGGTAAAGCCCAACCAAATCTCTATCAGTCACAATTTGTATCGAGCCATATCTTCAGACAACGTATGGGAGTCAGGCATTAGGCGGCAGAGGTCACAAGATGAGAGAGCAGCACAAGTGATACCACCTCATTAAAGACAGCTTTCCTTCAGGCCCATAAGGTAAACTCGTCCCCAAACTAAGATATCAAGGTCTGCACTTGGGAGCGTAATCAGAACTAAGAGAGGGAAGATCAACCTCTTCAAGGCATACCACCAGGAATCTGGGGTCACAAGTCATTGCCACCAAAAAGGCTAATTAAACAGGAGACTGAGCTCAGTTACTTCAGCTGTGGGGAATGGAAAATCAGAAATCACCCCTTCCTTCTACATTTTTTATTGAGCAGCCTCTATGAGCCAGGCACCCTCTGGAGTGGAAATGCCCAGAGCAATCAGAGGAATATGTGGTGAAGAGAAACACAGGATTCAGAGAATTTTCTGATTTTAAGACTCAATCCATGAGGCTGAAAAATCCCCATGTCTCCAATGGTGATGTAAGAGCCAGAGCAGACAGCCAATGATATGTGCAAAGTTACACGAAGCAAAGAACTCCAAGTTCTGGTCCTATCTCTACCTCTCTTTTGCTGTGGGACCCAGAGCACATTGGTTCCTATCTGGGTCCCAGTTTCTCCTCTGTGAAATGAGACAGCTGGGGGATGAGGGACTCCTCTCATAGTCAATAGGAGTATAGCCCTGAAAAGCAAACTCTGGATTGGGTGAGTGTCCCAAAGTGTTGATTATATAAGCTTCAACCTCTCTCATGTTGTGATGATGATAATGATAAATAGTAATAATAATAACAAAATATCAGTGATGACAGCAGCTACTGCTTACTGAATGCTGAAGAGGTCACAGGCATTCTTCCCATGTGATTGATTTTATGAATCTTCACAAGTGTCTTGCCAGAATGCCTGATGTGGAAAAGCCCGTAGATGTTTTAGCAGCAAGAAGATCAAGAGGCAGACCTACTCAAATGTTGCAGGACATTGTCCCTCCTAACACTCACCATCTCACTTCCTCTTTTTCCAGATTTGAGACTTATCCATCCCAATCATAAATCCAGTAGCTGTGGGTTTCGGTGCTTTCACCATCCCTACTGCCAGAGTCCCACATGTCCTAGGCAGTACGTTGGGTCTGCAGAATTGGAAACTTCCCCTCCTTCGGTATCGTGAGAGAGTACATTTTTGTTGGATGGGAAAATACTTGGCTTTTTCCTCCATATTTTATATCCATGTGTCAATACACACTGGAAAAGGTTAAAATCAACATTTCAACATAATTCTGTGCTCTCTTTGCTCTGAGGTAATTATTGTAATTGAAATTTGTCAATAATCAGCAACATTTCTATTGAATGCTATCAAGATGTTCTGAGGCAGTGAATGAAAAACACTGTTATCATAATGATACGGCAGAGACCCAAACCTAATGTCACATGTGACCAGTAGAATAGTAATCAATTCGATGTGTTTATTAGCATTTCAGTTTAAGAACTATTTTCCCCTTTAGTTCCTCATTTTGATTTAATTTTGATCTTCCTAACAATTATGTAAAATAAACAAGGCAAGTGTTATCCTGATCATTACAGTGAGGGGAGCTGAGGCTCCAGGAGTTATTTGGTTAAGGCTGCCCGGAAAATACATGCCAGAATTAGGAACAGAACCAGGTCTCTGATCCTAAATCCAACATCTGACACACAATGCTGGACACCATGCCCGACATAGCCAACCTGAAAACCTTCTGAGCTAGGCAAATTGAGGGCTAGTGGTGATTTTATAAGCAAATCTGGTAAAGAAAACACCATTAGACAGGGATTATTCAATTAAGATCTGTCAGCATTGCCTCTTGAGAGAAAATTACTCCAGACAACTCTTTATCTTTTTCCTTTTTGAAATTAAACACAGCAGCAACAACAAAGAGTTGAAGGGGGAGTCCCCAAAACCAGACTGAGGAACTGTACTTCCAGAGAAGAACACAAAGATTGAATCGGCACCTCTACATACTTAGCTGCGGAGGAGATGGTAGTATTTTTCCTCATTGAATTAAAATGTAACAAACCTCTAATTTTCCCATGTTTTGGAGAGAAAATTATAAGTAGCTGTGCCCCCTGGGCTTGGCATGAATCTAAATACAGTCGGCTGTACATAACCCTAAATGTGTGAATGCTGCCATTTAGAGGTCCACACATTACTTAGCATTCGGTATATGCATTATTTAGGAGGCCTCTAAAATCTCTCCTTAGCCAAATGCCCCAGAGAGGTCACCCAAGCCCAAATGGTTGCTTTACAAATGGTGTTTTGCCGAGACCAGGCTTCTTCTCTCCTGCTGGAAAGGGCATAGTGCCAACCTAGCAGGTGCCCTGGCATCTACACAGAGGTGTGGGAGCCTTCTCTCACATACCCAGCTTCACCACAGGGTCTGTCCCCAGTCAGCTTGGCCACTTCATACACAGAATGGACAAATTTAAGGTGAGAGTCTCAGTTTGTGCCCTGGCCAGCATGTCACTGGTATATACCCCTGGGCAGAAGGAGAACCAAGTGCAAGGGTAGTGGTGACATGGAAACAGAGGCCGTGCAGTGTCTGCCTAAGCCTAGCAATTAATTACCTAAGGAATCAAATTCCAGGGAGCTGCCCTATCTTAGGTGTGATGGGCCACAAAGACAGCCCGTTGAGGTCTTGTAAGTCAAGGTCCCTAGAAAGTTTCCCAGGGGCTCAGTCAACATTTATAATGGAATTGCTTCCCTTTGGCCACCTATAAAATAATGGCAAGAGAGGTCCCCTGCCATCTTTGATGCTCTGAATCACTGGGAGGGATCTACTTTCCTTCCTCTGTAAAAGAAAAAATAAAAGGCACAGCCAACAACTTCTCCAGCAGGCACTGAGTACTTGCTCATTACCTACCCTCCACAGCTCACCACCAGCCCCCTGCTCTCTAAGACTTTAACCTTCCAACTGAACTGGAAGCAAGCTGATCCAAACATAAGGAGGTGGGTTGTAAATGTGTTTGACTATTTGCTTGTTTGCTTTTGGCAAATCCTGGTGGAATAGGTTGGAGCCTCAGTATATAAGCATGGGCAGCCCTGGGACCCGTTCTCAAGAGTCCGGATCAGAATTCTACACAAAGCATGGCATAAATTGATGACATTTCTCAATAATAATCAACTAGGAGCCAAGGTAATAAGCTGGAGAGGCAAATATGTTGCCAGATGCTGGAGATGGAAAAGGACACGGGAGGCCATGCAAGTGAGGAAAAGGAATGCAAGATACAGCACAGGTGCATCCCAGCCACGATCCAACAGCTCCAGACTTGGGGGCCCGTGGCAAGGGAAGCACAGCAGGCCACGTGGAGGCTTTCATGAGGAGAGCACTACCTAGACAGATTACTCGGAGGGAACAACGATTTGGCTTGAATAAACAGAGATGCGCTGACACCCCCCCACACCAGGAGGAAGCAGAATGACTGTATTAACAAGCAGAATGCTAAACATAAGTCATTGCACTTTCATAACACTTTTCTCAGGAAGGGCACAACCATTCAAAGACCTGGGGTCGAGGTGCCTGGCTGGCTCAGTCAGTAGAGCATGTGACTCTTGATCTTGAGGTCATGAGTTCGAGCCCCACATTGGGTGTGGAGCCTACTTTAAAAATAAATAACTAAAACATTAGAAAAAAAAAGACCTGGGCTCTATTTCTGACTGTTGCTTACTAGCTTTGTGATCTTAGGTGAGTCATTTAAGTGTCTGGATCTTTATTGTTTTATCTGCAAAATGGGGACAATTGCATTTCCTCTGCCTGCTTCACAGGGTAGTATTAAATGAGGTATGAAACAGGGCACCTCACACCATCTGGACTCTAGATGAGTATGTTGGGGGAAGAGAGAGCAGGGCAAAAGGACCTGAATACATGGGGTCAGGTTCAAACTAGACTCCAGCTGAGACCACAGCCTAGCCTCTTCTGTTCACTCTTATTCTCCTGCAGAGAATCTCTGTCTCAGGATCGGCTTCGAGGGAACCAAACTTAAGACACCAACTTTCAGCAAAACAATTTTAGAAAATTAATATACTCTATTTTCTCCTCAAAGCTTGAGTTTGGTCTATATTTTACTGAACCAGGTACCCGAGATGGCGAGGCGGATCATTCATGCCAGTCTTCACTACCTTCTATTGTCTCATGGAGCAAAGAGAGATATTTGTGAGCTAGATAGCACTAGAGATGCCCCTATTGCCACTGTGACTGAGGGTATTTTAACTAAGGTCTTGATGGTACTATGTTGCAGTGATCCCAAAGAACTCCAAAGTCTCTTATACAGTGGTTTACACGTGGCTCTGTGAAAGGGAAATCAAATGTCCTCAGGAACACGGGCAAATCCTGTGTCAAAAGTGGGTAGTGGAGAACCTCAGAGATTTGGAGAGGCCCTTCTGGAACCTGGCTTTGCTCATTCACAGCCCACGCAGGAAAGAGGGCCTTCAGCTGGAGTTCTCTCACACTAATTGTTAAAGGTCAGATTTATAGCCAGGCACTTGTTACCCAAAACATTTGTTCTCGAAATCTTGTCCCTGAGGACCAAGTCAGTTTGCCCACACTAGTGAGTAGTGGGGGAAAGGCAAATTTATTACTTGATTATTTTTGAAATGGGTTCAGATTTTCTAGCCACAGCTTATTTCCCCTTCCTAAAGTGGAGACCAGGAATGAGAGGCTACAGTTAGACAAAAGGTGTGTAAAACACTGGTGTTTCTCAGAAAAGGGCAAGTACTGCATTCACTCACACACAAATGCAGGACCACAGGGAGGAAGTCAATATGTATTGACTGGGATTTCAAATAACCAAAATGAGGCATCTAAAGGGACTCTCCTGTGGATTTACTTGCCCATGTAAAAACAAATCAATCACTGTAACACAATACTATAAAGACACTAGTTCAAGTGCCCTCCTCTGCTGAGGAGAATTAAAAAGACCGTCACAGGTGTCAACAATGGCACTTCTTCAAGTGCCATCTAGCTCACAGATATCTTTCTCGGCTTCTTAAATGGAAGGTAGTAGAGACTGGCATTGATGATCTGCCTCACGACCAGGGGGTGCCTGGGTCAATAAAATATAACCCAAAGTTGACCTTTGAAAAGAAAAATGGAGCATATTAGCTTTCTGAAATCATATTGCTGCAAGTTGGTTTCTTTGGCTAGGTTCCCTAAAAGTGGATCCTGAGGTAAGGGATTCTTCTGGGGAAAACCGGAGTGATCAAAGAGAGGGTGGAGGAAGGGAGCTGACCAAGGAAGGCTGTGGTCTCAGCTGGAGTCTAGCTTTAACCTGACCCCTTGAGGAGCTCTGGGGCACAAACTGCATCAGGTGGTTGGACCCACCCGTGAGGCAAAAAGGTCGAACCAGCATGAGCTGTGAAGTGCCCCCAGGGGGATGGGGAAGCAGTAGCTCTCAGGCAAGAGGCCTCCTGCTCCAGAGAAGGGGGCAACAGTGAGCCTTAGGAAGCAATGCTCTCAGCAGCTAAGGGATAGGTCCACATGAGTAATAAAGAGAACATGGGCAGGGCACCAACAGTGTCCACTGGCTGAACATCCACCAGATACCTTGAAAACAAAACTTACTGCCATGGGTGGGCCAGCTTCCCTGCCACCTCTCCAACCTCATCTCCTCTTAATTCTCTCCCTTCACTCCACTCCAGCCACATTGGTCTCCATGCCGGTCCTTGAATGCGCTCTCATCTTACGGTCCTTGTACTTGTTCGCTCTACATGGAACTTTTTCTGTGCGTATATCTGCATTACTCCTCCCTTACCTCCTTCAGGGCGTTATTTGAATGCCATCTTCTCTATTCAGCTTTCTCTAGCCCTGCCGTACACACGCGCACACACGCACACTCACAAACCCACGCACGCATGCACACACTTGAGCAACACCATCTCTCTCCCCTGCTTTATATTTCTCCATTGCACTTATCACTATCTGGCATAAAATGTGTTTTATTTATGTTTATTTATGTTATTTATGTCTCTTCCCTCTTGAATGTCAGCTTCAACAAAGCAGGTATTTTTGACTTATTTTTTAGTTCACTGCGGTATCTCTAGTACCTAGAACAATGCCCAGTTCATTAAATATTTGTTGAAAAAGTGAGTGAATATCTCCTTAATTTTAATGCCCTCTCCCCTAAGCTTGAGCTGACTGGGATATATTTCCATTGTTCACATTTTCTCCTTCTATTTCATCTACACCATTTCCAGTGCATTAGGTTCGCTTTAAAAAAAAACATTTACAGTAATGATCTTGTTTATTCCCACTTCATATTTTCAAATGTTCCCCAAATCAACTACAGTCATCATATCCACATGGGTTATGAGTCATATTTGTTTTGAAAGTGAAAATGTTTAAAGCAACTAATCCTGCCAGTCATGAGGGATAAGACATGGCAAGAGAGAATTCATTGACACCAAGTAGACAAAATCCAAATGGACTGAAGGTATGTGGTATATCCTAAAAGGGACCAAAACCCCCACCCTCACCCAGATATGTTGCACCTGAATAGAAATCCCTATAGTTTCTACCAACTAAAGCTATCCAGATATGGTACTTACTTTAGGAAACCTAGAAAATAATATGTGCTACTTTTTGCATTACTTCTGTAAAACATATGACAATGTTTATGAACACAATCAATACTTACTGAATGAGTTTTCTGAATCTGGAGTGGAAAATAAATCTTAGTAAATCACTGTGCACCTACATACACAGTATATATTTTGAAAAGTCAAATGTTTTTCTGATTAGTTCATTCCAGTGGGGGCACAAAAACAGAATTGCCAAGTGGTGATAAGCTTCCCAAAAAATGAATATGCTTTCGCCCATTTCCAACAGCAAAACAGCCCCAGAATAACTCTAAAACCCTTGCTGGTTACATGACCTTGAACTTTCTCAGCCTTACATTTCCTCAACTATAAAACAGGAAGAACCTCACTGGGATTGAATGTGAAGGGACTTCATAAAGCAAGACAAACACATGAAGTTTGAGGTAAATCTTTCCTCTCGGCAAGATTCTAAAATTCAGCCTGGGTTAAAGTTATGTTTTGTAGCTTTAATTACTTGGAGAAAATACACACTAGGACAATAGAAAGGCCTTATAAATTATGACCACAATGGGCAAGACAGTGGGAAACTCAAAGTCAATAATAGTCACCTCACATTTGAAATTAGCAGATGTGGCCAATATGCTCTTCTATGTCTTGTGCTTTTTCACCTATTAAACAACTATGGGAGTCCTGCCACAAAGAGTAATCTTTGGCCTTTGTCCCAGACTGCCCTTTGTCTCTGGGCTAGTGTCATCTACTTCATTTCAGTCTGGTAGACAGATGCAACATAGCATGGCAACTAACAGCACGGGCTATGGAGTCTCCATGGGTTTGCTTTCTAAAGCCCTAAATTACTAACTGAGCAACCTTAGCAATGCTGCAGAACCTCACTGAGCCTCAGCATCCTCATTCATAAAACAGGTGAATGAGTATGAATATGTACCTCACTCATAGGGTGGTTATTAGGATTAGATCCATGATGTGTGTCAAATGTCTATTCCACAGAAATAATTCAAGAAGAGGAAGCTATGGTTGTCACACAGTTGAGCTGTGTTGACCAAATTCTGTTTCTGTTTCAACTTTACCTTTTATAGTCCCAGGTTCCTGACATGCTCAATGAAATCTTAGGAAACACCAGCTGCTAGAACAAAAGCTAAGCTGCCTCATCTGACCGAGCCATCATGGATGTGACTGACAAGATCTCTTCCTTGTGGAGCCACAATGTGACAACATGGAAAGAGCATTGGACTTGGAGTCAGAAGACTTCAAGTTTCAGCCTTACCAGTTCTCAGTTCTGTGACCTAGGCTAACCCGTTTTACTTTCCTACTAGAAAGTAAGAAGAGCAGGGACCATATCTAAACATGGTCATAAAGCTCCGGCACAGTGACTTAAACCTAATTGGTGCTTGATAATGACTCATAAATGACTTAAAGACATGCATATGTCACAGTCTCAACTTCCTTATGCATTCAAAGGGATAACAGTTGTTGCCCTGCCTGTCTCTCAAGGTTGTTCAGAGACTAGGCAGTGACTCTTGCAGTACCTTCTCCTTCTCTCTCAAGTTTGTTTGGAGACTAGGCAGTGGCTCTCGTAGCAACCACTCCTTCCCTTATCATTTATCTCACTCAATTGTGACTGCTTTTTTTTTAATATTTTATTTATTTATTCATGAGAGACACAAGGAAGGAGAGAGGCAGAGACATAGGCAGAGGGAGAAGCAGGCTCTCTGCAGGGAGACTGATCTGATGCAGGACTCGATCCCGGGACTCCAGGATCATGCCCTGAGCCAAAGGCAGGCAGACGCTCAACCACTGAGCCACGCAGGCATCCCTGTGACTGCTTTTTTATGTTGGTTCCCCCTGCCTAGTAGAATGTCTCTTATGATTTCCTTCCTCCTTCTACCCGCTTCTTAGTTAATGCCTATTCATCCATCAGTTCTCAGCTCAAAAGGCCCTTTCTCCGACTCTTAATAGCTCCTCCTGCTATTATAGCTCTTCCTATATGTCCTCGATGGAACTCAAATTACATTACATTTGTATGGTTATTTCATCCTTCCCATTGGATTGTAAATATCACCAGGGCAGGGCCTCATGTTTATCTTGATCACCAGCATATTTCTTGTTTCTTGGCCAATTGTTAACCTACTTGAACAGCTTATTAAACTGTTGGAAGAATGAGTGAATGGAAAAGTAAATGAATGAATGAGAAGCAGATGAAATGAAAATGATCCTCCTTTCTACCTTGCCCTTTTACAGATCTCGCTGGTCGTTAGTTAGACTATTGCCATTCTGTAGTATCATTCCAATCTAATGCTCTTAAGAATATCACTTTGCAAGCCCTACTACTTAACAGGAAACATGTACTAGAACAGATTCTCAGACACTGAAACTGAGAAAGCCAGCATTCAACCTCAGTGTTTGTGGACATCCATCTACCTCGTTATGATGACAAACGTTCCTATCCTCGGACCCTCCCTATCTACCTCTAGCATTTGAGCCCCTAGGCTCCCATTTCTCCAGCTTACCTGGAACCTGGCTTAGTGCTCTACTGTTCTGAGCCTCTAAGATCCATGCTTAGCAGGTTCTCACCTAGGGTGCTTCCCAGACTCTCTAAGGTTGATGGCTGGCCTTTACCACTCCTTTTGGCTTAGCAAGGATGATGGGGAGGGGAAAGAAGTAAGGTGAGGAAAGAGAGTCATCTTTGCTTGCTTCCCAAGGCACTGCCATTTTTGCTTCTTCCCCATTCTTCTGCTTGCTCATAGAATTTAGGTGAGGGGAAAAGCAAAATTTTGCCTGCTACCATAAAAGTCATGAACTAGCTCCCTTTAGAGGATCTTCCCACTAAACCTCTACAACCTTCCTGGGAATTCACTCTTATTATTGTTCCTATGTTGCAAATGAAGAAACTCAATGACCAACAATTCCCCTAGTAGATGTCCCATGAATTCCACCATTCTTCTGATATCTTTGTCAACAAGAAGTCCTTTGTGTGACATAAATATGACGTGTGGCATGGTAATTGTTCTTGCTGTACACCATAGGCATTAAAATTGTTCATCCAACTAATATTTTTTCAGCACCAACCACTGGCTCAGCACAGCAGTAGACAAAACAAACACAGAACTACAGGGATTCAAAAAGGGGCAGAAAGACAGAGACATTATTATACAGCAATGGAGGAAATTAAGGATGTGTTGGGGGTACAGAAGAGAGCTGGATAATTCAGACTGAGGTGCAGGTGGAGAGAAAAGGCTTTCTTTGCTGCAGTACAGACAAAAATGGCCAAATCCAAACAGGCCCACATAAAGTATTTCCAGACCTCAGCTTGCAAAATATTCATTTAATCAACAGATATCTATCAAATATCTACTCTATGTTATACACTGAGGATGAAAAGGAAAACAAGGCAAACTTGGTCCATGCCCTTAGGTAGATATTTCAGCCAGATGGTCTCAAAGGTGCCTCCCAACAAGAATATTTGATTGTTTTCCCTCCCAACAGAACAAAAGTCTTTTGATTTGATGCCACCATGACAAATCTCAAGGGTAACAATAGGCAGTCTTTCCAAGATTAGAGAGGCATCTCCTTAGAATCCTACAAAAAGAAAACCCATCAAATCTCCCTGGTGTCTTAGAGAAGACAATGCATGTGGCTTTCATGACACATCTCACAGCCCAGCTCTCTTCAACAGGCCCATAAAGGAAATGACAAATAACTCAAAGCAGCAGGCATGGAGAGCTCCAAGAAAAATCATTCTCATTCATATGCCAGAGAACAGAGTTATTACTGTGGCATCCTTGCTTATAACTGTATATCAAGACTAGAAGAGAAAAATATCTGTCATGAAAGAGGGGCACTGCCATGATGCTAAGCCAGAAATTGGGCTTTGGGGGCTCAGAATGGAGGGAAAGACTGGATATTAGCATACATTGGAAACACAATCATTTTTTAAATGAGGGAAAGATATCTAACCTCTACCTTTTGAACTTTTTCTACATAGATATCTTAGCACTTTAAAGTTTGAGATCATTCCAGAACTTGTTCATTCTACAAATATTTTTGTAGTGCCTGTCAGGCATTAAGCACTGTGCCAAGTTGCATATGAAACAGTGCTAGGACTTCTCTTTCCCTAAGACATATGGGCCACTGGTATCATCATCAAAAACATCCCTTTCCAGTTTGTATAAAACTGTACACACAAACAACAACAACAACAGAAACCTTTAGGGCTTTCTCTTTGCGTACTAAGTACTGTGCATATATTAATACACTTATTCCTCACAATAAACCTATGAGGGAGGTACTATTATTATTCCCATCTTACAAGTGAGTAAATTAAGGCACAGGTTAAGTAACTTGGCCAAGTTGTATTTTTTGCATAATTACACAATCTGGAATTAAAATACATCATCCTAGAAATGTTTTCAGTACACTTTCCATGTTCCAAAGTAAGATATGCCATGGTCGCTCTTAAAGAGGTTCAGTAAGCAATTAGACAACATACAAATATTGACCACCCAAGAGGTTCCTGGCTCTGTTTCAATATGCTAAGGGAAGTGACTTTGCCTGCTCAGGTTGCCACAACAGAATACCACACTGGATAGCTTAAGAAACAGAAACTAAAAAAAAAAAAAAAAAAAGAAAGAAAGAAAGAAAAGAAACAAATTTATTTCTCAACGTTCTGAAAGCTGGAAGTCTGAGATAAGGGTAATTTTTGAGGGAACTCCACCCTCTTTTCCATAATGGCTGTACAAACTTCTCATCATAAGGGTTTCCTTTCCTCCACATCTTTGCAAATACTTGTAATTATTTTACTTTTTGAAAAATAGCTATCCTCATAGGTGTGAGGTGATATCTCATTGTGGTTTTCATTTACATTTCCCTGATTAGTGATGTTAAGCACCTTTTCATTATCTGTAGGCTGTCTTTAAGTCTCCTTTGGGAAAATGTTTATTCGGGTCCCTTGTCCATTTTTTGATTGGGTTATATGTTTGGTTTTTTTTTTTTTTGCTATTGAATTATAAGAATTCTTTATTTACACTGTATATTAACTCTTTCTGGGATATATGGCTCACAAATATTTTCTCCCATTCTGCAGGTTGCCTTTTTATTTTATTATCTGCTTTGCTCTGCAGAAACTTTGGTTTGATGTAGTTCACTTGTTTATTGTTGTTTTAGTTGCCTGGGCTTTTGGTATCAGACCCAAAATATCATTGCCAAGATGGTTATCAAGGAACTTTCCCCCATGCTTTCTTCTAGGAGTTTTATGGTTTCAGGTCTCCTATTTATGTCTTGAATCCACTTTGAATCGATTTGGAGTATGGTGTAAGGTAAGGGCCCAATTTCATTCTTTTTCAAGTGGATATCCAGTTTTACCAGCACCATTTATCAAAGACACTATCCTTTCCCCATTATGTATTCCTGACCACCCTTTGTCAAAACTTAGTTGACCATATTCATGGGTTTATTTCTGGGCAACTACTCTGTTTCATTGGTTTATGTGCCTGTTTTTAACACCAATACCATACTTTTTTGATTAATATAGCTTTGTAATATGTAGTTTGAAATCTGGAAGTGTGATGCCTCCAGCTTTGCTCTTTTTGCTCAAGATTACTTTAGCTGTTAGGGGTCTTTTATAGTTCCATATGAATTTTAGTATTGTTTTTCCTCTTTCTGTGAAAAATGCCATTGGACTTTTCATAGTGATTGCATTGAATCTGGAGATTACTTTGGGTAGTATGGACATTTAAAAAATATTAACTCTTCCAATCCATCTTTCCGTTTATTTGTGGTTTCTTCAATTTCTTCATTAGTGTTTTTAGTGTACTGATTTTTCACCTCCTTGGTTATATTTATTCTTGAATAATTTATTATTTTTTATACAATTGTAGATGGGATTGTTTTTCCTAATTTCTTTTAGGAACAGTTTGTTGTTAGTGTATAGAAAAGAAATTGGGTTTTGTATGTTGATTTTGTATCCTGAAAATTTACTGAATTTATTATTTTGAACTGTTTTTTGTGGAGTCTTTACGATTTTCTTATATAAGATCATGCCACCTGAAAACAAAGACACTTTTACTGCTTTCTTTTTTATTTAAATGCCTTTTGCCTTTTATTTCTTTTTCTTGCTTCATTGCTCTGCCTAGAACTTTTAGTACCATGTTGAATAGAAGTGGTAAGGCTGGGAGTCCTTGTCTTGTTCCTGATTTTAGAAGAAAAGCTTTCAGCTTTTGACTATGATGTTAGCTGTGAGGTTGTCATATATGGACTTTTTTATTCCGAGATACATTTCTTCTATATTGTTGGAGTTTCATTTTATTATCTTTAAAGATTATTTATTTATTTATTTATTTATTTATTTATTTATTCATGAGAGACAGAGAGAGAGAGAGAGAGGCAGAGACACAGGCAGAGGGAGAAGCAGGCTTCCTATAGAGAGCCAGATGTGGGACTCAATCCCAGGACCCCAGGACCACAACCGGAGCCAAAAGCAGATGCTCAACCACTGAGCCACCCAGGTGCCCCTGGACAGTTTTTATTATGAAAGGATGTCAAATTTTGTCTAATGCTTTTTCTGTATCTGAGACAATCACGTGATTTTACCCTCCATTTTGTTAATGTGGTGTATTACATTAATGACATGTGTATGTGAGACCATCCGTGCATCCCAGGGATAACTCTCACTTGGGATCAAATTTGTATTGCTAGTATTTTGTTGAGGATTTTTGCATCTATGTTCACCAGAGATATTGGCCTCTAGTTTTCTTTTCTCATAGTGCTCTGTCTAGCTTTACTATTAAGGGTAATATGGGCCTCTTAAAATAAGTTTGGAAGTGTTGCTTACAATTTAATTTTTTGGAAGCTTTTGAGAAATATCAGTATTAACTCTTCTTTAAATGTTTGTTACATTCACCAGTGAATCCATCTAGTCCTAGGATTCTTTTCTTGAGAGATTTTTATTTTTATTTTTTTTAAGATTTTATTTATTTATTCATGATAGACATAGAGAGAGAGAGAGGCAGAGACACAGGCAGAGGGAGAAGCAGGCTCCATGCAGGGAGCCCGACGCGGGACTCGATCCTGGGACTCCAGGATCACACCCTGGGCCAAAGGCAGGCATCAAACTGCTGAGCCACCCAGGGATCCCTCTTGAGAGATTTTTAATTACTGATTTAATCTCCTTACATATGATTGATCTGGTCAAATTTTCTATTTCTTCATGATTCAGTCTTAGTAGGTTGTGTGTTTCTTGGAATTTATCCATTTCTTCTGGTTTCTTCCTAGGTTATTCAATTTGTTTAACTTTCCAAAAAACCTAGTCTTAGTTTTGTTACTCATTTTTTATTGCCTTTCTGGTCTCTAGTTAATGTATTTCTGCCTTGATCTCTGTTATTTCTTTCCTTACTAGCTCTGGGCTTATAGTTTGTTCTTTTTCTAGTTTCTTAAGGTGTAAAATTAGGTTGTTCATTTGAAATCTTCCTATTTTCTTAATGTAGATATTTATTGCTATAACTTTTCCTCTTATAACTGCTTTTGCTGCATATTATAAGTTTTGGTAAATTATGTTTCCTTTTTTTTTTGTCTCAAGATATTTCTGACTGCTCTTTGATTTCTTCTTTGACCCACCGGTTGTTTAGGAACATGTTGTCTAATCTCTACATTGTTTGTGACTTTTCCAGCTTTCCTCCTATTATTGATTTCTCACTTCATAATATTGTGGTTAAAAAGATGCTTGATATGATTTCAATCTCCTTAATTTTTTGACTTGTTTTGCAACCTATAATATCTATTCTACAGAATGTTCTTTACGCACTTGAGGAAAATGTACATTCTGTTGCTGCTCGATGGAATGTTCTATATATGTCTCTTAGGTCCATTTGATCTGGTGTAGTTCAGGTCCAATGTTACCTTATTGATTTTCTGTATCAATAATGTATCCTTTTTTGAAGTTGAAGTATTGAAATCCCCTACTCTTATTGCATTACTGTCTATTTATCCCTTTAGGTCCTTTAGAATTTGCCTCATATGTTTAAGCACTCTGATGTCAGATGCATAAGTATTTACAATTATTACATCCTCTTGATGAATTGATCCCTTTATCATTATATAATGACCTCCTTTGTCTTGTTATAGTTTTTGGCTTAAAGTCTATTTTGTCTCTTGCAGGCAGCACATAGTTGGGTCTTGTTTTTTGTTGGTGGTGCTAGTGTTGTTGTTTTTATCCATTCTACCATTCTCTGTCTTCTGATTGGAGAATTTAGTCCATTTACATTTAAAGTTACTATTGATAGACAAGGGAGTGCTACTGCCATTTTGTTAGTTGTTTTCCAGGTGCTATGTAGATCCTTTGTTCCTTTCTTCCTTTCTTGCTGTCTTCCTGTGTGACTCAATGACTGTCTCTAATGGTATGCTTTAACTTCTCTTTTTTTGTTGTTTCTACTATATGTTTTTGTTTTGAACTTACCATGAAAGTTACTCAAAACATACTAAAAGTCTATTGTAAGGTGACAACTTAACTATAACTAAATAATATAATAATGGATGCACAGTATAAAAAGATGTAAATAATGACATCAAAAACAAAATGTGGAAGGGGAATTAAAAGTGTAGAGCTTTTGTATGTGGTTGAAGTTATTTTAGTATTTTTTTTCTTTTTCCTTCCTCTTATAAGGGTAGTAGTTCTATCATGGAGACTCTATCATCATGACCTCATCTAAACATAATTATCTCCTAGAGGCTTCATTTTCTAATACCATCATATTGGGACTTAGGGCTTCAACATATACATTTTGGGGGAATGCAAACATTCAGTCTTTAAATGAGATACACGATGTAAAACTCTTGTCTTCCCAGTTATAGTTTGAGCTCTTTTATGGTATAGATTAATACCCAACAATGTAATAGTAAAGTATAGGTTCTGATTTCATATGAGAACTGAGTTCAAATTCCAGTCTCATCACTAATGAACTATGTAGCCATGTGGCAAGCTACCTAACCTCTCTGAACCTTATAAGATGGCCAGAATGACAATTCTGAGCTGTAGGGATTAAGTGATATGATGGATATAAAATAGTAAATACAGTGCCTGACTAAAAGCAAACAATCTATACTAGTGAAACATATATGCATATCACATAAAACAGAATAATTAAGTAGGGAATCGGTGGTACTGAAGACAAGTGTTGCAGAAAGTCCACAGAGTGAGGATCAATATAAACAGCAGGTGCAAGAGAAGGCTTCATGGTAGCACCGGAGAATGATTAAAAATAAACAAAGAAGAATAATGAAGGAATTTCAGCCCAGGAAACAACCTGAAGCCCACAAGAGATGATCAGGGTAGTCAGGGTGCCAGGAACAGCTTCTGTTTCATAATATTTATTACCATTCTCACTCCAAAATAGTCCTGTATTCCAAAATGCACTGGGTTCCAAGGGGTTTGGATAGAAGACTGGGAACGTGTACTACTTTCCCTGCTTATCTTACACAATTCTTCTAAGGAGACAATTTAAGTTGGTATAAATATTCCAGGAGTTCAGAAGAAAAAGGGCTGTGTGAAAATCAAAATGATTTTCATATAGTTAGGAATTGCAGCTGTGACTGAGCTTGTATTATAACAGCAACAATCTATAAGTGGTGGCAATGACTGTCAAATCATTGCAAAAGAAAAGACTATTAGTTCAATCCATCAGGAAGGCTGGCAAGCCACTGACTCTGTAACAAGATTCAGTAGGTTAGCCTGAACTCTGTATTTCACTTCCTCATGCAAAGGTTCCAGTGGCTATTGTGTGTATCATCTCCACCAGAATCAAGAGATAGAGGTGTTTCTGAAGTTGGCTCCTTTTGGTCCCCTTAGGCTCTATTTCCTGTGACATAGAAGCATCTTAATATTTTCACATGTATGATTTTGAAAATCTTCTTCCAGGTCTTTCTGACTAGTCTCCAGATGCAATATTTCATTTTAAAAAAAAAAGAGGGGCACCTTTGTGGTTCTGTCAGTTAAGCCTCTGCCTTCAGCTCAGATCATGATCTCAGGGTCCAGGAATGGTGCTTCTCCTTGGGTGGGCTCCCTGATCAAGTGGGGAGCCTGCTTCTCCCTCTTTCTATCTACTCCTCCCTGCTGTTTGTACTCTCACTCTATCTCAAATAAATAAAATCTTTTTAAAAAGAAGAAGAAGAAAAGCAGTACCTGAGCTACTACACCCTATTTTTCAGCCCCGTGTTCACAGGACAGAGTCAGAAGTATCTGATTATAAAGACCATGTTATTATTACTAAGAATGCAGTGAGAGTTCTATAAATAATTAGAATCTAACTCCCTTTATCAAAATAAGTGAACAAAGTACATGTTGTGACATACCATCAACAGCCCATTTGCTTTGCTAAATCTCTAGCTGTCGATTCCTGTTATTTGCAGCAATTCATTCTATTTATTCCTGGGAATCTGTAAAATCATGCTGCATACATGCACAATCAATGTCTTTTAAATGTAATTGGTAGCAATGATTCACATTTTCAGGCTTAATCTCCAAATGTAATTACTATGGTCTTGGTGGTTTTGAATTTAATGAATACTTTTAGTTGTATTTTATTTATCGAAAAACCAAGTTCTTCTTGCCAAAATGACCCCATAAGTATATCATTGCATCTGTACTGTATTCATAAATGGCACTACAGAGATTTAATTTAGCAATTCTATGAGGCTACAAACAATAAATAGCTCAAGGGAATAGAATGCAAATGGCATACTCAGAAAAAATTAAACAAAAGGTGACATTCATTTGCAAAGGTTCCTGATGCCTTACTGAAATTTACTGGTCAATCTAATTTATTTGATATTCATGAAATGTAAATTAAAATAAATAAAGCCCAACTTTCCACTACCACCCAGGGAGCTACTCAATTCCAACTACCTTTCCATTGGGAATGGCATGAGTTAGATCAATATGAGACCAGTAATAGAATGTACTCAAAAGGGGAAAGCAAGCACTAACAAATTTCCTTTTTAGATAATGCTATATTGATATGAGCTAGGGGGCACAGAATTGATTACATTATGTTAAATGAAATCTAGGATCCCCATCCCACCTCAAATTACTTAAATGTAATTAAAGAACTTTGCATCCTTCTCTGCCTCTAGTCTGTGCCACAGATATATTTAAATTAACTTCTGCTTACTAAAGTTGCACATGCCCATTGTGGAAAATTTGGAAATTGGGAAAAGCAGAAAGAAGCTAATAGCTACACACTAGCCCACCAACAACAGATAGTCCTCTGTTGATATCTTCACTTATTTTTTCTTCCAGCCCTTTTTCCTACATATTGTTAATTTTTCTCCCATACAACTACACTCAAACTTTCATATCTCAGTCTATTCACATAACATGACACAACAGGTACTATCTATTTTTCCAAATTTATTAAAATTTATCATACACTTAAATTTTAAATGGCCACATAATGCGCTACCAAACAATCCTCTAATGTTGAACATTTAGGTTGTTTCCATTTTTGTTATCATAAATAAGATAGCAATGAGCATCTAAGTCAGATCTGCAGACAAATGATAATGAAGTTTCTTAGTTTTTGTTCTAGATGTATAATTACAACATCAAGGGATATATACATTTTAAGGCTTTAGATACATCTGGTCAATGTGATTTCCAGAAAGATTGTTTGAATGTACCTTTCCAACAGAAGTATACTTGAATACCAGCCTTAACTTAATACTCTTTAACAATGTGTATTATCAGTAAAATACAAACAAATGAACTCACCTTTTGCCAACATCATAAATATATTTATCTATTTAAAATATATTTATCTAAGAAATAAATGATTTATTACGTTGCATGTCCTTGATTACTAGAAAAGGAAGCTAAACATTTTCTCATAGGTCTATTGGCTCTTTGTAGATTGTATTCTGTAAATAGACTCTGTGAAGCCTTCTGAGGCTGGGGCCATGTTTAAGTCAATGAGATTCTAAATATTTTCAAAGAAGAAATAAGGATTCCTTCTTTCTCCCTAAATTTATACTAAATACTGCTTTCTATTGTCCAAACCTACTTCCAACTTTCCTCAATGAGGATAGCCGACTTTTTCTATTACTTTATATAGAGAGATCAATTAGTTCAACCTTCAGCCTCTTCTTTTTTAAAATTAAGATCCTTTAGTCTAATGGCTCTCAAGGCTTAGTGCACATAAAAATCACTTGGAGTACTGGTTAAAATACAGATTTCCTGGTCCATCTCCTAGAGCTTCTGATGCAGCATATCTTGGTTGGGATCCAGAAAGTGTATTTTATTTAACAAGCACTCCAAGAAATTTTGGTATTGATGATCTAGAAACCACACTTTGATAAGCAGCTTTAACCACCTGTCACAGATCTTTGCTAATCCAAGAAATCCCATAGGAACTCTCCTGTGCCTTTCTCGCCAGTGTCCTCTTCAGGGATTCCCTGGGCCAATAGCTGCCTTCTGTCAGGGTGACAACTCAAAAACACTCCCACCACTTTGCCAAGTGCCTTGTAGAAGAACCATACTGCTCCTGGGCATGGAGTCCCTGCCAGAGTCCCTTTGGCTCAAAATTTTAGAGTACATCTGACCACTGCTGAGATTCCTGAGAGACACTTAACGTGTGTGTGTGTGTGTGTGTGTGTGTGTGTGTGTTTAGTCCAATATCATGTTTGTTTCTTTTTAACAACCTTCTATCTACTTGTAATTGCTATTCTGCAAGGAAGACAAAGATGCTTTGCATACATACAAGAAAATGGCAAGGTCGAACAGAGAGCATATGAGTATCTCTCTTTGGAAATCTACACATCAGTATCCTTTCAAAGCACAATGGAAAAAACAAAAAGGAGCTAGAAAGCTAAATGATGACTTATATTAAACAACGACTGCTCTCATGCCTCTCAGATAATAAAGGCCTTGCTATTCTCTTTGCCAAAGCTGTCATCCTATGTCAAGGATGGTTCTGATTTTAGGCAGACAGGTAGCTCCTGGCATTGGAGGCTAAGGGATATGTGGAATATGTTCTCTTAGAATGCCCACCACACAAGAGCAGGAATGGGCAGGGTGAAGCAGTGGGTATACATTGGACAGTTCTTGGCAGTTAGAGGCAATTTGTGTGGAAGTACACTAATATTTTCATCACTATGAGTTTCAGTGACCCGTGGGCCTTTTTTCTCTTCCTTCCTGGCAATGAAGCTGTAGTAAGGAAGGAGGGCTCACCTGCATTAATAGTTGGAAAGCTGTTAGAAAAGTTGAAAGAATTTATTTCTGTCTCAGTCTATGGAATGGAATGGTCCAGCTAGCATGACTGTCAGCTTCTTTAATACATTTTATATTTTTGTCCTAAGTGGGTTGAAGGAGACAGGCTGAAGAAGTGATTCTTCTAGAGACACCTTTCAGTTAATAACATTATGAGAATCTAAGACCAGGAACTACTCAGAACATAAAGCAAAAAACTTGCAATGGAGCCAAGAATAAATACTCATGCAAGGCCATATTGTACAGATGTTTGGGTGTTAGTGGGTATCAATACTGCCCCTATGGTTTTGGGTTCTCTGTCTACACTACTCTAGGTGCCCGGTCTTGTGTAAGGCACGTCCTTTGTTAGCTCCTCTTCCTCCTCCAGTCTGCTGAATACAAATATCAGCCCAGGTGAAGGCTTTGGGCTTGTGGTCTTCACACTCTACATTCTTTGTCTTGAAAAGATTCTCCAAGTATCAACTGTTGCCCACATGCTTATGGCTGCTAAATTGCTACCCCTAGCCCAACTTTTCATCTAAGCCTCATTTCTTTTTTTTTAAGATTTTATTTATTCATGAAAGACACACACACACACAGAGGCAGAGACATAGGCAGAGGGAGAAGCAGGCTCCATGAAGGGAGCCCGATGTGGGACTCAATCCCAGGAGTCCAGGATCACGCTCTAAGCCAAAGGCAGACGCTTAACCGCTGAGCCACCCAGGCGTCCCTAAGCCTCATTTCTGTATCATCAGCTGGGCATCTCATCTGTACTAGACCGGCCTGCTACCAAAATCAAACCCAAATCTTCAAAGTCGCAGATTAATAAGTCAAAAGGGACCTCAGAGAGCACATTCTTTCCTTACTTCCTAGCTTCAACCTTCGGCCCAAAGATCGCCCAGACCCTCAAATATAATGCTTATAATTACAGGCTTAGGGTCAGACTCAGATTCAAATGCTGGCTCAGCTTTTTCTTGGTATCATGACCAAACACTGTACTCTTTTTCCCCCCAACCTTATTGAGATAGAGTAGACAAATAACATTAACATTGTGTAAGTTTAAGAAGTACCACATGATGACTTAAAACCTACATATATTATGAAATGATGTCCACAATAAGGTTACTTAATACCTCAATTATCTCACAAAGATACTTTTTTTTTGCATGGGTAGTGAGAACATTTGAGATCCACTGTCCTAGCAAGTTACAAGTATACAACACAGTATTGTCAACTATCGTCACCATGCTCCATTTTACAACTTCTGAAAGGGAATTTCCTTAGCTTTAAATTTGGATGATCATAGGACCTATTTTCTTTCCATGGTGGCTGTGAAGATGAATTGAGAAAATGTAATTAAAGCACTTGCTTTACTCAAAACATGTATTCATGAGATGGTTGCTATTATCATCCTTTCTCTAACTTTTAAATGTTTATCTACTTCACGTCAGCCAAACCATTTCAAATCTTCTTTCACTGTCTTGCATCTGCATTAATTTTCTCAACCAACATGTATTTATTGTGCATTACTATGTGCCTGAAACTGTATGGGCATCAAAGACAAAGCAAGGATGAAGAGAGAAATGGTCCATGGCCTTATCCGGCTTACAATCTAGTGGGCAAAGACCTGCTTTAAAAAATACAACTCAAGGGGTGTTTGGGTGGCTCAATTGGTTAAGCATCTGCCTTTGGCTCAGGTCATGATCCCCGGGTCCTGGGGTTGTGTCCCGCATCAGGCTCCTTGCTCAGCAGGGGGTCTGCTTGAGGATTCTCCCTCTTTCTCTGCCTCTCCCCACCTTCCAGCTCATGTGCTCTCCCTCACTCGCTTGCTCTCAAATAAATAAAATCTTGGGATGCCTGGGTGGCTCAGTGGTTGAGCATCTGCCTTTGGCTCCGGTCATGATCCCAAGGTCCAGGAATCAAGTCCCGCATCCGGCTCCTTGCAGGGAGCCTGCTTCTCCCTCTGCCTATATCTCTGCCTCTCTCTGTGTATCTCTCATGAATAAATAAATAAAATCTTTTAAAATAATAAATAAAATCTATAAAAATACAACTCTTATCAATATTATGATGGAGAAATTACATATCAGTAGCTTAGCACCCAGTAATGAGTCTTAAATCATTTATGACTAGCCTCTTGCTTTGCTAATCCAGCCTGCACATGGTCACTGAATTCATCTTCCTAAAACATTGCTTCCTTCATGTAAATCTCCTCCGTCACCTTTCACTGGCTGCCCACTTCTTACGAGAGACAGCCAAACTCCTCAGCCTGGCCTTCATAAGGCGCTATAAGTACAAATACAACAGACTTTGGAGTTAGACACAGATGGATTTAAATCTGGGCTCTGCTGCTCACTGGATATGTAAACTTCAGCTCCTCTAAACTTCAGTGACCTTACTTGTAAAATAAGGAAACAATTACTCTTCCACATCTGGGACTTTTACATGGTCCTCCCCGGCCTGGGATGCCTTTCTCAACCCTTCCTCTGTCACCTCTGTCTCAATGGCTCCCATGCATCCTTCAACCAGTGCTTCAATAGCAGTGGCAGATCACGCAGAAGAGTAAAGAGATAATGTAGATGATGCTCAATGACGGTGAGGGTCTAAATCCCTGATCCAGTACAAAGTTCAGGGGAGGGGGGGTGCTTAATTCTGCTTTGCTTGGCTAAGTGAACATGGATCCCAGGCTTGGAGTGGCTCACACTCCACTGATCACTAACTACTATGGACAATTATGTGAGTGGACCCTAAGGTCATAAGACATCAGGTACAGTTGTGAGAAATCTAGAAGGGAAACTCACCAGTGAAGCAGCAGAACAAGCCACGGCAGATGTTGCACAACTGCCACACCTCTGCCTGCGGGACCAGCACTGTTTCCACTGGCCTGGTTGGAGCAGATTTTTAGGAGGCCACCAGACTCTTGGGCGCACTTTCTTGTTTAACCTGAACACAGGCCCAGAGAACTCGTCCTGCCAAACCACTATGGGGCTGATGGGTATCTGTCCTTCCACCACGTCTAGGGTCTGCATGGCCAGCTCTAGTAGTTTGTCATGTGAATGCTCCGGCCAGGGAACCAGTCCAGATTCAGATCTGAACCAAGACTGTTCCCTCCGTGATAAAGGAACTAAAAAGCTCATGCTTCTGTGTTTGTTTGATGAGGCCAAATATTCACAGGACTCTCTCAGACACCTGCTGGATCACGGAGCAACCCCTCAGGCTCTCAGGCACACTGCTGACAAATTCTCGCACATTACCTCAGCTTAGCCATAATATCAGCAGCCTCTGAAGTTCAATTCCACTTGCCTAAATACATGCCATGGGATCTTTCTCCAGCTACAAGAGGCACATTCACTCTTCTGTTTAAAAATGCTCCCTCTGACATTAACAATAAGAACACAAATTAAGATTTCCTAATGGATCTGGAAACAAACAAGGCAAAAGGGAGGGGAAAGAGCCCTACTTTATTCCATTGCATACCTTTTAACTAGCTAAAATCTGTAGGTTGTTTGAGGGCAGGCACTATCTGTGTTATTCACCTGTGTCATCGGTGACTACCACAGGATCGAAGCTAAAAGCAAGTGGTCCATAAACAGTTCTTGAACACCCATTAGGGGCCAGGTCAGGCACTTTACTAGGTGCTAAGCAGGTGCTCGGTATATGTGTGGTGAAGCGAATTGATGGTTGTCACACTTCCTTCTATCCAGTCACTGGGGCAGACCCTGGGGGGCCCTACGCACCCACTTTATACTTCGGTTCTCTGAGGGAGAAACACAGGCCCTTGTTCACCCTCAATCAGCGTGTCAAGACTCCCTTTTCCTCGATGCCTTCTTATTATTTTCAAGCATTCATACCTTTTTTTAAATAGAAGTTTCCAAGAATACTTAAGAGATGATTCAATGTCCCGAGTTTGCTAGGGAGGAGCAGATTGGTGAGATGAAGAGAATCAAAAGGAGAATCATTTCTTTTAACATCTTCATGAACCATCAGGGCGATGTTATAGAAAGAAAAGGAGAGAATCTGCATCACCTGCCTTCTGCATTCAATGGGCAGCTGGCAAGTGAAATAGCTGAGTGATGCTGTTTGATGATTTATTGTTGTCACCCTCTCTTTACTCCTATTGTCTCTCCTAGGCCCATAGCAAGGGCTCAGGAGGATACTGTCCCACTGAAATTGTAGGAACATTTCCTCTCGCCGAGGAAAGATCTTTCTGGCATTTGCCTTCATGCTGGTGGGTTTGTCCTCCCCTTCCTGCTCCTTCACAATCCACTCAGGTCCACAGAATCAGAACCCGGATTCAGTGCTCTGTTGTTTTCCCTCGGATCCTCTAGCCTTTATTTAGTGTTTTATTCAGGGCTGAGGCGGTTGTTGTTGTGGCTTACATATTGGAAGGGCTTAGATGCAAAAAAAGAAAAAGCTCGTATGAGTGTGTGTGTGTGTGTGTGTGTGTGTGTGTGTGTGTGTGTGTGTGTAGAGGTGGGGGCTTATCAGAATGTGAAGAACCTGAACACTTGCTGACCGTGGGTTGAGGTTGATATGTGTGAGTAGGAGAAACACAAGGAAATGGAAGCCTATATTTAAATACAATATTCAGTGTAATGATTGTTAAGCTGATTACAATTCCCCCTGCCAGACAAAGCAAAGCACACTGTCCAGGATGTACACTGCCCTCACATCCCACAGAGCAGCCTTCTTGGCTGGGCAATGTCATCTTTTCAGCCTGTTCCTCAGCACAAAACTGCAGTCATATTGGCATTATTCTCTCCATTTCTGGAACAATGGTACCAAAGTTGCCATTCTAGGAAAGTGTGGTGAGGTTTTATGAGGAACTGATGTTTTGGGGCCCAAATGACACATGCCTGGAGAAGCCTTCTCTACGTCTCTAAGCAGAAAGCAACCAGAGTTACAAAAATGATTATACACATGGCAGGCCATGGCAAAGGCTCTGATTTCTCCAAAGAAACTTCCATGCAGCATATTTACCATCCCCTAGCCCAAAAGCCTATTTTTAGCCTTTCCTAATGTTACTAATAAATGAGTAACTAACTCACATCCCCAGGAGACTGCCCGCAATTAGAGGCATGAAGCAGAGAGCCAGGCCAGCTCCCTAAGTGAGATCACTCATTCTCAGAAAACTGGAAATGATACGATTCTGTGCGTGTGTGTGTGTGTGTGTGTGTGTACGCGCGCGCGCCCGGGTCCTCACACACATGAGAATACGTGCGTGTGCCCTGGGTTTATTATCATGGAAGGAGCTAAGTTTGAGAAAGAGAGAGAATGGGAGAAGAGAAAAAGAACTAGGAGTTACCTTACAGATGACCACAGGTCCTATCGGGCCAAAGAAGTCAGCAAGATTCTTTTTGTGCATGAGTCAAAACCATTTTTCCTAGACATCTGCCAACACTTCAGGGCTCCCAATGGATGCCCAGCTACACTTTTTTTTTTTTTTTTTTTTTTTGCCCGGCTACACTCTTACATGCCTTAGGCTTGATTGTGTTACCCACCAGCGTGCAAACCTCCAGTAACTCAGAATTCCGCACAGAATCACGCCCTAACTCCCTCACCACACATCATACACAGATCTCTCCACTGTTACCCTCTGTCCCTTGGCATGTGGAAGCTGAAACTCCTGATCCTCATCCCCTCACCTGTCTTCCTCCTGCCGGGCCTCGCCATCTGGCAACTCAGTACAGAACCTGGGTTTCTCTGTACCACTCCCGAATTCCAATCCACGAGCAGGTTCTACCACAAAAAGCAGCCCCCAGGTGCGATCATGCATCATCCTCATACCACCAGCGCTCCGCTGGACTCCTCCGCTAGCTTCCTAATTTATCTCTCCACTTGCATTTTTGCACTTTTCTACTTATTCACATAATGTCCAGAGCGACCCTTTATTTTTTTTTCCCCAGAGCAACCCTTTATACCCTAAATCTGATTGTGTTACTTCTCTGCTTAAAACCATCCAATGGTATCTCATGCTGCTTAGAAGGAAATCCAAACTCCTTAGCGTGGCCTACGAGGCCTTAGATGACACGGGCCCTGTCCACCTTCCTGGCTTCATCTCCTCTGACTCTCCCCCGAGGTCACTGCTCATTTCTGTCCTTCCGACAGAAGCTGCTTATGTCAGCCTTGGAGGCATTTCGCACCTCCTCTGCCCTCTGCCTGGACCACTCTTTCTTCACTGAGGTCTTACTCTTACACCTCAGAGCTGCCTAGCTGAAGAAACTGCCCCACCAGTTACTTCCCACCCATTCCCCCTGCTGTAGTTTCTTCAGAGCATTTAGGACTTTATGATATTCGCTCCACACTGGGTCACATAGGTCTTACACATCTCCTCATTCTGGCACATAATCCGCACATGACTAGGGACGTGGTCTGTCTCTTGCGCTGCTGTATCCCCAGCAGATCGTCTGGCACATAATCAGTGAATATGTGTGGAAAGGCATGACAGATCTGTTTCTAATTTTTTTTTTTGGAAGTTGGTAATTCCTCTTTCCTCCCCAGTTTCAGTATTTAGAATCTGGACTGATGCAGTTGATTAAATTATGAGGGTGGGGCTGCTTGGTGGATTCCTACCCAAGCCTGGGAGTTCTGCAGGCCCTAAGCTTGATGACCATCGTGCACTTCTCTCTGTTATACATCACCAGGAAACCTGCACAGCACACTGGGGAGCTTAGCATGCTGTGGGCAGAGCTGGCTGTGGCAGGAGCCAGGGCAGAGGGTTACAAGTTCCCCCCACTTTGATGCACCTTTTCCATAGCATGCACCTTTTCCCTTTATGTCCATAGCAGTCCCCTTGTCAGGAGCCATCCTGGACTCTTGCGAACCTCTGAGCTTTTGAATACACAGTGCTTCTTTTCTCTCTTCCATGCGTTATCAACATCCCAAACTCCTACAGATCCTTCAAAATCCAGTATAAACATTGCTGCATCTGCAAATATTTCTCTTACTCTCATTCCTTCCACTGGTTCTCACAATATATCTTACAGGTCAATCAAAAATCACAAAGCAGGGCAGCCCGAGTGGCTAGCGTTTTAACGTGGCCTTCGGCCTAGGGTATGATCCTGGAGACCTAGGATCGAGTCCCATGTCAGGTTCCCTGCATGGAGCCTGCTTTCTCCCTCTGCCTGTGTCTGTGCCCCTCTCTCTGTGTGTGTCTCTCATGAATAAATAAATAAAATCTTTAAAAAAAATCACAAAGCAATGTGATGACTTCCCTTCTAAAGTGTAAGCTCCATGAGGTCAGGGACTAGGTTTTCCCATTTACACAGGGTTCGTGGATTCATTTTTCAATTCAGTCATTCATTAGATATTTCTTGAGCACTTGCTATTAGGAAAATAATCCAAGACCAGTGTTCTTTCCATGATGACACACACCACAGTTACTGATAGTGAGTCCAGTTGAATTTCTAGTTAGTTTAAAGGTGTCAGAAATCATGCAAATTAAATAATGAATTCCTTGCTATTTTGAATCCATGCATATCTGAAGAATCAAGTAAACTGGAAGCTTTCTGAGAACAGAAACCCAGATTGTAGTACAGAGAGATACACAGATGGAAATTACGAAGACCAGGTTAGTGGCATGTAAGGCAAAGTGAGGAATGCCAACTGACATCTAACAGGACTTCCAGAAGGAGGTAATAGAGAGAAGGGGAAAAAAGAAAACAATTTAAGATGTAATGGCAATCATTTCCCAGAATTGAAGAAAAAGATATGACTCCTCAGACTTAAAACATACTAAGTTCCAGGAAGGATATACCTTTGTCATGAAATTCGTACATTGTAGTGAAATTATAGGACCTTGAAGAAAAGCAAAAAATATTTAAAGTGAAGAAGAGCAAAAAAAGTGCCTACAAAAGATAGACAGTTGGGCTGAAAAAAGACTTCTCATGGGCAGCAAATGGAGTAGTGTTTTTAAAGTACTAAGGTTGGCAGCCGGATCTAATGGGTCTCTAACCCATCAATCAAAGAGTGAAAGTAAAATTCCAACAGCTTCGGACAAAGGGAGACTTAGTTTACTTCTTAGAGAACTTCATTACAAGGATATACTATGGTTCAAAAGGAAGGCAACTGAATGCAAATGAAAGGAGTCGAATGTAAGGGAACTAATGGCAGGCAAAGAAGTTGCTAGCGAATCTAAATAAATACTGATTGGGAGATCAAAGAAAAAACATTCCAAGTTCCTTACAATTCTCGGGAGGAACGTAGAGAAATGGAATAGCTTTAGATTTGTAAAGCTAATCATATGTCTTAACATTTAAAGACAAACCAGTAAAATAACAGAACTAGACACCTAAGGGAAGTCTGTTCTCGGTTGTAGAAATCTAGGTTCTAGGATGTCTTGATACGATTCAAAAAACTTTGAGCCCACTGACTTGCAGATTTAATGATGTCAGATACTTCTGCTAGATTGCTGGAGGAGGGCATTCTAGAGTGGTTATTTTGATGCTTATACCAAAGGGTAAACGTGGCACCTGTTATGTGTCTTCCTTACAAATGTTGGCACCTGTTACGTGTCTTCCTTACAAATGTTCTTAATGTTGCCGATCAACTGACAAAGAAACAGAGGGAATGTTTCACTTACCATAGTAATTCAATCTCATTCTCATCTCATCTGCCCCTTGTTCTCTGAAGGAAACCATCCTTCCTTTTCTTTCTTTCTTTCTCTTTCTTTCTCTTTCTTTCTTTTTTTTTTCTTTCTTTCTTTCTTTCTTTCTTTCTTTCTTTCTTTCTTTCTTCTTTCTTTTTCTTTCTTTCTTTCTTCTTTTTCTTTCTCCTTCCTTCCTTCCTTCCTTCCTTCCTTCATTCCTTCCTTCCTTCCTTCCTTTTTTCTTTTTTGAGAGAGTGAACAAGTGAGCAAACTAGCTGGGGGCAGGGCAGGAGCAGAGGGAGAGGGACAAACAGACTCGGTGCTCAGCGTGGAGCCCGATGTGGAGCTAGATCACACAACCCTGAGATCATGACCTGAGCCAAAATAGAGTCGGAGGCTCAACTGACTGAGCCACCCGGGAGCCCCCATCCTTCCTTTTCTAACAGGATTCACTCTGTCCTGCAACCTCTCTTTCCAAAGATATTCTCACAATCTCATTTTCACTAACCCTTTTACTTTCCATCCATCAACTTTTTACCTATTTTTAGGGAAGGAAAAAAAATTCTAAAACAAATTGGAGCTCTGCTTATTCCCCAACTTTCTGTCAGGCCCCAACTTTCTGTCGGGGCAATAACGAATAGAAAGGAAAGAAGAGGAAGAACTGAAAAACCATGGTGATGAAAACTCTGCATAAGAAATGACTTGGTAGGGATGCCTGGGTGGCTCAGTGTTTTGAGTGTTTGCCTTTGGCTCAGGTTGTGATCCCAGGGTCCAGGGATCAAGTCCCTCATTAGGCTCCCGGTAGGGACCCTGCTTCTCCCTCTGCCTATGTCTCTGCCTCTCTGTCTCTCATGAATAAATAAATAAAATCTTAAAAAAAGAAATGCCTTGGTAGAAATTCTTAAATACCATAATGACATTTATGCAGGCAGTGGTTTATTGAAATCTATGAAGGAATTCTAGATGTATTGGCTACTAGCCTCTGTAGTGAAAGCAAAACATAAATGGTGTGCAGTATCACCTAAATGCTTACATAAAACCATAAAATCATTTATAGGCACCTTTGAGAGACCCATCACTATATTTTGCTAAATCCTCCTAGTTTAAAAAAAAAGATTTAATTAAGTATCAAAAGAACCAACAGAAAAAAAAATGTTATGTCTCATGTGGAATATATCAGTGCCTGATGATTAATATTTGAATCTAGAGAACTGGATTAGACAGTCAACTTTTCATTATCTGTTACAGTAGGAAAAGAGTTTAAATGAACATCAATTTCAGAGAAGCTGAGATTCGCTACTGTTTCTGGGAATGGTGGAAAGAAAAAGGAGGAGTGCCTGTCTGGCTCAGTCATTGGAGTGTGGGGGACTCTTGATCTTGGGGTTGTTGAGTTTAAGCTCCACATTGGGTGCAGAGATTATTTTTGAAAAAGGAGGGGAAAAATGATCTGGTTCCCAGTGAAACAATTTCCAATCTCTACCAGTTTAAAAGAAGCTTAACAATTAAAAACAGGAAAAAAATACTAGTTACCAGGCATTGGTGATTGTCCCTTGCTTACAAGCTTCTAGGACATAATAAAAAAGTGGCTCTCCAAATTCCCACTACTGAATATGCCAATAGTTAAATCTTTAGGTTGCTATTCTGCTGGAAAATGTTATTGTAGAACGGAAGACAAGAAAACTGACAAGTCTATAAAAAATTAAAATGGTAAAATGAACAGGGACCAATAAAACTATACTCTACCAGCTGAAAAGCAATCACCTTGTCTAGGGAAGCTGTTTCTCCTGGTGCAGTGACGTCCACAACTGTTTAGCAGGGCATAACCCAGCACCCTGGGGTGTTAGTGTTTGGAGGCTCCCCACATATCTCACCCACACTATAAGTCAGGCTGAGAACTCTTCTCAAGTAATTAAAGTATCTGCATTCACATGGTTTGTATCATTGTTTCATGAAAGAGGAAAATGTCTTCAGGCTGCATCATGATTATTGCTCCTTCCAAATAAGAATTCCCCAAACTCCAAACTAGTAGGTCAAAAGGACATTGACTTGTGTCAGGATACTTTAAGTGTGATGACACAGAAGCAGTGCAGCTGAAGTTCCAAGGAAGCACAGCACCATTTCCAGGAGGACACAGGTTTTGTAATTGCATTGGTGTGTCTGGGTGGGAAGGGGTGGGCTGGGAGGGGGCCTGTGGCTGGGTTCAGAATAAAACATGGTCAGAACAGCAACAATATTTCCGACAATGACACAAGGTGACAGGTGCGAACTGAATTATTTAGAATATCTATTATCCTTTGCATACATGTGTTGAGCACCTGGCAGGTTCTAGGCTCTTTGCTAGGTACTAGGAAAACAGAAGGATTCAAATGGAGGACCTGCCCATCAGCTACTCTCATTCCAGCACGATGGTTCTCAACAGCACTGGCTGCACAGTAAAACTCTGGGTGGGAACAATGAAAATTCTTAATTCAGTGATTCTTGATCTTAGACACACATTAAAATCTCCTCAGCCTTGGGTATGCCTGGGTGACTTGGTTGTTTAAGTGGCCAACTCTTGGTTTCAGCTCAAGTCATGATCTTCGGGTCATAGAATCAAGCCCCATGTCGGGCTCTGTGCTCAGCAGGAAGTCTGCTTGAGGATTCTTTCACTCACTTTCTCTCTCTCCCTCTCATCATCTCCCTCTGACCCTCCTCCTGTTCACATCCACTCACTGTCTCCCTCTCTAAAATAAATAAATCTTTAAAAAAACAAAATCCCCTCAGCCTACCCCCCCCCCAGACATTCTGGCTTACATGGCCAGTGGCAGAGCCAGCGCACTGGTAATTTTTAGAAGCCCTCCCAAGTGATTTTCATGTACAACCAGGAAGACAACTCCCAAGCTAGTTGGGAGAAGAGACATGTGCATCCCAAGAGAACAAATCACATGGGCTAATTTTCTTCCTTGATGATTTATGACTTGAACTGATGAGAAGTATGAGGTGTCTGGGTGGCTCAGTAGATTAAGCATCTGCCTTTGGCTCAGGTCATGATCTCGGGGTCTTGGAATCAAGCCCCACGTCAGACTCCCTGCTCAGCGGGGAGCCTGCTTCTACCTATGTCTCTCTCTCTCTCTCTCTCTCTCACACATTCTGTCTCTCATGAATGAATAAATAAAATCTTTAAAAAATGAAAAGTAAGAGTTTGTTAAAAAATAAGAAAGATAGTTGGAAAGCAAAAAAAAAAAGGAAGAAAGATTTTTCTCTTACATAACAGGAATCCAAGTGTCAGGAGTCTGTACTATTAGGGATTTACTTATTATCTACAGATCAATATGAAAGATAGAAAAGTACTTTGAAATCTCAGTAGTTTCACCATAGATGTAAATACAGTTGCAACCCAACCGGAAGGGAAGAAAGAATGGCTCAGGAAATCTAAGTGATTTGAACGCTGAGAAGGGACCTAGGTCCAGAGAGGGCTGGGTAGCACAGAATTTCCCTACAATTGGGGATTCTTGGGCCAAGGATCTGACTGACCACAGAATCCACGGAATAAATTTTGCTGAAGCTTGCCTTTGATAACAAGGCAGGGACCCCTTGAATCTTCCATGGAAACAGAGTCTCTCTCTCTCTCTCTCTCTCTCTCTCTCATATGTAGGTCTCCTCTAAAAGGAATAACAGAACTCTGTAATTGGCTAATTAGAATACAAACATATGATAGAGACTTTAATTTTCATAAACACACGATAATGATGTGACTACTCTGACGATGGATCGCACCAGGTGCTGCTCATGGATAAGCTATGCTCAGGATGGAAACAAGCGAGACTCCCTGTGCTTCCCCAGCCAGCATGCTCACAGAACCACAGAGCCCGGGGAAGGAAATGATCTCTGAGGGGGCTTTAGGGACTTTCAAATGCACATATCAATGTTCGCTGCCCTTGGGGACCTCAGGAGTTTGGTGGGCTGCTTTTACTTGATGCGGTGTTTGGGTTTGATGCATTTTCATCGCATTTTATTTTGGGAGGAGGAATAGATGTGCATTGCACTTTGCAATGATATTGGGGAAGAGGCCTAAGCATGTCAGTACACAGGGTGGCCCGGGCCACATCTCCTGCAGGAGAAAGTCAACAACATAGCAGGTCTGAATGGTCATTAATCTTTGCTCCCAAATCTTTTTTTTTTAATAATAAATTTATTTTTTATTGGTGTTCAATTTGCCAACATACAGAATAACACCCAGTGCTCATCCCATCAAGTGCCCTCCTCAGTGCCCGTCACCCATTCACCCCACCCCCCGCTCTCCTCCCCTTCCACCACCCCTAGTTCGTTTCCCAGAGTTAGGAGTCTTTATGTTCTGTCTCCCTTTCTGATATTTCCTACCCATTTCTTCTCCCTTCCCTTCTATTCCCTTTCACTATTATTTATATTCCCCAAATGAATGAGAACATATAATTCTCCCAAATCTTCAAGGAAGGGGACTCCCCTTACCTATCTGGCAGTATGGCCTCACCAGCAAGCCACAACTGTGCCGAAGAATGTGGCTCTTTCCACCGACAGAGCCACATGGCCATAGTCTGCTCTGTGAGTTTGGATTCATGGGGACCAGTTCGTGGGTCGGTGTGAGATAGGTTAAAGAGATACAAAGGAAGCTTATCCACCCCATGAGGCCATTTTTGTGAAAGAGCTTTATAGAGTTGGGGAAGAATCATGGAAAGAAATCCCTAAGAATTCAATTTAAAATATTATACAGGGAATGAACACACAGCCTGGCCTGTCAGCCATGGTTTGCCTCCAGGCCGGCGATCACAGCCCAGCTCTGCCACTTACTCATGTTGTGACCCCAAAATCACAGAGGATAGTCACTTAAGCCCTAAATCAAACTTTCCTGAACTGCCAAAATGGGGATAAGGAGAGTGCAGTTGCTGAAAGGGTAGGGGGTTCATGTGCAGCATTCAGAAAATATTGTTGCCCTTGGTGTACTCATTGTCTTGTTGATACTAGGTTCAGTCTTTACCAATGAATGGATGGTGAGAGATTGGCCTCTTGCCACGTGCCAGGCATGGTTCTAGGCCCTGAGAACACAGTAACGAATGAAACCAAGTCCCTGTTTTCTTGGACCTTACATTCTAGCAGGTGAGACAGAGAAGGAGAAAAATCAGTAAGCAGATAGAAAGCCTAATGTCAGGTAGTGATGTGTGCCAGTTAGAATAATGGAGGACAGAGAGACGGTCGGTGTCAGGGAAGACCTCACTGAGGGTGACATCTGAGGAGAGACCTGAGGTTTCAATGCTCCCAGGGACCAAGACACCGATTTTTTCCTCAACTTAATCACTTAGGCAACCGGTGATGCAGGCTCCCTGGGCCTGCAGTTCTGTGTCTCCTTCCCCCAGCATTCAGGTTTTGGTCTCCCAGGGTTGTGCGATTTTGCTGCCAGCACCACACAAAGGCAGGCAAAAAAAAGCCTCATTTGCAGCCCAGCTTAAAAAAAGAGAGAAAAAAAAAGAATTTTTGAGTTTGGCAGATTGTTATTCCACCTGCCGATCCCTAAAGAATAAGCTACTACCTTTTTTTTTTCCCTCTTCTAAAAATAGATGGCTGCTTCAGTAAGGTGCTGCGTAACAAAGAGGCTGCATGGCTCTCGAGCCCATTTAATTCCTATTATTCAAGTCGGCCAGGATAGTCTCATTGGCTCCTGCCTCCCCAAGGAATTGTGGCCACATGATGAGACAGTGAGGCGCATAGGACGCCTGGTAGGAAAAGCCTTGGGGAGGTGTCGCGGGGGGCGGGGGGCAGCCGGGGGTGGCAGGGGAGCTTCTTAGCTCAGCTTAACTAACTGGAGCGGGAGCTACTCTCTCCCAGTGCACAGGATGGTACAGCATCACTCCATTAAGGCAGAATCAACTGGAAGGACGGTCTGCCTTGTGTCCGTCCCCCTCAGTCGCATCCCCACGAGCACCCCCCCCCACTCCCCTTCTCTAACAGACTGATATCAAGACTGTGGGCTGGGAAGGGACAGGAGTTAAAGCGGGCGCTGCAGCTGGAGTTCCAGTAACTCAACCTTGAGGAGAAAGAACAGAAGCTGAGTCAAAATGCCCTGGGGCCTAGGCATCACATTCCCGACATCAACAGGACTGTAGAAAGCATCCCCTGTGGCCTTTTCATTTTCTGCTCTGGTTTCCAGCTGGCAAGAGGGCTGGCTTAGAGGCCCAGCTTCATTCAGATAGTGGCCGCTGCCACTGAGCACGCTCCCCGAGGGGGAGGGCTGGGAGGTGCTTTTGGGGATTTCCCCTGAGAATCTAGCACCTTCTTGGCTTTCTGTTCTGGGTCATCTTAGTGATCTCATTTGTTTCTGATCTCATAATTACACCTGTTTTCTTCCTGAGCCATATGGGGGCGGGAAGGGGCAGGGGTTGGGAAGTCACTGGCACCTTGACTGGGTTTTGAGAATTAAAAACCTAATTACCACTTATCAAAAATCAAATAAGGATGCTGATTAGAAAGGCAGCCTGGGTCACCTGGCTGGCCCAATTGGTAGAACGTGTGGCTCCTGATCTAGGGGTTGTGAGCTTGAGCTCGCATTGCATATAGAACTTAGTTTAAAACATAAATAAATAAAAATACAAAATGGGACGCCTGGGTGGCTCAGCAGTTGGGCACCTGCCTTCAGCTCAGGTCATGATCCCAGGATCCCGGATCAAGTCTTGCATCAGGCTCCCTGTGAGGAGCCTGCTTCTCCCTCTGCCTATATCTCTGCCTCTCTCTCCATCTATGTCTCTCATGAATAAATAAGTAAATCCTTAAAAAGATAAAAAAGAAAATTATAAAACAAAGGCAGCCTGACATGGTCAAGAAAAGCATCACATGTGAGGCCAGAAGACCTGGGTTTCAGTATATCCCCAAGTAGATGCAAGAAAATGCACTGGGAGAAGACAGAAAGGAAGGAAATATGCCCAAATGGTAATAGTGGATATATCTGTGGAGTGGGATTACGAGTGGTTTTTTCTTCTTTATCATTTTCCATATTTTTCAGAGTTTATCTAGTAAGTATGTCAAATCAGAATGCTGACATCATATAAGATAAAAGACTGGCATTAAAATCTCATGTTAGGGGTGTCTGGGTGGCTTAGGCAGTTAAGCATGTCCCTTCAGCTCAGTTTGTGATCTCAGGGTCCTGGGATGGAGCCCCACATCGAGCTCCAAGCTCAACTTAGAGTCCTTGAGTTTCTCTCTCCCTTTCCTTCTACCCCTCCCTCCTGCACTCATGTGCACGTTCTCTCTCTCTCTTTCTCTCTTTCTCTCTCTCTCTTCCTCTCAAATAAATAAACAAACAAATCATTTAAGAAAAAGTCTCCTTTTAATCATTTATGACTTGTGTCACTTTGGAGCCTAGTACAGTCCCTTCTTTGGGTCCTTAGTCTTCTCATTTATAAAAGAAAAGGCAGGGATCCCTGGGTGGCGCAGCGGTTTGGCGCCTGCCTTTGGCCTAGGGCGCGATCCTGGAGACCCAGGATCGATTCCCACGTCGGGCTCCCGGTGCATGGAGCCTGCTTCTCCCTCTGCCTGTGTCTCTGCCTCTCTTTCTCTCTCTGTGACTATCATAAATAAATAAAAATATTAAAAAAAAAAGAAAAGGCAGAAATTGGAGGAGGAGACTTTAGCTCTAATGTGCAGTGTTACTAACACATTTTGAGGGGTAATAGTAGTAGATTTAGGCAATTTAAAGAGCTGGAACATTACCACAATTTCAAGTCACTGACCAGAGTTGCCATGCGCTGTAGGAACTAATCCGTTCCGCAGGGTTCTGACATTGAGTCCAAGAGCTAGCAGGTGTTGCTATTATCCTACATTTGCTTGTGAGTCAGCCTGGTCTTGGGTCTTGATGTGTGGGATTAATAACAAACTATTCAGAACATCTGCCTTCAGCTGATACAATCTGTTTATTTCAAATCCTGCCTTGGAGTGTTCATCAGAAACATATATAACAAAGTACGTCAATTATCTCATTTAATGCTTGCAATCACACTATTAAACAGGGATATGCATTATCACCCCCACTTTGTGAGTGATGAAACAGGCTCCGAGAGGCTCGCACCTAGGTACCAGCATTTGAACCCACGTCTGCTCAGACATGCTAAGTGCAACTCCACCAATGTGGCTGAAACAAAACTGTGGGCAGTAGAGTTTACTGGGGGCGTCACAGAGCTTCTAGCTGTCTCTATCTGGTTTTCCGCCATGACTCAGGGACTTCAAATCCTCTGGAAGAAGGATTTGTTATTGTTGTGCTTTTTCCCTCAGTCCCTGGGGCATAAAGACAATGATCAGCACTGCAAGAGCCTCTACCACAGTCACTCCCATCCAGGGCCAGAGGCCTGGGAGGCTTGGGGGTGAGTGTGGAGGAGGCCGAGAATCCCCAGTGAGAGCAGGTGGTGATTATGCCGGGATCGGGCTCCTCCCGTTTGAGAATTCTAAATGCAGGAGAGAGGGAAAGATGACAGAAGGCCCCATGGCAGGCTCCTGGGTGTAAGACTGAATGACATGTCAGTAAGAAACTTCCTGACTTTGTTTCATGGTCCCAGTTCAATTCAGTCCCAAAGTAGAGCCGTTAAGATTCAGGGCATTAAATTAACACTGGATTGTGATGAACACGGGCAGCCTCTGGAAGGTACTGCTCCCCAACTTTGGGCTAACATGATGTTTCTCTCACAAGGGCCAGTAACAGCAGTGACAGTGAGTGTGGTAGAAAAACAGCAGCATTTCCAAGTGGTGTGAGTGACTCTATAACTTGCTTATTAAGTGACAGCGGATGAGTCCTATAATCTCTTTGAACTCCACTTTCTGTACTAATAAAATGAAGACAATAAATCTATCTTGCAGCATGTTTATGAAGATTAAATGTGCACATTTTCCTAAAGCATGGAGAAACTATTTTCTAGATATGTTAATGGGTAGTTGGTGCCTATGTATGTGAATCAGGAAGAGTACCATGATCTAAAGATTTCTGAAAATAATGAAGTTATTGTATTTGTAGTCTTACACACCAACTTCTCAGTCTATCGTGAAGTCTAGAATCTGCTCAGAAGTGCTGTGGACAGCTCAAGGCCGGCCAAGAGTGCTAGGCTGACCCAAGGGAACCATTCTGGATCACCAACTTCTTGAGAGTGTCTAGACCAAGTGTATTGATCAAGCTATGACCCACAGGTCCTCCTACCTTTGCCTAAGGGGCATCATCTCTCAGGAGCTGCCAGGGCCGAGGAGTCCAGCTCAAGGTCAACAAGCACACAGGCTGGTTTCAAGCTAGTGTCCAAGGTCCCCAGCCACGACCAGGTTGGTCACCCTTGACCACCATCAGTAAGACTGGCTGGCAATAATTGCCACATGCAAACACTGGAGTACCTTTAAGAAGACATTAACATAGCCTAGCCCAGAGAAAACACTGGTACCTCAGGAGGGTTACGGTTAGGCTCCCATGCAGACTGGGCAAAACCAGCAAGAGTAGAAAGTTCAAGTAAGGGCCAGAATGGCAAAGCACAGCAAAATGGGAGCATCAGCTAAAAAATGCGAAGGAGACATACATGTTATAAAACAGCAAGAGAAACAGACGTGGCCTTATGGAAACCCAAGTGAGCGTCCACCATCCCCCTCTGAAACTTGGCCTCTACGGATATGACGTGGGCAATTAATTTGTTGAAATTTACAAGGTACCAGCTATACTAGCTACACCATGCACAGTATATTTTATTATTCAATCATTTGCCTACGGTAACACCGATAAGTAAGTCACAGAACCAGGCCTGAAATCCAGGTTGACCTGATTCTGAAGCCTAGGCTTTTTCACTGACACTGAGAGAGACACAGGTTGCTTGGCTTTCCTACACCTCTTGACTTCTTGTGGTAACTTGTCCCAGGGCTGGATCCTTACCAGCATCCTACAGCTGGCCGATTTGTTCCTTCCTACAGTTCACGAGCCCTGACATCCCAGGCCCCTTTTATGCAAGAGAGGTGTTGTGATGCCTAATAAATCCCTTGATGACTAAGTAGTAAAAAGAAGTCCCAGCTTATGCCAATAAAGGGAAAATTACCCCCTTTTCCAGGACACTCTGAAAATCTTTCAGTAGATTTTGAAGACAATTTGAAATATACTTTGCCTGTGCCCACTGCCAGGCCATTGTTCTAACTGTTTCCTGTAGTGTGAATGTCTACATTTTGTCACATTTTATGTGTTTTTCAGAGCTCATTTCTATTTTTTTCTTCCAAGATTTTATTTAAATTCCAGAGTCCATCTTAAATTATGTTTCCCACCATGAAGTATTTGTTCATTCTCCCAACACGCTGGGACCCCTCACTGCTCTGAATCTCCAGGGCATATACTGTCTTATATCACAAGCAACTCATAATTTACATTTACTCTAAACTTCCCAAGCATTGCTGTGAGCTTGTCAAAGCAGAGATTGCATATTCCCTACATTTATAAGTCCTAAAACACTCAGAATAATAAACACCCAGAAAAAGACCCCTGTCCCTGGAAAGTACTCAGAAAAAAATCCATGACTTAAAAAAGGATGTATAAATGCCCAACAGGGATCCTGAAAGAACAGCTCCTTCCCCTTCCTGGAGAAAGGGAATAATGAGTAACACCTCCTCCGAGGTCCCTTAGCAAACAACTTCCTGCTCTTTTAGAGATTGGTCTTTGTGTCTATCCCAGAAGCAGCACAATACATCTTATAAAAAATGTTTGGGGTTGGTATAAAAAATAATAACTTGGGCAAATTTGGTCCCCAAATCTGTAATTTCCTCTTAAATCACTTTATTTAAGGCAACAAGGAGAGACTGATTAATCCACCATTGGTGAATGGAAAGTTTCATCCCCTTGATCTGTCTCCCCCTTTGTCCGCAGTGTCCATGTTTTACTGACACTATAATGTTTCCATGGCAGTTTACATTTTGAACCTTTCACAGTCATTTTCCTTTTGCATTCAGCATGCTAAACAAGAGTGGTTAAATCCACACAAAAGACGGAAAAACTCAACCACGGTGATGTTAAAGGTCATCCTTCAAATCAGAGGCAGATCTGAGAACAGTACACTGACATCGAAACTTGGGCTCTGAAGGCATTATTAATCAACCAGCCAGCTGTCCGTACAAAGGAAAGGAAGAAAAATGTAACTGAATTAGAGTTAAAAACCTCTTCTATCAACACATTATTATTTAATTGACTCGAGGAAGAGACTGACACAAACTGACCAAAGTTGGGCAAGCCAAGGAGCGGATGGAAGAGCACGGACTACCATGCTCCACCCAACACCTACCAAATCTCGAAAACAGTGCCCAGGAATCTGCATTTTAATCAACTTCCAGGTGATTCTGCTGTGCAACTATGTTTGAGTCCATGGGATTATGTCACTACAAAGGTGTAAGATTTGGAGTCTCATCCAGGTTCTGTTTTGAGTTCCCAACTAAAAATGGCAGTAGGGCATGGGAGAAAGTGGGAACAGTCCTCAGGCTGCATCCAAGGAAGAAGAACTCCTCAAAGAGTCCTGTACAAGTCTCTGGGAGAGAGTATCTTTTTTTTTTAAATTTATTTATTTATGATAGTCACAGAGAGAGAGAGAGAGAGAGAAAGAGGCAGAGACACAGGCAGAGGGAGAAGCAGGCTCCATGCACCGGGAGCCCGATGTGGGATTCGATCCTGGGTCTCCAGTATCGCGCCCTGGGCCAAAGGCAGGCGCCAAACCGCTGCGCCACCCAGGGATCCCTGGGAGAGAGTATCTTGATCCTTCTTCTGGCTGCACCCAGTATTTGGCCCTGACATTTCCTGAGGATGTGCTTTTCACTCTTATATTATCCTGGTATGAAGAGAAAACAACCTGCTAGCAAAGACAACTCATTCGAACCCAGGCATATTGTTTATTCCACAGCAATAAACTGCAAACACTGCTTTCATTACATCATCTTAAAACCCATTTGTAACCAGACAGCATCATTCCCCTTTTAGGGACAGGACTGTATTATGATTTTCTTCTCTTGTACCTGAGCAGAAAAAGCCTCTACTATTTAGAAACCCCAATTATAATTGGGTTACTGTTGGATTTGTGAAAATATAATGAATTAAATTACCCAGAGTTAACAATGATAAACAGGGTAGGAAAGGGGAAAAAAAAACCTACCCACCAGCCAACCAAACAGAAAAAAAGGACTACCATGTTTAATAACTAGCATTTTTAAATCATCCTTCAAAAAAATGATATGATTTGACCGGTTTTGCGAATCCTTAATGATTGGAAGAATTCAATAGCTTGCTTTTGGATTTTGGTGCAAAGACAAGGCTCCAGGAAGAAATGACTTAATGGAGGCAACATGCCTCCAATCCAGGATTAAATCCAGACCTACCCTGAGGGAAGGCTCTCACCGCTATCCTGTTAGGATTATTTGTTCTGTGCTTGAACCAGGTGAGCTAATGCCTCATTAATGAGAGCAAGGCGACCACTGAGATAATTCCTCCTCTTCCAGGCCTTATAAATAAAGAAAATACAAAAAGCCACGGAAATATTACATGTGCCTTTGACAAACTTCATTCACTAATTACAGATCAATCATCAGTACTCTCAGAGATTTTAGTCTTGGGCTCCTCTGGAGACAGCTCCCCACCTTCACTTCTACCACTGCCCTGGTCAGCAAGCAGCTAATAGCCAAGGAAGTATTAAGATGCCGGCAAAGGGGCACTGGAGCAGATGGTTTGACCTATTCCTGCTCCCCTGAGCAGCTACTGCCTTTCCCACAAATATGCTGCCAGTCCTTTTCTTGAATCTTCCTCTTGCCATTATTTTGCAGGTACCCCACACTGTAATGTAGGCCAACTCCCTGGTCCCTGCCTGTTCTTTCCCCACGCGCAAAGAATAAAGCCTAGCTCCTCGTGCTACGCACTCCTTCTCGGCCTCCCTAGACAGTAGGGCTGGGTCATCCATGGCTCAGGATACATTTATCTCTGCCCTTTTTCTTTAAAACCAATCTGCCTGACAGCATGTTGACAGCTTCCAAACCCACTAATGGTTTCCAAAGCTTTTGTAAAGCCAAGACCTTGCTGCGTTTCTGAGCTTCTCTTGGACCTGTCTTGCCTTACAAACAGAAAAATAAGAGAAAGAAGGAAAAATATAACCTTTCTTATTTGTGCCCCAACCAACCCTCATGCTCAGGTTGGGACAGTCCTGGTGAGAACTCCTTGCAGAGGAAAGGAAGTAGCAGGAAAGCTGTTCTAAGCAAAGGTTTTGTTAATGCTCTTAGAAAATCCACCTGGTCAGGTCCGTCAGGTCTCACAGCAAATGCTGTGTTGTGTCTACCCTACTCATATTACCTTGGTGCTCCGTGTTCTGCACACATGGACACCTTTCTACTTCACATACCTGCAATTTCTGCCAGCCAGAGTGCAACTTTCTGACCATGGGAACTTGCTCAGCCTGGGCTCAGGGTAGGCTGGAGAGTTGGTAATTGCCAGGCAGTTGACATTTCCAGGAGTAGCCCTTAACACACAGGAGTTCGTGATAGAGTTGGTGAATAAATACTCTAGTTTCTTAAACTCTGAGGCATGTTCTGCACAACTCCTACGATTCCCGGGATGACTGAATCCCAGATGCCTGCAGTTGGAACCTGCTAAATAACCTTCCATTCCTTGCTTCCCTGTCCTAAACCTCCCTACTCCAATAATGGTGCTTCCTGGAATCCCCTCCCAAGTAAACCACTTGAGCTCAGGTCCTGCCTCAGTGTCTACTTCAGGGAGAAGCTGACTTAAGATCCTTAGCATTATCATCCCCAGGCCCATGACTGCCCCTCCCCAATCGCTGCCGCCATCACCACATGACCATGTCTGCTAAAAAGCCAATGGGTTTGGGAGCAGTGCTGTGGACAGTAACCTTCTTGCCCACAGCTCTTGTCAGCTCTTTCCAAGGACTGTTCATATGTGCACTTTACACACACTTTACACACGGTAGTTATGAGGCTTGCTAGGCCGATCTCTGCCCTGGGGGAGGGGCCTACAGCATTTCTGAGGCAGCACAGGATTCTATCCTCTATGACAAGGAGGGACACTTGGTGAGTTGGCTAGAGATGCTCAATGAAGGATATGATATGAAAACTGCTACTAGGAGTCATTTATTAGGAGTTATATGCTAAGATTTCTCACTTCGTCCACCCAACTGGCCACTCTAGAAGATTCTCAAAGTCAGGACCATACTTCCTGGCTCTGGTCTGGAGAACATGGCTTTGCTGTGACTGACCCCATGCGATTCAGCCATTCAACCGTGCTCTCTGTACCTATTAGGCGAAATGTTTTCTGCCGTCTTCATGATTCCATGTGGAAGGATGGCTTGAAGTATAACATTTGTGGTCTCTTTCCATGAGCTCATTCACCCCTCCCCAGGGACAGAGTAACCAGTCTATTTTATAAGTTTGGAAGAAAGAACTGGGCATATTCAGCTCAGCTCCCCACCCCCCTTCTCTTGTAACCTGCTTGCTTGAAGGAACATGTATTCTGGTCTGCTTGGCCAGGGACCTAAGCCATGATCTCTAAATAGTTTTATCAGAAATCAAGGTGTTATGTTCATATCCATTTACCTCACTACTATTTCTCATTTTGTTCAGAACTTGAATGGAGAATGAAGGGGTATTATTTATTGATCCACTAAAGCCTCAACGGGAGCTTGTGTCTTATCATCCCTTCCACTGTCAGAAAGGATCTACAGGTGAGGAATTACAAATCCTCAAGGATTCCAGCTGATGAGTTCATGGGCTTCTCTTCATCATTGTCATCATTTTCTACACCCTCTGAGAGAAGCAAAGATACTCATTATTTGGCATGTGAACTTTGGGAAGCTACCTAAAACTTCTGCACCACAGTCATAGGATTGTCATGAGGATTAGCTATAAGCTGCCTTTCCAAATGCCTAGCATAGAATATGCATACAAAAAAATGATCGATACATATCCATGGTGAACGGTTTCGGTTTCTCTAATCTCTTTCTAGTCCAAGCACCCTCACTGATCACCCTTCCTTCTTATCCATTTCACCGCAAATACTTCCATAAACTCTTTTTTGTCCTGGATCCTAAGAAGCTGCAAAGTGTGAACCGCAAGTAGCTCTATGATGTTTGGGTAATTTCCCTCAATTGGTCCTGCTGGTGTCACACAAAGGTGCCCCCAGAGCTTTGGGAGGCCTATCGATCATAGAGCAACATCTGCTCCACAAACCCCAGTGAGTTGATTGTCAGACAGCAGGAGATGACTTGAAAATCTCATGCCAGGTCTGGGATGGCAAATTCCTGACATATCAGCCACTCTGACAATTCTAAGTCCACAGCGGCCAAAGAATCCTCACAATGCTTCTGAACACAGACTCCTGGCATCTTTCACCAATTGACTGGAGTTGGCAAGTGAAGGAAGTCCATTTGAAATCTCTGATCTGGATAGACTAGATAAAAAACAAAAACAAAAACAAAAACAAAACAGGCTTCATAACACAAAAAAATTTGCAGGAGTGTTTGGACTACATGCCAAGGGTCCACATTCTAATAGACCACCATCAGAAGGGGGCAGCAATGAGTCAGAGAAGGGCTAGCTTGCAGCATATCGTGTTGATTATAAATTCCTATTTCTGATGTGGACAGAGATATCACTAATAGAAATATTAATATGAAGCAGGCGGAACACATTAACTCATTTTTGACAAATTGATTGCTTTAAAAAAGCACTTTCAGTTAGGAGAATGATATTATTGCTTGTTCAGGCATCACATCAATACCCAATTGAGCAGTGATCGTATTTCAATGAGACCAATATGAGCAGAGGCAGAAGGAACTTTAGAGATCGAGTTGTCCCATCCTCTCTGCATACATGGGAAGACTGACTTCTACATAGGAGAAGTTCACATGGTGAGTTAGGGGCAGAGTTACGACTAGAGCCAATGTGTTTTAGCTTCAGGACCAAAGCTCTTTTACTAAGCCAGATGGTTCCTAAACTACAAAAACAAAAAGAAGAGGGGGGAGCAAGAGTGAAGGAGAGAAAGTGGGAGAGCATAAGAGAAAGACAGTATGAAACGTAAAAGCTTTTTTTGAAGCTAACTCTGACTATAGTCGTGTACTGGCTTCAAAGAGCACTGCTAATTATGCAAGAATAAGGTGAAATAAAAAAAAGAAAAGGAGCAGCATTAGACCAAATAACTAAGTAGTCTAAGACTTAAATAAATGCATGTTTAGCTGTGAGCCTCCTGCACCTTCACTTCACTTTTTGAGCAGCAAGACCTATTTAAGGGAATTTACTTTCCTATAATTTACCACAAATGCTAAATGATAGTTCACTTCTGGACAATTGCTTCCGGTTCAGTAAAGATTATCCGATTGTGTTCATCATGTCTCATGCTTTCTTGAATTCTGCTGTTTATTTTCCTGTTTTTACTTGTAAGTCGCCTTGCTATGGGCATATTTTTGCTCCTGGCAGAATCCAGGAGTGTGTGTTTCATCTGCAACAGGTTGCCATGACATAAGATCCGGCTTTCAGCTCTCTGATTAAAAAGAGTCTTCTCACTCCACGATTAGATTGAAGCCCCAAAGCAGCATGAGGTACCAAAAAAGAGGCCCTATATTCTTCGTGCTTGCCAGTGGAACAATTTTCATGAGTTACAAGGATTCAGAAAGGAGAGTACATGATCACGTCATCTGAAATCAGAAGCTGCTGGGAGTTTTATGAGGTCTGACCCATCTCCCTCAGAAAGAACATGTGTCTGTGTCTCTGTGTCTCCGTGTACACATCTGATGGGGAAGGGGAACCATACCACCAGTTTAAACATCTTGGGGCAAAACCTTCCTAAAACAACTGGCGCACTTCTCTGTCTCATTAAATAGAGCACAGAAAATAATGTAAGAGTCCCTGTCTACTTGTTCTTCACTATTATTTTCATGTAGCTCTTGGCACTGAAGCTTGTTGTTCATCCATGTTCTCTCTCACTTTCCTTCACTTTAATTTAACCGACCCCCTCCATTACCAAGGCCCCCCACTGCCTTAAGCATGAAATCCCCCACACTGTAGCCTATGACACCCAGACCCTGTTCTCTGCCCTCAGCATCTCAGCCCACAGAGCTCTGGCCAGCCTACTTCTCCCAGGAGAAAAGGAGTCCTGGATCACAAGCAAATGCCTCTCTACATGAAGTACACTAAGCCACAATGCTTTGTGAGGTCTGGTGTTTGCTTATTTTAAATTATTCTCCCTCATTCCCACATTCAGTGAAGGTCACTGACCACTTACCATGGGATCTGACACTGTACTCAGGGATATATCTGTTAGACAGACAGGCACAATCTCTTCTTTCATGAAGCCAAAGCCATATGGGGGATATAGATGAGTCAATGTGCAGTTACACGGCAGTGTGAGAAATGCTATAATGAGGGTAGCATGAGATGACATGGAAACATAAAGGAAGAGCTCAGAACAAGACTTGAGAAGTGGCAAGGGAGTCTTTCCAGAGGAGTAGATATTAACTTAAATCCTGAAGGATGAATAAAAGTGAACGACTGGCTGGCAGATAGTAATATTAATTGACATGAACTGAAAATCATTATTTGCTGTCATCAGAGTATCTGTCTATAGAATTTCCCTACCCCTTCCAATGTACTGCTTCTAATGTGTGAGGCGCATCAAAATCAGTTCAGTAGGAGTGTTAGTATCATTTATAAATTAAGAGCCAAGAGACTGTTTGAGACTCTAAAGGGAGTGCCTAAGAATAAAGTGCAAAAGGATTTCTTATTCAGGATCACAAAAACCACAATCCATAAAGGTAAAGAATGACAAATATTACTATATTAAAATGTGAAATGTGTACACAAAAAAGACACCCTGGAAAAATTAACTCAACAGGTCACATATCAGAAAGCACTTGTAATATTTAACAAAAAAGGATAACTATTAATAATAAATAAAGAACTGCATCAAGTCAGTAAGAAAAGGGCCAAAAAGCTCATCAGAAAAAAAGTGGGCAGATAATATGAATTTCAAGGAAAAGAAAGCCCTAATGGCCAAGGAATATATAAAAAGATGTTCCACTTCCAATATAATCTTGAAAATGCAAATTATCAAGAGGGAGAAGGTTCAGCCACTTCAGAAAATAGTTTGGCAGTGCCTTTCAAAACTGAAAATGGACTAGACCATACAACCCAGCAGTTGCGCTCTCAGGCATTTATCCCAGAGAAATGAAGGCTTGTTTTCAAAAACCATAAATTGTCCAAGTGTCCTTCCATGGTTACCTGGTTAAACTGTGGTATACCATACGAGAGCATGCTATGTGCAACAACTTGGAGAAACCTCAAGAAAACCATGCTGAGTAAAAAGAGCCAACCTCAAAGAGTTACATACTGTATGATTCCTTTTGTGTAGCATTTGTGAAATAACATAATTATAGATATGAACAACAGGTTAGTTGCCAGAGATGAGGGAGGGGGAGAGGGGTAAGGTATGTCTATAAAGGAATAACACGGAAAAGTCTTGTGTATAATGAAGTGTGCTAACTGTGGTGGTGGTTATACAAGGCTACACAGAACATGAAATTACGTGTAACTACACACACACAGGTGCGCCTAGGTAGTTCAGTCGGTTGAGCATTCAACTCTTGATCTCTGTTTGGGTCTTGATCTTGGGGTCATGAATTCAAGCCCTGCATTGGGCTTAAAAAAAAAAAAGAACTATACACACATACATACAGAGACACACGAGTGCATGTATAACTGGTAAAATCTGAATAAAAGATCTAAAGATTGTATCAATGATTTTGATATTACACTATAGTTGTGTAAGACGTTAACACTGGAAGGAGCTAGGAAAGGGTGTAAAGGACTTCCCTGTACACTTCTTTACAATCCCTTATGAATCTATAATTATTTAAAAATAAAACATTTTAAAATAATTTTCAAAATGGGGAGGGTAGATCAGAAGCAAAGTAGACAAAATGTTAACTCTGTCTTTTTGATGGGCATGTAAGAGCAGGTAACATTATTTTCTGTACCAATACTCTACGTTTGGATTGTTTTGTGACCATAATAAATAATAACAGTAACAGGAAAAACACAGTTTAAAGAGAGAATAGGTTTGTTGCCAGAGATTAGGGAGAGGGGAGAAGATGCAGGTGGGGCTATAAAGGATAACCCAAGGAAGTCTTGTGTACAGTAACTAAAGCATATCTAATTTCAAATCATAGATCTGTCACTGACTAGCTGTGTGACCATGACAAAATTACTTAATCTCTCAGAGGAAATATGAGTTTCCTCTTTTATCAAGTTAGCATAATAATCCCTGCCTTAAAGAGATTTCTTTTTGTAAGATTAATTAAAATAATGGATATAACATGCCTGGCATAGAGCATGAATGTGACTAATGGCTGGGAGTTAATATAGCCTGTAAGCAGTATAGCTTAGCTCTTTTTTAAAAAAATGGTTTTATTTTTTTTAATTTTTATTTATTTATGATAGTCACACACAGAGAGAGAGAGAGAGAGGCAGAGACACAGGCAGAGGGAGAAGCAGGCTCCATGCATCGGGAGCCCGACTGGGATTCGATCCCAGGTCTCCAGGATCGCGCCCTGGGCCAAAGACAGGCGCTAAACCGCTGCGCCACCCAGGGATCCCAAAATGGTTTTATTTTTAAGTAATCTCTACACCCAACGTGGGACTCAAACCCACAACCCCAAGATTAAGAGCTGTATGCTCCACCAACTTAGCCAGCCAGGTATCCCAGCCCAGCTCTTAAGACCATGGATCTTAGATTTAGCTCTGGATTTGAGACCTGGCTCTGCCACTACTTCTTGTATGCCCTCAGACAAATTACCCCTCTAAACCTCAGTTTTCTTGTCTATAAACATACAAATGATAAAAGCTATTTCATAGGGTTATTTTAAGGACTAAATGAAATAATCTATATATAACACATAGCATGGCGCTAGGTATATTGTAACACTGAAGAATTAGCTAATGTCAATCTGTCCAACCATTAAGTATGACTTATATCAAAAGCAAACTCTACTGACAACAATATCATGTCTTAAAAGTTCATACAGGGAATTAACAGGTCATAAGAAATGAATTGGTTTAGAACATTTACCCCCTCATCATTGCTACCACACAGAACTTGTGTAATATGAACTCCAGAGCAAGTAAAGGCTTTATTTTACTGTGTGAACTTAGGTGGTGATACTATGCATATTTATCAAGTTCTTTGCAAATTTATTATTTCATTTTATGGTATTTCTAACTCCAAAGTGGCCTTGCCTCTTTAGTGACTATGTTGATGGGATATGTATTATAAGAAATGCTATTACCACATTCCTTAGGGTAAGTCTTACAATTATTCTTTCCCGTCTCTATGACTGCTAATTCCCTGGGTCTTTCTGACTGCTAGCTATAAAGAGCCCTTGAAGCTGTGGTTTCTCCACATGACTTTTTTTTGCCTCAGCCTAAGAAATATATCTTGTGATTTATAAGAAGGAAGTCAATATTCCTGGAACAGCTTGATTGCAATATTGCACACAGGCATATGAACAGATTTGATGGCGTTTCACAGATCTTTCCATCTACCCTTATAATTGCACTTGTTGGGATGTAGTCTTTCCCACAAGAGATACGTGAATTTTGTTGCACTAGTCCTGTAGTGTGCTAGGAGCTGCAGGAAGGTGCCACAATTATGAGGTGGAACCTAGGCTTCAAAAGAACTGAAAATTCATTGTGGAGATAAGATTTACACACATAAAACAGCCAAAGAAATTGGCCAATCAAGTCTTTCTTATGGAATTAAAAAAAAAGATACAAATCCCTGAACTATTGTTCCTCATTTTGGTCTATGGTTCAGGGTGTCAACAGCTGATTTTGCTGCTGGCTATGCCTCCAAATGAGCCTCTCTAAGAAATCACTACCCATTTCTAAAAATACTTAATGTTACTTAAATGTTAAATTAAGGATTCCTAACTGTAACTTTGGTGGAAGCAATGTTTATATTCAGTGTTTAAGGTCCATCATTCAACCATCAAACAGGCTTCCAGTGGCAAAATGTGAATGTTCCCATAAATTTCCCTCTTCCATTGTATAAGGCTTGAATTCCAAATCAAGATGGACCTCATGGGGAAAGTCATGGAGTATGGCCTGCATAGAACTCTCTCTGCAAGCCTCAATCTGTGGGAATTCTCTTCTTTCTTCATTTCCTTATAGGATGAGCCTATCCGTTTCCATGGCCTTAGCAACCATCCTTCATGGAGGCAGGTGGTGGTGGTGGTGGTGGTAATCTCCAATGCTGCATCTTCAAGACTTAACCTCATGTTCAGCTCTAGACCCGCCTTCCAGATATCCATTAGTCAGAACCTTCCCAAACTAGATTTCCTCAAATGTTCCCAAGTCTATCTAAGTACCATCAGTGAACAGACTCCACAGACATATTTTTGATTCCCATTGCTCCCTATTTCCCTATCTAATTTGTCTCCAAGCCCTGACAGTTTAGCCCATAAATATCTCTATCTGTCCACTTACCATCTCTACTGTCACCTTTGCAGCTCATGCAAATATTTTCCCTTCCCCAGAGGACTGGAAGTGTTTCTTAATAGGACTGCCTACGACAGAACATGAAAGACTCCTAACTCTGGGAAACGAACTAGGGGTGGTGGAAGGGGAGGTGGGCGGGGGGTGGGGGTGACTGGGTGACGGGCACTGAGGTGGGCACTTGACGGGATGAGCACTGGGTGTTATTCTATATGTTGGCAAATTGAACACCAATAAAAAATAAATTTATAAAAATAAATGAATAAATAATAAAATTAGTCTCTTGTAGACAGCAAAAAAAAAAAAAAAAGTAGGACTCCCTGCTTCATTTCTTGCCTCTCCCCCCATCCAGTCATTCTCAATGGGAAGAGTCTTCTGTCCACACTGCAAATCCATACCTGACACTTCATATGTGTTCACTGAATTGAGGTAAATTAAATTGCAGTAAAACTTCTTATTCAGAACATGTGCACATGAATGATTTAGGGATGCTTTCAGTGCCAGGGAATAAACATGATTTCAAGGTATTTTGCAAGCATAATGTCCCAGGACTTAAAAAGAAAAATGCACTTCTATTATATTCACATTCCATTAAATTGCCAGCATATTTGAGGTATGATGAACTTCATAATACCAATTTATTAATGTTATGAGTTCATATTTTATGGTACTGCCCTTTGGAAACTATGCAACATTCTGAAAGTAAGGTGCTCACACTGAGATAGGGTGTCCTACTGGCCCATCTAGGGCAATGAGGAGGCAATCACTAAATTAAGCCCTAGTGAATGTGAGAGGTTAATTTCTTTCTCAAACCTGAGTCATTTATTCCCAGCTCTGCTAACTTACTAAAGGATCAAACAGAATATATTTAACTATATGATCAAAACAGAAGGATGATTCACTGACTTTTTTAGGTTGGTAGTACAGCAATTGATTTGCTCCTACAACCTTGCAGAAGCCATCTTATACAACTACACCGAACGACACAGCCCAGCAAGCCACCAGGTGATGTTATTGAATGAATATGGGACTTCCTCACTGTCTTGGTTGTTGCCAATTCTCACTCCTGTCTCATATGAGAGGGGGTAGATGCCCAGGCTACTCATCATTCGCCATCATGCCTTCTCCTGAAAGATGTATGGCTCCCTCTCCATTCCCTTGGCTCCCTCTCCATTCCCATCCATCTCCCCTTTCACAAAGCTCTAGCCACATGGACCTTCTGTGGAGTTCTCAAACCAACACCAAGCTCTTTCCTGTCTCTGGGCCTTTGTTCTTGGTGCCTCCTCTACCTGGAATGTGCCTCCTCTAGATAAGCACATGTCTGGCTGCTTCTCGGCATTCAGATGTCAGCTCAAATGTCACTTCTTTTATCTAAAGTAGCAAACCTCCCCACTACCTCAGGTGCACCTTAGCCCATTACCAAGACAGCCTGTCTCCAGTGGCATCACTATCTCTGCATTCCTGAATTGATCAAGGCAGAAGAGGATAACCATGGAGAAATTTTAACACCAGAACCTATAACCTTTTGCTGATGAAATGTTCCTTTTGATTTTCCCAAGGCTTTATGAGGTACAGGAGAAAGGGTGTATTAGTCAGTCCTCTCTTGATTGTAAATGGCAGGGACATCACTCAAATTAGCTTTCATAACAATGGGAATGTATTGGCTCACAAATGGGACATCCTGAGAGGGGTATTCAAGTTGGCTTCAGGCATGACAGGTTCCGAGGATTTGAGCAATGTCAACAGTTTTCTTCCTCTCTTCTCTGTATCTCAGCTCTTCTTTCTGTTGACTTCATTTTCAGGAAGAATTTTCTCACATTTGGCAAAGATGCTCACAAGAAGCACTAGGCTCTCTGCTAGGGACATAGCAATGAATAATAAGAAAGACACGTTCCCTGTTCTCTTGGAGGCATGACTTGGGGAATGATGAGCTATATGGGCATCTTCTCCTATCTGACATGCCACAGGAGTGGAAGAGGCAACAATGCAAACAGCAAGGAGAGAGAAAGAGAGACAGACAGATAGACAGATGGATATAAAGAAATAAATATGATCATTTCTTATAGTGGTATTAAACACATCCTTGGGACACAATGGTCACAGCTTCTCATATATTTGAATTCTAGCCAATCTTTACAGAATACCAACTCTGTGCCACCCCGGATCAAAGGGTTAGGGAGCAGAATGTAACAATCAAGTCCCTGTCCTTGAAAGACACACAGTACTGCACTATTCCCCAATAACTCAAATATGTACCCAGCAAGCAGAATAGGATGGAAACCATAAGGGATATCATAACCAGGAGCATGGACCATGCTAGTAGGTAAACTTCCAAGTGGTTGAGGTAGGGGGGAAGTCAAGAAAAAATACTGGTAAACTACTGTATGAAGTGATGAGAGACAGAACTAGAGTATTGGCAGTGGTGATAGAAAGGAAGTGATGAGCCATCACGGCGTCAGAGAGAAAGAATGGTGCTCGCCGACAGCTACAGGGAACTCAAGGAGTAGCAGTTCTCAATGGGAATAGTAGGGCAGGAAGTGATGAGCATGGTTTGGGACATATTTGTTTGAAGGATATATGGAAAGCAGTTATCATTATCATTTCTGTTCCCATTTGTTTAGGGCCCATCTGTGCCTAGAAGTATGCTTCATATACGTTTTTCCACTTAATTACACAGCCAGTGCCTCTCAAATTTTTACTTATGCAACACATGAATATCAGGGAAGTTAGAGAACTTAGTTAAGGTCACATAGCAAGTTAGTGACCAAGCCAGCATCTGACCGTCTATCTGACCCTTTCCACCTTACCCCTCTACCTTACCACAACCTGTATTTTCAAAGCTGGAAACCACAAAAATCTTACAGGCTCACCTTCACATTAAAATCATTTCCAGTTGAAGAAAGAAGCAAGGGGGATGACTAAAGCCCATGTTGATTTATTTGGGAAGACTTTTCACAAGACTCTTTAAGGAGCTCTCTGACAGTGCTAATTTTAACCAAGTCATTGTAAAGCAACCTTGGATTCCTCCATGCAAGGCAAAGTACAAATACAAGTGTATGACTCAGCACAAACCAGCTGTGGATCTCTCTGCATCCCATTACCCACACCCCGAAAGGGATGAGTAACAGCCCCAAGATTCACTAAAGAATTCAAAACTTGCTCAGGATGCCCCCCCACATTCCCCACACTGAGGCTTCTGCACCACTTCCCAAAGAGTCTACTCCTCGTCAATCTTTTTCTTATAATCTTCTGGCATACTGGTGTTGAAGGCAGGGCACAGTTGGGCTATGGAACATGTCATGCAAATGATAAGTGGCAGTGAGCATCTGTTTGCTGAGACCACTGATCAGAGGGGGAAGTGGTCAAGGAAAGATTCAGATTGTAGTAAAAGCAGCAATAGCAGCCATGGCAATCTGGTCTCCACATTTAGATGCGGCCCCTCATGTAAACAGCTCTGAGAAGCTGGCCTGCATGACAAAGCTGTCCAGAATACTCGAACCCCTGATTCTTCCCAGTTTTATCCCAATTCTCCTATTGATCTCACGACCACCACCCCTGAGAAATAGAGGAGGGTGTTTCATCAGACTTTGATATGGAGTCCACAGCCCAGGGGATAGAGGACTTTTCTCCCTTGTTCTTCCAAATTCCTCTTCAGTGGCACCTGCCTATCCCATGATCAGTTATTCATCCCACATATATAATGCTCCCCCTACTAGGTATATAACACTGCTTGGACTCCAGAGGTACAGCATGACCAAAACAGACAAAGATTCTTGTTTCCATAAAGTGTGTGTGGGGGGGGTGGGGCAGACAATAAGTAATTAGCATAATAAGTAAATTGTACAGTATAATACATAGTATAATTTGAGGAAAAAAGGAAAATGTGAGCAGAATAGGGGGGATCAAGAGTGCCAGAGCTGAGGGTTTTAAGGAGATTGTGGTTTTCAACTGGGTGGTCGATTTGGGCATCATTGACATTGTAAGAGATGAGCCAAAGCCCTGAAGGATTTAGTCTAGTATCTAAGAAAAGGCCATTCCACATTAAGGGCCCAAAGGCTCAGCACAAAGGCCCTCAGGAAGGAACAGCCGGCATTTCTGAAGAACAGCAAGGAGGCCTCTGTGGCTGGAGAAGAATGAATGAGTCTTGTTCAGGTAGTCTCTTAGAAAGCCAAGATGATTCCTTCAGGCCCAGAGTGCAAACCTTGAACCAGCTTCCTTACCTAATGCATTTGAACAAACTACCAGAACAAGAGAGCCCCAAGGTGATGTTCAAAGAAGGCATCCCCACTATGAAAAGAAAACTGACTCAAAAAGAAATTGTTAAATGGATGACTGAATCCATGAATGAATAGAAAAATCTGACTTTTATTATTACAACCTGATCTCCCTGGAGCCTATCCAGACTCACTTTGTCCCTAGGCTCCGGGGACCCTCGAATCTATCCACCTGGGATCCAGAGTTCGATCTACTGATTTTTAGACTGAAATGATTCACAGTCCACTGTGCAGTCACCTGGGATCTGCTACATGGAGTAGAGCACCTATATCTTTTTTCTTTTTAAGATTTTATTTATTCATGAGAGACACACACAGAGAGAGGCAGAGACACGGGCAGTGGGAGATGCAAGCTCCAGGCAGAGAGCCCGATGTGGGACTCGATCCTGGGTCTCCAGGATCACGCCCTGAGCCGAAGGCAGACCCTCAACCGCTGAGCCACCCAGGCGTTCCGAGCACCTGTATCTTTAAGAAGTTTCTCTCCCTGTCCCTATTTGCTTATTATTAAATTCCGATGCACCTAACACACCATGGGCTCACTAGCCCTTCACTTCCCAATCCCATCCCTCCACTGCCAATTCCTACACTGGCTTTAAGGACTTTCCCCTTGACTCTCCCATACACCTGGAGCAAATCACACACCATCCCAATAGATCTTACCACCTTCCCTTTTGACTGGAGTTTATTCAACAAATGGGCGTATTGTGCCCGATGCGTGTTTGGCACCATTAAAGAAGGGAATGTCACAGTACCCACCCTAGAGAAGCTTCCTAGCCATCCAGCTGATACAGATTACAAGCCATGCTACCACGCAGCACCAAAAAGAATAGGGTCAGCGATTCCCATGAGCTGCCCATGCAAGTATAAGTTGATACACTCTGTAGCAAGCAATTTGGAACTTGTAGTAAGACCTTAACATTTCACTTCCTTTCCCATAGTAAACTTAATTCTGGAAAGCTGGACTAAGGAAACAGAGCTGTGGTCAAATGTTTACACACACAGATATTTGTTTGCATTGATATCTGGGAGGGGGGAAGCGGACAAATTCTTCCAAATAAGTAAATATTTCAATATTTTTTCTATCACTCTATAACCACTAGGAATATGTACTGACATGGAGAAATGCTCATTATAAACTATAGGAAAAAGTGGATAAAAACTGTACGTACTACATTGTTATAATTTTATTTTATTTTTTTACTTTTTTTTAAAGGTTTTATTTATTTATCCATGAGAGACACAGAGAGGCAAAGACACAGGTAGAGAGGGAGAAGCAGGCTCCATGCAGGGAGCCCGATGCGGGACTCGATCCCAGGACTCCAGGACCACGCCCTGGGCTGAAGGCAGGCGCCAAACCGCTGAGCCACCCAGGCTGCCCATTTTTTATTATTTTTTTTATTTTTAATTTTTTTAATATTTTATTTATTTATCCATGAGAGACACAGAGAGGCAGAAATAATGGAAAGAAATCTAACAAAATGCCACCTTGCTCTTTCGCTGTTTAGAGTTTCAGGCACTGTGTGCACTTTCCTGATCTCTCATAATGAGCAAACATTCTAATTTCTTTTTTTTTTTTTTATTTATGATAGTCACACACACAGAGAGAGAGAGAGGCAGAGACACAGGCAGAGGGAGAAGCAGGCTCCATGCACCGGGAGCCCGACGTGGGATTCGATCCCGGGTCTCCAGGATCGCGCCCTGGGCCAAAGGCAGTCGCCAAATCGCTGCGCCACCCAGGGATCCCAAACATTCTAATTTCTATATTAAAATTTTATGCATGTAAAATCTATAAATTTTTAAATTAAATAAATAATTTAAATATTCTAAGACGAGCAAGAAGCATAACACAAAAAAACTGACCCAATTTTGGGAACAGGGGTCTCCAAGAAAACTGGCTTGTATGTGTTACTTACTTCGGTGTATTGCATTACACCTAGATGGCGGCGGGGAGCACAGGAGAGTTTTGAATCTCTTCCATTTCTGCCTTTGAAGGACACTGTCCTCTTGTGGGTAGGTGTTGGCACAGTGCTTTAGGAAGGTAGAAGGCCAAACCTGGGGGTGCCTGCACCTCCTCAGAGTCTCCCGATCCCCGGAGGACACCACGCTCCCCACGGGAGAGAGGAATCAACAAACTCACTCTCAGAGAGGAATCTGAAGGGACCTCAAATCAAAGACCCATACGCTGGGAAGAGATCTCAGAAAAGGCTTAATCCAGATCCACAGCTCCCCAGCCAGGGCAGGATTTTTCTCCACCATTTCTCTATGCATCAGGCAGTCAGAATACGCTTCAACACCAATGAGACATGCACACTTCCCTTGCCCACATGAAAACAATCTCCTAACCCACAGGCCCACTCCAGTTCTCTTTCCAGGTACAATCTCACCACCTCTCACTACTTCCTACCACAGTGAGCCTGGTTTTCAGTGACAGCAGTTGCCCCACTGTTTATCAAGCATACATACTCCGGTCAGATATTTAGCCGCTGCTTGGGCTTTGGCTCTGTCCCCCAACAGTGACTGTCTGTACTGCAAATGCAATCATTTCTCTTGCTCTCTTCTCAAGATCATATGACTTGCCCCACTAGGCATAGCTGATTGGGACAGCTGATACAAGCGAGGCCACTTTGACATTAGAACCCGGGACTTCTGGCCAATCCCTACTGGATCCTTGAACTAGGAAGTGGATTTAAAGTTGAGGTTGATGTGGCCATAAGTGTGTGAAAGCAGAAAAACAAAAAGCAAACAAACAAACAAAACTTGTGTGTGTGTGTGTGTGTGTGTGTGTGTGTGTGTGCATTTAGTATGGGGAGGAGGGGAGGAGAGAGAAAGTGCTGTGAGAAGCAGTGATGAATGTCTATATGACCTGACATGATGGAACAAGTAATGTTGGTCCTTGACCTTCCAGTTCTTGGGTCTTGCCACAGGATCTGGGGAAGGCTATACTCCCAGACTCCCCCAGTCTGGTCACCTCTTTTATTGAAGCAGTTTATAAATAGATTCTCCACTTATTTACAGCACTTTGCACATTTGTACTAACTCAGCCAGTAAAACATAATTAAAATAATTGTCCTCATACTGGATAAGCCCGACAGCCCAAACAATGCCTGGCTTGTCCTTCGCTCTGCCCCTAGCATTCAGCACGTAAGAGGTAACTGCTTGCCTTAGTTGGGCAATATCATGACTCCCTCTGCTTTGTGTTTACAATATTCTCCTAGTTCTCCTTGGTCCAATTCAAGCTCCATTTTGCCAGAGCTCCTTCCCTGGCTCCGTGATCACAGCAATGACCTCCTTTCCGTAAAATACTCTACAGCAACTGTGCGGTCCACACCATTCATGCGGATCCTCAGGCATATACTGTCAGGAACTATTATGCCCCTGCCCTAGCTGTGCTTCTGTGTGCACATGCGTGTGTGCATGCATTCAGTCATCTCAACAGCTTGAAAGCTCTTGAAGGCAGGGGCTACCCTGTTTTCTACCTCTCTTTATATTTCCAATCCTTAGCACTATCTTTGGCTTGAACAGGCGCTAAATAAATACTTGCCTAAGAAATGCAGCATGGAGTCTAAATTTGCCTTTTTCAGTCTCTGAGCCAATCTTTGGCAGGAAACTGATAGTTTTCGAAGCCATGGACTCAAGCCAGCAGGGTACTGGGTGCCTAGCAGCAAGTGGCCTGAAAGAGTTAATGCGCTTCAGCGAGTCAGAAAGAATACAGCTTGTTTACTTTGAGGCCAACACATTTGTCAAGCTCCCAATGAAACATGTGCTGTGGTAGGGTGTCGGATTTTTATTTCTGCTGTGTTTATGCCATAATAGAATAATGTTTTTATCTAAAAGCTACTTGAATTCAACTAATAACGACTGTGTTCACTTATTTAGTAAAAGCAAAATTTAGGTTATAGAGCTCTGTTCATTTTAATGTTCACAGAAACAAGGTAGAGGGCTAGTAAAATGCATACAGAATGGAAAATATGATCTGCTGTTTTCTGAATGGGGCATACTACCCCCCCCCCACAAAGAGGACTCCCCAAACTCCAGAGAATGGGCAGAAATAAAGGGATATGAACAAAATATTCTGCTGAGATTTGGGAGGACAGATGTGAAAGTCTTTTAGTTTTTTTTCTTTAAAGTCAGAGTCATTTGCCAAGCGTGGTCTCCCTTCAGGAACTTAAGAACCTACACTTTGAAACTCGACCTCAAGGGTATTATGCTGAGTGAAGTCAATCAGAGAAGGACAAACATTATATGGTTTCATTCATTCAGGGAATATAGGAAATAGTGAAAGGGAATAAAGGGGAAAGGAGAGAAAATGGGTGGGAAATATCAGTGAGGGTGACAGACCCTGAGAGACACCTAACTCTGGGAAACGAATAAGGGGTGGTAAAAAGGGAGGTTGATGGGCGGGGGGCTGGGGTGACTGGGTGACGGGCACTGACGGGGGCACTTGACGGGATGAGCACTGGGTGTTATGCTATATCTTGGCAAATCGAACTCCAATAAAAAAATATACAAAAAAAATAAAAAATAAAACTCAACCTCCTGGGATGCCTGGGTGGCTCAGTGGTTGAGTGTCTGCCTTCGGCTCAGGACGTGATCACAGAGTTTTGGGATCGAGTCCCACATCAGGCTCCTGCAAGGAGCCTGCTTCTCCCTCTGCCTATGTCTCTGCCTCTCTCTGTGTCCCTCATGAATAAATAAATAAAATCTTTAAAAAAAAGTAAAAATAAAACTTGACCTCCTTTCCCTTGCCAAATCCCCCTCCCCATGCAGTGACCCGGGCAGCTTAGACAGGATAACACACCAGCCTGAGAAGCTTCTGCACTGTAGCTGTTTACCACATGCACCCATCACTGGGACCACACACAGGGTAAACCACAACTGGACCAAACAGATTTATAATTGAAGTTGAAAAGTCAAGGGCTATAGAGATACCCCACACCTCCCTGAGCCTCTCCGGGCTGATGCACTTGATGTATCCTTAGCAACTTGGGTCACCAAGGTACACACGTATCCCCCATTTAATAACCGGTTGTCTGCAGGAAACAGAAAATGAAAAGAAAGGACAGTAGATATGTCGCGGTGGGGGGGACTCTCGAATCAATTCTCTTCTGGAGTAAATTTATCACGGATTATAAATTGAAAAGGATTTGCTACCATAATCCGAATTCTCATCATGTCTTTCTCCCTCAAGGCCCATCTTTGGGGCTATTTACTCTCTAACTACCCACACTGCTCAGCAAGCATGAGTACATGCTGGAGGAGGTACTCAGAGAAATACCTGGGCACTGGTTATGGCTCATTTGCCCATAGCAGACTTGATTCTTTGTTGATAGACAAGAATCCTCTTTTTTAATAACTGCCGATTTCCCCCCAGCCAGCAGTGAGGACTGCAGACCCATCCCTAGCTACGGAGTAGGGACTGACAGGGACTCTTCTAGCTACAGATGTTTATGGGAAATCTTCTGGTGAACACTGTCTAGGATGGTCTGAATCCCCTTTGCGTCAGCGCAGATGTTTTTGTGAAAACTCCAATCCACCAGGGAGCGGAGATTTTGAGCAGAATCCTTTTGTCAAGAATCAAAATGATGAACCAACACCTCTGAGCTGAAACAGGAAAATACACTCATTAAAAATAGAACATGTCACATTATCTAGTTTGGGGGCTGAGCTGTCTTCCACACCAAAAAACAGCTCGCCATGGCCAAATTGCTCCAGGCCTCCAAAAGCCTTAATGTAGCTCTCTGTGAATAGAGTCATCAGCTTCTGCGAACTGATACACAAAAGCCTGTATATTTTTCATTTTACCCCAGGATATAGAAATGGGAGAATTTACTGTTTCCAAAAACTTTTGTGTACTCTACTCAGCTATACCCTAAACACACAAGCCTAGGGAGAAGAGCCTAAGAAAGGGCGCTTTGCAGCATTCAAAAATAGGTTTGCATGCACAAATAAAAACCATCACATATCTAAATAGGAAAGAATGACCACAGCTCAGTTTCTAACAGATGCAATCTGATTCTGTAGCTAGTGTTTTCCCATGTGCGTTTCCCAGCAGCTTAGGTGGCCACACAGATCGAAAAGCCAGCTGCCACCTGCGCACCCCCTCAACGCACACGACATTATAAAGGTCACTCCTCCGTGGAGTTGAGAGTAGCTCACCCCTCCCAAATGCTGGCTTTAGCCAATGGGGTATCCTCTGTAAATGAGCTCATCGCCACTGACTGTTCCTGAGATCAGTTCCAGTGGTGCACTTGTCCCTCCCAACAGTGTCATCTTAAATCTGAACATCTCCACAAGAAAAAAAAAAATCTGAACATCGCCACAAAGATAAGAGGTACCTGGTGTAGAGTCAGAAGAGTTTAGGCCCTTTTGCAACAAAATGGCCCAAGAATCCCCCCACGCCTTCCACACCAGGTCACAGCTTACTGAGCCATTAAAACTAAACCTGTTCCCTGAAATACAGTGAAAAATAATCCCAGCAAAAAGTAGAAGAGGCAAAAAGTCTGCCAGGAGTGTCATGCCTTGGTTTGTTAAGTTGTGAGTTTGTTTGCTTCTTGTTTTTAAATTGCTGCTCAGTGTCTGCAAGAATCAATGGGAATCCTGGTAGCCTGGGCTTCATTGCTGGCCTCCAGCTCCACCGGCCGAGGCATGCAGAGGCTCAGCCACTTCCTCCAGCTTGTGAGCAACTTCCATTTACTGGCTGGGCTGTGGTCAAAGTAGCTGGGAGCTAAATTTGAGGCCCATCGACATCACTTACTCACTATATGAGACCTTGGGCAAGTATGACCTCTCCGGAGCTCCTTTCCTCATCTATAAAAAGAAAGGTCTTGATGTGTTTTCTAGCTTGAAATATGTCTTTGGTTCTATGCCTTTCTAACCAGGAGCATCCAGATTTTTAAGAAAATCTTTATTTCTTAGAGGATAACAGTGACAGACCCAGGAAGATTCTCTGAGACATTTTTTAACTTAGACACCTACTGGCTGACTTGTGGGTTAAAGGTATTGTCCCCTAGGACTCGGCTTCTGCAGTGTGGCCTGGGAGCCCAGCCAGTCAGAGAGAGAGAGACAGAGAGACAGAGAGAGAAAGAGAGAGAGAGAGAGAGAGAGAGAGAGAGAGATGCCTGCTGTCCTTACACTGAGGGGCCCTCTGAGCTCCTTGTTGCTCAGAAAATGCAAAGGGATGTCCAATTTTCCCAGCACCATTTATTGAAGAGACTGTCTTTCTTCCAATGGATAGTCTTTCCTCCTTTATCGAATATTAGTTGCCCATAAAGTTCAGGGTCCACTTCTGGATTCTCTATTCTGTTCCACTGATCTATGTGTCTGTTTTTGTGCCAGTACCACACTGTCTTGATGACCACAGCTTTGTAGTACAACCTGAAATCTGGCATTGTGATGCCCCCAGATATGGTTTTCTTTTTTAAAATTCCCCTGGCTATTCGGGGTCTTTTCTGATTCCACACAAATCTTAAAATAATTTGTTCTAACTCTCTGAAGAAAGTCCATGGTATTTTGATAGGGATTGCATTAAACGTGTATATTGCCCTGGGTAACATTGACATTTTCACAATATTAATTCTGCCAATCCATGAGCATGGAATATTTTTCCATCTCTTTGTGTCTTCCTCAATTTCTTTCAGAAGTGTTCTATAGTTTTGAGGGTATAGATCCTTTACATCTTTGGTGAGGTTTATTCCTAGGTATCTTATGCTTTTGGGTGCAATTGTAAATGGGATTGACTCCTTAATTTCTCTTTCTTCAGTCTCATTGTTAGTGTATAGAAATGCCACTGACTTCTGGGCATTGATTTTGTATCCTGCCACGCTACCGAATTGCTGTATGAGTTCTAGCAATCTTGGGGTGGAGACTTTTGGGTTTTCTATGTAGAGTATCATGTCATCGGCGAAGAGGGAGAGTTTGACTTCTTCTTTGCCAATTTGAATGCCTTTAATGTCTTTTTGTTGTCTGATTGCTGAGGCTAGGACTTCCAGTACTATGTTGAATAGCAGTGGTGAGAGTGGACATCCCTGTCTTGTTCCTGATCTTAGGGGAAAGGCTCCCAGTGCTTCCCCATTGAGAATGATATTTGCTGTGGGCTTTTCGTAGATGGCTTTTAAGATGTCAAGGAATGTTCCCTCTATCCCTACACTCTGAAGAGTTTTGATCAGGAATGGATGCTGTATTTTGTCAAATGCTTTCTCTGCATCCAATGAGAGGATCATATGGTTCTTGGTTTTTCTCTTGCTGATATGATGAATCACATTGATTGTTTTACGGGTGTTGAACCAGCCTTGTGTCCCAGGGATAAATCCTACTTGGTCATGGAAAATTGGACATCCACATGCAGAAGAATGAAACTAGACCACTCTCTTTCACCATACACAAAGATAAACTCAAAATGGATGAAAGATCTAAATGTGAGACAAGATTCCATCAAAATCCTAGAGAAGAACACAGGCAACACCCTTTTTGAACTCGGCCATAGTAACTTCTTGCAAGATACATCCACGAAGGCAAAAGAAACAAAAGCAAAAATGAACTATTGGGACTTCATCAAGATAAGAAGCTTTTGCACAGCAAAGGATACAGTCAACAAAACTCAAAGACAACCTACAGAATGGGAGAAGATATTTGCAAATGACATATCAGATAAAGGGCTCGTTTCCAAGATCTATAAAGAACTTATTAAACTCAACACCAAAGAAACAAACAATCCAATCATGAAATGGGCAAAAGACATGAACAGAAATCTCACAGAGGAAGACATAGACATGGCCAACATGCATATGAGAAAATGCTCTGCATCACTTGCCATCAGGGAAATACAAATCAAAACTACAATGAGATACCACCTCACACCAGTGAGAATGGGGAAAATTAACAAGGCAGGAAACAACAAATGTTGGAGAGGATGCGGAGAAAAGGGAACCCTCTTACACTGTTGGTGGGAATGTGAACTGGTGCAGCCACTCTGGAAAACTGTGTGGAGGTTCCTCAAACAGTTAAAAATATACCTGCCCTACGACCCAGCAATTGCACTGTTGGGGATTTACCCCAAAGATACAAATGCAATGAAACGCCGGGACACCTGCACCCCGATGTTTCTAGCAGCAATGGCCACGATAGCCAAACTGTGGAAGGAGCCTCGGTGTCCAACGAAAGATGAATGGATAAAGAAGATGTGGTTTATGTATACAATGGAATATTACTCAGCTATTAGAAATGACAAATACCCACCATTTGCTTCAACGTGGATGGAACTGGAGGGTATTATGCTGAGTGAAGTAAGTCAGTCGGAGAAGGACAAACATTATATGTTCTCATTCATTTGGGGAATATAAATAATAGTGAAAGGGAAAATAAGGGAAGGGAGAAGAAATGTGTGGGAAATATCAGAAAGGGAGACAGAACATAAAGACTGCTAACTCTGGGAAACGAACTAGGGGTGGTAGAAGGGGAGGAGGGCGGGGGGTGGGAGTGAATGGGTGACGGGCACTGGGTGTTATTCTGTATGATAGTAAATTGAACACCAATAAAAAAATAAATTAAAAAAAAAAAAAAAAGAAATTCAAAAAAAAAAAAAAAAAGAAAATGCAAAGGGAGCAAGGCCATCCTCCAAGTCTCACTCTTGGAAGTCCCCCGGTTGAGTAACTTGGGAAGGAGGTCACTCTGGGTGAATGGCATTGTCTTTATCTTAAGGCCAAATAGTAAAATGTGTGGCCTCTTAGCAATGGCTCCTTAACTGGTCTCTAGGCTTCAGGCCTCATTTTCTTCACACAATTCTGCAAACTGCTGTAAGACAAATACTCCTCAAATAGTTTTGTCCTGTCAACGTCCTGCTCAGAACTTGGACTGCCTCCCTGTTGCCTACAGGACTAAGCTCACGTATTTGCCTTTCCCACCAGTCTATGAGGGGACTGATGAGGTCAGTGCACTGACCATGCCGCGGTCCTCTGCAGATTCACATCAGTCACAGTAGCGAGCCACATGAAGCTAGATTCAGTGATGAATCTTTTTACTTAAGTGGTAGAGTACTGATAATTTTAATTATCATGCTTTTGCTAATTACTATTTCAAAAGTTTCTGTAATCAAAAGATTCGGTTTTACTTTTCTAACTGAAAAAAATAGGTTGCTTTGTTAGACTCCAGTGCAACCCCTTTGGCTTTCAACTTTCAACTCAAGAGCTCAGTCCCAAATATCAGCAATGCATGAGACACTGTTCACAGAGCCCCGAGCGAGATGTGGCTGCCCTAGAGGAGTTTCTAGACTAATTGGGGGATGCAGCAACTAGAGGAACAATGATGCCATAAGGCAAAAGGCAGCAACAGCTGGAAGAGTGGTCCCGGCACGATGTTATGGGAGTTCAGAGGAGGGAATGGGCCCATAGCCAGGAAGCAGGAGATGATGCTTTCTCCTCAAAATGCTGATAGGGATGCAGAAGCAAGAATGTTCTCATCCCATATGACCACACCTCAAATATGTCTGGTTTAAACGTGGGCAAGCACAAATGAATTGCCATAATGATAAAAACTGCTCTTCAATCTTGTCTAATTGTTCTGCAGCACAGTAACAATTTGGCATCTTGTCTAATGTGTCAGGGTACCTTGATGGGAACCTGTGTTTTATTTCAAAAGTGTTTTTCTTAGGGAGTGTGGCTCTCTGCTCACAGCTTTGAAAATAAACTGGATGAAATGTGCTATAGGTTGCAAACATGCATCTGTGATTTGGTTGCTTAGGAGGCTGGAAATCAAATCACATGATCACACAGAAAGAAATGGTAGGTATCCAAGCTGGCCCATCCTAAGTCCTATTCAATGTACCTTTATCACCCAGCACTTTGCAATTGGATTCCAGGAGTCCTTCTGTGAGTTGAGCAAGGCAAATATTATTATCCATACGCCCCAGATGAAGAAGGAATCAAAGGAATCAAAGAAACCTAAATGCCTTGGCAAAGTCCCACAGCCAATAATGGAAGAAGTCTGCAGAAATACTGTGTGTGTTAGTAAAGCTAGTCTAGATGGAATAGGATAGTGACCAAGCTTTTCCTCTCTTCTCACCCCTGCCCTGGACTTGGGCACACCTGAGACCTCAGGGGGAGGAACAAGGAGAGGAGAAAGGACAGCTCTCCAGTTTGGCAGCTATGAGTGGTCCTTCGGCCCTGTAGCAGCAGACCCTAACTTCCCAGAATCGTTAGTCTTTGCAGAAAACTTTGTGGGTGCCCTCCAATGGATCAGGGCCCATGTAAATCCAGATCCACCTGTTCTGTGCCACAAGTAGAAACAACCACTGAGGTCATGACAAATACTGACACACAGCTGGGAAGCAGAGCATGTGAGGATTGCGGGCAGCAGCACGGGCAAGACGCTCTTCCACCCAGCTTCACGCTACTTCTCTGGAGCGCACACTATCATCACGCATCGCCCCATATCGCCCTCATAGCCATTTGCAAATAAGGGCCTTCGACACCTTATCAATAGAGATGGCACGTGGAAGGATAAATTAGTTTCTTGTGACTTGAAAAGACTCAGGTGCCAAGTTTAGGCAATCTTCCTCTTACCATCCTTTTTCCAGCCCTGCAAGATCATCAAAGGCTTTGAGTACCTGTGTTTTTGTACAGGAGGAGGTAAGAAGTGAAAAATCAAATCTATGTAGGGTATGCTTGGTTCTTCTTAAAATTCTGCTTTTCAAAATTAACACACAGTTCTGAGTCGTAACACATGTATAGATTTGGGGAAGCACCACCACATCCGTCACTCCCCAGCTCACCCTCATCCGAGCCTTTCTTTGTCATACCTGCCCCCTTCTACATCCTAATAATCGCTTTCTCTACATCACTATGGGTTGGGTTTTGTTTTTTTTTTTTTTAAGAACGTCACACAAATGAGAAGAATAAAACCTCTCTGGTGTTTCATCTCGATGTGCACGAGGCACAACCGCAGGCCCTGGTGCTTTTAAATGTGAGGAATTAGGTGTATAGCCTGCCTGGGCTGACGGGTCAAGAAAAACTTGTGAAGACTGAACCTCTCAGATTGTTTCTCCTGGGTCCCCTGGGCATTCTGACGGCCATAGAAAGGGACAGGCATACTGGTTGACCCCAATGCCCCAAAGTAACACCTGAGCAAAGATTAAATCATCTCAAAACTCTCACTAAGGCTCTGTCACCTTTGGGAGAGAAGGCCACACAGTCTATGCCGTGAGTGCTGCCACAGACTCCCGGGCCTGCGACATTCCATGGCCTCTCCCTAAAACTCCATCCCTGGGCTGCCTCTCCTTGCACAAGAAAAAGCTCTCTCTGTACATGTCAAAACTCCCAGAAGCTTCCATCCAGATCCACAGGCAATGTCAACAGCACCGAAAAGCCTAAGTTTTGGAGTTCATCTGCCTGGAGCCCAAGTTTTAGAGTTCATCTGCCTGGTTTTAATCCTAGCTTTGTCACTTTTTAAAAAACAAAACATTAACTTCCTTGTGACTGACTCTGTACCAAAGAGTGGGAACTAATAAAACATCTCACACAGAGTTATTGTAAGGATGAAAGGAGATAATTCATATGGAGCCATACCTGGACACAGTCAGGGCTCCATAAGCATTAGCTGTGATTATAATAATTATAAGACCACGTGGCATCTCCTTGTTAACATTTCAGTCTCTCACATTCGATCGTGAACTAAGCTCCTTCCCCTGAGCCAGGGACCTGGTGTCATTCATTTCTGCTTTCCTAGTGTTCAAGCTTAACAGCGAGCCAGAATCAATTCAGGCTAACTCCTGCTCAGACTATATCCGGTCATTTACTTGACAAACATTAATTGAGCACCTCTTATGTGCTCCTCCCCACGAAAGCACACCTTCTACGGGAAAATTTCCATGAATATCCACATACACTGGTCTCTATGAGGAGTTTGCTCCAATGGCCTACCACTCTCCTTCCCCTATCTGCACTAAGACCCCAGGAACTGATCCTGACAAAGTGCAAGACCATGGGTGGGGGCATGGGTCACAATGCTCTAGGACAGAGTTGTCACTTTGGTGAGGAGAAAGATTGGAGGTCTGTGTCTCTGCAAGGTGGGGATAAGAATGAGAGTGACTATGGCTTTTGTTGTCTCTGCCTGAGAGAACACCTCCCTACAAAAGCAGGTCATCTCTCTCTACCTGACTAGTGTGACAGGAGCAGGCCCAAGACTCCCTCTGCTTGAGTAGAGGTGCCCTCCCCGCCCTCCAGCCCATCTCTGATCCCCTCCTTTAGAGAGCTTAACAGAAACCCAGATAGACTGAATGTAGACATCATGATCCCTTCTGGTCTTGGAAGTCCAGCTCAGCTCACCAGGACTAGGGTTACAGCGTCGGGTTGAGATCCAGAGCCCCAGAAAGGGTTCCTTTGTGTATATTGTGGGGCAAGCTGGCAAATACCAGTATTTCCAACACAGCTTACAAAAATATACACAAAAATACATAAGGGCTGAATTTGAGACCCTCAGCTATATTCATCCCTGTACCCAAATCATCTCTGTGGGACCCTTAACATTGCCTATGATTGCCTTCTGACTCCCTAACTAAACTCTAGGCTGCTTGTGAGCAGGAGCTGTGCCCCAGTCCTCACGGTGTACCTAGTGTGTGGCATAGCATCTGGTACTGTAGCTTTCCAGTTCATATTTGCTGAATGAGTATTTGTATTAATGACTGCATGAATAAACATATCCTTCTTTGTCATCTCATGAAACCACATATCCCTGTATGCTGCTATTGTCTACCCCCCCATCCCCAATCTCTACAGCAGCTAACAACTGTGTCTGACATCGTGCAGACTCTCTGTTAATATTTGCTGAAAGATAGTGAAAGGGAATAAAGGGGAAAGGAGAAAAAATGAGTGGGAAATATCAGAAAGGGAGACAGAACATGACAGACTCCTAACTCTGGGAAATGAACTAGGGGTGGTGGAAGGGGAGGTGGGCGGGGGGTGGAGGGAGGTGACTGGGTGGCGGGCACTGAGGGGAGCACTTGAGGGGATGAGCACTGAGTGTTATTCTATATGTTGGCAAATTGAACACCAATAAAAAATAAATTTATAATAAAAAATATTTGCTGAAAGAATACCTATAGAAGAATGATCTAGACATGGAAAATCAAAGCCCATGGAGAAAAAGAGAAAGCCAGTAAGCAATCAGTGTTCTTCACAGTGAGAAATGCCCCCACAGTTCTTTACTTGAGTATTCTGCTTTAGAGAAAATATTGAGCACAACACACTGGGGGAAAGGATTAGGACTGGAGAAAGAAATATGGAAGCCAAACTGCAGAAAACATGAAAGCACTGAGACCAGATGAGATCACTGGGGCAGGGTTCACATGGGGAGGAGAAGAAAGCTCAGAGGCAAGCACTCAGAGATTAGTTAGAAGGGGGCAAGCCAGCAAGGGAGATGGCAAAGGAGTGTCCAATGAGGAAGGAGAACCAGGAAAACTTCGTGAAATCAAGTAAATCGAAAAAATGACAGCAATCAACTGATAGGTGCTACTGAGAGATCAAAGGAGACGCGGAAAGAAAGGACTGTTCTATCAGGTAACACAGGTAACAAGGTCCCTGGCGACCTTCACCAAGAGTAGTCTCAATGTTGGGATGGCTAGAATGGCACTAGAGAATGGGAGAAGAGGAAGAGTAGGCTGTCATTATAGACACAAACAGTAAGTCCTTCCTCCAACCTTCGGGGAAATTTAATATGCTTGCCAAATACCTTTTTAGTAGTTCATTTCCTGCCCACTACTTAAAAAGACATTTCTCTCCTGGCCAACTTAGAGCAGTTCTAGGATGCAAATAACAGGCATCCAGAAAGGGGGGGCAGGGTAGCAAGCTTTTGGCCTGAGATTCACTGGATTCTCCAGCCCCAAAGAGCCATGAATGATCAGCCTGTGCTGCCCTCTGTTTGCTGCTTAGCCCCTGGCACATTCTCACTATCCCAGTTCCATCTATTATTAATGATATCATTGTAATCAAAAAAGAGTTAGGGAGAATTTGGAATGCATCAAGTAGGAGTTGCAACAAAATACTTTGTTATTCAATGCTGAATTTTTAAATGAAACATCTAAATACAGATTTCTCCCCAAGAGATGTTCTGATTTGAGGCTGAGCTTGATGTACTGCCAAGAAACTGTCTAATTACAAATTGGGCCCTAAACCTAGATGCTTAGGTAAGTCTCTCATGCAGAACACAATGTAGTCTTTTCTACCCAGTTCTTCATGTGGGCTGGAGCGCAGAATAACACCAAGGCCAGATAAGCTCTGATGAGAAGCTTGTCCATTAAGCCTTGAGAGACATTTACTGACGTTTCCCCAGCTTGGTTGGGTTTAAGTGCAATTTTAATTTTATTTTGCTTTTAAAGGGCTTGGGTAAGAGAGGCTGGTATTTAAAGCCATTTCCTAAAACAAAACAAAACAAAAATCTGATTTATCTGAAGATGTTCATGCTTGGTTGAGGCACTGCCAGGAAATAATGAATCTGGGCCTAGCCTGACATCTGTTGACGTTGCCAACGCTGCTAGTGAAAATTTATTGATGGAAACCAAGCCATGGGTCAAGTGCCCCAGGACAGGACCTAAGTCAAATGATCTCACCTTTATTCACCTGGTAAAAATGAGAAACTACAGATGCTGTTTCATATTTCACAAATTACAAATGCTTTCTTATACGGACAAAGTCCTCAAACCTCATCCAGTAGCATTCAACTAGGCGGTCCTAGTTCCTGGAATTGGAGACCAGAGTGGGTTGTAGCCATGGCCTCTCATTCCTCTGAAAACGGGGCACTTCTGTTGATCTACAGGTGCCTGAAGCCCCCTCTTCACTACTGTGTCTATACTCAATTTCACCTGGACTCCCTTGAAACCAAGTCCTCAATCTAAACGAGTACTGGACAGAGTTTAAGCCTGTAGTCAGTGGATGTGCATCAGAATTCTTCCCTGAGTGAGACCCAGTGGCCCAAAAGATGGGGTCTTCTCATTAGTGTCACATTCAAAGAAATAGTCTACAAACCCAGACAGTCCTTATTCTACAAAACACTGTTGTTATCATCGACCTCTAATTAAGCAACTACTTACTATATGCCTGGAATGCTGAGAAGGATTTTTATATGGAGCATCTCATTTGATCCACAAAACATTGGTATTATTATTTTCCTAATTTCTTAGGTGAGCAAACTGAGGCTGAGAGAGGGTAAGCTATCCAGGCCAGATCATATATGCAATGTATATAATAAATATCAGAGCATAGACCCCAGAGCCCATGCTCCCACTCCTGCATACTTCCGTCTGGAACAAAATGCATGCCTGAGTCAATTAACATAGTGCCATCTCCATCCTGAAAGAAGCCCCCCACAAACAGCCAAAGTTGGAGTGTGTTTTTGATATACACTTCTACGTAACAATTTGGCAAAGAAAGGGACATCGTGGACTCAGCCATAGCTCCAGGGACACCTGTGACTCAGCCGTAGCTCCAGGTTAAAAAAACCTGGTCACTGGAGCAATAGGATAGGTACTCTCCTCCCCTGGCTTGCTCAGAAAAACCAGTAAGAAGAAGTACACCTTTTTTTTTTCTTTGCTAAAAAGCTAATTCTTCCTGTCCATAGAAAGAACTCTTCTCAGAATCCCCCCTCACATAACAAATCTCTGGACAGTTAATTAAGAATCCATTCTTAACTAGACTCAAAGGTATTTTCTATCCCCTTAGTTCACAATGGGGGAAAAAAACCCTCAATATTGCAAGGAAAACAAAACTGGAGAAATTCTCATTACACCAGCACGTTGCACATTGTGCTCTTCAAGTATTTTGTTTGTTTTGCCATTCAACATATAACTTTTCATCTTCAAGATTGCTCTAGGCCACTTACAAGATTGAAAAATTTTATTTGAGCCTGACAGTTTCTGCAAGCATTAGACCAGCCAAGATTCTACTTTGCTCATGAAATTTATATCAACACTACCTAGAATTATGAGGGAGGAGAAAAACTCACCAATTCTCTCCTCTTGACCCTAAATCCTTATAAGAATCACACTGCATATTTTCTTTTGCATTGTGGGGGACGTGAGAAAGTCTGCTGAACAGAGATGAGTTGGGATCAGCTGTTCCTCCCCTGGCCATCAATGTGCATGAGAATGGTGTCGGCTAACCCTCATAGCCCACAACCAGTGAGAGGGGCCTGTAGAGGCCCCCTGTGGGCTCCGATATGGAATGTGGAGTAGGGCCTGGCCATCTAGTCCTGTGGGCTGTGCACAGCTCAGTCTGGTGGACATGAATGGCACCCTACGTGTAGGACAGTACATGGCAACCAAAGCCCTACAATGAAGCCCATGCCTCAACATGTCACTAAGCTAAGAGTCTGAGTTTGGCAGGGCTCCCAATATTAATTCCAATAAAAATTACATAAAGTATGTACCACTGAAACTTCACTACCTGACCTACTAGGAAGTAGGTTTATCTGTCTGCCTGTCAATAATGTCATTAACTAAACGACCAATGGATGTGTCCCATATGGGGAACTACAGGGCATCTAAATGGTAACAGAGCCATTTTGCTAAGGGAAGAAAAAAAATCAGAGTGGATCTTCACTAGGACTCCATTTAGAAGGAGTGGGAATGAGCCTTCCAGAGGTATTCTTATTCAAATACTCACCATTTTAGTAAAGATCAGCACCATAAAGGGGATGAAGGCAAAAGAGGAGCCTGCATGAGGTTCACTGCTGAGAATAACTCCATGCCTTTTTCAGCCCTTGGGGACAAACTAAAACACAATGACAGGATGCTATTTGACTGCCTGTGTGAATCTTTTTTGAGAGCAACAGCACCTGAGACACTCTTTAGGGAGATGCCCAAAACAATTTACAGAAAGAAGGCTTGGTACAAATTCAGGACTCAGAATTGACTATTAGTATTATTTTACAGGTTACTTAATGAATTCACGATGGATGTTTATTTTTTGTATCTCCTATGTGTTAGATATGTTATGGGAACTCCACTCCATCTCTGTCAGCTCGTTCAATATACACACAACCCCATGAGTTAAGCCGCATAGTCTCTATTCTACGGACTCATCAAATATCTACGGGATGCCTCTATGTGCCAAACAGGTAAGTTCAGGGTAATAAGGAACCCACCCAGGGTCACACAGCCACTAAGTGGCAGAGCCAGACAATGAACACAAGGTATTTTTGACTCTTAAGCCTATGCCCTATCCAGAAAACTACATAGTCACCTCAGCTTCCCCAGTGCCTTCTGTTCTCCAAAAGGTCTGTATCCAACATTTCCATCCTCAAAGTTCTCCAGATACAATGTGTCATTTTCTTGTTCCCATCTCCTCATTAAAAAGCCTTTGTCACCAAAGAGGAAAAGACAATATTAATGAAGCTCTTGTACTTAAAGCATGTGCAAATCGAGGATGTGGATCAAGTGGATGGAGGCTCAGGAGACATGAGTTCTGGTCCTCGGTGCTATGTGACCTTGGGCCAATCACTTTGGCTATTAAATCTTAGTCTCCTCATCTGCCTGCCCTTATAGGAGGAGAAGATGAATGGCTCTCCATAAGGATTATGAGAAGGTCATGATGGGAGCTCTAAGAGCTATTTTTAACATTTCAATAAGCCAAAGAGAGATGGAATGATTGTAAAGATCCCAGAGGTCTAGCAGACCCCAGGCTAAGTCAACCATTGAGTACCTTTGCTTTGGAAGGAATTCTATCAGCGTATTGTGGTCATATTGATTATTTCATGCTGACCAGATGCTCTAACGGGCAGTTATCAATGGCTCTGAGCAAAAAGCAATGGGAAAATAAATTACGATGTGATAAATGTAATTTATTTAGTAGGCCAGATATTTGAAAACATGGAATGCAGGGGTAAATTAATTAAAGGTGCCCTTGATGATGAAAACTTTTGGAACCACTAGACTGGATCATCTCCAAGGGCCCTTCCAGTTCTAAAATCCTCTAAAGTACTCCCGGGCAGCCAATAGATCATAGGCTACATCGTAGAGCCAGGCAGGCTAATTTCAGGATGAAAGATTAAAAAGCAGCTACTGTGTTGCTGCTCCTCAGACCTGCTTAGATATTAAATTTTTTAGTAGCTGAAAAGCAGTAGCAATTTTCTCACTAGTATTATTCTACTTGGGAAAGAGGTAATCTAAAATTTTAAGAATAAACATTCCCACCACCCCACCACCCTCATAGGATTAATAAAGCCATTTTATTTTTTAAAAGATTTTATTTATTTATTCACGAGAGACGCACAGAGAGAGCCAGAGACATAGGCAGAGGGAAGCAGACCCCCCGCAGGGAGCATGATGTGGGACTCAATCCCAGAACCCTGGGACTACAACCTGAGCCGAATTCAGGTGCTCAACCACTGAGCAACCCAGGTGCCCCAATAAAGCAATTTTAATTTAAAAAAAATCATTCATCTGTCATTCCTTTCTTCCTTCCTTTTGGTCCTATGTATTTGAAATGGCTACTATTTATCCCAAACATTGTTTTCTTTTTCTTATTTTGGCCTCCCATAAAAGCTGTTGGTCATCATTGCTCTCAAGACTGTGTTGGTGGGGGACACCTGGGTGGCTCAGCGGTTGAACACCTGCCTTCGGCCCAGGGAGTGATCCTGGAGACCAAGGATCAAGTCCCACATCGGGCTCCTTGCATGGAGCCTCCTTCTCCCTCTGCCTGTGTCTCTGCCTCTCTCTGTGTGTGTCTCTCATGAATAAATAAATAAAATCTTTAAAAAAAAAAAGAAGACTGTGTTGGTGGTCCGTAGACCACGATGAGGTATTGAGTATACAGAGGCAGCTTACACTAAGGAGAAGTTCAAGTGTACCTGCAAGGAACAGCCTAGGAAAAGGTAGCTACTGCAGTTAGAAATGCAGTCCCATATCAGGCCTGTGGTGTAATGGAGTACTTGGATTGTCATTTCCTACACATTTATACCACAAGTGGTGTTCTTCACTACTATGTAAGGAAGAGTTTGTGGATGTGCACTAGTCCTCTTCCTGGGCAATATTCTAAGTCCTAACAGCATGTTAAATCATCAAGACAATTTAGGTAGGGACTCCTCCTCTGCTTCTCCAGTACAGATGCTGACCTCCAATATCCTGCACAGTGAGGGTAAATCATAGGTAGCAATGAAAGAGGTAGTCCAATGTCTACAGATCATTCAGGCAATGGAGTCTGAAGGAAGGCAGTTTAGTGCAATACTCCTGCCTACTCCATGAACAGTGGGGACTATTCCTAGGGGAAAGGATCAGCCTACCCAGGACTCTACAGACCCAGGGCTCCTTATTATGATGCTTATTAACACCTCTTGCCAACAGAAATGATTAACCCTTTACCAGGAAAGCATCCAGGAACTGAGACTCCTATTGGTCAGTGTGTTTCCAATTAAGTGATTAGACATGAACTAGAAGTAATAGGTATGTGGAAAAAATTCAGTGGGTTAGGGAGATATGAGGTCAGAAATAATTTCATATCAGGATAAGCAACAAAGGCGTCTGAGCACTCATAGTGACTGAGAAGTGTGGCTTACACCATAAGCTTTCTACCCACCTGTAGAAGACTATTCTCTAATTAGACAATGTAGATAAGTTGACAATTCCACTTTCCAGGTACACATTCCATGTACTTTTCCAAGAGTATTATTTATGTTTGACAATCTGTTTCTTTAGGAATGGACTCCTTCAAGTCTAGGGCGTATAGTGATTAAGAGCAATGAATTGGAGGCAGATTGGATGACTTCAAGGTCTGGCTCTGCCACTTACTCTCTACATAACCTTTAGAAAGTTACTAACAGCTCCAAGCTTCAGTTTCCTCATTTGTAAGGTAGGTATGATAATACTGTCACCAGCGAGACCCCAAGACCTGACATTTACTGCTCACTTGCTTGCACTTAATAATCTTTGTCCCACATTTTCCCTTAAGCTCTTCTTTCCAGCTTCTCTCTTAACTCAGGCAAAAGACTCAAGGGGCATAGTGTCCCACAATGGGAACTGAAACTACCCCTCAGGCAATAATGACCCTCAGGACAAAGAGCTCTGGCAGCCCAGACCACCCAGACCAGCTTGAACTCAACCCCCAATTCATGCCTGTGCAGATGGACCATGGAGAGACCGACAATGACCTTTACTTCATTATAATACTAAAATCTCAGCCCAAGGATGAGCACAAGCCTCACTTAGATAACATAAAATGTATATATAGGCACGTTTCCTCAGGGCCCATGCGCCACCTTATGCTGGCCTCTACATATATGACAAGGCTGTCCTTTCTAAATATTTATTCTAACCTTAAATAAAGGGAACCCATTCGCCCTTGCTGGAGGAGTCATGGCTTTGGAAGTGATTTCCCTAGTGATCTCCTGATTTGCTGCAAATAAAGCTTTCTTTGTGCAACAACTCCCTCCATCTGGTGTAGTCTCTACCTGTAACTCACCAAGGAGCTGAATTCACATAAGTTTGGTTACAATACCTCTCTTTCAGGGTCCTTGTGAAAATTAGAAGGGATGCAAAGATAGCACTTGACACATGGCTAATGTTCAATAAACAGTGGCTATTTGTTATGAATTATTAGCAGCGAGAAGAAAGCAGTGGATGGAAGAATGGAATATGGACTGAATTAACTAAATGCTCTGCTTTACACAACCTAGGCAGAAAAGAGCCCCCCTATCTTAATGGGCATGCACTAGGCATTTGAAACTAGTAAGTGATTATTCATGGCCCCAATTCATTTATAAATTTTCCCAGGAGGAAATGCTCCTGGAAATGCTCAAGAGTTGAAAGTGAATGAAGTCGGTGTGCTGGACTTATAAAGAGTAATTTAGTAAGGGAGTCGAGGTGATCAAAAGACTTGGGAGTTGGCCTTCATTTAACCTCTTTGAACCTCAATTTTCACATCTGGAAAGTAGATGTAACAAGCCCAGACTGATTACTTCAATATGTTTTTGTGAAAATCAAATGAGACCAAGAAGGTCCATGTAAACTGTAAAGAATTCAACACTATGAAGCATTGCTATTATCATTGCTCTCATCATTTTTAACAGGCCCTCCAATCTCCTGAAATATATTTGATCTGTCACTTTGAACTGCCATCACCCCCCTTCCTCTGCAAAGAATTCATCCCTAGGAACCGATCGATTCACTGGGTAGAAATACTCTCACAAAATGTATCACAATCATAGAAAACATCCAGAGAACTGGGATGCTCCTGATTTTTCCTATATAATCTCTGACCGCTTTCAGAGTTTGGGAACATAACTGCATAGGGAACAAGGCACAGAAACAGACCATTTTCTGTACCATAAGCCACGTGTTGTGACAAAGTGAGTTGGAGCTTGATTGCAGAGGCCATAGGATGAAACTGAATCACTTCATTCCACCGGTGTGGCTGAAAGGGCTCTGTGCACTCTCACCCCTCATTCTCTTTTCAATTTAAAATTAGCTACTTTGCTGTCACCATTTCCTACTTCTTCAGGTGTGCAATTTACATAACAGGCTTTAAAACAGAGTCACCAGGTGAGATGATACTACAAAGAATGCATAGTCAACTATGGGTATAGGATAAATGGAAGTATGAATAAATTATGACTATAAACACTGAGAAACTCTTTCATAAAAGTATTTTTTTCCATTTTAATGCAACAGCTTGAAATGAGAAAAAAAAAACCTTGTTTTCCAATTTCAGATAAGGGATGCATGTAGACAGGGCACAGCTTTACAATCAGACAGATTTACAGTCAAATCCCAACACCAGTACTTACTAGTTTTGTGCCTTTGAGCAAATCACTTTAGCCTCTCTGAATCTTAATTTCCACATCTGAAAACTGAGGGTATAAATATCTAATTTGCTGAGTGACTGTGAGGAGCAAATAAAAAATCCCATTACGGTGCTTGCTTGGCACATGGTAGTATTCAACAAGTGTCAACTTCTGTGATTCGTCTGCCTCTCCTGATAAGGAAAGCCCATGAGTTGTACTTGAGTAATACCTATGTATATGCCATGAGTCTAGTCTCAGGCCTCACAAGATGTGATCGCTAGAGAACCAAGATGAAACAATAAATTAATCACAAAGAGATCTCCAAGCCTTTTGATCCTGATCCTAAAACAACTACAGGCCTGTTAAGGGCTGAATTGTGTCTTCCCCAACTTATTATGTTGGAGTCCTAACCCCAGTACCTCAGAATGTAACAGCATTTGGAGATAAGGCCTTTATAAAGTAATTAAGGTAAAATGAGATTGTAAGGGTAAAGAAAGCCTTAATCCAACATGACTGGTGTCCTTGTAAGAGGAGGAAATTTAGACACAGATGTGTGCTCTCACAAAAGAAGGACCACGGGAAGACAGAGGGAGAAGACGCTATCTACAAGCCAGAGAGACCTGACAATGAAAACAACCCTGCTGGCACCTTGATCTCAGACTTCCCAGCCTCCAGAACTGTGAGAAATCAATGTGTCTTGTTCGAGCCACCCAGTCTGTGCTATTCTGTTATGGCAGCACCTAGCAAACAAATATGAGGGCTTCCCCAGCAGAGCGGGCAAGTGTTTTGTGCTTATTCACTCGGCCATGCTAACCAGAGAGCAAATCAATGTTTATCAGCACTTCAATGTGATTTCACAAAATGGCTCTCAAATAATTCTGATGATGTATCTAGAAAAGGAGATGATGGACTAAAAAGTCTTAAAAGGATGCTGCTGCTCTTGACCCTTTAGAAGAGACTGGTGAGGGGGGGGAATGAGGAGTCCAGACAGTCAAAGAGACTTGGGCCTGGCCGTGAAGGCTCCAGGACTAAAAGAACAGAAATACTTAAGGGATGAGGCCTTTTGGGAAGGTGTTCTGCAGGAAGACAGACCAGAACACCAGGTAAAGAACTTCTGGCTTTATCATGTCCAGCCAGGTGTAAGGATGTTCGAGCACCTATATTTGAGCTATGCAATCAGTACAGGGCTCTAATGTTTCCAAAGGTCTTGCTCCACATTTAGCCCCTGAGACCCAAGCCACCCCAGATCTTATAATTCCAGAGTTTTGAGACTAAAAGCAGACTTCCCCCCTTTTTTATAACTCAATTTACAAATTTATGGCTGGAACTCCTAGTAGAAAAAACTGGATTCTTGCTACCCTCATTTTGGAAAAGTAGACTCTTTGAACACTGCTTGTCTCTACCAGGGATTGCATTCTTACAGTAGACAAAATTGCCTGCATACCCATCCATGTTCTCTCTCACGCCTGAACTAGTAATAACAGAACTACTGCTCTTCTAACAAAACTATTACAGTATGTAAGGCAGAGTGGATGAGAGAGAGGGGGAGTCACATTTATGGACATGACAACCCTACAAGGTAGGCATTATGACTCCCATTGTACAGATGAAGAAATCCAGTCAGCAAGTGGGCTAGGATTAGATCCAAGATTTCTCTGGCACCAAAGTTGGGGATATTTCTGTGATGCTGTTGCTACAGAGGTCAAGAAGAATAAGAAATGACATCTAGTTGAGAAGACCTGGGAAGGTGTCATATTTGAGGTGGACCTTGAAACATGGTGTCTTAGTTCCCTGGGGCTGCTGTAACAAACTATCACACACAAGGTTGCTTAAAACAACAGAAATTTATTCTCTCACAGCTGTGGAAGGTAGAAGTCCAAAATCAAGGTGTTGGCAAGGTCATTCTTCTTCTCGAGGTTCTAGGGGAGAATCCTTCCTGGCTTCCAGTGGTTGCCAATAATCCTTGAAATGCCCTGGCCTGTGTCTGCACCATTCCAGTTGCCATCTCTGTCTTTACATGGCCTTCTCAGTGTGTCTGAGCCTCTGTGTTGTCAGTGACTTCTTATAAGGACACCAGTTGCTAGATTCGGGTCCACCCTAATCCAGTATGACCTCATCCTAATGAATGACACCCGCAAAGAACCTATTTCCAGGGGTACCCGTGTGCCTCAGTGGTTGAGCATCTGCCTTCGGCCCAGGTCATGATCCCAGGATCCTGAGATTGAGTCTCGCGTCAGGCTCCCTGCAGGGAGCCTGCTTCTCCCTCTGCCTGTGTCTCTGCCTCTCTCTGCGTGTCTCTCATGAATAAATAAATAAAATATTTTTTTAAAAAGAACCTATTTCCAAATGAGGTCACATTCTGAGGTTCTGGGTGGATGTGACTTTCAGGGGAACTCTAACTCAGTACAGCCATTTGGGTTTTCAACAAACTGATATGAGAAGAAAGGCTTCTCAAGTCAGGGGGAAGGAACAGCATGAGCCAAGATGCGGAAACAGTAAGACATGGGAATTACTTGGTAAATGGTTTTACTCTGGTAAGAAAAGAGGTAAGACTATGAAGACGGGTTGAGACCAGAGCATGAAGAGCCCAGATTGATTCCCATGGAGAGAACGTCAGCACAGGTAGCTCCCAAAGGCTTGACTGAAGTCTTTTGTTGCCTTCAAAATGCAGACAGAATGCTCAGCTTTCTATGTTCTGGCTGGGTATACACTTCATTCTGAAATCAGCAGCAATAGTAGTAGCAGAAAGCCACTTACCTGCACCATCTTCCCTTTGCCTTCCCTACCACAAGAGGAAGATGTTAGAAGGGAAGGTGTTAAAGGGGTAAATGTACAGAGCAAATACCACATTCTTCTCCATTACAAAGAATCATTTGAATGTGTGTTTCCATCATTCAGACATGACAAATAGCCAGGGATCCTCCTCTATGATTCAGGAAAGCACCGAATCAATGAGTGATCTGCACACGGCTTCACATATCAAACAAATATATTTTGTGAATATATTCTCCAAACACAGAGAAGAAGTTCATCAAAAAATATTATTTTCCTCTTAGGATGTAACTCATTTGAAATTCGATATCACTTTTGTTTGCTATTATGTATAAAAGTAGTAATATAAGTCATTAAATATGAGGCTAACCAATAAATACCATTTTGAGGACCTACTATGTGCCACACTGTGCACTTGTATTCTATGGAACACTCACAACACACTCACCAGTACTTACTTAAACTCCATTTTAGAGATACAAGTAAGGCTCACAAAAATCAAGTACTGTGTCCAAGAATTCAAGTTTCATGTTTGTTTCATCTTCAAGACTCTGCTCTTTTCACTCTATAACAATGACTTAAAAATCTCCTAAACACCTGCATGTAACCACATTTAACTACCAAATTGCATTTTTGCAAAAGCACTTCATGTGTTTGTTTTTTCACACAACTTCAGTTTCAAAAAAAAATGTCCTCTTATGCCAGGGAGTTGTATAATTGTATCTGTCATATCTGGGCTGGGAGAATCTGTTATCAGTAATAATCAAAAAGTATAAAGATGTGGGGTGCCTGGGTAGCTCAGGCAGTTACGCATCTGACTCTTGATTTTGGCTCAGGTCATGATTTCAGGGTTGTGAGATCAAGCCCCACATCAGGCTCCACGCTTGGTGGGAAGTCTGCTTGGGATTCTCTCTCTCCCTCTCTCTCTGTCCCTCCCCACCCCATCTGGGTGCTCACTGTCTCTATCTTAAAAAAATAAAATGAATTATCAAAAAAAGTATAAAGATGTGATTTTAGACTTATATATAAAGAACTATGTCCATAACTACAGCCTGTCCTCTTCATGGTGAATCATCTCTATGTTCAATAATTCCATTTCAAGTCTGCTAAGGGCATAAAAGGCAACTCCCCTTTATTTGCCTCTAGCATTAATTGCTCTTGGTGAGAATGGTAGAACATGAATGAAAATTATTTTATCAACAGCAGGAACTGTTTGTTGAGGGTGTACTATGTGTTATGCCCTGTGCTTAGAATTGATCATACAATTGTTCATTTAATACTCGTAATTACTCTGTGAATTGAGCAGTTGGTATCATCCCCTTTACATAAATTAAAGAACTGATGCACAGAAAGATCAATGTGCTATGGTCACAATGCTGGTCAGCATTTGAAATCAGGTCTGTCATACTTGAAAGCCATCCTGTTGAATTCAGCAGTATACTGCCTCCCATCAGCTCATTCTGATAAAAATTATCTGATGAATGAATGTATCCACTATAAAAAATAAGGTCAAAGAGAGGGTACATTTTATAGTTGTTCAAATGGAAATTCTAGGAGACACTACAAGAGAATGTCTTCATGGTTTGGGGCTGGCAAATATCTCTTAGGACACAGAATGTGTGAACCATTGACAAATTGATACATTAGATATCATCAAAATGAAAAGATCCTATACACAAGAAGAGAAGAAAAATAATAAGCAAGCCGCAGTTTGGGGAAAAATATTCACAAAACAAAGATCTAATAAAGAACTTACATCCAGAATATAAACAAGCTAATAAAAAATAGTGAAGGACTTTAACAGACATTTCACAAGGAAGATAAATGAATGACCAGAGACATGAAACTGTGCTCACCAGGGACATATAAGAGAAATACACATTAAAACCATAATGATACCATGACACACCCACTAGAAGGGCTAAAATTAAAGGGACCACAATTATCAAAGTGCTGGCAAGGATGTGGGGTGTCCACAACTCTCATACATTGCTATGGCAGTCTATTTGGAAATAATACTCTTTCCATATCACCAAGGAAATCCATATCTAGATAGATACTGAAGAGAAATGAAAATGCCTGTCTACAAAAAAACTTGAACACCAATGTTTATGGCAATTTTATCTGGAAAAGCCCCAAACTAAAAACAATCCAAATGTCCATCAAGAGGAGAATGATCCACTGTGGTATATTCATACGTTGGAATGCTACTTATTAATAAAAAGAAATTACTTCTATCTACTAATGATGTGGACAAATCTCAGAACCAGCACACTGGGTGAAAAATAACAGATACAAGGGGCTTCATCATATATGATTCCATTTATATGAAATTCTAGAAAACACAATACTTACATATGATGCAAATAAAAACAGAAAGCTTTGGCCCCCAGTGTATGTGGAGAAGTTGACTGGAAAGGGACAAAAAGGAACCATCTGGGGTGATGGAAAGGTTTGAGATCTTGATAGAGTTGTGGGTTACATAGGTGTAAGGATTTGTCAAAGCTCATTAAATTATACATTTTATGCAAATTAAATATTAGTACATTTTATGGCATGTAAATTTAACCTAGGTCAAAGATGTGTGTATAGGGAGGAACTACTTAAAAGGGAGCTTTGATGTCAAACAGACGTGGGTTGAATCCAGGCACCATCATGTAACTTCTTCTATAAGTCTGTATTTATTGAGCCTATGTTATATGTGCAGTACTGTTCTCCCTGCTGGGGATACAGCAGTGACCAAAACAGGCAAAAACCACTGTCCTCATACAGTTGTTTGGATACTTTCTTAAGGGTAAATAATGAGTCACTGGAAGACTTTAAGAGAGGAAGTAAAGCTATATCCAATTTGCATTTTCAAAAGATCATTCTTTCCCATTCAGCAAGTGAAGATCATTTATCAGCTTTGTGGCCTTAGATAAGTCACTTTACCTCTTTGAGCTTTATCTTTGTTAAAAATATTAATGCTTATCTCAAGCATTATCATAAGGATTATGGAAATACAGGTACCAACTGACATTTAGAAGATGCTCAATAGCTATTATTATGATCTACCCTGAGATACTTCTAACTCCATTACATTTACTGTTAAACTTCAGTACTTCGGCGTCAGCATAAAATAGAGAAAATGCAGTTTTAAGATGATGTGAATGATCATCTGGGGAAGCCAACAGAAAGGTGATCCCTTAAAGTTCACCCTGTTCTAGTATTACATCCCCTGAAATCTGATACCAAGTCACTAAAGCAAGAACAAAAGGAATTCTCCATGGAAGAGAATCTCATCTTTGAGGTCCTCTAGAAAAACTGTAAATACTCTTTGTGTCAAATACTTTGTGTGAAAACCACCATGTTTGAGTGGTGGGCCTGATTAATGGGGAGAGAATTTTGTTGAAAGTAAGAAGTACTAAGACCAAAGGAAATCAGGGAAGGGAGGATCTGGAGAACTCTTCCCAAATCAGTGGTTCCCACACTTGACTACCCACCAGAATCACCTGAGGACTTGAAAGATCTAGAGATCTGTGACCACACTCTAGATCCCCTCAGACTTTCCAGTGGGCATCTGTACTTTAAAAAAGAAAAAAAAAACCTCTTAAGATAATTTTGATATACTGAAGTCCTGGATCACATACAGAACAATTTGTTCAGGTGCAAATCCCTCCTCCCCTATTGGGGAAACTGAGGCCAAACAGGGGAGAGGGAACTAAATCATGGCTTTCACAATAGCTAGTGGCTAAACCAGGGCTCTTATAGCCACACCTTGCCACAGTTCCCATGTTCTCTCCATGCAACAGAGAGTTATAGATGATCAGTGGTGAATGCAACATTCAGAATACAAAGTTGTCCTCATCTCAGACCAGCAAACAGCAAAGGAGACCAAAACAGACTTGACTTGTCTTGGTTTGCCCATTGTCAGGTTCATAATGAGTCTGGAGACCACAGCTGGGACTCAGTCAGGTTTTCTGACAGTGACAAAGTAGGTTGGAAGATGAGGGTAGAGACCAGCCCAATAATAGCCTAGGTTGCCTAGTTGGGTTGGCCTGCAGCCAAGCAGGCACCATGCCAGGACCATAACTGGCTGCCACTTCTTTAAGAATTATGGCAGAGTGTTTGTGGAAAGCCAACGAGATGGTGCTTTGTTGAGGACACAGGGGATGCTTTTGATTGTGATGGGTATTCTACTAAAGTCCATACTGCCGGATGGATGCAGGTGACAAGGACAAGAGAACCAGCAGAAATGAGAGAGGATGAAGACCTTGATGGAACAGCAGCACACAAGTCAGCTTTAATTCCATTTCCTGCTGTTGAGAGAGTGGTGACTTTATATAATTGTGAGTTTAAACTGTGTCATGTCCAGCTTCTTCGTGAAGCTAATGTGGTATGGGTGGTAGGAGGTCTGCAATTAGAAGAGAAATGAGAGATAGTTGAAACTCTACCCTGGAGATTAGGGGCCTGGGTTCCAATCTCAGGTCTTCCACTGACTGAATGCATGACCTTGTGTTAGTCATTTCTGCTCTCTTTGGATCAATATTCTCATGCAAAGGAATGAAGGGACTGGACTAGTTCACTGGGTTTCCTCAGAACGTCCTTAGGAAGCACTTTGAGGGAGGGGAAGGGTGAGCACCACCCAGCCTCTCTTTCCTTACTGCCTTTGACCAGGGGATTATGTGTTTAAAATAATTCTGAAATCCAGTGAACTCAATGACCTGTAGGATTGATCCACCATGGAAAAATCTGCGGTTCTCATGTGCTGTGGGGAAACATCCATGGATCAAGAGACTCCTGCAGGCTGAATTATATGCAGAGATGCAAAATTATACTTTTCTGGGAAAAGGTTAATATCTTTCATCAGATACTCAAGATATCCATGATCCCTGCTAGAAGGGATATGGAATGTTCAAAAGCCCCCTTACCATATAAATCCATTTCACTGTAAATCTAGTTTGAGTATAAATTAGGATATTGGAATAGATATATATCTACAAACAAAGAACAAAAGAAAGGAGAAGAAAAGGAGAGCAGGGGAAAGATCAGGCCCATCATTGAACCTCCCATATCAGAATGAGAGAAATCATTGCAAGCCACACTGAGTCTCTTCAAAGAGGACACTAGGAGCATTGTCCAAGCTAATTAGAACACATTATAATAAGGAGAAACAATTAATACTTCCATAATACAGTATCAAAGTGCATAAATGATTTCATGGCATTCAGAAAGGCTTGGCACAGCTGCTGGGGACTGTTTAGTGGAGAGGAGGATGAAGAATGAACAGGCACAGAAATAGATTTACTTTTCACCTCTAAATCAGATTTATATTCAACTCAAGATGAAGAAAAGGGACAGGAGTGAAAAGTTCAGCCACCAGAAATAGAATCCCCATTTGACTTTCTTGGCACACAGTAGGCACTCAATAAACATGGCTTAAGAGACTCTCCCAAATTACTCAGCGGTAGAAGATTAAAGTCTTTCAGGCCCCAGAGTCCTTTTTTTTGTGAGTCATGAAATCCCTACTCTAACTTTCTGGGCAGCCACTAGAAACCACCCTCCTCCTGGCAAGGCCCTCTGACCACTGTCATTGCTCTCAGTGCTCCTGCAGTGACAGACTGGTGTGTTGTGTGGCACTCTGGGGGACAAATTACCTGGGAAAGAGTCCAGGCATGTCCCTACACATCTGCCTAAGAGGTTCTTATTCCTGTTGTACTGGCTAGCCAGTCCCCATGGAAGGGTCTCTCTGGAGTGACACAGCCTAGGTGACTCCTGTGACTTAGGTCAGTGCATGCCTCCAACCTTCTCCATGTCCCCACTTCACCACAGCAGCCCACACCTACACAAACCCTCCTGGTTTACTGCCTACTTGCTGCCTTGCTGCCTACTGCCTTGGATTGTTGGACTTCTTTTCTCTGCAGATATCTAACATCCCTTATTACACTTCATTCCCTGTGGGAACAAGGAGAAAACAAATCAAACAGAATCTTCAGAGTTGATGTTTTACTTATAGAAAGTCCTATTTAACTTGCTTTCTTTGTCTCGCTTCCAAACACGCCCTCTGAATGTTTACAAAAGGGGTGTGGTTAACTAGAAAGCTATTTCTATTTCACCACCTAACAGCTCTTTGACTTTGGTCAGGATCAACTAGCTATGCTTCACTTTCATCACCTGTAACATGAGGACAGGGGTACTCTCACTCACTCATACCTACATTCAGCAAACACTTGTTGAGCAGCTATTCTCAGGCAGGCAGTTAGCTAGGAGCACAGCATGGGTTGAACTGTGGAAAGAGAATACAGCTGGGGACTCTGCTTCCATTCAGTTTCCAGTGTATAAGGAGAGTTAAACATTAAAATATGATGTATGACTTGATAGGGAAGATCCAAGGATGCTATAGAGACATACAGCAGGAGTGAATGAAGTTCAAGCCTGATCTGGAGAGCAAGAGGGCTTCATCGAGAGTGAGGACAGCCCTAAGACAGAAGGGAGGTGGAGGGAAAGTTTTCTTGGCAATGGAAAAACAAATGCAAATAAAGGATCTGGGGTCTTAATGAGCAAACGATGGCCCAATCTAGCCCACTAACTGTTTTTCTATGGCTCGTAAGTTAAGAATGAAGCGTGGCTCTTCAAGGGCTCATATAAATTTAGGAGAATCTGAGTCTACTTGAAATCTGGGCCTTTCTAAATATCCAGGTGGGTGATCTGATGCCTTAGGGATATGGGATGCAGTGGATATTTCCACTTTCTTCTGCTGCAGAATATACTGGACATCAAACAATATGTAGTTCTACCTATCCAAGGATGCAAGCACAGAAGTATGCAGCTCGGACTGGGGTCAACATCCCAAGTAGAGGCCAACCAGCTGTTCCAGCCCCATGGGAGCATGCTGTTTACATGACCTGACTGCCCTTCCCAGGGTGTGCTTCTCAAATCTACCTCTTTTCTTCCTTTAGGCCAGTTTGGATGTCTTCTCCCTTCAGAAGCTTTCCTTAAATCTTCTTTCAAGCTGTGTTAGGGGACACTGCTCTGTGCTTGGGCTGCCCTTTGCACTTACCTCCACATTGTACTGTGATCTTTCACTTATATCTACATCACTTTCACAACACTCATTTTGCTCACCGCTTTATCCCCAGTGCAAAGTACAGTGCTTGGCACCAAGGGTAGAATTGGAAAATGTTTTGTTAAATTAATGAAGGCACAAATAAACGAATGCCAGGATATATGGCACATTGCCAAAGTGTGGGACATGTAGGTGCCCCTCAATACTTCCTTTTAAATCTAGATTTACTGAGCAGGTGCTTTCCTAATTCTTTTGCTAAGCCTCACACATGTGGGCCTGATGTAAGAAGTATCACTAGGAACAGGGAGGTTCTTGAATGATTCAAGAGATTCAGGGCTGGGTACATAATTTGGGGAGCTCAGTACAAAATGAAAGAGTGGGTTGTCCCTTGCTCAAAGAGAACTTCAAGATGGTGACAGAAGAGCATTAAACCAAGCACAGTTCACACATCCATGAAGCCAGCCCTGAAGACACTCTTAAAGACCAGAAGTCTCTTTAACATCTACAGCCAATGAAAGGGAGTGTTGGAGAAGACCTGGGTCTTTTTTTTTTTTTTTTTTTTTTTTTTGGTATTATGATGGATGGAGGGTTTTTTTAAAAATTTTGGTATGTCGAGTGTATCACTCATTTTCTTTGTGATTTCTGCTTTTCTAACGTCTTACAAATTCTGACAATTATTACATAGAGGATGTGAAGGCAAAGATTAATTAAGCTGTGTGTGAGAAAGATATCACTTAATTTCTTAGTTGAATAAAAAGCTGTTGAGACAATGACTTATACACCAAATCACAGAGGAATGTTCATTCCTTCCATACTTTTTAGGAAATTATTATTAGTTGTCGAATTTAGTGGCATTTTCTTGACTGCAATCCTACTTGGTCATAATTTAAAACTACTTAAAATTTTTCCAAGCTAAGAATAAATGGGAAAGAATTTGTTTTCTTCCTTCCCTCCTTCCATTCTTCTTTCCTTCCTTTCATTCTTTCATGGACCAAAATACATTTTCTGAGTCCTGATGAAGTGCTGGCACAGTTCTGGCTATTGTGAAGACAAACTGAAAAAAGATAGTGCTCCATTAAATGGAGAACATCTTGAGGGCTGGGTAAGACACACCAACAATGACAAATAAGAGCCCTACTTAGAGGATGCAAAAGTCCAGAGAAAAGAAGAAAGCAGGCTCCAGTCTACCTTAGGTGTAATGCTTAAAAGCTGACTCCTGAAAAAAATGAACTATTGGGACTTCAGCATGATCAAAAACTTTTGCATAGCAAAGGAAACAGTCAACAAAACCAAGACAATCGACAGAATAACAGAAGATATTTGCAAATATCTTATCAGATAAAGGGCTAGTATCCAAAATCTATAAAGAACGTATCAAACTCAACACTCAAAGAACAAATAATCCAATCAAGAAATGGGCAGAAGACATGAACAGAGATTTCTCCAAAGAAGGCATACAAATGACCAACAAACACATGAAAAAATGCTCAACATCACTTGGCATTAGTGATTAGTGATTAGTGAATCAAAACCACAATGAGATACCACCTCACACTAGTCAGAATGGCTACAATTAATAAGTCAGGAAATGATAGATGTTGGCAAGGATGCGGAGAAAGGGGAACCATCATGTAAGCTGGTGCAGCCCCTCTGGAAAACAGTATGGAAGTTACTCAAAAAGTTGAAAATAGAGCTGTCCTATGACCCAGCAATTGCACTACTAGGTATCTACCCCAAAGATACAGTGATTTGAAGGGGCACCTGCACCCTAATGTTTATAGCAGCAATGTCCACAATAGCCAAACTATGGAAAGGGCTGAGATATCCATCAACAGATGAATGGATAAAGGCAATGTGGTATGTATATATGTATGTATATACAATGGACTACTACTCAGCCATCAAAAAAATGAAATCTTGCCATTTGCAACAATGTGGATGGAACTAGACGGTATTATGCTAAGTGAAATAATTCAGTCAGAAAAAGATCAATTATCATATGATCCCACTCATATGTGGAAGAAACGAGACAGAGGACCATAGGGGAAGGGAGGAAAAATAGAACAAGATGAAATCAGAGAGGGAGACAAACCATAAGAAACTTAATCATAGGAAACAAACTGAGGATTGCTGGAGGGGCAGTGGATCGGGGGAACGAGGTAACTTGGTGATGGACATTAAGGAGGGCATGTGACATTATGAGCACTGGGTGTTATATAAGACTGATGAATTACTGAACTCTACCTCTGAAACTAATACACTATATGTTAATTAATTGGATTTAAATTTAAAAGTATTTCAAAAAATTAAAAATAAATATTTTTTAAAAAACTTTTAAAAAACAAAGCTCATTCCTGAAAGGGGAGTAGGCAATATTTAGACAGACAGAGGGCTAGATAGTTTCCTCAGACAGAAGAAAGGGTAGATGAAAAGATAAGTTGTAGAAATAACGTTCGTGCTTGTTTCCCCACTAGAATATACGCTATATGTAGAAAGGAACTTTTGTCTGTTTTGTTCACCGAGGCATACCCAGTGTCCAGACATAAATAACTCCTTAGTGAATGAACGACATATCTTGGAAGTGGAAGTATTTGGGTATGCTTGGGAAATAAACAGGGATGATGAGAGTTGAAGCTGGATAGAGTTGGCAAAGTTGGGCAGAGTTGTACACATCATGCTAAGGCATTTAGGCTTTATTCTGTGTAGGCAACATGGAGCCATTGAATGATGCTGAAGAGGAAAGGGACACAGTGGTAGGAAATGTATTCTGAAAGAAGGCTGGCAGCAGGTGGGAAAAGACAAAGAGGAGGATTGACCGGAGGGCAACAGGCCTTGTATGTCATTGCTGTCATTGATGACTGAGGTGACAACAGCCTGAACTACAGTGGTGGCAGTGGGGACGGAGAGGAGACCTATTTAAGGAGCAAATTCAAGAGAACTTTGGGATAAAACACATTTGGGGGAGGATGGGGGCAGAGAACAAAACGTCCAGGCTGACTTCCAGGTCTCGGACTTAATTGGTAACATCCTTCACAGAGATTTGAAATCCACTGGGCAGAGCACTTTGTGGAAGAGGATGATCCATCAGCCACATATAATCGCAGTACAGCAATATAACTTATATAATGCCTGCAAAATCAAGTGAATTTGTGAGGTGTCATATTCCTGTAATTTGTCACAGGAAAGCATAGTGCATTTTTCATTACTAGTGTCATTTTCTTATAAGAGCACTGGCTTCTGAACCTAAAATTCAACGTATTAGGGATGCCTTTTAATTAGCACATCACTACAACAAATTGCAGAGCTGATAGCTTGTCATTGCCTCCCATGTATAACCAGCAGCAGGGAACTAAATTTGAAATTCTAACACCAGTGGAAACCCTGAAAGCCACCTGACTCAAGGACTATATCCATACTTTGTTGGCAGGCAAGTCACTCAAGCAAATCAATCAAGCCTGTTTTTGACTGGCTGATTCACCTGCCAGAAGGGCTGTGCATGCGAATGGCAACAATCTTGGATTGAAATAGACACAAGTCACAGAGATCTGAATGTGTGTGTGTGCGCACATGTGCAGGTGTGCATGATTGGGTCGGGTATGCCAAAATAAAAGGACGAAAAGAAGAAAGACAGAAAGATAGGTATAATCTGTTAAATTTTAAGTGTCATGGGGGCAAGGAGAATGTTTTATTCGCCATTATAGCCATACTTCCTAGCACAGTGCCTGGCACATGGTTGGCTCTCAAGAAGTTTTCTTTAAAAAAAAAAAAAAGAAGCTTTCTTTAATATAACTGAATGGGGAAGAGAAGGAGGCTGGGCATCAAGCCCCATTTTCCAGCGACTCAGGCAATTAGAAAGGGGGCACAGCTGGGATTTATAGGCTCTTGGCCCCTACAGCCTATGCTATGTCTATGCTGTCACACTGTTCCCCTCAATGAGATGGGGATCAGGACAAGAGGAACCCTGCCCAGGGATTGGTGTGCTGTAGAAACAGTGCCAATTCAGATACCCCACAAACAGCCTCCCATGAAAGCCTTTGATCCTTCTAGTTTAAGAGTGTTTCTATTTATACCAAATATAACTTTCGGAGAAATGTTTGTTCCTACAAAGCACCAAGTGGGCCTATGACATCTGCTAGTGACTAACACACAAGTCTCCGTGGTGAATGGCAGAAATAATTTCTGAACTACTTGAGTTTTCATGTGGCCTTTCAGATTCTTTAAGTTCCCACCCATTGTCCATACTTTTTGCAGCAATCACATTCTATTTTCAAATATGGCAAGTAATAAAACACTCTTAGGTACTACAGTTGTTCACAATGCACTTTATTCAGCTAGACTTCAGAAAGCGAATATTACTTAGAAAAGTAGTGAGGGATCCCTGGGTGGCGCAGCGGTTTGGCGCCTGCCTTTGGCCCAGGGCGCGATCCTGGAGACCTGAGATCGAATCCCACATCGGGCTCCCAGTGCATGGAGCCTGCTTCTCCCTCTGCCTGTGTCTCTGCCTCTCTCTCTCTCTCTGTGACTATCATAAATAAATAAATTAAAAAGAAAAAAAAAAAAAAGAAAAGTAGTGAAACCCGGTATAAGCAAATTTGGACAGAACTAACCATGGTGGCCAACTGTGCCAGTGTTCCCTGGGGGAAAGGTAGGACTTTTTTTTACTGCTTTGACTTCAGGGCCCTGAGGTCAAATGGAGATACATTTAATAACTGGTTCTAGTGTCTATTAGCTGTGCAGCTTTTGGCAAGTTACTTACACTCTCAAGATTTCAGCTTCCTCATCTGGGAAATGCACACAACAGCAACTACCTCATAGGGATATTGTTAGACTTAAATAAAATGTTCCATGTAAAGCACTTAACTCAGAGCCTACTGCATAGTGGGGATGAATAAATGCTAGGTGTTTTTAATATTATCTTGAGCACATTAATAGAATCATAAGAATCAGTTGGGTGGTTTGATATTTTTCCTTCAAGAGGATCCTTCCTTTTTTTTTTCTTTTCTTTTCCTTTTATTTATTTATTTATTTATTTATTTATTTATTTATTTATTTTTTATTTTTATTTTTTATTGGTGTTCAATTTACTAACATACAGAATAACCCCCAGTGCCCGTCACCCATTCACTCCCACCCCCCGCCCTCCTCCCCTTCTACCACCCCTAGTTCATTTCCCAGAGTTAGCAGTCTTTACGTTCTGTCTCCCTTTCTGATATTTCCCACACATTTCTTCTCCCTTCCCTTATATTCCCTTTCACTATTATTTATATTCCCCAAATGAATGAGAACATATAATGTTTGTCCTTCTCCGACTGACTTACTTCGAAGTTTACATTTTGGCTATACAGATAAGACAAATACATGAGACATACAGGATTACACCACCTGAATGGCAGTTAGTGTTTATTTTGTGAGTAACTGAATAAAGGAAAGTTTGATGTAGAAAGTGGAAGAAATCACTGGAGTTCAGGCATGGAGGTTATTACCATGAAGCTCATTCAGAAAGCAATTCCTGATCTCAGGTTAGCATGGTGGGCTGGAGCTAGCCTACTGCAGCTCATGAGATCTGAACTTCAGCAGAAGGAGGGAAGGATAAGACAAACAGATCATTCGTTGCCTCTAGGATAGAGAGCCCCCAAATGGTCACCAGACCCAGGGCGTGCTAATTTCCTCACAGCAGTTGCCTTGGCCTCAGTGGGGGGCAAAAGAGCCTGTCGGGTTAGCCAATGCTGGAGTTGAGTGCTGGAACACCTGAATTAGACTGAGCAAGAGGACAATTTGCAGGTTGAGCCCACAATTTCTTCCTGAGTATCAAAGTCACATCAATAGTGAGTTTGGGGCTAGAAAGTAGAATAAGGATCAGAGGCCAGCAGTTGGGTGGATGCAGAATTGGAGAGGGTGGGATGGGAGAAAGTTGGAAAGAATATATGAAGCAGAAAAGTCTATGGTGTTAACAGAACTAGGCTGCCCATAACTCTTTTTCTTTTTAAGGAGGTGGGTGGGAGAGGGACAGAGGGAGAGGGAAAGAGAGAATCTCAAGCAGGCTCCACATCCAGCCTGGAGCTTGATGCGGGGCTCAATCTCACAACCCTGAGATCATGACCTGAACCAAAATCAAGAGTCAGACAATTGACTGGGCCACCCAGGCAAGCCCCCCACCCCACCCCATAACTTTGCTATTGGTTGCTGGGGACATGGTGAGTTGGTTAAAAGAGAACGAGTGGGATGGAGAATGGATCTCCCTGGCTGGTGCCATTTGGTTATTTTATAATACAGCCTGCTTAGGAGCTCCTGACCCTGAGAACAAGAGCTCCAGCAAGTCCTCCACCCTACCATGTCTCTACTCTGAGACCTCATTCCCACCTCTCAACTCCCTTTTCGCTGAGTCATTATCTCCTCTCTACTTTGAAGTCTTCAGCTCTTAGATATTTAATGAGAGTTGGGACACCTCCCCCCAACCCTGTAAGACAACTAAGGAAAGAGAAATGCCTAACATTACATCAGACTGGCAAAATACGGGTTTTAGAACCTAACAGCTAGGATTTCAACTAGACGCATTCCAGCAGAGGTTTCTGGCATTCGTCACAGCTCACTGAGACTTACGAGAACGAGCACATCGTATGTATCAGCATCAGCATGGTGCTAAGCAGTGTAGAAGACACGGAGCTAAACCAGCTGCGATTTATGTCCTCATGGAACTCACTAGTGCAAGCAAGTGCTGTAACTACAGCCACCCTGATTTTCAAACCCTAAATCAGAACATGTAGTATGACTTAATGTATTCGGGCCTGTCTGGTGCTGGAAACCAACTAGAAAGTAGAGTGTGAAAAAAAAAAAAGAAAGTAGAGTGTGGAGGCTGAAACCCTAGTTTCTGGGACAGTTTGATAATCATGCCAAGGGATTACATGACACACTTGTCCTCTCTGAACCTTTCAAAATGATTGTTTCGTGGCAGCATTGGCTGGTTTTTCAATGGAAGAACAATTACAAGAGGAACAACACTCCCCATGTTCATTGTATACCCAGAACTTTCACATGCACTATCTCCTTCGAGGTGTGCAGCAAGCTTATGACATGTGCAGGGAAAGTATTATGATCCCCATGTTTCAAATGAAGGCATAGGCTCTGAAAATGAGGTTCAATGTCTTGTCCAAGATCATACATCTAGCAAATGGTGGAACTTGGATTCAAATCCAGGGTTGCTGATTTCAAGCTCTTCCATGTACCATAATGTAAAAATATGAGAGAATTACAGAGAAAAAGCCCTTCCATTGTTCCACTGGGGACTCTGGGAAGGTTCCTTGGAGGAGACAGGATATGATCCAGGATTAGAAGATGGACAGTTCTTTGGCCATCAGAATCCAGAGGAGGCAAAAGATCCTGGAGGAAGAATGCTATGAATAAGAGGGGATAGCCAAAAAGCACGGGGGATGATAAGAGAACCAAAAGCAGTTCACTGGGGCTTCAGGGGAGTAGAACAGTGAAAAAGGCTGAGAACAAGGGTAAGAGCACAACTGCAAAGAATCTGAACTTTTAGGTTAGAAAAGACTGTATCTGGTAGACATTAAGGTGGTACAGAGGTTTGAGAGAATAGCAAAGGGCAAGAACACTATGCTATGCTTTAGGGAGCTTAAGCTTGTAGTAGCACTGAGAATATACTGGAAAGGCTGCAGTTTGATCTATATAGAAAAATGGGATTTGAGAAAGTTATCTGGGACCTGCAGTATTAGATTTTGAGGCACTGTTCATTAGATACTTCTCACACTGTCTTAATTGGGAAAAAAAAGATTTTTGAAAGCCTGGACTTGCATTCATGGCCATTCACTGGCAACTACTGTTCTCACTTTGGCCTTTTTTTTTTTTTATTGGTGTTCAATTTACTAACATACAGAATAACCCCCAGTGCCCGTCACCCATTCACTCCCACCCCCCGCCCTCCTCCCCCTCCAACACCCCTAGTTCGTTTCCCAGAGCTAGCAGTCTTTACGTTCTGTCTCCCTTTCTGATATTTCCCACACATTTCTTCCCCCTTCCCTTATATTCCCTTTCACTATTATTTATATTCCCCAAATGAATGAGAACATATAATGTTTGTCCTTCTCCGACTGGCTTACTTCACTCAGCATAATACCCTCCAGTTCCATCCACGTCGAAGCAAATGGTGGGTATTTGTCATTTCTAATAGCTGAGTAATATTCCATTGTATACATAAACCACATCTTCTTTATCCATTCATCTTTCGTTGGACACCGAGGCTCCTTCCACAGTTTGGCTATCGTGGCCATTGCTGCTATAAACATCGGGGTGCAGGTGTCCCGGCGTTTCACTGCATCTGTATCTTTGGGGTAAATCCCCAGCAGTGCAATTGCTGGGTCGTAGGGCAGGTATATTTTTAACTGTTTGAGGAACCTCCACACAGTTTTCCAGAGTGGCTGCACCAGTTCACATTCCCACCAACAGTGTATGAGGGTTCCCTTTTCTCCACATCCTCTCCAACATTTGTTGTTTCCTGCCTTGTTAATTTTCCCCATTCTCACTGGTGTGAGGTGGTATCTCATTGTGGTTTTGATTTGTATTTCCCTGATGGCAAGTGATGCAGAGCATTTTCTCATATGCATGTTGGCCATGTCTATGTCTTCCTCTGTGAGATTTCTGTTCATGTCTTTTGCCCATTTCATGATCAGATTGTTTGTTTCTTTGGTGTTGAGTTTAATAAGTTCTTTATAGATCTTGGAAACTAGCCCTTTATCTGATATGTCATTTGCAAATATCTTCTCCCATTCTGTAGGTTGTCTTTGAGTTTTGTTGACTGTATCCTTTGCTGTGCAAAAGTTCTTATCTTGATGAAGTCCCAATAGTTCATTTTTGCTTTTGTTTCTTTTGCCTTCGTGGATGTATCTTGCAAGAAGTTACTATGGCCGAGTTCAAAAAGGGTGTTGCCTGTGTTCTTCTCTATGATTTTGATGGAATCTTGTCTCACATTTAGATCTTTCATCCATTTTGAGTTTATCTTTGTGTATGGTGAAAGAGAGTGGTCTAGTTTCATTCTTCTGCATGTGGATGTCCAGTTTTCCCAGCACCATTTATTGAAGAGACTGTCTTTCTTCCAATGGATAGTCTTTCCTCCTTTATCGAATAAAGGCATTCAAATTGGCAAAGAAGAAGTCAAACTCTCCCTCTTCGCCGATGACATGATACTCTACATAGAAAACCCAAAAGTCTCCACCCCAAGATTGCTAGAACTCATACAGCAATTCGGTAGCGTGGCAGGATACAAAATCAATGCCCAGAAGTCAGTGGCATTTCTATACACTAACAATGAGACTGAAGAAAGAGAAATTAAGGAGTCAATCCCATTTACAATTGCACCCAAAAGCATAAGATACCTAGGAATAAACCTAACCAAAGATGTAAAGGATCTATACCCTCAAAACTATAGAACACTTCTGAAAGAAATTGAGGAAGACACAAAGAGATGGAAAAATATTCCATGCTCATGGATTGGCAGAATTAATATTCTGAAAATGTCAATGTTACCCAGGGCAATATACACGTTTAATGCAATCCCTATCAAAATACCATGGACTTTCTTCAGAGAGTTAGAACAAATTATTTTAAGATTTGTGTGGAATCAGAAAAGACCCCGAATAGCCAGGGGAATTTTAAAAAAGAAAACCATATCTGGGGGCATCACAATGCCAGATTTCAGGTTGTACTACAAAGCTGTGGTCATCAAGACAGTGTGGTACTGGCACAAAAACAGACACATAGATCAGTGGAACAGAATAGAGAATCCAGAAGTGGACCCTGAACTTTATGGGCAACTAATATTCACTTTGGCCTTCTAGCACTGTATTACCTGTGGTAGACACAGGACTCAGAAAGGATCTTGAACCCTGGGGGCCACCCCAAAGCAAGGCCCACTCTCTCATGACTTTCCAAGTGACTTGCAATTTTACTAAATACATTTATTCTATGAACATGTGTGAGAAGTTACAACAGTTACTTCTATTTTAAAGAAAATGAAAAGTGCTTGTGAGAGTTTCTTGAAAGAAAAAGTGGCAGTTGAAAATGGATTAAGGTGGGTTATTAGCAGACAGATGAAATGACATTTTGTATAAAGAAAATGGGGACAACAATGCATTTGGGACTTGACTGTTGAAATTATGGTCCTCTTCTCCATGGTCAAATGGAATAAAATGTCAGAGTCACCATTTTCCCCCACAGAAAGCTGCTATAAAGTTATAATTTTAATATAGATGGGTTCCACAGATAAAAGAGTTTTTATGGTGCTCTAAAAAATAGCTTCTTTTACAATAGCAAATGTTAAAGCCATTTAAGATATTAACTATGACTCAGTGCACATTTAAGATATTCAAAATACTAACAATGAACTACTTTAACCTGAATATTAGAAATGCACAAAGGGGTTGTTTTCAGAAGGTCTATAACTTTGTTCACATGGAAACACTGGCCCTAAATAGTGCTCAGATGACAATATGCATGATTCTCAATCTGTAGGGTCCAGATAGTACTTCTTTGTCTTCCAAATGCATTAAGTGCGATTCATTTTCCTGACTTAAATTAAATGTTTTTCTTTCCCTCTCTGTGTCTCTCATGAATAAATAAATAAAATCTTGAAAAAAATAAATGTTTTTCTTTCCCTTAAAGGACTAAACTTTCAAAATATAATATGTCGTGAGATGAGGAAGGCATTGAAATATCATCTGTATCTAGTTATGGTATACAGTAGTAGCCTTTGTAGATAGTCTACAAAATCTTTTTTTTTTAAGATTTTATTTATTTTATTTGAGAGAGAGAGACAGCATGAGCAGGGGGTGGGGAGGTAGAAGGAGTAAGAGAATCTCAAACAGACTCCATGCTGAGCACAGAGTCCAATGCAGGCCTTGTTCTCAAGATCCTGAGATCATGACCTGAGCCAAAGCTAAGAGTTGGATGCTCAATCGACTAAGCCACCCAGGTGCCCCAACAGTCTTACAAAATCTTAAATGATTTTGCCTGTGATCTACTTAATGGATCTACTACTTAACAGTAAATTGATAGAAAAAGGTACTTCATATGGAAATAGTGTGGGAAAAGATCTCTTTTTTGCCACAGCTTGCAATATTTTCACAATTAGCTTCCATTCCTAAGGAATCAGCCACTATACCACAGGTATCTTAATACACTTCCTTGACCTTAATTAGTGGGACTTAATTGGTAAGGACATAGGTCTCAAAATACTTGGCTGAGAGGCCTGACCACAGGGAAACAAAGAGGAATGATGGAGGGGTATATAGAGGAAAAGTGAGAAAGGAAACAGTCTAGAGGGAGATGAAGGAGGTAAGAAAGGAGGAACAGAGCCAGAAGAGGGACATATGGCATATCATTTGGAACTGGCCTTTACTTAAACATGGCACTTGCTATCCTGGAGTCACTTTTACCTTCACTATTCTCATAGTCTATTTAAGCTATCTTACTACTCAAAGATTTGAGGTAACAGACAAAACAAAGCTGGAGTCTTAAACTTGTACTAGCCAAAATGGTAGCCACTGGCCATAAGTGGCCATTTAAATATAACTGGAAATTAGTTAATATTAAATACAATGAAGAATTCAATTTTTCATTAGGATTTGTCACATTTCAAGTGTTTAAGAGCCACATGTGACTAGTGGCTACCATATCAGACAACGTAGATACAGAACATTTCCATTCTATTAAAAAGTTCTATTGGTCAGCATGGTCTTAAAACATTATTTCATATGTGGCTTGATGAACCTTCCATAAAACTGTCTAGTCCCTTCCTTTCTGCAGGCCTGCTCTCTCTCCTTCAGAGCTTACCTCTGTGTGAATTTAATGTACTTTCTAACCTGCTTTCTTTTCATGGGCTAGCTCCCCTCATGCTCTTAAGATTAGATTACTTGGTGGTTTCATTTAACTATATTGATAAAAATAGCTAACACTTCCTGAGTACTTATTATAATTATACTTCTATGCACTTGATTCTTACCATATACCCAAACCTTACTACCCATTTTACAGACGGGGAAACAGAGGTATTGAGAGGTTAATATTTTACCCAAAGCCATACTGCTGGCAGGTGACAGAACCAATACTGGAATGGAGGCACTCTGATTCCAGAAACATCTACGCATCATAGTACTAAAACAGTGTTTTAGAGGACTATGAAGTAAAGAAACAAGACAGAGTTTATGTACTTGGAAAACTTAATCCCAGAAGCTAACAAAATGAGGTAAACAGTAAGCATTTCAAAAAATTGATAACTACTAAGAGGTTTTGGTCTCATGTTAAAAGTACCTTTTCCACGAACATAGAACAGACCTGTTAAGTCACAGGCATTTGAATGAAAGCTTGCTAAGTGGTAACCCTACCTGCTTAGCCTTCAAGTAATGTCAGAACAGTTACAAACAAATAACTACCACCTCTGAGTTCTCTGTTTACACATCTCCCTGTGAAGAAATATCAAGGTCAGACCTCTTGTCTTCTAAGAGAAAGCTCCACTGTGATTGTCTAAAGAGACTACAGTCACTGAAATGTAGGGCAGATTAATAAGACATCATGGGATAAGAAGCACACACCAACTAGGAAATCAAAACATCTATATTCCAGGACTGGCTCCACCACTGGTTAACAAGCACTGCCGCTTTGAATTAGTACTTGCTCCTTTTTAGGGCTTAGTTGAAACATTAGGAAAATTAGAGAACAGTACACAAGATCAGAAATTTTCAAATTTGGGTATCTGACTTTCCAGAAAGTAAGTAGGCTGGGACAGCTGCCACTCATTTATAGATTCTCCTTCCTCACTTCCACTTCCACGGTGTTCCTTTTCCCATTTGACAGAAGAGAGATAGACCCCCTTGACCATCCTGAATTTTACTTTGGAGCACTGTTGAAGAGAGTAAAACCCTCTGGAGTACCAAACAACAAAGGGAGAATTCAAGAACAGAGAAGCTCCTGAAGGAGAGTCCCAGTAGAGCAAAGCAAAGTGTTCAGGTAAAAAGTACTGATGAGGCAATGCCTTTATGTCATCCAGTTGACAAACCGTGGCAAAGCTCTGTGGCTTGCCTACCTATCTTCACGTCAGAATTTGGTAGTGTAACATTTGTCACAGGAGAATATAATAAAATCAGATTCTAATAGAAAGTCTATCTGAGTTGACTGGTTTGACAATGAAGACTGGGTTCACTAATCTTAGAGGTTATATGGTGGACATTTTCCATAAACTGAATGAGCTAACTCAGCCATTTCCAAGGTTGTGACAAAAATAGACTTAAAGCCTATAAAAAATACACAATATGCTGAAAATTATGTCTTTTGCAACCATTTAAAGTTTTTAAAGTATTTATTTAAGTAACCTCTACACCCAACGTGGAGCTTCCACTCACGACCCCAAGATCAAGAGTCGCATGTTCTCACTGACCCAGACTGGCATTCCCTTTTGCAATCATTTAAGCTCCTGGTTTATATAAATAAAAATAATTATGTGAATAGTTATGCAGTTTTTCAAAATACTTTCATCATTTTAGAGGGAATGTGAGCAAAAATTTTGAGGATCACTGAACTAGATGTTAGAAGCCTTTCCAGCTCTATTAGTCTGGGTTTCTATAATGTTCAGAAAGCACTCCTTACCCATTCCTTTTAATCCTTGAGCCAAACCTTATCTCATTCTAAGTCTCCAGCATTTGTATCATTGGATTCTGCAAATTTCCTTGAAATATGTGACATCTTACCTTTCAATTTATTAAGTAGGAATCAAAAAGAATTTACCCCTTCATCTCTCCCTGGTTCATGAGTGCTGATCAGTTATAATTTCATGTTGTCTTTACCATGAGGATTTGATTAGAGAGAAAATGTTTTCTTTTAAAAAACAAATTTTGCATTGGTATCCACTTTGTCCCTGCAATTAGCTGCAAAAATGCAAAACAATTGCTAAAGCTCTTCCCATGAAACAGCTGGTTGATAAATGCTAATAATCTCTAGTGAGTAATAATGATAGTCAGCACTATAGACGCTTCCAGACATACTTTTTGGCACTAATGGAGGGGAAGCATAGGAGAAATTCATGTTTGGAGAGATACAGGTATCTTTTGTTTCCTAGATGATAAGAATGAATAGGGTTTGCTTGTCAACGCTCATTAATTTTGGCGCCTTCATGATCTATGTATTCTGTTCACAGACAAAAACAATAGAAGAGGTGAACAAAAGGGTCAAACAGAGCAGACAAGATAAGTAGAAAGGTTTACATTCACATCTTTGGGAAACAGATGGTGAAGGCTTAGTATGCGCCAGGCCTTGGTTAAACACTAGGGATAGAAAGAGATGAGTAAGATGCAGCCTCTGCCCTCCATGAGCTCATAGTTCAATATGGGATGAGATCAGAAACAAAACTGTTATGTTTATTTCACTTTTATGACAACGATGCCCTAAGAGTGGAATACTATGAGAACAGAGAAAGAACATCTGGGGGAATTGTAGGGTCAGCAGAAAACATCTTTTGGACAAAGTGATGCTTGTTCTAAGACTGGAAGATTGAACGAGAGTTAGGGCAAAAGGTCATTCTAGACAGAGAAAGAGCCAGTGCAAAGGCAAGGAAATGTAAAAGAATATGGCTCAAAGAAGCACAGCTGAAATGGAAGTGTTCGTGTGTGTGTGTGTGTGCATGTGTGTGTATGAACATCAGACAGGAGGCTTATAATGGTATGAAATGAAGCAGGCAAGAATCATGGCTCCATGTGTCATGCTAACAAATTTGAGAATTCTCCCAAATAAGAGATCTTCTACTGAGCAAATACTGTATACCAGCTATATGCCAGTATGCTAGGAGTGAGGAGGAAGACATGAAGAGGGGTAGGACATATTCCATGAAGGGCCACAGACCAATTGTACACTACATACACTATCTACTATCTATACCAGTTCTATACCTGTGTTCAACAGATAGGTTTCCACAGAATTTTCAATCAGTCCTTCCTTTCAGGTTCAGATGATAATGTCCAATAATCCACTTGCTCCATAGTCCACAGAGTTTTAGAACTTGGGAAGCAGCCTACATCTTTTATTTAACTCATCCTCAATCTCCATCCAAAACCACAGGGCATTAATTTTAGGTTCAGAAGCCACATCACGAAGCACCTCTCATAATCAGCACTCCCCACCCTTTTCCTCACCTCTTGTTCTCTCTCCCTCACACACAACCTCTTGGTTCATTTAATTCCCTTGCTCTCATCTTTGCTTTAGTAGCTAGGCAGGATCAGGGATCAGACTGAGCTTCTGATCAGGGCTGAGTAGTTTGGCAAGTATTGGAAGCAGAGTCAGGATCCGTACCTCCAATACAACTGAGGTGTGGCCACTTTGGGGAGCATGAGGGTAGAGGTATAGTCAACAGTTAAGGATTTGACTAATGGGATAAATGGATGTCTCAGTGAATGGAATGGAAGTCTCAGTGGAAGTGGCTCTTTCAGGCTGCAGGATTTAATCAGGGTTGGGGGAAGGTCCCTAAGGTCAGGAATGCAGGTGGGACCAGAGATAGGGTACAGACAGGTGTGGGGGAAATCATCTGAGTTTTCGGGTGCTGTCAAAATTCATGAATCTGATTGAAGTTAAGAGAATATTTGTGAATGGAATAATTACACTTCCTTTTTTTCTTATTTCATGCCTATTTTCTCTACTTTGCCAATATCTCTAACCCTTTCTCCTATGGAATGTCACAATCCTCATCCAGCCTATCCCTGTAGTCACAGCACACCCATGCCAGGGAAAACCAAAGATAAAGCCCAAACTCAGAATGTGTATTTCTCACCAAAGAAGTGGGAAGAAATGGACTCTGTGTTTCAGTAACAGATTTCTGCTTGGAACTCAGGAAGGCATTTAGAAAGAAGCCATAGAGGAAGCTGTACAAGGAACGTTGAAAAAAATCATTCTTTCAGCCAAATATGATCCAATACATGCCTTCACAGACTGAGAGAAGAGAAACCTGAACATGTATGATCCAGTGGTGGAGGAAAAATCAGCACAAGCTGGAGTGGGAAAAGGCACGACTCAGGAATCAGGAGGCTAAGGTCCTCATCCTGGCTCTGCCACCAGCCTAGCTGACAGTCTTCAGGAAAAGTATATTCCTCTCAGAACCCCCAGCTTCTTTATCTATAAAATGAGGAGCTTTGAATAGTTGGTGCCAATGAAGACCAGAGCTGGAAGGGGCCTCAGCATTTGATTTGCTTGTGTGTGTGTGTGTGTGTGTTAACTGGAAGCAAGGTAAAAATGTGATGTATTAAGCTTCTGTGTCAGTTCCCTGTGTCGGGCTTTTTATTTGGTTTTGTTTTTTCCCTTTAAGAGCTATGAAGTAACACTGTCATCGGTCCTCATTAAAATAAAAACACAACTGGAGATTTTCCCCAGCCACAAAAATTACCTACAGCACAAACAGGATTAAGGCAGTTTGGGGAAATATTAATGGCATCGCATGTATTCATACTAATGCCTTTTAGTTATATAGTTGCTTCCTCCCAAAGAGCTCAAATGGCATGGCCTCTACTTTTAGCATGCTTGTCCTCAGGATGCCACTGTGAAGGAAGGAAGAACATGAGCATCATCCATTAGGAAGGGGCCATAGGACTACGTGGAAGACAAAACCGAGGCTAAGTCTAGATCACAGCAAACACGTGGCAAGGAACTAAATGCTTCACAGATTCACAGAGAGGGACTGATGTCCCAGTTTTTTAGGCAATTCTTTTTGGCTGTGTGTGTGTATGTGTACACGTGTGTGTGTGTGTGTGTGTGTGTGTGTGTGTGTGTTACCCAATTGAGCTAACAAAGCTCATCCAATCACAGTCTTCCAGAGATACCTAAAGGAGAGGGGCCAGTAAACAGTGGCAGGGATGCAACAGGACTCAGGTCAGCTGTTTCTCAGCCGATGCTTTTTCCACATAATCTATCTGGTAAACATGATGGACTTTACTGCAACAATACCTCCCCAACCATTCTGGTTTATCACATAGATTACAAATAAAAGTGACCCTTAAGCAAAATCCTCTACTATCCTTTTGTTCTGAGGAAAATTTAGAAGATGAGAACTGTTGCTGGCTGAACAGGTTAAAAGAGCTTGAAAGTGCCTCAAGGCTTTGCCCAAGGTCCATCTAGACAAGTGGGGACTCTGAGAGGACCCTCCACTGAGCTTTGCACCCACCCCAGTGTGCTGGCTTCCAGCTGAGAGTCTCCAGGAAGAAAAAAGCCATCAAAAGGACCTTGACTCTTCCCAAACCCTAAGAAGCCAGTTGTCTACAAATATGAGTGATTACTGAATGCAATTGCTAATTTACCAAACACTGATCTTAAAGGAATGGAATAATTATTACTCAATCATTGTTGTTCAAAAATAAATTAGTAAATTAGAATACCATTTCCTCAATGCAATGATTAGCATTAGAATAATCTTATAAGGAGAAACTATTATCTTGCTGATGAATAAAAGCCCTCTGGTCATAAAATTAAACATGGCATTTTTTCTACAAGGTGCCTTAAGAGAAAAAAGACTGCTGTATTATGTGATCTATACAGACACCATATAGCTTGACTACTTGAATAAAATTTAGCACCTTGTTTGTAACTGACTCTTGAATCTGCAGGCTCTACATACAGTAGCTTATTTTACCCCTAGAACAATCATTTGTTGTTATGTTGTATTATCCCATTTGACAGATGAGAAATCTAGGGCACAGAGAAATGGAGAAACTCGCCTACAATGATGGAGTTTATAAGTGATAGGAATAGGATTTAAACCTAAGCAGCCGAGCTCCAGAGCCTATGCCCTTAACCATCATGTGTTGCTGCCTGTGTGAATGGAAACTTACCAAAAATGGGATCATTCCTGTCTGTGCTTTTGTTCCTTAAGAGAACCCAGCTCCATGACTGGGCATTGTAATTACAACCAAAGTAGTACTCTGAACTCATCTGTCATAATTTCTCTAATTTTACTCATAAGGAAACCAAAGTGCAAGCAAAGTCCAAGATCAAACAACCAGTGAATGGCACAGACGTGCCAAGACTCTACATCACCTCAGCCTGAATTTCTTCCACTACACCATGTAGTCGAAGCTGAACATGCCCTCTGCTGGGTTAGCAAATCCAGTTAATCACCATATCACATAGGAAGGGAAAGGGGTACATTTTCCCATATAATGGAAATATTTTTAAAGAGAAGGCTGGCATACCCACTAAAGAGGCTCTAGAGTTAACTTCTGTAAAGCAACCCAATTTTCCCATTGAATCCACTTTAAAAAATAGGAATATTTTATATTCGATTTTCTTGTCACAGGATATTATGAAAAGTGTATCAAAATAAAGAGTCACAGGAAGGAAATATGGAAAATTAACAGAAATAGAATGAACATTTTTTTAAAAAATCACCCATTATCCTGCCATCTCTTCAAGCCAAATATTTAATACCATTATAATGTTGCTTGTGCAACAAATATTCAAAATGAACAAAACCTCAAAACACTTCTAAGGAAATAAAACAAAGCACAGCTCTGTAAATGCATGTGTCCCTCTGGCGGTGTGTACTGAATTCAGTGGCCCAACCACACTCCAGGAGATTTGACCCCTACATACCAAGAAACTGGCTGGAGACAACTTACAAAAGACTCCTTAAGATTTTTAGAAGGCAGAGCAAGAATGTTGTGATATGGCCACAAAGGCAGCATTACTTTCAGTGGGAGGAAATGCAAGCCACCTCTGCTTTTCTAGGGATCTCATTATTTTAAATATTCAGATCTGGGTGGGGGGATGGGGTAACTGGGTGATGGGCATTAAGGAGGGCACTTGATGGAATGAGCACTGGGTGTTATATGCAACTGATGAGCCACTAAATTCTACCCCTGAAACTAATAATGCAGGATATGTTACTTAAAAATTAAAACTTCTTAAAATAAATAAATATTCAGATCTGCCCAGGGTCATTGTATGCTTTGCCTCTTCCTTTCCCTTCCCCTAGAGTGTTAGCTCCTAGACTCTCTTCCTCCTCTACTAATAAACCCCTGGGTTCTTCTGAATAACCTGTCAGGACTGCTGGAACCAGCATCAGCGGCAAAATGCAAGGGACAAATCCTGCAAGTAGCTCTAAATATGCAGCTCCACAGAGGTAATTCATGACTTAAATTCATTAAATCAAATCTTGAAATTCAAAATCGGATAATCCTCAGCTAAAGCAAAGATTTGGCTGGTGTTCCCATAGTTGAATAACCTCAACAATGACCAGAATGACTTCTTATTGGCTTGAATAGTGGATAGACTGCTGGTCTAAAAAATGAACAAACAATCAAAAATGTTAACATTAGCGAATTAGCTGATGGTAATTGTACTCAGATACATGGGTGGGGGGGGAATGAGTTCTTGAACTCATATTGGAAATTTCTCAGGGATGGTGGGTGAGGTTAATATTTGTTTTCGTGATAGCTATTATTCAGGTTTTGGCTATAAAATACATGTACAGCATTTTAGTGATAAACTAAGTATATATAAAACATATGCTCTTCATTTGTGAGTTCACTTCCAATGCTGATGAGGAGCCAAAAACCCAATCTATAGGATTCCATTAGTAACTTATAACACCTTTAAAGATAGGAAAGAATCTCCTCATTATAATGGAAATTGCCTAGTTTTATTATCATAGATCAAAATAATAGTTTGATTTATGAAGCTCAGTCACTACTCACTCTCTGGTTCTCAGGACTTCCCTAAGTTAGCAAAAATAAGCAGAATCATTTTCTACCTAACTCACCATGTGTTCTCTTGGTGGGCTCTTTTTCATTTCTACACCTCTCATTTAAATCTAGGCGTACCAGAACCTCCCTCATTAAGCCCCTTCTCTTCTCCCTCTATTCTCTCTCCTGCTGTGAATGTCATCTGCTCTCCTGATTCAGCTATCCATATGCTACAGACCCTCCAATGGCCTTATTTTCCATAGCAGGACTAACGAGGCAATTAGGTGAGCAAATCAGACTTCTAATTCTCACCACAGGTGAACAGGCACATATCAGGTCCCCCATAAATATTTGTTAAATGAACGAATGAAAAAGTGAATGGATCTATATTATATAATGATGGGCTATTATCACAGGCTCCTCAGCTGGGATCTCCAAATCATGCTGCATAAATGTGTAGGGAAGCACACAGATTGGAAATGTACCAAAATTTGCTACTATTTTCCTAAAAGGCTCCAGTTTTCGAATGTAAATACTGTCATTCCAAACAACTCTGCTCTGTCATTAGCATGCAGAAGGAGTATGCTTGAGGGAGTATGAGAGCATTGGTGGAAAGGACTGCTACACCGTGTACATTGCACAGGAGGCCCGGACTTCCTCTACTTCTGGAACCAAGAACCGCAAGGAAAGTAAGTTCTGGAAGTCTGCTTGTACCATACAGCTTCTGTAGTTAATAATATAGTATTGTACACTTCAAAATAAAAGGGTAGGTCTCATGTTAAGTGTTCATGTCATGATTAAGAAAAAACTTAGGTAAATGGGAGCCAGTCTATCCAGCTGCATCATTTAAAAATACAATCACAAAAAGAAGGACCTAGAACTAGCATAAAGAGGGTTTTGAAGTTTAAGTATGGGGTAAAGGAGTAAACTGTACACCCACAGCCTCATTCTGAGCATGCCTGCTGACACCTTCTCTATGGTAGCTGCTGTCTCAGTGAATTTCTATACTTCATTTTCTGGCCACTGCTAGGCATATACAAATATCCTGAAGACTGCTGAGGAGATTAGAAATTAAGAATAATTAATCGGGGTTTTTTTAAGATTTTATTTATTTATTTGTGAGAGTCACAGAGAGGCAGAGACACAGGCAGAGGGAGAAGCAGGCTCCCTGTGGAGAGCCTGATGCGGGACTCAGTCCCAGGACCCTGGGACCACACCCTGAGCTGAAGCCAAATGCTCAACCACTGAGCCACTCAGGCATCCCTAAGTAATAGTTTGAGAAGCAAAATGAGGACTGGAGTTTTTACCCTTTCCCTTTAACTTGTATCCTTGGGCATCTGCTGCCACGTATAGGTGGATCAAACCTATCCTGTCTTGTCATACCAGGTTGGGAGATAGATTTCTTCCTTTATGCGAATGCTACCTTTTTAACATCTCCAACCAGGAACAATGCCAAGAACCAAGAGAGAAATGGTACTTGTATTTAAGGATCAGGAAGGTCTCATTATGAATTGTATCAAAATAAAAACTCTGTCCCCTGGAAGCCAGTTTGTCAATAGGGAAGGACTCCATTTAGCAAGTCAACTGATTTGGTGTCCCGGGATGTTATTTTACTGCTGAGATGTCCTGGCCAGTACACCAGAGGCTACGCTGGCCACAGCCACACTTCACACAAGAGCCTCAGGGGGTGTTTCTCTGAAACTTTCTTAACCCAAAGTATTTCCTTAGGAAGGACCTGGCACACGGTAATATTCAATAAACAATAACTATTATTATTGATTTTTCATATTTAGAAATTTCCAAGCTAAAGAAACTTTGTGCTATTGTCATAGATACCTGGAGTGGAAAGATGCCATCTGAAAATAACATTCAAAACTAGGGGGTCTCACAGAGCTGGAGTTACAAAGGAAATCATCACAGATACGGGAAACAGCACAGACATCTAACCATAACAGGAAACAGATTAATTTGATACTTGAGTCACACAATGAATATTATGCAGACATAAAAATAATGACGTAAAAGAATAATGACATGGGGAAATACTCGTGATGTACTGTTAAATGGGGAAAAAAGCAATTTACATATTTCAGTGGGGTTAAAGGTCTTGCCTAGAGTTATATAACTACCATGGGGAATGCCAGGATAAGAAGCAAGACTCATCTAACCTCAAACCATGTTCACATCCCCATGTCACATTAAAACCCACAAATTTGGGGCACCTGGGTGGCTCACTTGGTTGAACATCCAACTCTTGATTTGGGCTCAGGTCTTGGTCTCAGCATCGTGGGATGGAGCCCCACCCCAGGCTCTGTGCTGGGCACAGAGGTCTGCTTGTCCCTCTCCCTCTGCTCTTCCCCAACTCTCTTTCTCAAAAAAAAAAAAACAGCCCCAAATTCAAGGTTGGAATCCCCAAAAAAGCTATGACATCGACCAGTGCTGAACTGAATGAAGCGTTAGCACACATTTCTAAGCAGAGCTTGTAAAAGATTTTGGAGAAATAAAGCTGGGAGAAATTTTTGGGCATTTAAAAGAATCTGTCTGGGCAGGATGTGTCCAGACCTGGAGACCTCTTAATTTGAGAAATTAAAGATTTCCCTTTTTTTTCTCCAGAATTGCACTGTATGAACCTTTTTGATGGTACAAACAGTCCTGGACTATCCGTCCTGACCTTTAGGCTTGGATCTGTACTACGTGACCATGTGCAGTCTCTTAACCACTAGGAGCCTACACTTCATCTATCTCTAACTGGTAAGGTTTGGATTAGATATCCACTCAGCTCTTTTTTGGCTACAACCCTGTAGGCACAGGAATTCTGAGCCTATGGGAGAACAGTGCCCCTTTCGTAGAAGGAGGCAGTTCTGAGTTAGGGCTCATGGTTTCGTTAGCAGAGCATAGGCTGGATTCTAGCCCCCATCAACTCCCTCCTCAGGCATCTTTACTGCAAGCCTTTGAAATGGAGGTCCCAGGCCCAGTGCAAGGCCCATGGACACTGAAACTTGGGAGTTAAACCATCTGTCGCAAAGGATAATGGTGCTGGTCCAGGATTTAGTGGTGGACACACAACTCACCTGTTGGTGCCTTTCCATGATGTTATGGATGTAATTGCTAACGAACTGCTGCTACATAAGGATTCTGGGAAGATTCCTGATGTTCACAAAAATAGAGTATACACTTTCTCTCAGCTTTGGTACTCAGAATACGAGTTCCTCTCATGGAACAGAACTGAAGAGCTTATTATTGCTCTCATAGATTGTGTGCCTGATTGTCTCGTACTTTACAGTACCTTGCAAGAGACTATGAAGTATTCTGGTCAGGACTCTTTTCTTCCAGGCTTGGCTCACTGTGTGACCCTGGGCAAGTCACTGACACTCTCTGGGCCTCATTTCCTCCTTTAGATCATTCAGGAATGGATTAGATCATCTCCAAGGGTCCTAACAGCTCTGACCTTTATGGCTCTATAGCTCCCTTTACATTTTCTAGAGGCATCAGATCCCAGAGTTGGGTGGGGAGGGGAAGCAAAATCAACAATGATGGCTTCCCAATCATGAATGTGTTTCTTTAATGATTAAAAAATAGGGGATGGGGAGTATTTGGAAAAGTGTTTCAAGTACCTATAAATGCCTGTCGGACAATCTTACGTAATATAACTTACATTTCCAGTGACCTTTAGGAATATTGTAAACCAGCCTTTTCCCAAACTTCACTAGAAAAAGGAACACACTTCTGCTTTCAACTTCTGTACAACCTCTGCACTAGGTAGTTTAAAAAGTCCCTTTCTGTATCAGTTTGCATTCCCACCAGCAATGTATGACAGCACCTGTTTCCTCACAGCCTCAGCAACGGAATTATGTTGTGATACTTTGAAACTGTCACCATTCTGATAGGTGGGAAATGGCATCTTGGGGTTGCTTTCACTCGCACTTCTCTAATTATGAGTGAGCTGGAGCATTTTTCCTATGTTTGAGGGCCATCTTCATTTTTTTAAATTTTTAATTAAAAAAATTTTAATCTTAATTCTGGTTAGTAAACATGCAGTGCAATATTGGGTTTCTGGAGTAGAATTTAGTGATTCATCACTTATATACAACACCCAGTGCGTTCATCACAGGTGCCCTCCTTAATGCCCATCCCCCATCAAACCCATCACCTGCCCACCTCCATCCCAGCAACCCTCAATTTGTTCTCTAGCCTTAAGAGTCTCTTGTGGTTTGTTTCCCTTTCTCTTTTTTCCCCCTTTTCATATGTTCATCTGTTTTGTTTCTTAAATTGAAGGCCATCTTTAGATCTTTTTTGTGTGTTCATGTCTTTTTCCCATTATTCTGTAAGGCTGATTTTTAAGATATTTTATTCTTTCCTACACATATGATGAGTATATATAGATATTGTGATTTATACTAAATATATGGTATTTTTTCACTTAGCATTTGCATCAATATACCTATGGATTTATTTAGGAAACAGAATATCTAGGGTTTTTAACCATCTAATATTTCATCAGAGCATGTATTATAGTTCTATCCCTACTCTAGCATATGACATAGTTGACTTTGCCATCATTCTTTTTTTTTTTTTTTAAGATGACTTTGCCATCATTCTTAAAAACAATGGTATAAGGTGCTGAAAGACACATAAACAAGGATCTTCATCTTTGGGAACATTTCTCTAGGTCAGTAAATATTCTTTCACACTATGCTTTTTAACAAGTGCATTATATTTCATCATGCATTCCATTTTCTTAGCTAGCTTCTTGTTATTGAACAAAAAAATTATATCTAACATTTTGCTGTGAGAAATGACCCTGCCCCAAAGTTCCTTGAAAAAAAAATGGCTTTCTGCACATCTTTTATCCTTTATTTCAAATGAATTCCAAGAAGTCGTATTCCTGGATCAAAGGCTTGGGGTGCCTGGGTGGCTCAGTTGGTTAAGTGTCCAACTCTTGGTTTTGGTTCAGGTCATGATCTCAGGGTCATGGGATCAGGCCTCAAATCAGGCTCCAGATTCAGCAGGGAGCCTGCTTGAGATTCTGTCTCTCTCCCTCTCCCCCAGGCCCTCCCCCTTCACGTGCTTGCTCTCTCTCTCTCTCTCAAAAAACAAAAAAACAAAGGCTTCACAAATTCTTAACGTTTTGATACACACAGCCAAGTTGTCCACAGAAAGGGCATTATGTTTCAAGCCTCTCTAGAAAACAATGAAAGTCCTACTTCCCTCTACCCTTACCAACACGTCATCTTTAAAAAAAAAAAAAAAAAAAACTCTGTTTTTTTAATATGTAGAAAATATTTTGTGTTAACTTTTTTCTTTTAGTTGAGCTACAGCTTTTAGTCTCATTTTAAATGTGAATTACGTGGTCTTGTGTAGCGGTCTTTTAAAATATCATCTAAAGTTAGTAAGTTTGGTGCTTTATATTTTGATAACAAGCAATATGTGGAAAAGGTAGGAAAGTTATTATTGTCCCTACCTCTATTTTTGTAAATAACAAAATGAATGTTCAGAGAGTCAGAGTAGTTTGCCCAAGGTCAGTGAAAGATCAGGACTTCTAGCATCTTCCTAGTCCCCATCCCGAAGTTGCTAAGTAAACATGGAGCTGGTAGGAAACCCAAGCTTTTCCAAATGCAAATAAAAATGTAACATATATAATTCAGTGATGGAGTCAGCCCAGCCCTCTCCTCTCCTCTTGACTTTCCCTTCTAGATTATATCTTGGCAAAAGAAAGCAAAGGGAGGAGGAAAGTAAGGCAGCTGGGCCTGGGAGGTCTCCCAAGCATAACTAGAACATATTTTATTCGCTTCAGCATTTGGCTCCGCAACAGTACTTGAGATGACAGTCTGCGAGGTGCCTCAGGGCCAATCACATGGCCTCCCCACCGATGTCCTATCTAGGTTGCTCCGGCCTCCCTGGTCCCAGCATGACTCCAGTTTGCCTTTTGCATGAAGATCCAAAAAGAAATGGGCCACTCAAGGGACAGTTGCTTTCCCCCACACCATACAAGTATGCATATTTCTTAATTTTAGTTTCTGTGTTATTAAGAAAGATGCAGATGCACTGATTTCTTTCAGTCAAAGTCACATTATATTTTATGTTTTTCCAAAATATTTGTTTGCTTCTCTCATACCAAATGCTCAAAACTGTCCTCTGTGGTAAGGTATTCAGCATTTTTTCAAATGACATAATCGCAAATAGCTACTCATTTTACCCTAGAGGATAGATTATGTACAAATGTATATATGCATGCACACACACACACACACACATACACAATGGCCATTTGTTGTATAAATGAAGGTGCTAATATGGGGCCAGAGGTAGGGATGCATGAACTAGCATTCATTCAGAGACTACTGTGTGCTAGGTACTATAATCATATTACTTCACTTAACTTTTCAAGTAATCCTATAAATGGGACATCATGATGCTGGATTGGTTTCTCAGACCTACTGGACGTTTTCACATGTCAGGTTCCTTCTAATCATATGGAATGTCCTCAGTAAATTTGTATCAGGTGACTCTGCTTTGTGCTGTGTTAATACGGGATGGTTTCAAGGAGAGAAAAATAGATTGAACTCCTTACAAAATCAAGGCCCAAGATGTGCCATTTATTTTCAGCCCCCCGGTCATGTTTTCTTGTAGAGACCAGACAATGTAACCCCTTACAAATGGAGGCCCAAGGTGGTGTCCCCAACTCTTAAATCTTCCAGATTGTGTCAGATGTCTCTAGTAAAGCTGCATCAAAGTAACTCCACTTTGGAGGATCTTTCTTAGTGGAGATAAGCAAATCAAACTCCTTAAAGGTATGCCTTCAACCCTATCAAATGTCAACAACTCTATCAAACATCTCAAGTAATTCACATTGCAATTACTGGCAGTAGCAGGCCAGAGAAGTTGGCAGTGAAGACAAGAAGATCAAATCCCTTAGAAAATTGGGGCCTGAGGTGTATCTCAACTTTTCAGATGGGGACCTTGGGAGGCCACTTGCTCCCATCTGCTATGAAGCCCCAGGTGACAAATTATTTTTGCACTGTGCATACTTTAGGAAGCTGCAAAAAGCAACTACCAAAATCCATAAAGGGGTAGAAATTTCCCAGCAGTAGTTCCTAAAGGGAGGCAATCCTTCCACCACAGCCACAATGCTGCACCCAAGGGGACTTTGTCCAGGCCCAGGACCATGTACTCATGGGGCTTTTTTGAACCACAGAATCACATGGCCAAACTCAAGAAGGCCAAAAAGTTGGACTGGGCTTTTGCAGGACTATACTATCTGTCACCTCAGAAACTCATTTCCTTTATTTACTATTTTTTTTAACTTTTTAAACCGTTTTGTTAAGATATAATTCAGAAACCATATAACTCACCCTTTAAAGTGAACGATTCCGTGGTTTTTAGTATATTCTCCGATGCTGGGTATTTCATATAAATGGAATTATACAACTTAAAAAATAACTCTGAAATGTGGCTATTTTAACTTCTCATAAAGAAGTAAATGGGAGCTCAGAAAAATAGTAATTTGTCCATGGTCTCACAGGCAGAGAGTGGTGAAGCCAGGAAACAAATCAGGGTGTCCCTGGATCTAAAATCAATGCTATTTTTATCTTTCCATCGTATACATTCCAGAAGACCTGGATTCCAGCCTTGCCTTAGCCAGTATTTTGCTTTGTGAAATGAAATAATTCAATACAGACTTTGGATGTTTGATAGAAAAGACTGTGATGAATTATCTGTAGGTATTCAGAGACAGAGAGTTCCTGGCTTGAGCAACTGGATGGATGAAAGTTCCAAGGTAAAAGTAGAGGCAAGGTAGGTCAAGTAGAGGGTAAAAGTAGAAGTAAGGTAGGTCAAGAGAGACACATTAAGAGGCAAACTAATACCACAGAAAATAAAAGCAAATATTCACATTCTGAAGATCTCTGGAACGTAACAAAGACTAAAACATGGCAAAGAGATAAAGGATAATAGATATGCATCATAGGCATTCCTAAGGAAGAAACCAGAATAACTAGAAGACATGTGATGGTTAAAAATATAACTGAAGATAACTTTCCTGAGCTGAAGGAAAACCTGAGCATATTGATAAAATGGGTGCCTCAAATTCCAGGAGAAACCAGTGAAAAGAGATCCACACCTAGATAAATATGTGGGGTGTGTGTGTGCGCGTGCGTGTGTGTGTAAAATGCTACAAGAATCGAGTCTAGAATAAAGGAGGTCAATTATAAAACAACAATCAGCCTGGTATTCTCTGGGGATGTTTGTGGTTTTTTACCCCCTGATATTTAGAACTGCAGAATTCTTCTAGGAAAACCTAATACTTTAAGGGCCTGAAAGTTGTGCAATATAAATACTAGCAACCAGTGTTACCATTGTTAAAAACGATCATGTTTAGCCTGGAAAAGCAGTGCAGACTGACGCAAAGACCATCAAACTAGGTGCCCTAAGATCTGGCTAATGGTATGGGCATATAGAATCACTCAACTGACCTCCTTAAGCCTTGGTTACTTCCTATTTAATATCAGAATAATTATACTACTTCCTCAAAGCTTTGAAAGAAGGATAAGATATGCTGGGTTTTACTTAATTAGAATTACAAATCCACCAGTAGAATCAGCTTAATGGTTTTTACTTTGCTTTCTTAAAGTGGTTCTGTTCTGTTCCTCCCTTCTCGGCAGAGATTTGTAGTTAAGACAGCATGACCAATGGAGCCATAAAAGTTCCTTTCCTTTTCTTCATGTGGCAACAACACAGCCACGAGCATCTGTCTTTCGCACAGAGAGTAGCAACTGTCTTGACAATCTAGGTCCTCCAGAATCTTGTGCCATCCTGATTAGTGGACCATATCTTCTCCTCCCTCCAGAGTGAAGCTCATGGGTCTTCCTTTACATTTTTGGTTCCTGCTCTACCTTCCATCACCCATCCTGTATTATGGGGCCTGCTTCATGCCAGCTCTAATACCTTCATTAAATAGAAGTGACTTAGCATTGAGGAAGAAAGCAATGTTGAGCTTAAATTCCACATTTGCAATGAAGTTTTCGCCAAGGACTACAACCATCATTCAAGTTTTAGAATTCAAATTGTCTAAACTGTGGCATCTAAATGTGATGAATGTTCAAGTCATAGTCTTTGTTATCAGTACTTCACCATTTGATTCTGTTATATTCACTATTTTAGGTATATTTGATTGTATCCCAAAGTCCATTTTAAATCCCTTGGTGGTTAAAGATATAGAAATATGATGCCCAAAAATAGGCTGTAGTAACTTGAGAAAATGTTTATGGTAAAGTGAAGTTTAAATAAATCAAGATCCAATATTATATTTTATATATGATCTCAACTAGAAAAAACGTACTGAGAGAAGAATGAAGAACTGTATGGTGAAATCTTGGCAGTGATTATGACAGGGTGATGGGGTTGTACTTAAAATGTAGGTACGGATAAAAGAAATCAATAATAATTCTAGGGGGATCCTTGGGTGGCTCAGCGGTTTGGCGCCTGCCTTCAGCCCAGGGCTTGATCTTGGAGTCCCGGAATTGAGTCCCACATCAGGCTCCCTGAGTGGAGCCTGCTTCTCCTTCTCCCTCTGCCTATGTCTCTGCCTCTCTCTCTCTCTCTCTCTCTCTCTCTCTCTGTGTCTCTCATGAATAAATAAATAAAATCTTAAAATAATAATAATAACAATAATAATAATAATAATAATTCCCACAATGACCAGGGATTGCTTTTCATAAGTTAAAAAAATCAAAATAAACTTCAGGAAATAAATATTATGCCTCCATCCCTTATATATTATAATACTTCTAAAAGGTGAGTATTTAAGATTTTATTTTATTTTTTATTAGTTTTATTAGAAATAAAGAAGTTCATTATATAATGATTATTTATAAAATATATCAATATAACCTAAAAATAAATGGCATACTTACAAGGAAATATAAACCACAATTATAGTGGAAGAATTTTATCAAACGTCTCTCAGAAAGTGACAAATCAATCAGGCAAAAAATTAATACAGTCATAGAGAATTTGAAATACATAATTAACAAGCTTGATCTAACTGAACCATAAAGAACCCTGTACCCAATGATTAGAGAATTCACATATACACATTCTTTTCAAGCACACGTAGGACATTAAGGAAATCTGATCACACACTGGCCATAAACACATTCTCAAAAATTCCAAAGAAATGCTTTCAAAAAGAACATGAGCTCTTTCCAAAAATCCTAAGATCAAATGGCAAGTGGCCACAAAGGAGTAGTGAGGGAGAGAAGGAAGGAGGGAAAGAGAAAGACCTACTAGGCGGTGTGTTTGGAAACTGAAATAGCAATCTAAATAATTTATATATCAAAGAAAACATTGTAATGGGATTTAAAATATTTTGAATAGAGTAAGCATGGTATATACTTAAAAGGTGTTACTTGAAAAAATAGTTGCCATATCAACTTTGCATTCCATCGATCTGGAAGACTGAGAATTGACTGTATTAGGAAACATCAGTGACTGGCCTCTTTCATCCTGTATTCAATTTCCTGCCCTGTGGTCCTCAAATACCAAAGAGGACCCAGTGAAAAAGTTTCTATAGAAAATTCCTGTTTCAAACAGGAATGTTTGAAGATTAAGGGATACCTGATGAAGAAGATGGGAGATTTACCAGTTGACAAAGGAGCAAGAGGAAAAAGGGGAAACAAGACCAATGGACTAATCTTGATAGAAAAGGAGGGACTGTTTTCTTCTAAGATGAGAGACAATGATAAAATGATGAGTGTGGGAAGAAGCACAGAAAGGACTTCAGTTATTTAAAATGGACAACCAACCTTTGGTTACATGGCAATCTTTGGGTTCTGAAGTCATTTCTAGTGATGTACTTAAAAGCCTATGTTTTCGGTATATTTTTTCCTGTATTCTTTTCTGGGTACATAATACTGACAGCCATCTTTAAAATCATTGTCCTAAATCCCCTTAAAGTTTAAAAAAACCTCATCGCACTCCAATACTTTCTCTTCTCTCTGCTTCCCTCTACTCTGGCAAGCCCCTCTTCTCTTTCTTTATACACTCTTTATCCAACCAAGTTCTTATCACTTCCCTCATTGTCCTTGTTTTCTATCAATTGTTGATGGTATGAACATTTGTAATCCATGTGATGCTGATGGTGACTTTGTAGCGGAAGTGAAACCCACTTAATCTCTTTCAACTAACAGAAACACCCAAGGTACTTCCACAAAGGGGAGCAACCCAAAGATGCCACTTGATAAAGAACAATTCCCACCCCAGCCAAATAAGGGAGCATCTGCAATGGTCTCAGAAGTTAAATATGTGTCTAACATACATATATGAGTTTCACCGAAATAAACAAACTTGGACTTTCCTCCTTTGAAGTGAATGGCACATCCTATTAGTGAACACTTTGCCAACAACCACACACTCTCCAGTGACAGTACTTATCAGTTCTAAGTCAGGAGCTACTCTAAGCACTTCATATGTGTTAACTCATTCACTCTTCACAAAAATTATGTGAGACTGTCATTATTACCCTCATTCTACAGATGAAGAAATAATATAGGCACAGGTTTACAATATAAGATAGAGAACAGCATACAAGGAAAGTATCTAGAGTCAAAATAAAGTTTTGGTATCATCCATAATAACTTTCTAGACCCTTCTGTCCTAAATCAGGAATTATCAATCTTTTTCTCTAAAGAGCCAGATAGTAGATATTTTAGACACTGTAGGTTCTATTGTCTCTGTTGCAACTACTCAACTCAGCTATATGAGCATGAAAGGAGCCATAGGCTATAAGTATAAAAACAACTAGGCATGGCTGTACTCCAAACTTCATTAATGGACACTGAAACTTAAATTTAATATATTTTTTACATATCACAGAATATCATTCTTTAGATGCTTTCTAAACATTTAAAAAATGTAAAAATCCTTCTGAACTTAAGGACCAGACAAAAACAAGAGGCAGGCTGGATTTAGCACGTGGTCTAAAATTTGTTACCCTCCCCACCAGTGTAAATTAGTAATGTATCTGATAACAAATCCACAGCACCATTATCCCAAGGATAAATTTGATTTCAAGTGTAATTTTAACCAAAAAAGAAAGGCCAACAGGAAGGCAGGAAGAAAGAGACAAAGAGAAAGCGAAGACACAGCGGGAGGGGAAGAAGAAGGAGAGAAGACACTTTGATCGAGCCATTATATTTCTAAGGATTTTTTTAAGTGATCATGAATGTGTGCAAGATTAATTTCTTCTCAAGGATGTTCATATCAGCATGATTTATAATTCTAAAAAGATGAAAAAAACCCTCCAGAAAATAGCATGAGACTGGTGAAGTAAATACAATAAATCAATGGAATATGATATTGAATATCATCTTGTGGCAGAGTATTAATGACATTTGATTATGTTCAAAAGACAAGAAAAAAATGTTTTGTTATGTTCTCATTTTTGCTAAAAACCATACAGACATAAAGATGATAGAATAATATATATCAAACTGTTAACAATGGATATCTGCAGCTGGTATGATTAAAGGTGATTTTTCTTTTTTGATTTTCTATAGCCTTTGTTTTTAAATATTTACAACAAATATGTCTTATTTTCATAATTAGGAAAAATGAAGTTAAATTTCTACCACCTATACCCCAGTCAGGTAGTGCTATAAAACTTCTGAAGAGGGGGGATCCCTGGGTGGCTCAGCTGTTTAGCGCCGCCTTCAGCTCAGGGCGTGAACTTGGAGACCCAGGATCAAGTCCCACGTCGGGCTCCCTGCATGGAGCCTGCTTCTCCCTCTGCCTGTCTCTGCCTCTCTCTCTCTCTCTGTCTCTCATGGATAAATAAAATCTTTAAAGAAAAAAAACTTCTGAAGAGTTTCTATATGCTTCTCCTACTTTTAAACATCTTTGGCTTAGGTCCATGGGAAAAAAAACTTCTCCCTTGACGGGCTGGCTCTTACATCCATGGCAACATCAGTGAACCCACAGAAGACCATCAGGTACATATAGTTCTGCCACTAAGCAGTAGGAAAGCAGTAATCAGTGAGATCCACAGATAGTTCCCAAAACATCATTTGGACTAGAAGTTTCTCTGGAAGACATTTTTAAAAAAGACTGTTGCATAAACAAACAAACAAACAAATAAATATTAAACCTGGAAGAAAAAAAGACTGTTGTAAAATGAGTAATTTGGATATTATATTCTCTTTACAATCTTATGGGGGATATTTTCAGGCTACAGAATATCCAAAAACTGGGTGGGGAAAAGGCCAGTTCAACCCCCTGAAAGGCTTTTCCAAATTAACTAATGATACATTCCCAGTCAATTCCATTAATGCTTCACACCAGGGACCTCACAATACTAAATTTCTGCCTTAAATCTTCCTTGAAATAAGGCAGGGGCACAAATAAATAGCAAAAGCAACCAGAAGTGATGCCTGGGTGGCTCAGCGGTTGAGTGTCCGCCTTCAGCTCAGGGTGTTCCAGGATCGAGTCCCACATCGGGCTCCCTGTGAGGAGCCTGCTTCTCCCTCTGCCTGTGTCTCTGCCTCTCTCTGTGTGTCTCTCAAGAATAAATCAATTAAGCCTTTTTTAGAAAGCAATCAGAAGATGGAGTATTAATAAAGAAATAATGTCCTCAAGATATTGCTAGTCAAAGAAGCTGTATCCAAGCACACTGATGGCCTGGTAAGAAATATTGACAAAGTACCTAACTTTGAAGTTTGGGGTCCTTATCTAGACTCAAGCTTTAGACCCCAAGAGCTCTCACCCATGACTTACTTATCTACAACTTACAAGGTTGTAGAGAAACTCCACAAACATCACCACGGGCCTCATGCACCAACCTCAGGCCAGTAAATCTCAATGAATCCTCTATTCCAGAAGTGTCATCCTTGGTCATTACCCTTCCTCACCTATAGTCTCATTCTGGTTATTCTTCCATCTATTCTTCATATCTCCATATTGGAATATTGGGGAGCTGGCCCTGTTGTTTACTAACCCAATATCATGATCATTATTCCTGAAATCCTTATGGAAAAACTTCTGTTCTCCTGAAATGCTTGCCTTCAAGCTCTATGGCTTTCTGTGCCTTCTAATTACTCTTCTCCAGTTAGGATCTATTCAGGATGATTTTAGATTATGGTTTGCCCCCTCCCTTTTCTACTTTGAGTCCTGACATCATCCTCTGAGAGTCCTGAAGTCCACTGATGCCTGCATTTCCTTTGAGTCTACCAGACTCTGTCTTCATGCTCTATGCTGCCTGGATCTGATGGTTACAAATCCAATCTACTTGCCCTCCAGCCCCCTTGGCTTCTTTCCACCACTGTCCTTCTGCCACAATAACAAATTCCAAGCCCTGGCCCAATATTACAATCTACTTTTCTGATCTACCCAGCAAGAGAAAGTCATGCAAACCAGGCAGTTTAGCATCATGATAAATTCATGGTCTCCAACCTTTGCTGGAATCTCAGCAACATCCCTTTGTACTTTTCATTAGTCCATACTCTATTCTCCCTCAGGAGAGGATCTTGTTAAGCCTCTACTGTCTCATTCACAAGCCCCTTACTCAACCCTACTCCTTCTCATTTCAATATTTGACTTGCCCCCTGTTTCACTAACACAATTGGCACCTTTGGCTATGATTTCCTGAATTTTCCATATCTCCAACATAAACATTCACAAATCACAACTTTCATAATTTTCTTCCCTCAAGAATAAGGTTTGGGAGTTCCCTCATCCAATTCAAAAGCAACCCTTCCCCTGTGTGTCCTGGTCTGCATCCTCTCCTGTCTACCTCTTGGACATTGGCTCTCAAGTTCCCTCCCATATCTCAAACCATTCTCTCCACACAGGCTCTTCCCTTTCAAACTACAGGTATGCTATAATCCCCTCATTGCTTTAAAGTTTTACAAAATGCCCCTCCCTTAAGGACATGCCCTCTAGAAACCACATTTTCTCCTCTCCCTGCCCCCGCGAAACAATTGGAAGTACCCAACTACTCACTAACAGTCTTCTCTTCCTTCATTTCATACTCACCCGTTCAGTCTACACTATCTGCTTCTTGCCCTTTTCATTTCATAGAAAGGGCTCTTGGTAAAGTCAGCATTGGTCTCTCAAATGCAAAATCCTGTAGCTCAAAAAAAAAAAATCCTGTAGCTCTTCTCAGACTTTACCACTCTGGACCTCTCTTTTAGGCATACAATGTTGAACACTTGTTCCATCTTGAAGTTTCCTCTTTCTTTGGTGTCCATGACAATGCATGCTCCTGGTTCTACCAATCTATCTGACTCATAGTTTCTCTTGTAATGTCTGCCACAGAATTCAAGACTGATCTCAACACGTGTAAGCTCAGTGTTACTCATTATATTTCAATTCCCTTTGTCCCAACTTCCCTGCCTTTATACCACTTCACCAGTGAAATGTGTCCTTGTTAAAATTTTTGATGCCTGATTAAGATTTTTACAATGATAAATCTTTTAAAAGATTATGGCCTTATAATTTTTATCTCGGGATCCCTGGGTGGCGCCGCGGTTTGGCGCCTGCCTTTGGCCCAGGGCGCGATCCTGGAGACCCCGGATCGAATCCCACGTCGGGCTCCCGGTGCATGGAGCCTGATTCTCCCTCTGCCTGTGTCTCTGCCTCTCTCTCTCTCCCTCTGTTACTATCATAAATAAATAAAAATTAAAAAAATAATAATAATAATTTTTATCTCACATTATGTATTTTTTAATAAAAGTATTAATATCTCCTCTGAAGCTAATCATAATTATTAGTTAATATTCTTCCTAATATTAATGCCCCTAAAGTAAGGAGGGCCACAGCATAGGTTAGTAGAAAGGGCCTTGGTTTATTCATTTAAAAATGGGAATAGTGCCATTACCCTAAAAATACTATGAGAATTAAATGAGGTAAAAGTGCCAGAGTGACCAGAACATCGCTTGGCATAAAGCAAGTTGCCTGACAAAGGTTTGTTGCATCTAAATCTAAAGTCATCGAGTCTCCCTGGATGTTAAACAATGGGTCAGTTGAAAAAAAAACACCAAGTTAGTCAAGGTAAGTAAAGTGTATCCATCCAACAAATTGCCTGGCGTACTAAGATCAAGGCCAGAGGTTAGCATCCCCTGGTTGTACTAAAGTATGCAAATGATGACATGGCAGTCCACTGTCTCCCATGGCAGGCCCAATGGCGGCTTCCATTCTTCTCTCTGTCATTCCTGCTGGCAGCATGGTGAGAACCAGTAGCAGCAAAGAGGTGAGAGGGCTAGAGCCTGAGCTCCCATGGCTGGCAGGCACAGCAGGTATGGGAAACATGTGCTGCCACTCCAACCAGTGTTCAATCAACATTCTCCCCTGCCCCCAACTGTGACCCAGCACACCTTGGCACACCCCTTTATGAAGTTGCCAAACACCAGCATAAAGAAAGCCAGTGGCAGATGGACTGGATTTTGATTTTTGCAAGCAGTCATTCTGGCATTATACAGCCAGTCTTTGAGTGCTTCTCCTCCCCAAGATTAATGAGGTCACCATGGGAGTTTGTGAATAGACACAGGAGGTGAAACTGCCACATTTCTTTAGCTCCTCTTTTTTGGCTGTCAAGTGAAATTACCCAGTGTGGCTTTAGTAGTGCCCAAGGCAATCACGAATTTAGCACACATTACACATACCCATTGCATCTCTTCCATTATGCCCCTTATTCAAAGTGGCATTTGATTGTATTGGGAAAATATTTGTTCTTATGTAAGCTTCCTTAGACCTTATAAAATGTACTGTCACTTACAATCTAACTGATACAGAGATGTTTACATAACATGACACTGATCTTTTGGAATTCGAGAGTGGCATTAATATATAACACTTTTCCATAATGGGATACAGCTTCTTTTGTCATTTTCCTAAAAATTTTAATGTTTAAAAATCTACTTCCATTGTCAATTCACTTTATGATGCAGGAAACTTTTAGTCCAAAGCAATATACAGCATGTCACGCATCATCTCTCGTGAATCCTTAAGTCTTTAAACTTCTCAAGCCATTTATCTGCCTAAATAACATCTCATTCATATTTTTTTTCATCTCATTCATATTTTGCATGGATTCAGTTTACATCCAAAGGAACACACTGATGGTGACACTTAAAACATATAACGCAATTAACATCTACGCTACTTCTGTCTGAGATACAAACAGGTTTATCTCAAGTCAAGTTTTCACTCATTACTGATAGGCCGTAAGTAGAGATAAATCCTTAAACATGCTAAATAAAAGGTCAGGGGCCTTTTGTACCTTTTCTTTAAGGTCCTTGTAAATAAGGCATACAAATGCAGACAGACAACAGACAAGGAATGAAAGGACAGTGGGACACTCAAGAAGAATTCAAGAAGCATGCCTAGATTCTTGCAGCCTAGCCATTTCTTCTCCAATTTTTGAAACAACATCAGAAAGTATCACAATATAATGCATACAGATAACTTATATTTGGCAAACTGACTGTTTCTACAGCCTTCAAAAGAAGGGAAAATACACAAAGGTCTAAAGCCAACAGCAACAATCACATAGAACCCCTCTACCCAGAGATGACCATCAACATTTCCGCACAGGTCTCTCCAATTTTATTTGCCTAGGGCTGAATGAGATAATACACACCCTGACCCAAATCCATCATGAAAGCTGAGATCATAATGTATACAGAGTTCTTTAGTTTTATCAGCATTACACTGTATTTTCTCATATTACTATCATTATAAACATAATTGCTAATATTTATACATAAAGCTCCATCACATGGATGTACTAAAATAAGATAAAAAATACCGAACGATACTATTCAGATTACTTTGGATTTGAATAGGGAAATTTGAAGCTTGGAAGTGGTCAAAGTAGTCACACAAACAGAAATATTAGTCCTTGAGCTTTTTTTGTGTGCGGCAATTTTATGGAATGCCTTGAAAGTCACTAGCATTGAGGCAAAACAGCAATCAGATATCTATGCTACAGGAAAAACAAAGACCAAATAATAATGGACCAAATTTCATGTCATTCCATCTTTTGTTGTAGGTCCTGAAAAAGATCCACACTATGTTTAAGTTCAGGCTGAAGTTGGGGCGGGAGAGAGGAGTGGCATACACATACATGCATGCATGTTGCAAGAAGGAGGGGTATAATTACAGAGTACTTTTGCCAAAAAATTTTTGCCTTAATCTGTTTTATATATAGGGTTCGTGGATAGCATTTTTGAGTAAAAGAAGGTTCTGCTGCCAAACACTTAATTGCAGGCACACATACATACATACATACATATATGTAAGTACAAAAAGTAACATAAAATTTGAAAAGCACTGGTGCAAGAAAAAGAATCCAGTACTTGGAGCCTATGGACTGGGTTCACATCCTAGCTCAATCATGTTAGCAGCTACATGACCTTAATGGGATCATTTTTTTCTCTCAAAGTCTCAAATATTCTTATCTATAAAGTGAAGACAAAATACTCACCTTGCAGGATTACTACATGCAGTAATGAATAATATAAAACACATATCCAGACACTAGGTACCTAGTGCATAGTAGGTCTTTAAAAATGTTGACTGAAGCTAAATTTACCTGCTTGGTGGTCCCAAGAAAAGATGAGGTTAGAAGAACTTCATCATGAAGTCAAGTTCTCAGAATCAGTCTAAGTATAATATCATACACAGTCTAAAATGTCATCAACCAGTTAACTCACTGATCTTTCACCAGGGCTTGGCAAACTTTTCTATAAAGGTCAAATAGTAAATATTTTTGGCTTTGCACACCAAGCCATCTGTCACAACTACTCAAGTCTGCCAATGCAGTACAAAACCAGCAATAGACCATATTTAAACAAATGAGCTGGTTCCAGTAAAACTTTACTCAAAAAAAAAAAAAAATAGGTGGTCTGCCTGCAGACTCTACTATGCCAACCCTGGTTTTAACAGTTATATGAGATCAGCCTGGCAAGTAATTTGGAGAAACCATACCACAAAATCTTCTACAGAACCTATCTTAAGGGACGCCTGGGTGGCTCAGCTGTTGAGCATCTGCCTTTGGCTCAGGGCATGATCCCAGAGTCCCAGGATCGAGTCCCTCATGGGCTCCCTGTGTGGAGCCTGCTGCTCCCTCTCCCTGTGACTCTGTCTCTCTCTGTGTGCCTCTCATGAATAAATAAAATATTTTTTTAAAAAGCACTTATCTTAAGAATAAGAAAGAAGGTATAAACTTGGATACCAAGTGGCCAGTGGGAGAGAAATAAGCTGTATTCTTGCCACAATAGTCTTAACCCAATTACAAGTGACTTTCTTGATTTGAGGGTTAAGGCTCAACAGCTGGAGTCAATGGCAACCAGTGTGGCCCCTTCACTAGGAAGCCATCAGGCCCTCCAACAACTCTACCAGCTATTCTGCTGGAAACTGCATACAATTCACCAGTGTTTATGTCTGACCACACACATGTGATTTATACATCCTTTTCAGTGATCTATTGCTGTAGAAAAAAAGCCACCCAAAACTAGTGGCTCCAAACAACAATTTACTTTATTGTCTCACAGTTGTCTGCATTAACTGGGCTATGCTAAGAGTTTTTACCTTGGGTCTCTCCCAAAGTAAGAACTTGCACTCAGGTGGCAGTTGGAGTCCTGTAAAGATTCACTTGGGCTGGATGTGCAAGATGGTTTTTTCACTCCATCTGACACCTCAGCTAGGATGGCTAGAGCAGTGGGGAGCTGGTCAAACATCTCTTTCTCCATGTGGCCCTATTTAATATTTGAGCTTCCTCGAGCACGATGGAACTAGAGTAGTCAGACTTCCTGCCTGGTACCTAGCTTCTCCCAGAATTAGTATTCCAAGAGACTCAGACTGAAATTGCAAGGCTTCTGGAAAGTCATGCAGTGTCACTTCCACCACATTCTATTGGTCAAAAGCCAGCCCAGGTTCAAAGGGAGGGCCCCAATATACAGAAGCATGGTTCATTTAGATGCCATCTTTGGATACGAGCTACCACAGGCCTGTCAAAAGGTATCCATTCTGAAGATCAAGTGTTTGGAACTGTATTTGGTTGAATTATTTATAAGTGTGAAGCCAAATCAGATCACAAACACTAAGCTTATAGTATCTGCTCATAAATGTGTGCTTCCCTAGATTATTTGCCTACAGAGTACAACATGTCAGAAGTTTTGGTCAGTCTCCTCACCTTCCTAAGGGGCAGGTAGAGCCACTTTCAAATAAAGATATAAAATCTCTTCAAAGAAGCTGAGGATATTTTTTAAAGACTTTTTTTTTAAAGCTGACCTTTGAGGCAAAAAGTAATCATTGCCCAAGATTCTAGTCACAAAGCCTGTTTGAGAGTAAATCCGAGGCAAGAAAATAACAGTTTCTGGGTTATTCTAAGAAACAGGGCAGAAAAGATAAACCAAGAGGGAATCTCAGAATCACAAGGGACCTGAGAGAGTATCCATTTCAACTTCCCACACAATGCAGGTGCCCTTTCTGCAATAAGTTGTAGGGAATGGACATTTTGATCAAGTATACTATTCCATGATCAATTATTTGCGTGCATTATCTCACAACAACCCTCTGAGATCATTATAAAATAGGCAATATCATTATTCTCATTATATAGATAAGGAAACTAAGGCTCAGATAAGTGATTTGTCTATGGAAACATACATAGAAATTGGCAGCAATAGGATCTGGAGCTCATTTCAGCTGATGCCAAGCCCAGTGTTTTTTTCTAGTATTGCTCTGACCAGAGATGTGCCCAATGAGAGATGATTAGTTGTCTATGCATAAAAACAGTCAGCATATATAGACCTTGGTCTTCACAAGCTCACATTCCATTTGTAGAGATAGAAAATGCATCAATGCAACCCCAACAGGTACAAAATAATATGATTCATAATGAACAGATCCCTATCCTCCTATAGATAGGAAACAGAACTGAGAAAATGCTCTCCTGACTAATTGTTTTGGCCATAGAATTGTTTCTTTAAATGAAATCTTATGCTGATGTCAAAGGTGAAGTGTAGACAAAAATAGAACTTCTCTGGTCAAAGCAATGATAGGTTGCCCATAGCCTTTCCTATTCAGCTTTTCTTTGACACTCATCTCCCACCAACTTCCTCTCTATGACATCCTTGATACTCCTCCAGAGTACATCAATAGGGCCTTTGACACAGAGTTTGAAAACCACCAAGTAAGCTGTTAGGATGCTCCCTGAGAGCCCATTTACTTCTATACTTCTCTGTAGCTCTATGTCTCCATGTACTGTACCAAAGTCCCAAATGAGCCTATGATGTGTTCCCAGCTAGGTTACACAAGAAGTGTTAGGTACTGAGAGGGGTGCCTGGGTGGCCCAGTCAGTTAAGCATCTTGACTCTTGATTTCAGCTCAAGTAGTAAACTCAGGGTTATGAGATCAAGCCCCACACTGGGCTCTACACTTGGCGGAGAGTCTGCTTGAGAGTCTGTCTTTCCCTTTCCCTCTGCAGCTTCTACCTACCTGTCGCGCTTTCACCCACTCTCTCTCGCTCTCTTTCTCATATAAATAAATAAATCTCTAAGAAAGGAAGGAAGGAAGGAAGGAAGGAAGGAAGGAAGGAAGGAAGGAAAGAAAGAAAGAAAGAGAAAGAAAGAAAGAAGAAAGAAAGAAAGAAAGAAAGAAAGAAAGAAAGAAAGAAAGAAAGAAAAGAAAGAAAAGAAAAGAAGTTGTTAGGTACTGAGAGCAAATGACTAAAAGAGATTCCAAGGAGGAAAGAGCAGAGCCCTCAGAGCCACCAGCAAAAGAGGACTTGGGTTAGACACTGGAGGCACAGGTAGGAAGGCATGAGCCAAGCTGCTGAGTAGCCTAAGGAGTGTTGCTACATCAGTAGCAGCAAGTGGGAGCTCATGTTTGCACTTTGCAGCTCAGTGCTTCCTGCTCCGCTGGGCTCTGAATGCCAGACGAGCCATGACAAGTGAGATGGATGGATGTTTCTTGACTCATTTCTCTACAACCTTCCTGTTTCAAGTTCACAACCTTGCCATCTCAGGAGACAGATCGAATGCATTCCAAAGAACAGAGGAGGACTTCAATGGGCTCTCTGTTCTTTGAATTTTGTGGTGCCAAGGAAGAATCGGGCTTATTTGTCAGCTCTCTTTCCCCAGCCTGGTAAAATAATTAGAAGACTAGAGGCAGAGTATCTGATTATACTTAAAAAGAAATGCAGTTGATATTCAGGGGCTAATTTGGAGAGATTTGCAGGCCTTCTTTTCCCCCTCAGCTCTGTAGGGAGATCCGCAGTTCACATTTGTATCAAAGCAGAGCAGAATTAGAGTTTCTGGCAGCTATTGCTTTATTAAACAAATAAATTTTATTTGGAAAGGTAAGTTACATGACATTTTTTGTATCTTTTTTTGCAGAAGGGTACTGTGTAAATAAGTAATGTTAATAGTAACAATAAAAATGTTTAAGTTTACCCACAAACTTTGAGAAAGAGAAAAGCCAGAAGGTTCACACTTATTAATCCCAATACCGTAGGTCTTTTTTTGATATTTGAATTTAACAAGCCTTTATCAATCACCTATTTAGGTGCGTGATAAATATTCCCCATATGGCCATGAAGCTTAAGTTACTGTCCCCATGTCAGAGATGAGAAAATAAAGGCCCAGAGTGATAACTCATGTGCCCAAAGTAACATTATTAGGAAGTAGAAAGGTAAGAAGTTTGAGTCCAGGTTCAAAGCTCTTTCCAGTATACAGAGCTGTGTTCTTACAGGGAAACAGACAAAATCTTATTGGCCAAAACACAAAGCCATATAAATGCACATGGTATTTCATGACACCCACCACTGTGCTTCTACCTCCCACCTGTCGTATTTCAGGTACCATCTACCTCATGATCAAATGACTGAAGCACAGGGCAAAGCCAGAAGCTCTTTCGAGTTGTGGAAATAGGCAATCATCTTGAAGCATTCAAGCTCCCAACTAATATGACCTTTCACTGCATAGAGCAAGTGTTAACCAAAAGCGAAAATTAGTTTGGAATGAGCTGATTTCTCTCTATTGCTGTACGTCTTATTATCCCTAACATAATATCTAAAGAGCCAGGAAAAGTAATGTCTGGCTACAGAGTCAAGATGTTGCCTGAGCTTCTATCTTCTCTCACTAAACGATCATGGCTGTCCTGCTCCCAAAATGACTTCTATTAGCATTACCAACATTTACCAAGCACCTTTAAACATGGAAACAGATACTTTATAATCATAATAGCCAATTCCATTTATTGAGTACTTAACTCTGTGCTAGCCGCTGTGGTCACTGCTAGAAATTCAGTGACAAAGTCAATGTCCTAGAGGCCTACAGTCTAGGAGGGGAGACAGACCTGAATCTGGTAATCACCACTTAGTGGGAGAAGGAGCCCAACAGGAAACATAGCTATAGCAGAGAAATAATCTGGAAACTCAAGGAAAATCTCCAGTGGGAAATGACATCTAAGCTAAAACATGGAAATAATGAGGGGAAGCTAGCAGGTGAATGTGGGCAGGAGGGAGAGAATATGCTTCTGACAGCATGTGTGAAGACCCAGAGGCAAGAAAGAACATGTTCTAGAAACTGAAATAAGTACGTTATGAGTAAAGTGAGGGTGAGGGGTTGGTAATGAATGGTTTGAGAGTTGAAGAGGTCAACGGGGGCCCTATCTTAGAGGAGCTTATAAACCATGGTGTCTGGAGCACAGTAGGAAGCCACTAAAACAAATGGCGTAGAGTTTAGGGTCCATGATTCACAGGTGGAAAATGTGGCTTTTGAGCATCTTGAATACTGGGCTTACTTTCCTTATATATTTGCTTTGCTGAATTTTCTACTCCTATTTATTTTGCTGAAAGAAAAGCCCCCTGATGACAATTTGGTGTTCTGAAAGAAAAAGAAATGTTTTCATTATATTGGGTGGGGGTAGAACTGGGAATGATTTTTTTAAATTACCTTTTGTTTTATTTTTAAAAAGATTGCTAATACTCCTCCTCTCAAATAACAAGTAAAATAACTAGAGGAATGCTTTTATGATAGTATCACAAAGGACAATGTATTCTATTACCTCTGCAGCAGGACTGGCCAGTACAGTGCCATTTGCAGCATCTAATGTGTGGAAATATCCCAGGGCAGGGAACAGACCCACTGTAAACACTGTATGGCACTGATCTTTCTATCATTGCTCCACCCACCAATCCATCTGCTGCCTCATATCAAAGATCATTTAAAAAGAGCCCCAATACATAGAGACAATATGATAAAAAAAAATAGGTAAAGGGGATCCCTGGGTGGCTCAGTGGTTTGGTGCCTGCCTTTGGCCCAGGGCACGATCATGGAGTCCCAGGATTGAGTTCCACGTCAGGCTCCTGGCATGGAGTCTGCTTCTCCTTCCTCCAGTGTCTCTGCCTATCTCTCTCTCTCTCTCTCTCTCATAAATAAAAAAATTTTAAAAAAATAGGTAAAAAATTTGGGATGAAAGGTAAATCCAAATATGTCACTAAGATCAATTCCAGATCAGAAACACACTCAGAACTGCATACCATGAAGTCCTGTAGAGCTATTAGAAAATGACCCAAACTTGATTTTGAGCTTTCTGGTAGCCAAAGCAAAGAAAGCCAATCAGTTTTAACAGTGATCCTCAGCCCTGGCTGCTCATTAGAATCACTAGAGGGAGGAAGGAAGGCTTTTAGAAATGATCCTCACTCTAGAAAAATCAACTTCTTGAGAGTGGGGCCATGCATTCATAATTCTAATATTCAGCTATGGTTTTGTTACTCAGTAGATCTGATCATTGAATAACAAATGCCCATCTGTTAGAAAACACCTCAGTTGCTCATAAGAAACAGTTTTCCTTGCAGTGAGGACAGAGAATACTTCCTCTCTCTCATGGTTTCTTCTGAAGTGTGTAGAATGGAATATAGTGGACAATGTGCCTAACCCCATTCCTACCACTAACACAATGTCAGGTCTCTGATAGACAGTTCTTTTCTTTTTAAAGATTTTATTTACTTAGAGAGAGAGAGAGAGAGAGAGAAAGAGAAAGAGAGAAAGAGAGAGCATGAGTGGGGGGCAGGGAGAGGGAGAAGCAGGCTCCCCATTGGGCAGGGAGCCTGACGTGCGGCTTCATCTCAGGACCCCAGGATTATGACCTGAGCTGAAGGCAGACGCTTAACCAACTGAGCCACCCCAGTGCCCCTCTGATGGACAGTTCTTACAGAGCTGCATGGACGTCCAGCATCTAGGGCTAAAGTACAATTCTGAGAAGACGGGCTCAGGAGGCCTGAGATGCTTTTCTGGGACATAGCTCTCTGACGTGTTCACTTCATTGAGAAAGAGCATTTCCAGAGAAGCAGACAGAAAAATATAGTTTCTTCACTCACCACCCCAAAGAGAAGCCCTTTGAAACTCAAGCACCTTTCTCAGCAGCCAGGCAAAAAGCAACAGCTCAATGTGCCATCATCCCAGATGATATATTTGAGGTATTAGAGATATGAAATGTCCCTCATTTGCCAAGGGACCAGTAAGTAAACCTTAAAAGTCATTTTTATGTCAAGCAAATACTTAAGGATCACAGGGAAACTCACTAGTGATCTATGGAATAATAGCACACATGACCCATAAAATAGGGGAAGTTTGGATAATTCTATTGATTTTGACCTTTACCAATGCAACAGAAACACCCTGGCATCACAAATGTGTTGAAGCCTCATGGGTGACAGAGCTCCAATTTTTATAATCCACTTTAAAAATCAAATAACAGCCCAGATGCTGTCATATGCATGACATTCTGCTGCTTCTCATAGCTATCCTCTGCTTGGAAGCTGGAAGGCCAGGCCTCTGGGGGGGCTCCAAAAAGTCTGCTCTTCCTCCCTTTCTCTGAGGTCCATGAGGTTTGATTAGCCATCACTCCAGAGTTTCTGCTGTTTTTTATTTTCTACAGTGACAATTTGCAAAATGACCACCTTATTTTCAAACTTCTTTTTAACCCCAGTATCTGGTTTTAGTGAAATCTGACCTAGAAGTCTAATATTTTAAAAATAGATACACACAGAACTTCTCTGGGTGAAGGAAACCCATCATCCCATCATCTCTTGTAAAAAGCCCTAAGTCTCTATGATGCTCAGCTTGAAAACCACTGCCTTGTAACAAGCACAGGTTTAATGAGGGGTGACACCCTGAAATTGAAGGTAGGGGGGCTCAGATCAAGTGGCAGACTCTATGAGCCCCAATAAAGACCACTCTTCTACGATCTCTTTACTCTTCACCACCTACTTAACTCTTTGCAACCTGGCATCTTTCTGCCACTTCTCTACAGTGGTTCAGTAAGTATAGTGTCAAGCGAAAGAACACTGACCTTAGAGTCAAAACAGCTGGTTCTATCTCCAGCTGCCTCCTTTCCTGGCACTGGGCAAGCCTTTTCATATCTCTGACCCCCCCCCTGCCCCCCCACACACACTTCCCTATCTATACACTGAAAAAAGGAATTCCTTCCTCAAAGAGTTGCTGTGAGCATTAAAAGGAGGTGATGTTCATGAACCTGCTTGTTCAACTGAAAAATGACATGGAAATAAGAGCTTATTGTATTTGATTCCAATTGCTGTAAAAACTGATCACTGATTTAGTGTCTAAAACAACACTAATTTATTTTCTCCAAGCTCCAAAATAGGTCTCACTGGGCTAAAATCAAGGCGTCAGCAGGGCTGTGTTCCTTCTGAAAGTTCTAAGGGAGGATCCCTTAGAGAACAGCGTCATTAAAAATGTCCAGCTTTGGGAGGCTGCCCACATTCTGTGGCTCACATCTGCATGTCACTCTGATCTCTGCCCCTCTTTACCTTATAAAGACCATTCTGATGACATTGGGCCCATGTGGATGATAATCCAGGATAATCTTCCCATCTCAAAATCCTTAACTTAATCACATCTGCAAAGTCCCTTTTACAACATAAGGTAATAGATTCATATTATCCAGGGTTAAGCAGTGGGCATCTTGGGGGTGAGGGGCATTATTCAGCCTCCAAAGTACTATATTAGGAGCTGTGTGATAGTCTCCATGTGCTGTTCCATACCTACATTACCCTCCCCCCACACCTCACTATACACTCCGGAAGGTTGACCTCTATGGTCTACATCAACCCAGCTCCCTTCCTCTCTGGCTTCCAGTGAGGTTTGGCCAATAAGACGCATTGGCAAGAGAGTCCATGAAGCATGGGGTATGCGTCCTCACTACCACATTTCTTGGTGTTGGGCTACAGGTTGGTGATACCTGTGTTCCTCGACCAAAGGCCACAGCTCTGTCCAAACAGCTGCTGCTCTCTTCAGACTCTGTAACCACCCCTCCCTCAGCCTCATCAGAACAGGGGGCAATAATGAGTCCCTGCTGTTGCTTGCCCTGGATGCTTTCTCGTTGCTTCTTGGTCTCCTTTAACCATTAACCTTAAACCTGGACCAAAGCTATGTAAATAGTTCCTTCATTAAATTATCCTTTAATTACTCTTCTGGGTCTACACTTGTTTTCTGCTGGGAACCTGATAAAAATACTGGCATTACTTTTGGAAATTTTACCATGACCACCACCTTAAAACTTACGTGCCCTCACTCCCTTGACCTCTCTAGAATATCTGATGATGTCAACAGCTTTTCCTTACTTTTCTAAATAAAGGGTACATGTACTCTTTAAAAACTTAGGACAAGGGCGCCTGGGTGGCTCAGTCAGTTAAGCATCTGCCTTCGGCTCAGGTCATGAATTCCGGATCGAGCTCCGCATCGCACCAGGCTCCCTACTCAGCAGGGGATCTGCTTCTACCTTTGCCCCTGCCACCCATCCCCTCCCTTGCGCTTGCTCTCCACGTGCTCTCTTGCTCTCTCTCTCTCAAATAAATAAATAAATAAATAAATAAATAAATAAAATATTTAAAAAATATAATCAAGACCTCAGGCTTTATTTAGCTCTTTGAACAGGCCAAGCTCTTCCCGTCAGGATCTTTCTATACGTTGTTCCCTCTGGTTTAAATGCTTTTCCCATTGCTAGTTCCTTCTTATCACATAGATCTGTTTAGATGTCATCTCATAAAAGAAGTCCTTTCTGCTCCTTTGATTTCAACAACTACTATTCTCTATAATAACTCTGCTTGTTTCCTTCATAATATTTCACCATCTGTGCTTATTTAATTAATTAATTTGTCTCCAGGAGGGCAAGGGATCATGTCTATCTTGCTCTCCACTGTACCTCCAGGCTAAGCACAAGACATTAAAAATGTTTATAGTGAACGACAGACCTAATAAGAGTGGAAAGACCATGTTCTGCTGTATCATTAAAAATTTTATCTCATTTAATCCGTAGAACAACCATGTGGATAAGTAGATATTAAATTTCACTTTACAGAAAAGGAAGCCAATCCTCTGTGAAAGTAAGTAATTTGCTAAATGTTAATCAGCTAAGCTTGGAACAGAGGATTGAAACCAGGCATCCTTTACACTCTGCAGCTCTTGCTAATAATAGCTAATGTTTATTGCACACTTACTTTGTGCCAGGCCTGTACTAAGTGCTTAATAGACATTTTCTCATTTTAATGGTCACAACAACCCTACAAAGCAGTAATCATTATCCTTCATTAACAAGGAGGAAAATAAGGCTCAGAGAGGCAAAATGACTCGCTGGAGATCACACAGCTAGAAAGGAATAAAGATTTGAGTCCAGCTTGATCTGATTCCAAAGCTCTGTCCTTGGCATCAGTAAGTCCAAGAGCCCTTAGAAAGGAGTCAGAAACACTGACATCAAGAATAAGGTAAGGTTTACCTAGAAATTACTTATTCTGTTATTTCCTAGACAGAAAGAAAAACAAAGTGTGAGGCTTGTTCTTGGGAACAACAGAGAAAAAGGAAAGCAGAGATTTTCAACTCCTACTTTGCTTCTACATTCTCTATCAAAGGTAATGAGCTGACCATTGGAAAAGGCAGAACTAAGGTACTTTATAAGAGAGTAATGGTTAGGATGGGGCAAAGCTTGGTGAAGAGACTGTGATAGAAGATTCCTGAAGGCAAAGGTGTTATTTCATTTACTCTGTATCCCTAGAATGGCAACTGTCCCATACCACTCTACCACTATTTTATGAATAAATCAATCAAGAATGGCAACTGTCCCATACCACTCTACCACTATTTTATGAATAAATCAATCAAGTCACCTGCCCATTTAGGTAATGTTACCAGCAAAGACAGCACCTGCAGATTAGATTTCTGAATGGCCCTTTGGAACATAAGGAAAGATAAAGAATGTGAGACATGTGGGAGAACTAGGGATGGGCAAACAATTTTCAAAAGGGTTGAATGTTTACATTCTCAAACAAATCAAATGAAATCAATGGGCTACTTTCCCAGGTCAGTTTGTTTAGTGGCTGGGGAGAACTTTTTGATAAGGAACCCTAGTGCTCACCATTATCTTTTGTGACATTAACTGAGCATTTACTGTGCAGGGATTGTAGTAGATGTTTCAAGTATGTTTTCCCATTTAATCCTCATGGTAGCCCCATAAAATACTATCGCTATTTCCTTTTCAGTGCTGAGGAAAGTGAGGCACACAATAGCCCCATCTCATCCCTGTTGTGACTAAACCTGCCAGGGGAGTTGAAGACACTTGTCAGTGTACAGGTCAACTAAAAGGCTGGCTAAATAAGGAATTGGGTTTCACTGAAGCATTACTTGTGGGAGGGGAGGGGGGAGATCAGAGACAGAGGGCAAGAGAGATGTTCAGCAGCTGGGAATAGGATGTAGATTAGATTGGCAGCATCGAGGGACACTTAAGAAACAAAATCCTTGGAGGGGATGAGTGGGGGATCAAGAGTTGCCTAAGAAAACCCAAGCTCACATAACATTCCATAGACCAATATGTATGCTGATACAACAAAGGTTTTTTTTTTTTAAATCTATTATGTGGAATAAAATAGGCAGATCTATTTTCTATTATAACACATTTAAATGAATGGAATAGCACTCTTGAGAGGATTAGCAAGGATTATAACGTGCATACAAAAGCACTAAGGCTCATATATGGTGAGCTTGTTGGAACAAGAATTTCAATCTGAGTCTCTTCTACAGGATGGACTTCTCCTACTGACACCCAAAATTATATTCTGGATTACTTTCCTTTTTTGTTAATTACATGTATTCATCCATTTAACTGGCATCTACTAAGCCCTTAGTGTATTTTCAGCACAGCTCTTGGCCATATCTTAGCTTTGCTCTTCCACGTAAACCCAGGTACTTTAATAGAACTCAGCTGCTTGGATCACAGTTCCTAACTTTTTTCAGGTAACCCCAATGGGTATTTTCCAATTACATTAACCACATCAACTTGGATTTTAATTTAATTGTAAAAGCGGCATTTGAAAACACATCACAACACAATGATTGTGAGTGGAAGAACAACATGGAAAATGCCCTAGTAGAATTCATCTAGATTTTCGATAACAAATTGCAAAAGGATCTACTCTTTTTTTAAAGATTTTATTTATTTATTCATGAGAGACAGAGAGAGAGAGAGAGAGAGAGAGAGAGAGGCAGAAACACAGGCAGAGGGTTAGAAGCAGGCTCCATGCAGGGAGCCTGATGTGGGACTCGATCCCAGGACCCCACGATCATGCCCTGGGCCGAAGGCAGGCAGGTGCCAAACTGCTGAGCCACCCAGGGATCCCCAGGATCTACTCTCTAAAAAGGAAATGATGTTCACTCTTCTATCGAAGACATTCAAAAAATTATTTATGGTGTTTAGTAGCTTGTCATGCAGAGGAAATAGCCTGAACAATCAGTCACATGAGTAAAACTGCTGACCTGTCAGAATGTTGCATCATGGTATCTGACAAAACTGGGCATTTAGCCATTAACTAGAAGAATGAGTATATCTACATTACCTAAGATTTTAAATAAAATTTATAAGAGCAGTAAAGGAGACATCATTACCTGTATCTATTTCCATTTCAAAAGCCAAAGCTATGCTCTATAGAACAGTGCTGTTATTTTAGCCACAGATGGGTATTCTCTGTGGTCCACACTAACGTAGTACCCATGCATGCGGAACATGGGTTTGGGGTATGTGGAGGCCGATCCAAAAAAAAATTAGTCATTTGGACCAGGAGTCATTCTGAAAATGGAGTGTTGTGCTGGTATGATATCCAAGGTAGTGCCTGACAATTGTCTAGCTGAGTATGGGAAGATATAATCAGTTCACAGGTAGTACCCACACTTAAGAATTTAGAGACAGATTCACATATTACACGATGTTGGTAAACTCTCTCAGCTAACAAATATAATCAGTGCAGTGTACATTGCCTACCTAGTAACATCCATTTATATAAAAAATGTTTGATTTTAATAATAAAGTACAGCTAATGATCCCATTTGGTTTCTTAATTTAAATATTATTTTTAAAAGACAGATGATTCACTGGAATTTATTCAATTTTGTGCAGTGCTCATCTCAACTGAATTATATGTAATTTCTTTGGACATGGCCCTTTAAATATTTTATGAGTGGACATAGTGTGAGAGCAAGTTCACGTATCATTGAAAGCCATCACCATATAATGTTAGATTTGTATTTGAGAGAATTGGATTTTTAAATGTATCGTGGATTCTGATTATTGCATTATTTCATTTATTTATTTTGCTTTATATCACTTTATTTATTTATTTATTTATTTATTTACTTATTTCATTTCTTAAAGATCTATGCTCAGCTTTTAGAACATGAACATGAACATTCCTTGTTTCTGTATTCACAATGCTTGTTACACTCCCACAATTATGGTCCTCAGTAAGTTTATGTTTAATATGTGGATATCAGCCCCAGCTATGTGTCATCTCTTGGGGGTAGAGGTACTCCATTTCTCTGACCTAGGTGCACATGTGAATGAGTTTCAGCTGTAGTAATAGTCCTGGCTTTTTACAACCCCCACCCCTTACTTAATCTACCACAAAGAGGAAGAGTAAGTTGTCCAACTGTGAGGCACATCCACTGGGCCACACTTCCTAATAAGGGAGGGGTAATCTATATTAAAAGGCCACAAGTGGGGAAAACATCTTGATTGTTTCTTAATAAGTTAAACATAAAATTATCAAATTCCAGAGATTCTACTCCTAGATATCTACCAAAAAGAACTGAAAGCAGGTATTCAAATCCTTAAATTTGACAGTTCATAGCAGCACTATTCACAATAGCCAAAAAGTAGAATCATCCAAATGTCCATCAACAAATAAATGGATAAATGAAATGTGGTGTATTCATTCAATGGAAATATTATTCTGTTATAAAAGGGAATGACGTGGGATCCCTGGGTGGCACAGCGGTTTAGCGCCTGCCTTTGGCCCAGGGCGCGATCCTGGAGACCCGGGATCGAATCCCACGTCGGGCTCCCGGTGCATGGAGCCTGCTTCTCCCTCTGCCTGTGTCTCTGCCTCTCTCTCTCTCTCTCTCACTGTGTGCCTATCATAAATAAAAAATAAAAAAATAAAAAAAAAAAGGGAATGACGTACTTATACATCCTACAGCATGGGTGAACCCTTGAAAGTACTATTCTAAGTGAAAGATACCAGACACAGAAAGCAATGTATTATATGATTCTGTGCATATGAAATTGCCAGAACAGACAAATTCATAGAAGGAAAATAGATTGGTGGTTGCCAGGGCCTTGAAGGAGAGGGTTATGGGGGAGACTGCTCAGTGGGTATACAATTTCCTTCAGGGATTTCCTTTTGGGCTGATAAAAATGTTCTGGAATTAGGCAGAAGTGGTAGATGCATGACATTATGAATGTTCTAAATGCCGTTGAATTGTATACTTCAAAATGGTTAAAATGGTAAATTTTATGTATTTGATCACAATTTTTTTTTAAAAACTCTATAAAGTATTTTCTTTTTTCTGTATCTACTGATAATATAGCTTTTCTGCTTTATATCTATCACAGTGATAGATTTAGAATTGTTGAACCAGCCTTGCATTCCTGGAATAAACCCAACTTGATAAAGTATCTCTGTCACTCATCCCCTCTCCCTCTTCTCTGCCGACTTGCCAACCTGAGTCCATGGAAATGAATGAGATCGTGGAAACCTATTTGTTAAGGGTGTCAAAAAAACTGGCTTTTGTACTGCTCCTGCCCTTTCTGGTTTCCACTCTGGGTAGGGGCCTCTGCTCTGCAGGAACTTGCCGTGAGGCACAATGGCAGCTGGACTTCACAGGGAAAGTGGTCTGAGTTTGTTGTCTGCCTATGCAGATGTTATTTCTATCTTGCTGACTGAATGACTTTTCATAGTTCAGCCATACATGGCACAGATGGCAATTAAGTTTTGGAATCCCATGACATTCCTTCTGATTTCTGGGATCAGTGCCCTTGTATAATGGGCAGTCAGGAGAACAATTTGGACTATCTTTGGGATCAGACTGGTATGAATACTTGGGAAGGGTCTAAATCTTTACCTCAACTACCTGATGGTAGTTCAAAGCCCAAGCAATTAAAATTTTCCTCACCCTTGATATCAATAAAAATTTCAAACAATGCATAGGAATACATCTTTACCACATTTTCCTTTTCTAGAAAAGCCCCTCCCAAGTTATATCTCAGACCTCTTTTTTTTTTCATTCATTGAATATGATGGGCAGAGCCAACTCTACAGGCAGTGCATTAGGCTCTGGGAGCCCAACGTCTAGTAAGGAGGAAACATATGTTAGCATATCAATATTATACAATAAGATATGATAAAAGAAGGATGTACAGAACCCATGTCTTTTAAGTCTTCCCCCTCAGCCTCCATTTTAGATATAATAATTGATTTTCTTTCACTAGTCTTAAACAAGAACCTCACCTACAATGCTATCCTTCAAAATACTCCCTTCCAAAATGCAATAACATACTAAGAATCTCATCATTCTCTCTATATCCCTGCAGTGCCTAATACACAACCTTGCTCCACATGGGCAGCCAGCCTATCTGTGTTCTGGATTGCACAAATGTATGAATGTAGTCAAGTATCAAGAGCATCAAAACGTATAGAGGAAGAAGGCAAAGCAAAAAATGAAGGAATGAATAGGCAAATAGACATGGAAGCTGAAAACAAATGGAGAAATGCACAAAAAATTATCACCAGTGCCACAAGATTCTCTCCCCCATTTACAATGACACTAATAGCACTATTGTCACTCAGCGGGAAACCACGATGTTTTAAAATGGAATGTTATAGACCTCCAGTTTATTTTCCAGGAGATGCTGGGAGTATCCTGACAAAATCTATATTTCTCCTTTTGTGCATGGGTTTTTTAGTCACTTGGAAATGGAATAGCTCAGAAGAACCATTTTCAGTTATAGTTAATTCAGATTGTCTGAAATAACTCTAGGCCACAAATAAATCAGCCTTTACTATATGTCTATAAAAATCAACCAACACTCAATACACACACCTATTCTCTGGCTCTTCATCATGACATCTTCTGTATGAGTGTGAGAAGCACTGCCCCAAATTGAAACTGTTCACTGTCTGATTCTATAAACTTCTTGCTGCCTGGCATAGGTGGGGAATGGCATGTGTGGGTTAATCAAACATTCTACTTATTGAAGACTCACCAAATATACTTAGAGCCCCAATAAATACTCTGAACACAGAAGTGTGCAACAGTAAAATTACATAAAGTCAAATTCAACGTATCTTTGATGTTTCAGATGCTCTGCTGAATCCAGTAATCCAAGGTGTGAGATGTACCTAGATAGTATAGTGGGCATATCTATTACCATTGTTATTTCAGCCCTAAGGCTGGCTAACATATGAGTAATTGAAAAATGTCACTGGTATCCACTTTGGTTATTTAGATATCATAGAACCTTAAAACATGAATAATCTTGAGGCTCGCTTAGCCTAGTGGCTTTCAATCTTACACCTCAGAACCCTTTATTCAAATATAACCCCAGGAAGAACCCATATGTATAAACCACTGTAAAATGGAATCACTTGGGTTGGGTTTGGGGGTTGAGGTCTCAGACTACCTCCTTCAGTGATCTCTGAGGTACCTCTGTAGAACTCTATGAATCCGTAGCATGAAATTTATAATTAAGAGTTTTGGCTAGATCAGTACATTTCAGATTGGGAAACTAAAACCCACACTATCAAAATGATTTGTTCAGGGTCACATTAGAAAATAGTGACTGATCTGGAACTAGAAGCCAGGTCTCCACCCCTAGCAGTCTTTCTTGCAATTTCCCTTGCCCTGTATTTGCTCTGGAAAATAGGAGTTAGCACTAGTTCCCAAGAGTTCCATGTTAAGCATATGAATGATTTCAGCCATGTTCTTAAAGTCCTCCTGGCAAAAAAATCCTACATTTTTTCACTTGTTTTAAGCCATTGATCTAGACTCAGGAATCAGTATAAATTACAAGTCTTTACAGCTTTATTACTAACATTTACTTAGATAGGAGGAGTTACTTCAGCTCATCTGTCTATGATATGTGATATATCGGATTTTCTATTGAATCATTCTTCACAACACTGTTAGCCCTGTTTTAGTATGCTAGACCTTAGCACTGGTAATAATGGTTATTTATAAAAATCATAAGCTAAAAATAATAAAAAATAGGATGAGACATGCTTGAATGTGGAAACTTTTTGCGTCACACTCCCCACCCCCACACTTACAGGATTAGAAAGCAATCAATCTATTATCAATAAATAAATGAATGAATGGACAAGCTTGAGATAATTTGGGGAGGTTGGAGAATCAGTAAAGCCATCTTCTTCTAGTCCATAGCCTTCTCCAGCAGAGAATCTAACAGTAGCTACCAGACAAGGAAGATCTACTAAGTACTAGGTACTTTACATACCTCTCCTTGAAATGGGAATATGATCATCATGTATTACAGCCTAGAAATTAAGGGTCAGATAATTACTTAAGAAATAAGGTTCTTCCATTTGATATCAATTCACAGTGGACCAAGGGGTCAAACCCTGAAACCTGGCCAGCCAGTCTGAGTGTTACCATCTCCATCTGAGGAGCAAGTGTAACAAGATTGATCTAGGGCAGTCAGTTCATGATTAGGATTAGGAAGTTCATGTTTACAGCATTTCCCCTAATCTCCTTTGAAGAAATACCAACAATATGAAATTACAGAGCATCGTTGTTATTACAAGAGATTTTGAAAACTGCTGAATGTATTTTCAACTCGAAAGATTGTGCTGGGAATCATTTTAATTCAAATTCTCATTTGGTATGAAAGCAATAAACATCTTTTAAAAAGATTTCTTTCTTTGCTCTAAGTGGTTATGAGTAATAATGTGGGTGTAAATCTTCTTAATTCTTCCTGAGCTATTTGAAATTCTTAATCATGATCAGAGTATAAAACAGAACAAGATATTATATGTGTATCATTGAAAACTGTATTTGCTGAAAAGTCACTTTAAGTTTCCTTTCCCTGGCCTAAACGATGGTAGTTCTTAGTGCTGGAGCACACAAACTTTCAATGATAGGAGAGCTGCTGCTTTGACTTTGAATTTAAGCCCTGGAAATATGCATTTTTGTTTATTGTTTTTCCTGTGTGTTTTCCCTTGCCAAAGATTAATTTCATTCTCTGCAAATTAGCAGCAGAGGGGAAGCAAAGATGAGTGGAGGAGTCTGGAGACCTGTCCACTAAGCTCAGGTTGTCTGGCTATGCCTGTTCTCTCTCTGACTTTCCACTTTCTCATCAGTAAAATGATGGGATTGGGTAGATGAACTCTAAGGCCCTCCCAGAACTTGGGTACTAATATTCTTCAACATAACAGCATGCAGAATAAGACTCTACCAGTAAAATATGGTCACTTAGCAAAGGTGTATTTGGGTTTCTACTTTGTGCCAAGCATGTGCCAAAAGACACATAAAACAAACAGGTCTTCAGAGAGAAGCCTTGGTAAAGAAGAGTCAGGGAAGGCCTTCTAATAGAAACAGCAATTGAGCTAAATCTTGAAGGGTCTATCCTCATCTTTAATTTTTTTCCCTTATCTTTTAGAAAATACAGGGAAATACTGGTTGCTCCAATTAGAACCCTGGATTGGAAATGACTTAAGATCAATTAATTTGTACAAGTTAGCTTTGGAGTTATTTTCTAAGTATATAAAACACACACACACACACACACACACACACAAACTATAGACAAAAATACCACCTTTCCCATCACAATGGCTAAATTTTAAAACACTGACCATACCAAGTGTTGGCAAGGATGTGGAACAACCAGAACTCTTATAAGCAACTAATAATGTAAAGCAGTGAAGCCATTTTGGAAAACAATTTGGCAGCAGGTCAAAAAGTTAAACAGAGCTACCATATGGTCTAGCAATTCAACTAGGTATAACCCCAAAATAGTTGAAATCATATGTCCACACAAAAGCTTCTACATAATTGCTCATAGCAACATTATTCACAATAGCCAAAGAAGAGAAAAGAAAAACAAATCTTCCCCTGTGTATCCATACAATAGAATATTATTCAGCAGTAAGAATGAATGGATACTGACACATGCTACAATGTGGATGAACCATAAAAATTTTATGATGCTAAATGAAAAAAAGCCACATATTATACCATTTATATAAATGTCTAGAATAAAAATCTAATCTCTTGGTATTTGAAACTCTAGTTATTACTACTCTTATGGTGATGAGTAAGTTCCAGACAAGGTCAGGGAAAATGTTTCTAGGGTACTGGCAATGAACCTTTCTTGATCTGGGTGCTAGTTAGAATGGTTGGTTCAACTTGTAAACATGTAGTGAATTATACACTTAGGATTCGTGCACTTTGCTGTATGAATGTCATTCTCCTGAAGTTTACTAAAAAACTTAGAGGCTATTTATAATTCAGCTGTTTCTACCTTATTGGAAAATGTTAACTCTATACAATCAAATACCTGCATCATCTTGAATGCTGTTTGAACTCAAAAACAGAAAAGAAGCGGTGTAGTTTTGATGTGGTTTTCTTCCCTTAGTCCCTGGGATGGGCTTCGAATATTTTCAGGATCATAAATAGCAAGCATCCTGTGGCTGGCACCCTGGGTATCTAAAGAAGGGGGCAGATGTTTTAAATATAAAAGGCAATGTTCCTGCAAAGTGAATACCCTCTTTATGAAAGCCTTTTTCAATGTTTTTTCTTTTTAGAGAGAGAGAGAGAGAGAGAGAGAGAGTGTGTGTGTGTGTGTGTGTGTGTGTGTGAGAGAGAGAGAGAGAGAGAGAGAGAGAGAGAGAGAGAGAGTGCTGGGGTCGGGGGGGGGACGAGGTAGGGCAGAGGGAGAGGGGGAGAATCTTAAGCAGGCTCCATGCTCAGTGGGTAGCCTGATGTAGGGCCGGATCCCATGACTCTGAGATCATCACCTGAGCCAAAAATCAAGTCTGATGCTGAACCAACTGAGCCACCCAGGCACCCTGAACCTTTTAAAATCAAATTTGTCCTACTCTCTTTCCATTCTCATTTCCATCCATCCATCCATCCATCCATCCATCCACCTACCCTCTGTCCACCTACTCATTCACTGAACAGACACTGAGGTCTTACCACGTGCCTGGCACTTTGCTAGGACCTCCCACAGTGAGCAAGACTGCCAAAGCCCACACCCTCATGGGGTTTACCAAAAAAATCATCAAAATGATTGAAAATTCTAAAATTGCATCTAAGTTCAAGTATCTTCTTGAGGCTTTGGGGACTTTTTTAAATTCCATAGCCATAGATGTAGTCATTTAATGACTAAAATGTCTTTTCTTAGACAGTGGGCTGGGCCAATTTCCTATATTGCTTGCTGATTTGACTACCTTCAGTCACATAAACAGTGTTCACTGATCCCCAAAATAACGCTGTGAGAAATGAGATTTTTTTAAAAGTCCATACATCACTAATGATATCACAATGGTTTCTATAATTAGCACAAAGCAGTCCATCAACAAATATATATACTAACTGCAGGTTCCAAGAATGAACAGAAAAAATTCCAAATAAATACATAACCCAGCCATGCTCTTTCATGTGTGCAGGGAGGATGAGAGATACAAACACCAGTACGCATGAATCCATGAATCCTACCACCTAAAATATGGCAACAGGAGCCGGGGTCACCACATGAGATGAGGTTCTGATTTGGTTTGTGGCTGGGCTCCCCTTCTCTCTTTGAAAGTAACACTGAGTTCAAGAGGATTAATCAACCAAAAAGTTACTTTTCAGAAGTGCCTTCATCTTTCGTGTTCTGAGATTGAAAAAAAGGAGATGCGAGGAAGGTATGGGGAAATCGGAAAAACTTTGAGCATCACTACCATTATTAATATGCCCAAAAGCCTGAAAATTCTGAATTTTTGAGATATGACTTTCTGATCTTCAAAAACCAACCAAAAGTGATTAAAAAAATAACCACAGAGTCCTTTTCTTTCAAAATGTTTTCAGTGATGAATAAAGAGAAAAAAAAAACCCACAATTTAAGCTCCTCTATGGCAACTTGTAAACTTCAGCCTTTTCATCTAGAATCCTGAGTCATTTGACCCCTCAACTCCCCAGCAGACAGCCACCACACAGCATACCTGAGTCACTGCCACAAAAAATAGGTGTTTCTACACCACACTTTTCATCAAGGGTAAAGAGAAGAATGTTTTTTAAGTAAAAATGTCCAAGAAGGTCTCCCTACTTCCCTGCTTCGGGTTTTCAGGCACCAGGAGATAATATTAAACTTTTCCAACTGTCTCCTCAGGGAACATTATGGGGTCTGTGTGGCCCAATACAAAGGCCCCAAGAGACCCTCTAGGCATGACCAAATGTATTTTCCTGTCCTTTTGCACAAATGTACTTTTCCGATACTTTATCACTTTGCTTTGCATGCCTAACCATAGTTTCCAGATTCATCTTTATTGATGCACAGAGATATAGTTCATTCATTTAAACTGCCATGTAGTCTTCTAGTCCTTAAATATGCTATTTATGATATTAATCCATTCCCAGTATTGTTGGATATTAATTTCTTATAGGACAGTAAACAGTTTTGTTTATGTCTTCTTACCTGTGCAAGGATTTTTTTCATGGTAAATACCTATAAGACAGACTTCAGGATCACAATAATGTACACACATCTTCTCCCACTTTGCTAGATATTGCCAAGATATTCTCCAAAGCAGATGTATACATTAAAGCTCCCAACAGAGCTCCCAGTTGCTTCCATCTTCCCTTCTGATGCCCACTTGGCATTATCTTGCTTTTTAATATCTGCCAATTTGATGGTTGTGAAGGATTGTCTTCTTTTGAATTTAACTCACATTTCATGTAACTCATTACTAGTAAGGCTAAATACTTTTCATATGTTTATAGATGAATCAGCTTTTTCCTTCTGTAAATTGGCTGGTCATATCCTTTGCACATTTTTTCTCACAAATGATCTTTTTCACAATGATTTTTAGAGTATTTATAGCTTCTGGATATTAATCTTGTATTGTTTGTAAGAACTAAAAATACCTTCTACTGGCCTGCGGCTCATTATCTTAACCGTTCTCGTGGTATATTTCATCAGTTACGGGTTTTATTTGTAATGAAGTCAAATTCACCAATCTTTTATGTATGGCTTCCATTCTGTGATTTAAAAAAAAAAATCCTTCCCCACCTTGAAATCATTAAGATATTCTCCAAAATTTTCAGAAGCAAATTATTTTTGCTTTTAACATTTAGGTCTTTAATCTACCTTGAATTCACATTTCTGTATGGTAGAAGGTAAAGAATTTTCCTTTTCTTCCATCTAAATAGCCAATACTCCCAGGACTATTTATAGAGTGATTCATCCTGTTTCTGTTGATTTGTAATGTCCCCTGTCATAAACCAAGTTCTCATATAGGTGTGAGCCTGCTTCTGGAATTTCAATTTTGTTCTATTGGTACACTTCTCTGTTCCTGTACCAACTTCACATTTTTATTAATATGGTTTAATAACCATTCTTGATACCTGATAGAGCTAGTCTCTTCATCTCATTTTTCTTCTTCAAGAGAATCTCAGCCAATCTTTGCCTTTTCTCTTTCTGTAAGAATTTTAGGACAAGTTTTTCGAGTCTCATGAAACAAATCTATAGGGTTTGATGGGAACTGCACTGATATACAAGTTCATTTGTGGAGAATTGACTTCTTTATGATATTGGGTCTTCCAAACCATTAAGTTGGCATATATCTTCCATTATTTATGTTTAGGTCATTGTTTATGCTCAGCAATAAAATTTCACAATATTTCCTTAAAAGGTATGTATTTCATTAGGTGTATCTCTCAATTTATTATGGATTTTGCTGCTATTGTTAATGGATTTTTTCCTTTCCAATTTAGTGACTTATCTTGCAAATAAACTCTAATTCTAGTGTATATATTCATGAATTACATAAACAGCTAAGGAAATAGAGCTTATGTGCTTGAAAGTAGCTGACATCCTGAGCTTACCAAATTAGAGTCACTTTTTATCCTTTCATTAAAGTAGAACAATTCCCATTGTGCTCAGAGACTGCTTTTTAGTCTGGCATTGTTTCTATGTTTCAGAAAGATTTTTTTCCTATGAAAGCTTCCACTTTCCCTATATAGGGCTCATTCAACTGTGGTAGCTCTAAATACAAAGTTTTTTTTCTTATTCTTTAGACTATGTATTGGTCCTTTACTTTTTCTAATATGCATGCTTGTTTTTTTTATTTTTTATTTTTTTTAATTTATTTTTTATTGGTGTTCAATTTACTAACATACAGAATAACCCCCAGTGCCCGTCACCCATTCACTCCCACCCCCCGCCCTCCTCCCCTTCTACCACCCCTAGTTCGTTTCCCAGAGTTAGCAGTCTTTACGTTCTGTCTCCCTTTCTGATATTTCCCACACATTTCTTCTCCCTTCCCTTATATTCCCTTTCACTATTATTTATATTCCCCAAATGAATGAGAACATATAATGTTTGTCCTTCTCCGACCGACTTACTTCACTCAGCATAATACCCTCCAGTTCCATCCACGTTGAAGCAAATGGTGGGTATTTGTCATTTCTAATAGCTGAGTAATATTCCATTGTATACATAAACCAAATCACCTGCATGCTTTTTGTAGGCATGTTTTTTTTTTCTCCTTAGAAGGGTTTAGAGGACATATTATGTGTACACACACAAACATATACACACTTGCATACACAGGCACACACGCTTTATCTGTTTTTTTCAATATATAAAGTGTTTCTTCTTGATACTGTTTTGCTTGTTCTGTATTGATATTACTCTCTGTTCTCCATTTGTAGTCACTCTGTCCTTATGTTAAACATTAATTTTTTCATCTTTTTTTTAGAGGGGAAGGTTTATTGGAAGTGACAGTTTTTTTTTTTAATTTTCTCATCTTTGAAGATCCCTTTTTTATGTATTTTTTAAGATTTTATTTATTTATTTATTTATTTATTTATTTATTTATTTATTTATTCATGAGAGACACAGAGAGAGAGAAACAGAGACACAGGCAGTGGGAGAAGCAGGCTCCATGCAGGGAGCCCAACGTGGGACTCGATCCCGGGTCTCCAGGATCAGGCCCTGGGCTAAAAGTGGAGCTAAACTGCTGAGCCACCTGGGCTGTCCTGAAGATCCCTTTTTTATAGACAAAGCTGCTTCTTCAACAATTTCCTCTTCTTTTAGATAGAGGCTCATATTCTTCGGTAAGTCAGTATTTATTATTCAGGAACCATCTTCCACCAACTTGCTATCATACACATCTACATACTAAACATAACATATATCCTCTGTAATGGATTCTCCAATAGGTGAAATTTTCCACAGCCATCTATATTTTCATATCTATAATCATCAAGATCTCTTTTTACCAAATCTTCAACAACCTTCATAAGTTTCAAAGATTCCTCAAAATGATATCATACTTCAGTTTTTTAATACAGTTCTAAAATCCACTTGCAATGCTTTGCCCAAAGACTAATTCTTTTTTATATGAATGGCTTCCCTCCATTCTATGAATCTACTCACAGGAACCCGGAGCTTTAAATAGTTTCTTATTTACTTGTTAAAGTCTTGAAGTATTTATATTTACTTTTGGTCTTCCTTTTTCCTTTTTTAGTACTTCTTTTCCTTGAACTTTTCCAAAATAGCTTTTAAAAGTCAAAGGAGTTGGTTTAAAAGGAAAGTAACTTTAATGAACTTCTTACTTAAATACACTCAACTGAGGAAACACATGCACTAATGGGTTTTCAATTTTCATAGCAGTGGCTAAATTGAAGTCACTACAATCTTGAGAAAGGAACCATTGCAAAGGGCTATTCTCAAAGTTCTTTCCAGTGACCCTGTTCCCTCTTCATTTGTTCACTGCTTTAAGTTAGTTAATTTCCTTTTAGAGGGCCGGCTGAAAGGAAGAACAAACCTCAGGGCCCAAGCTTACTGTGGGGAAAGCAAGGAAAATCTTGCAAAAACAACATGATCTAAAAGAAACTACAAGGTGGAAGAAGAGATACCAATGCACAATTGTGGATGCCATGTTGGTTATTAGCATGTCTTTTTTTTAATTTAAATAATCTGCTAACATAGAACACCCCATGCTCATCTCACCATGTGCCCTCCTTAATGTCCATCACCCAGTTACCCTATCCCCACACCCACCTCCCCTTCTGCAACCCTTTCTTTGTTTCCTGGAGTTCAGTGTCTCTCATGGCTTGTCTTCCTCTATAATCTTTCCCCACTCAGTTCCCCCCCTTCCCTTATGGTTCCTTGTACTATTTTTTATATTAAGAGTGAAACCATATGATAATTGTCTTTCACCGACTGGCTTATTTCACTCAGCATAATACCCTCCACTCCAGTTCCATCCACACTGATGTAAATGGTGGCTGAGTAATATTCCATTCTGAATCTCACCTTTCTGATGGCTGAGTAATATTCCATTGTGTGTGTATATATATCACATCTTTTTTTATCCATGTATTCTCCTAGGTTCTTAATGTTGTAGAAGGGCACTAACGACTTTTCTATATTGACCCTGTATCCAGAAAACTTGTTGAGCTCTGTATCAGTTCTTTTAGTGTCTACAGGTACTCTTCATTATCTGTGCAATCACGCCATGGATGAAAATAACAATATACTTTCAAAACTTTTATCTTTCTTTTCCCAATGAGCTGGTTAGGATTTCATTTATAATGCTGAATAAAAAGGTGATTAAGGGTTGTCTTGGAGTGCCTGGCTGACTCAGTTGGTGGAGCATGCGACTCTTGATCTTGGGGTTTCGAGTTTGAGCACCATGCTGGGTGTAGAGATGACTTAAAAATTTTTTTTAAAAATTTTAAGGGTTTTCTTGTCAATCTTGTTCCCGACTTCAAAGAGACATATGGACATCCAATATTTTGTCATTAAGCATAATATTTGCTATAGTTTTAGCAGATAGCCTTCATCAGAGGATCTATTTCTAGTTTGTTAAGTGGCTTTATTGTTTGTTATTAATCATGCATGTTTGTTAACGTTTACTGAATGATTTATATACCTATCACAAGGACAACAGGGCTTTTTTCTCCCTTAATATATTTTTATAGTTATGGATATCACACAGTATTGCATTTTTGTCAGATAACTTGGTTTGTATAATACCAAATTAGAGATTTCCTTTAAGGCTTAATACAAGGTCAATCTTTGTACATGTGCCCTATTTATTAGAAAACAATTTTTATTCTCTAATCATTTTATTCTCTCATCTATACATATCCTTTGGATCTGATTTAGCCATTCATTTATTTAAATCTTCTCTATTCTAACCAATATTTGTTTGCTTGCTAAATCCAATTACTGTCTTCCCTGAAGATGTCTAGTACAAAGCATTACCCAGAGAACTTTCGCCAACCACAACAAATATCAATCAAATGGAATTGAACCATTTGAAAGGCTTGGGCATGTAGCTTCAGTGTTTTCCTACTCCCACCAGGAAAGTTGTTTGAATACCTATAATCAAAATCTTCACTCACAGAGCCATTTGTTCCTTTTTGGACATTGAGCAAACTTATTACAAAGCATAGGGTGAGGAGCTGGCAAGAAATCCATGCCAAGTTGCAAAAGTTTGAGGGAAGACACTATAACCCTGAAAGGCACTTTCTTTTGAATTTGTGTTGGAAATGTTTCTAACTATAAGAACAAAAGGTAGTCTTGGACTGTTTCTCCTCAGATAGCTGGCACTAAATTTCTATTTACTGTTATCAGTAAATAGAATACTGTTATCCTATACAAGCGTAGTTGTATTTAATTACTGTGCAATGCTGGGGAGACTTCTGTTGGCTCTTTTGTTTAGCACTTAAGAGTGAAAGGAATAACAGGTGTGTGTTATGTCAGTGTCCCTTTATTCATTTCAAAGCCAATTTTTACCATAAAAATGTATAACTCATCCAGGCCACCAGCCTCACTGAATTGTGTAATAAATACAATTCTAAGGGCTTCCAAGCTAGCTCTGTTTTTCCTTCATATCAAGTGTGGACAAACATTTTGTTGAATAGTTGGCATCTAAAGGGAGGTTGTAGATAGCAGATGATCTGAGCAGCAAAGCCCACTTTTAAATGACTAGATATGATAGATGAAACCAAAAAAATGAGCCTAATTAGGTTCAGAGAGGTAAAGCTACTTGCCCAAGGTCACACAATCCATCCATTTTTCTCTTCCACTGCATCAACCCAAGTCTAAACCACTACCATACCTTGTTTGGTCCACTGAAGTAGCCTCCTAAATTGTCTCCCTCTCTCCTCCATGGCTCCTGCTTTCATCCACCATCCACCTCCTTATAGCCAGAGTCATCTAATGAAAATATGAACTTACATAAAACCCACCAATGGCTTCCTACTGTTCTTAGGGAAATGTTCACTTTTCCATGGACAGGTAGGCCTGGAAGACTCAGCTCACTTCCTATCCCTTCAGCCTCAACTTTTGCCACATTCTCCCCCATTTGCTATGGTCCAGGAATGCTGGCCTTCATGTAATGCATTAGAACATACTGTATTCTCTTAGGCCTGTTCTTCCCTCTCTCAGGAATGTTTTCTTTACATACCCTTGCCTAAATGACTCTTCATTCTTCATATTACCTCAAGTTTCACATCTGAGGGTCATGCAGTTCCATCAGTGAAGTTCACTGATGCTCCAGACAAGGTCAGGTTTCTTCATAGCACTGACCATGTTTGTAACATAGTAAGTTCAATACCTGTTTGGTGAATGCACAAATCATTTGATTAATGTCTGTCTTCTTGACTAGATGGTAAGGCCTAAGAGGCTCACCAGGACCATTTTTTTAAATGGATAAATAAGTAGTAGACCCAGGATTTGAACCAGGACTCAATCTCCTCATACTCCCTCCTATTCCCAAATTCTACCTTCCCACTCTGTCCTCCCCTCTTCTGTTCCTCAGTCATCCCAGTGGCCTCCTCACAACATACATTGCCCAATTCCAGTGGTGCCTCTAGGGGGCTATTCTCAGTTCTACCTAGACATTCACTGACAAGTGCCCCTCATCTAGGGACAGCTTTTGTCATGGGAAGAAGGATCACTTACCTACTAATACCTAAAATGCCACCATCAGGATATTGTTTCTTCCCAATAAGGATGGCTGTCTTCATGTAGCTCCCTTTCAAAACGTCCACTGGCCTACTGTGGAGGAAGGTAACATTTGACTTATCTATCCCTCCAAGTCAACACCTTTGAGGTCATACACTTCACCTGGCTCAGAGTTGGCTGAGGTACTCAAATAATTAAATGGAAGAAAAAACTGAAAGCAGAGGAATGGAGGAAAAAGAAAAGGCTCTCAGTTTGGCCATAGGCTAAATCTGTCTTTCCATTCCAGCCTATTTTCCCATTAGTTTGGAATGGATAACTTCATGTTAGACCCGTATATACCTGTATATTAAATTACCCATTTTAACCCCATGGTAAATGGCATGTGTATGTGTATTTCTCCAATTATCTTCATTTATATAGTTTGAATCTCTAACAATCAGACATGACCCCTAAGAAAGAGTGCTCTCCAATGATTATGGTGGTGCCCTTCTCTGACCATTTATAGCCTCTGTGTGTGGAGACCACCTTCCCTACATTTAAACCTCCCCATTAGCAAGAACATCATACAAATGGTTTCTCTGGTCACCCAACACCAAAGCACTCCAGAGACCATTAGTGCATCCTGGATTAGAAAACCCAAAAAGTATAAATTGAGAATTTGTGATCTGAATGTGGCCTAATTATCCCATGGTCAAATACAATCAGTGCAATCACTGGAATAAATGCACTGGTATGGAAGCATAATTTGCACTCATTTGGATACCTAACAATTTACTTGAAGCACTGTCCATCATGCTCACCAGAACCTAAAAAGAAAAAGTAAAGGGAAGGGCCACAGCATCTTTTGCAAGCAGGGAGATTAATTTGTTTCAAAGCAATCAACCTTGGTGGGTGGTAATTTTTTTTCTTTTAACGATTTAATGTGTTCTCTCCATCATCTCTTTGACCAGTGAAATAAGAACATCAAGTATTAGTATGAATAAAATGCAACTCTATGCAATCATAATGTTTCTAATGAGTTATGATCACAGAGAAATCTGAACACTGCAGAGGTGAAAAGAATCACTTAACTGAGGCTGGAAGAATCCGATTCTCACCCGGGGAACTGGGGAGAAGAAAAAGTTCCATGTTTTCCTCAGTGCCCTCCCATGATCCTCTGGCAACTCAGAACTTTCAAGGCCTTGAAAGTGTCGGGGCCATTTGGCACATATAGCAAACTGCCTCCGAATTCCACCCTGGAGACTCTGAGGATGTATTCTGGCCTAACCTCTGACCACAGCCCATGGGGAAGGTGGTGCCTAGCACAGGTGTGTTTACCTGCTAAAGAATGTACTCCCTGAAACGTTCAGATTTGAAGAGTTTTGGGTTTTGCGGCACCGCAGGACCATTCTTCCTGGATCATTGCACCTGAACTACGTTTGGGATCTGGGATCGACTTCCTATTCTACAAAAGGACAGGGTGGTGGGCTGCTGACTGGGACGGATGACCCAGCTTCAGTTCCAGGGCATTGGTTGGACGTTGATGGCACTGTTTTCTAGTGGGCTCCGACTGCCTACTCACCAGCCCCCTTGGAGGTCCTTATTTAAGCAGCAGGAGGCACCTCTGAAACTTTAATATGCACCTTAATAGGACACTTCAGGACCAAAATGCAAAACACATTGTTTTACTGGGCTTGTGTTGTTTTTAGTATTCGATTCAGCTGCATATAAATTCAGTGGGCAACCTCACACATAGTTCAAGCAGAGGTCATGGAGATGACTTAGTTGAGCTGAAAGCCATATAAAACAGTGGTATTGAGGATCACACAGCTGATAACCACAAAGTATTAATTTGATTCATAATACCAATAATCGAGCTCATCTGTGAAAAAAAACTTGATCCACTCAGTGGAACACACTAGAGAGAACACACAGGCCATTCTCGACCTTAAAAGGGATCTCTAACCCCAGCACAGTTAATATTTCTCGAGCTTATCCATGCATTCAGCACATCCGTCTACCTAGCCTTGTTCACATGTATCAGCCAAGATGGTCCTTCAACTTTGCTCAGGAATTAGCTCCCATCTTTTAACTCCTGTGTGCACGGGGGAAGAGGGGGGAGAGGGGACAGAAAATGTGACTTGGGAGTCAGGCTGGTCCGGATTCAAATCTTGACTTTGCACTTTCCTAGCTATGTGACCTTGACCACATTACTAAACTTATCAGAGCCTTCGGTTTCTCATAAATTTTCATGAGGACAACTTCATAGACTGTCATGAGAATGTAAAGAAATAATATCAAACTTAGGCCTGCCATATGGTAGTAGTCAATAAATGCCAATTGAGCCTCAATAAAATGCACCTCCATTTAAAAAGCAACTGGAAGATAATCAAAATAAAAATTACCAGTGGAAAGTTTGTTACTGATTAGTTTAAAGAACAACTGTGTTTGGAGAAGAAAGCTTCAGCTTATTAGCAATAAAACCCACCTCTGAATGCCACAAAGACTTTTAGTTAATACTGTATTTGGAAATATTGCACCACTTCATCACGGAGCAGAACACAGTATTAGGTGACTCAATTCTTCAGGATAGGGACCGTGTTTCATGTGTCCTCAGGACCTAGCACACCATCAACATGACATACATACATACAAACCTACATACATACATCCTTTTAGAAAGCACCATTGTAGTAGCATGGACTCTAAACTGGCTTCCAAGCACTGACTTAAGGAAGGTGCTTCTGTTTTCAGTTAATAATAGCACTCAAACATTAGGCATATTTTTTTGCAATGTACTGTCCACTGGATATTGTTACCTCACATTCACCCCTCTCCACAGTCTTATGAAAGCAGCGCTAACATTTTACCCACTTGTGCAATGAAGACAATGAGACTTGGTTTGCCCAAGGGCACGTGACTATCAAGTGATGGAACCAGGATTCAGACTGAAGTCCATGTGACTTCCTCTTTCCTCCTACCTTCCATCGACTTCAGCTACATGGACTTGAGTTACTTGACTACCACCACTGGGGCTTAAGCTTGTGCATTTCTTTTTTTCTTTCTTTAGTTCCCACGGTGGTCCTGACTCATACACCTAGTTAAGAGTAAATTAGAGAATGATGAAAAATGCGTGAGCTAGGAAGGAAGCTAGCAGTTGAGACCATTAGCACAATTCTCCACATCTGAATAAAGTTATGCGGACTAACCCATCTCTGAGACTCAAGCAAAGGAAACAGGACCTTCACGTGGCTGCAGACCATGTCCGCAAGCGTTCTGACACTTCTGTCGCTCTTGGCTTGCCCTGAACAATCTGTCACCACATAGCAAGGCTGGCCCGGCTGTTGCCACAGACAGCACCATTGCACAGTGCTCACTGAGTCTGACAGATGGGACTGGAAAGACAGTGACATCATCTGTGAGGTATCCTAACTTCATACGAAAGAGAAGATGCTATTAGCAGTTCACACTGCCTATTCTTCTCCCAAGTGAATTTTTAAAGACTTTTGGAAAATAGTCTAAACAAAAAACAAAAAACAAAAAAAAGGAAAATAGTCTAAACCTCCATGCTTTTGCCGAATCAAGAAACAACTACTACCCTAGTTCCGTAATGAATGCAGATCAAATACATTTCAATTGGAAAAGTCAATTTAATTTGCAGGTTTCTGCCTACGTGTTCTGCTTCTATTTTCTTTGATAAGATTAGTGGAACAAAGTTCAGAGAACTTTTTTAGTTCAAACGTTTTCCCATAATGGCAAATCAATCTGCTCAGGCAAACAAAACATCAAAACGCTAACAATAAGGAGCTATCCTTGGAAGTTGATCCGATTTACACATAAATATACCCACTAAAATTTAAATGGAACTTTATAGAGGAATGAAATTGGCCGAAAGATTTTTTTTGAGTCTTTTAAAGCAGCCGCTACAATAACAACGGCAGAAGAATGCACAAATTGGGCCAACTCTAATCAATCTTGTGTATTTCTTCCACACTGTTAGAAAATACATTTCATAGGAGGGTAGAGCAAGCTCACAGCAGGCAAAATGTGGTAGCTGAAGTCAAGCATAGCTAATTTGCTGCTTAGGACAGATGCGATCTACAGAATTCACCGATCCATCCTGATCAGCTCGGATATGGAGGACCGATTCCCAGCATGCGTGGCTTCTATGGGTTTTATGTTGATGAAACAGGCTTCTCGGATCTAGATGGATACAGGAGATGGTAGCAGTATGTAAACACAAAGCATATTCTATTTTACATGCCAGCGTTAAGTATGATAAGAAGGCGATTTGTCACACCAAGCCTAGTGAAGTGGGAGCCAGAAACAGGTCTCGGGCTCTCCTATAAGAGGTGAGAGCTCAGAGAAGAAGCAGCAGGTAGGATGACAGCAGGAAGAAGAACAAGACAGAAGCCTGATATCCACAGAACCAGCAAACCCAGAAGATATAAAGGTCTCAGAGAGGAAGAAGGCAGAGGCACAGTCCCACGGGCTTAGTCATCAGAATATATACCAAGAGCCTTAAACTCATGTTTCCAGAGCAGCTTCCGGGGACAAAGGCAACTCCCCCTCTGGCTTCTTTTAGAACCTCTAAATGAGCACAGAAGGGAGGAAGGATTGGTGGCTGAGCCTCACCCACACCCTCTCCCCACCCAGCAACTGACACAGTGACTTAGCCTGGAGCTGGGATAGGGAGAGTTGCACTGAACTGAGAGGACAGACAGATGAATGAGTGTACCAGCTCCAACATGCAAAATGTTGGGTGCTGAAGGGCGGTTCTGGAGTGGTTAACAATGTGGGCTATGTGATCCTAAAGGCCTCGGTTCAAAACCCTGCTCTAAAGCTGGTTGGCTGTGTCATATTGGGAAAGCTACCTCACCTCATCTCAAAAGGGGAGTAACAGTACTTAACTCCTATGACTGCTGTGAAGATTAAGTGAGTTTAGGCATCTAAAGTGCTTAGGGAAGTGCCTTCTTCATGGTAAGGACTCAAGAAATGTCTTCATCACCATGATCATTGTTAACAACAAATGACCAGGAAGCTTTTACATTGACCAAACTGGAGACCCTGCCACCTCAGAGGATCATTAAAAGCAGAATCGTAGGGAGTTTTCCCCCAGAATACCTGCCTTAGAGTTCCTTAAAATTAAATATCCTACAAACTCAGTGCCAGTCCCTCTGACTTCCATACACATGCTTCTTCTGGAGCTCCGCCGTATCTATTTGTAACTTGGGAGGGCATATTTCATACTTGTGTAGGACAGGCACCTGCCACATTATAAAGTCAGGGAAGACATAAAAAGGTAACAAGGTAAGGAGGCCAAGGGAGACAAAGCCAAGAAGAAGCTAGCATACACCTTCAATTCCCCCTCGCCTCTTCTCTCAGGAGCTCCAGTTAATTCCAACGCTTCACAATGACTCCACACTTGCTCCCAAGCAGCTTAACATGGCTGGAAAAACACACAACTACGTTGTCTGCTGTCCTTGAAACTAAGATGTTAAACCTAGATGTTAAGTGTGGGCCCTCCATGCTGTCTGCATCCTGCTCGGTTCCCACACCCAACCATTTGGTTGCCCATCCTGAGACTATTTTGTACTGTCTCCTCTCTGCTCACATCTCTAACTCTCCTTTCTTCCTCCTCACCGCTCCCAGCTGATGACCTGGCTTCTGATTTCAGTGAGAAAAAAGAAGCAATTAGGAGAACTTCCACCTCCTCCAATACCATGTCTACCCACCTACCAGCATCCGTACCTGTAAACTTTGCCTGCTCTTTGTTAACTGTGGATGACATGTCCCTGCTCCCAAGGATGACCCTCCACCCATACTGAGCAACAATCACACCTGCTCTCACTGTCTTTGCAGTATTATATTATAGAAATGACCTGATAAAATAACATAGGTCTACTTGTTTCTCTCTTTACTGTCTTCCCCACCCCATTGGAATATAAACTCCTTGCAGATAATGTTGTAGTCTATAGCCAGAAGTAGTTTCAGGCCCTTAGTAGGCACTCAAGGATTACCTGTGGAATGAACAAGAAAACTGAAAGAAGGAAAGAAAAGCATGAATTTCCCACTGTGGGTGAAAATACCTTTTGCATGCTTATAAGTCTTTCTCTCTCTGCCCCCCAATCCCATACCCCTACCTCCCTCCCCCAGCCTCCTCATCATCTGGATAGAGGTCTAATGTCCCAGGAGGCTAGGTTATTACAAAGGGACACTCTTCAGGGAAGCATACCCTGGGCATCCATGTGAGTGATGATGTCTCCATGGAATTTGTTCTTGGCTAAAGGGTGCCAGGCACTGGGGCCCACAACCCTGGGCCAGCCAGGGAATATGGGAAGTATGCTTGCGAAGCCAAGGTCTATTTAGGATCCGGATCCAATGACAGGAAAGCTTCTTAACTTCCTTCCTTCCTTCCTTCCTTCCTTCCTTCCTTCCTTCCTTCCTTGCCACTGAGCCTGAGGCTATGCCAGGGAAAGTCCCACCCTCAGATGTCTAGAGAAAGTATCTCAGGGAGGAAGTCCATGGCTTGTATATACCATCTGCACCAGGCTCAGGAAGCCAGCCAGCCTGAATGGGGAGGGGGTCTTGGGCTTGCACTTTCTGTCTATGCATAAATAGTTCCATTTCTGAGCGCTGTGGCCAAGACAGATGAAGGATCAAATGACATAATCGATGTAAAAGCAGCCTGTTAATTAGATAGTGTGCATAATGCACACCAGGGAGGTTGTTAAGGAGATGAGAATGGAGAAGATGAACGTGAAAGAGGTGGGAGAGGTAGAGAAAGGGAAGATGGGGGAAGGGAGAAGGAGTGGCAAAGGTAGAAGAGATGGAGGAGGGAGAAAAAAAAAGTAGGAAGAAAAGTGATCTAGTTCGCCGTGTCAGCAGTGAATCTAACTTTTACTGGAGATGGCAAACATGGCTACTGAACTCTGACACTGGAGTCACGGTGTGGACACCTTGGGCAAGTACCTTTCCTTGTCTGCCCCCCCGGTTTCTTCACCAATCAACACAGGAAGCCGGTATCCTAAGATGATCTACAGTGACCCTCATGGCTTTGACCTCTGTAAATCCATAATCTTTGCAGTCACCAGCTTGGCTCCGTGATCTGGGTCAGTGGAGCCACCAGGCACCAGGGCCAACCAGAACACAGTCTGGAGCTTTAGCAGATGTCCTTGAAAACAGGCAGAGACTCCCAGTGCCAACATCATTTTGGTTCCTGAATGGAGCCTTAGCTGCCTTCCCATAGCCCCCAACTTACTTTCCAGGAAGACATTCTCCCCAGGAACCTACTGGTATGTATGTCTCACTTTACAGCTTCTTTTCCCTGAAGGAATAACAGCACAGACTATCATTTGTTCCTCAGTACAGAATGAAACAATCCAATGAATTCAGCCAATTTGTCCTTCAATAGCTTTTATTGGCCCTTTAAATGATAAATTCATTGGAACCCTTGACCCCAGAGCCTAATACGCAGTGACTCTTAATGTAAATGAGACCTCTCCCCCTAAACGCTCTCTGCTCCTGGTCCCTTTCGAACATCCATAAATCATCCCTGACCACCTCAGGCACAGCCACTCTAGTCTTACTCTGGGAAAGGCTCCAGCATGGCAGGCACCACGCTTTAAGTTCTATGGACCACATGGTGAAATCAACCACAGGCAGGCATCCCCTGAGGAAACCACCCTGTACTGGGAAGGCAGGGGACATGGTCTATGAACTCCATTTTCCTTCCTTATTGGTGAATTTTCCAAGTTAACCAGTATGGAATTGAACTCACTTGTCCATATATCGCCTTAGAATATCTTGTAATTCAGAGGCTTTGTGGTATGCTGGAAAGAATACTGGATCTAGAATCCAAAAGACAAAAGTAAAATCTGAGGCAGGGGGGCACCTGGGTGGCTCAGTCGGCTAAGCGTCCAAACTTGATCTCAGCTCAGGTCTTAGATCTCATGGCTGTGAGTTCCAGCCCCATCTTGGGCTCCACGCCTATGGAACCTACTTTAAAAAAAAGTAAAATTTGGGCTCTACCACTGTCATATGTTGGGCAATTCAGATCTCTCTAAAGGACCTCCTGACTCTTCCCATCTCTAGAACAAAGGTATAATTGTGCATAAGGAGAAAGACTGAATAAGATCCCTATGTCTAAAGCACATAGCACAATGTCTAGTACATGTGTGTTTAAGTATTAGCTAGTAGCCACAGGTAGTATTAAATGAAATAATGGGTATAGGCATGCTTCGTAAAATCAAAAAAAAAAAAAAAAAAAAAAAAGACGCCTGAAGTATGTTTGTGCAATAGCAGACTCGAATGTGAGTAACTAAGTTTCTGCCTTGGTTTCATTATGTTGCATCCTTAGCAGCAGCAGCAGCGAAAAGCACGTATTCACGTTTGTGCGAAAGAACTAATACATAGATAAGGGCACAAATTTCGGCACCGGCCACAGCATCATTATGACAGCTGACAATCGGAAACCGCCCAAACATTCAAAAACGGAGCCAGGTTTGAGGACATCATAACATATGCATGTAAGAGATTACTGGACAGCAATTGAAACAATGCTCTGAAAGCATATTTGACAGAAAAAATAGGCCTAAGATACACGCTGAATGGAAGAAAGGGAAGTCAAGAACCACAGATGTCCTCTTTTATACGTTATAAACCACTCTTGAATGAATTTTAACATATTTTACCTTGACGATGAATAAAAAGTGTATGCCACATGACCTCACTTTTGCAAATGTATAGCATATATGTTAAAATGTATGGAAAATTTCTCAAAAACTTGACACTAAATGGTGACTCTCTGGATATTAGGAATTTAGGTGTTTTTTTTTGCTTTTTCTTTGGACTGAGCTGAAATTTTCTGAGGTTTTTTTTTTTTTTTAATGATTTTTTTTTTTTAAAGAATGAAACTGGGGATGCCTGGGTGGCTCAGCAGTTGAGCCTCTGCCTTCGTCTCAGGGCATAATCCCAGGTCTGCAGATAGAGTCCCATGTCGGGCTCCCTGCAAGGAGCCTGCTTCTCCCTTTGCCTATGTCTCTGCCTCTCTCTGTTTCTCATGAATAAATTTTAAAAATCTTAAAAAAAAGAATGAAACCATATTTGTTCAACACCATGACAGATAGAGTCCCTAACCCTAAGTCTCTAAGTCTGCCAAGGAGTCAAAACTTGGTTTCAAAAAAAAAAAAAAAACTTGGTTTCAGAGGCAGACCTACTGGTTTCAGGGAGCCTTGGGTCTCCCAGGAAACAGACAGGCACTGACTTGCTGTCCCCTAAATGTGTTCTGACAGAGAAATAAAGGCAGGGATATTTGTTGCTTTCCCTGCTTCAGCTTCCTAAGCAACCAATCCCCCTTTGAAATCACTTCAGAGATACATTTTTTAAATGAAGCCATTCTGGGGAGAGAGGAGAACGGAGAGTGACAGCTTCATGGATATGGGGTTTCCTTTTGGTGCGATGAAGATGTTTGGGAATTAGATAGTGCTGATGGTTGCACAACACTGTGAATATACTAAACATCATAGCATATGTTTTCAAATGGCTGGCTGTTGTGTGAATTTCACATCAATAAAATAAAAATTAAAATTAAGCTATTAACACTGAGTGCAGGACAGGTAACTTCATTACGGATGTGGGAAATGTGCCTCTTTAGTTTGTGTGTGTCCAACATGTAAATATTCTGCACACCTAAGTCAAAATTTTATTTTTATTTTTTTAAAGTTATTCGAGAGAGAGAAGGAGCAGAGGGAGAGGCAGAGAGAGAAGGAGAAGCAGACTCCCCACTGAGCAGGGAGCCCAACATGGGGTTCAATCCCAGGACCCTGAGATCACAACCTGAGCAAAAGGCAAATGCTTAACCGACTGAGCCATGCAGGCTCCCCTAGATCAAAATTTTAAATGCTCCATATCACTTGTCATCAGGGAAATACAAATCAAAGCCACAATGAGATACCACTTTACAGTGGTGAAAATGGCTAAAATTAACAAGACAGGAAACAACAAATGTTGGAAAGGATGTGGAGAAAGGGGAAACCGTCTTGCACTGTTGGTGGGAATGTGAACTGGTGCAGCCACTCTGGAAAACTGTGTGGAGGGTCCTCAAAAAGTTAAAAATAGACCTACCCTACGACCCAGCAATTGCACTGCTGCGGATTTACCCCAAAGATACAGATGCAATGAAACGCAGGGACACCTGCACCCCAATGTTCACAGCAGCAACGTCCACAATAGCCAAACTGTGCAAAGAGCTGAGATGTCCATCGACAGATGAATGGATAAAGATGTGGTATATATACAATGGAATGTTAGCCATCAGAAAGGATGAATATCTGCCATTTACATCAACATGGATGGAACTGGAGGAAGTGAAGTAAGTCAATCAGAGAAAGACAATTATCATATGGTTTCATTCGTATATAGAATATAAGAAATGGTGAAAGAGACCATAAAGGAAAGGAGGGAAACTGAGTGGGGAAAGATTAGAGAGGAAAACCAACCATGAGAGACTCCTAACTCTGGGAAACAAATTGAGGGTTGCAGAAGAGGAGAAGGTTGGAGGGATGGGGTGACTGGATGACGGGCACTGAGGAGGGCACTTGATGGGATATGCATTGGGTGTTATACTATATGTTGGCAAATTGAATTTAAATTTTAAAAAAAATTTTAAAAACCTTTACCCCAAAAGAACACTTTTCACTTTGTTTAAGGGGGATGTGTGTTATTAATGAATATGTAGTTTTTATCATGTCATCACAGTCACAGGATGTTAGAACTGAAAGATAGTTTGACCAGCCACTTCCTTTTACAGAATTGGTAACTGAGGTTAGAGCAAACTTGAATATGCAAGTAATTTACAAAAGCAGTAAATTACAAATTGTAAAAAAGCCAAGTGTCTCTACAGTGTTCTTGCCACAATAATCCACTACTAGTCTTTTATTTTATTTTCTGAGCCTCGTTAAACTTATTTTTAAATAACTATCTATTGTTTGATCAAATTCTCTGCCTCATGCCCTGTTCCTGATTTTGCTTTGTGCACCCAAAATCCTTTGATATACTGTACTTTGTGTTTTGATAGTTGTATTGAGCAAATTCATCCTTGTTTAATACAGTTATTTCAGTTATGAGAAGCAGGTGATGCTTGTGGATTAACCCAGTAATGCTCCACACCTTATTTATTCCTGGGAAAGCTAAAGATCCAGGTTTCATCTGAGTCTCAAAAACACTGTCATTAACGCAGCAGTTTCTTGATCTGCATCTCTCACAATGCCCTAACTCCATAACCCAGTGAGATTGTTTATTTGAGGGACAAAAAAGCTTTCCATTCACAACCAAGAAAATTATACCTTCCTTGTATTTTGTACAGATTAATTTTTCAGAAGGTCTGTGATCAAATGGCTCTCAAATACATCTCTCCATAGTTGAACTGCAAGGTTGCCAGTGATCTACTTGGAATCAAAGGAGTACTGACATGACAGAGGCAGCAAAGATTTTTCTGATCACTTTGTTAATGTACGTGTCACCAATTTGCAGTTTGTGACACCCCCATTCAACGGTTGGAGTCCGAGCTGGTGTGCCCATTCCTGCAAATGGCAGGTTTTAGGAAACATCTGGGCAGCTCTGATCACTCTGACGAGTTTGGATACATCTGGTGGGAATGATCTGAATTGAATCTGGATCCTAGCCTCCAGAGGTTTACCCACTGCACACCATACCAGCGAAGTCCTCTATGCTTCCACAGCCCTATATGGGATTCAACATCACTCCCTAGATTTTGGAATGAGACAAAGGAGCTCAACTTGTTTCCTGCCTATCAGAAAGCCAATGATGATGTGTTAAGTGGCAACTTCAGTGGGAAGGAGAGGGGAGGGAGTCGTATTTGGTCAACACAGCCCCATCTGTGCACATAACCAATCTAGAGCCAGGGCCAATTTTACAGTGGGGTTTTTTGACACAAGGGAAAGAAATGGAAGAGCTATCCCAAGCAGATTCAACAAAGCCAGCCACAGTTGGATTCACTCATCATCATCTGAAAGAAAAATCCCAAAGAGCCAAATAACCCCCAACATTAAATTTGACCACTATTCATAGGTAGACATGGACCAGACTTCAAAAGAAATGTCAATGATATAACTCCACTCAGAGTCTCCAATCCAGGGATCTCTTCTCTTTTAAGGGTGGGGTGGGGAGGTCAGGGGCACAGGGAGAGAGAGAGAATCCTAAGCAGGCTCCACACCCAGCACAGAGCCCGATGTAGGGCTCAATCCCACAAACCTGACGCCATGACCTCAGCTGAAATCAAGGGTTGGACGCTTAACAAACTAAGCCACCCAGGCACCTCCAGGGATCTCTTTCGATCTCTTTTTCACAGCAGAGAAAGTATTTAATAAACGTAGTGACAGGTAATACTAATATCATCTTTGTCCCTATTACTATTAAGGTGCTTTTCATAGTTCCCAGAATAAATAGGCACTTAAAATTGGCTTTTGGATTAATTTATTAGGCTACTATACTGTAATGTATACTATAATCATGATCACCACAATAACTGCATTTTTTAGCTGTGATGTGTCAAGCACCATGACTATGCTAGGCAGTTTAATATGAAGTAACTCACTTAATACCAACAATGGATCTGCAGTGTAAATGCCCAGAAGAGGTTCCTATAGATCAAAAAGTTCTATTACTGGTCACATCACTAGTAAGTGACCAAACCAGAACTTGAACTCAGGTCTTTCTCACTGTAAAGTGACTATTAATCATAATAATGAAAATAGCAAAGCTTCAATGAGCACTTATCAGATACTGTACCCAATATTCAACCTGCCTTATTGCTATGTTAAGCAGATTCTGCACAGCTATACAATACTGCCTTGGTTTCCAGGGTCATAAATCAGAAAGGCACTAGAAATACTGGGAGAATTGGAGTTTCATAAAGCAAAAGAACAGAGGCTGTCCCTTGGTCTCTGTCCTTATACAAAGATAGCAAAAGGTACCAAGAGCCCATGCTACAGAACAATTTGGGCCCTAAGGAGAAAATCCAGTCACATAAAGTCTTCTTGTCAAGTTGGGTCATGGAATACTGGCAATGGCCAAGACCTTGGCAAACAAACTTTACAACCCACCCCCCCATCATTGGTAGACCAGAAATCTGAAGTCCTGAGAAGGGGAGCAATGCGTTTTCATCACCTCACAAAGAAGCTCAGGGTTTCTGAAAGCTTTTCAGAGTGGCAGGTGGGGCCACTCCAACATTTACCAAGGGCTCTGTCAGTGCTCCAAGATGGAATATGACAATGAATCCAGCACAGGCCCTGGCTCTCAATTTGCTCACTGTCCAATGAGGGAGATGGACAAGTCACAAGCAACAGGAATTCAAGCCAAGGAGGAAGCTGAATGGCACCAGGCTAGGTGAGTTCAGAGGAAGAAAAATCCTTTCCAGCGGGCAGCGGGGTGGCAGGGGAAGGTCAGTAGAGGAGATGATATCAGCAAACGACGAGTCAAATTATGAGAAGGAAAAATACAAACAGCAATGGCTGTTTGGGAGCCATAGGGAGAAACCTTTCGGGGGTGTTCAGGAAGCTTCGCAGGGCTTCAATTTGGCTGGGAATGAGTACAAGTAAGGGAGAACAGAGGAACATAAGGCTGTCCAGTTGTTTGGGAAGCCCATGGACGGGAGGCAGAAGAGGGGAGACTGTCCTGAGCTGTTGGAGTCTGAGCATAAGACCGAGACAACTACAACCGGCCTCAGAAAGATGTCCCTTGGCACTGCTTTCTGGTAAACATCTGCGGGGGGAAGAGGCCCAAGAGAAGGGCGGTAGGAATGAGGAGAAGAGTCAGGAGGCTGTTGCAACAGACAAGAGGGGACGAGAGTGGCATAAAGTGTGGCAGGGACCCACAAAGGGTAGAGGAGCGGGCCCACTCCACAGACTTGTCCTTTCCTCCCCTAGCGCTGCGTTTCACTGCAGGGACACTTCGGTGATCTGGAGCAGCTCATGCACACCTTACTCCTTAAAGAGGCTTTTGCTCCCTGAAGGGATGGGACTGTCTAGCTTCAGAATACTCAGTCCCTCTGGCCTGTGTTTGACCCAATCTTACATGACTGAGTGCCTTTTTACATCCTCTAGTCCTAAACTTTAATGACTTCACATCAACACAACATAACTGTTTGCTTTTTTTTCCCCCAGTGGAGCTTGAGGATGGGATGCACAGACAGAAGCCAGCCACTTCCAGACAACAGCCCTTCCACTGTGACCAAACTGACAACTGCATCCCGTTGTCTGTGACCACTGCTTTTCCTGGGTCTTGGATCTAGCTGGAGCTTTTCGCTGCACCAATCCTCGACAAAAGGCACCTGCCTCCCAGGATCAAAGCGAACAGAGAAAGCAACTTGGCAATTAGATATGTCCATTCAGAAGTCAGTATTTCCCAACTAAAACTCTGCAAAAGTATCTGGGAGGCACAGAGCAGAGGAAGATCCACCGAGCTCCTAGACTCTGCAAGAAACCCAAGAGCCCCACCAGAGAGACCAATCCTCAGCACCACATATTGATGTTTGACCTACTCACAGCAATCTGCACAACCTTTCCGTGTTCGCTGAAGATATCTGCTGAAAATTAACTAGGTGGGTTTGGTTTTCTCCCCTCTGATGAGTTACTGATCTTCGGATAAGGCAGTATTACTTGATAAAGCCTTGTCTACACCAGTAAAACACATTTCAAATCTATAACAAAATCTCCTAATAACAAAATCTGCTGCACAACCCTTACCAAGACTAAAAATGGAACACCCACCAGCAAGCAAAGGAGCTTGGAGTGATCGGCAGGGACAAAAATAATAAAGTCTTCCAGAGATGAGCACTGGAGCATGCCGCAAACACCTGTGGAGTACTATTTACCAGAACCAACCACAAGCAAAATCATCCCTATGGACAGAGATGTAAAATCAATGGGCCAGTGGGCCTTTTGCATCACACCAGGTAGGAGATATGGCTCCAGTGGGCTGAGGATAGCTGTCGTCACAATTATACCCCAGAGTACACATCCATGGGATCGCTCGTCTCCAAAGCTGTCCCTTGGTAATTCCAACTTACTGCCCCGCATGTGCCCACAACTTTCGGACAGCTGCATTCCAAGATGCTCATGGATACTTTTAACCATCTGCTCTGGCTAGGAGAGCTAGACAGTGGAAAAACAAGTGGCAGCTGGAACTGCCTCAAGAAAAATATAAGCTCCCTCCTCCACCAGGAAGCAAGGGGGCTCTCAAAGATATTGAAGGGGGCTCTGGACTTCCCACGGTACTTGGACAGCTATAACTTGGATGTTAACAGAAGGTGTGATCCCAGAATCACCTAGGGGACTGGAGTTACCTTTCTAACCTCCTCTTCTGGCCCAGGACAATTAATGCCCTCAGACTGCAGGAAGTGTCAGTGGCCTCAGCCTATTAGGTTTCCATGGAGCCAAGATACACATACTGGGTATCACTCAGGACTCTGGGCTTAGGGGATGTGTGGGAGCACAACAGTGGCTTTGCTCTTACAATAATCCTCTACAACTAAATTTTATTATATTCTATGATTGCCAATAATGAGCAATCACGTTGCTACTGCCCAGAGGACTCTATATACACCATGTCCAATGGCCTTGACAGACATTACCACATTGAATCCTCCCAACATTTTTATCTCTCTCAATGGACGAAGAGACTGAGGTTGGGAAAGATGAAATGACCAAAATCATTCTGCTTGGTAGAGGATGCCGGAGTAACACCTCAGAGTAATATAAAAATCTAGATGAAGAAAAAAAGGAGGAAATCTGATCTCCCATTCAAAAATAAGGTTGTCTCTCATACAAGCCCTCTATAGTGTCTATTTGTTTGCTTACAGTTAAGAATAATATCTTGGGGCACCTGGGTGGCTCAGTTAGTTAAGCAGCTGATTCTTGGTTTCAGCTCAAGTCAGGATCTTGGGGTCCTGAGACTGAGCCCCCATGTTGGGGGCTCATCAGGGAGTCCGCTTGCAGAGTCTCTCTCTCTCTCTCTCTCTCTCTCTCTCCCTTTCCCCCCCACTGGTGTGCACTCTCATGCTCGCACATTCGCTCTCTCTCTGTCAAATAAATAAATAAATAAATAAATAAATAAATAAATAAAACTTTTTATTTTTTTAAAACATCTGACTCTGGAATTTAAGCTCAGGTCTTGATCTCAGGGTCATGAGACTGAGCGCTGCATCAGGCTGCAGCACAGAGTCTGCTTGAGATTCTCTCCCTCCTCTGTTACTCCTCCTGCTTGTACTCCTGTGCGCTCTTTCTCTCAAATAAATAAATAAAACATTTTGTCAAAAAGGAATAACATCCCAAGGGAAGGTTCCTTTCTTAAAGTAATAGGACCCAGAAAACCAAGATTCATAAGCAAATTATTCTGCATCTTATGGACATGGTGAACACAATTATACATATTACTTACTAGTGCTGTGTGAAGAATCACCATATAGCTCTAGAGTTAGGTGGAAAAAAAAACAAACATACCACACATGGTGTGTATGTAGTGAGGGACCATTTTAACAGATCTGCATGAATTAGAAACAAAATTTGGAATGTATTTCCTGAAACTGGAGCTAACAGAGGTTCAGTTTGCTGAGGGGCCACCTCCGGGTGAGAGGATCTACACATGGCAGAGGGCTACATCTGCTGAGGGCAATGCCATACAGAGAAACCAGGAGTCCTGTGGGATAAGAGTCAGAAGAGGAGAAGGCTGACCCAATCAAGCCACCAACTCCCCACTGAGAGCCAGCTATGTGCGAGTCATGGTAGGGAGCCCAAAATCAATTAGAAAATGTGCTTTCTGTCTTCAAGGCACTTTACAGCCTGACTGAAAATAAAAAGCATGTTCCCTTACAGAGATAAGTGATAAGAAAGGATAGTTCAGGGGTGCCTGAGGGGCTCAGTCAGTGAAGCATCTGTCTTCGGCTCGGGTCATGACCCTAGGGTCCCAAGATCGAGCCCTGTGTCTGGCTCCCTGCTCAGTGGGGAGCCTGCTCCTCTCTCTGCCCTTCCCTCCTGCTCTGCTCTCTCACTATCTCTCTCTCCCTCTCTCAAATAAATAAAATCTTATTTTTTTAAAAAAGGGTAGCCTGCAATAAAGTTTCCCAATCTAGGACATTCCATCAAAAGCCCCGAGTCTTAATGCAGACTTGACTTCCACTCTATGTGTCTCTGGGTGAGACTCTGCCCCTCTCTGTTCCTCTGGCTCCTCATCTGCACAATGATGGGTTTGGCCCAGATGACCTGTAAGCCTCTTGATCTGGAAGCTCCTGAATTCGATCTGTAGGTTGGTGGGGTAAGGGGAGGAAAACGTGCTCTCCCAGCCAGCAGACAACTACCTGGAAACAGTAAACCCCAAATTGCCTCCAAATATACACAGTACCGAAACATTCAGTCTTTGGTTGCACCTCTGAGTTAGTTCCCAGCTTACTTGGAAGCAGCTGTCCCCCTTCCCTCTGATCAAGGAAGCTGTTGATTCCAAAATTCAAAGGTTGTACATTAAGGTTTCAGGGACAGCCTGTAGATGAGGTGGGAATGACGTGACAAGGCAGCGATGTTTGTTTCGAAGGAAGCTCCAGACCCTTCTGAAACCCAGAAGCTCTGAGTCGGTAAGTAGGCAGAGATGCTATTGGGGCAGGAAGCCACCGAAGCAGCGGCACACATTCTTACCTCATCTAGCAGTCTCCAAGAACAGTCAGCAGACAGGAGGTCACATGTGACCACTAAAATACCTGAAAAACTGACCATGGGATAATGGGAGGCAGGCAGAGGCTACCCACATAACAGGTGGCCAATACATCACTGAGGAAATCGCTTACTCTCTCTGAATTTCAGCTTCTTTGTCTGTAAAAGTAGAGATGATAATAGTACCTACCTGTTTGAATTGGTACAAAGATTGCATACAACCCGGCATAATACTTGGAATATAGCAGATATTAGATAAAGCGTAACAACTATGAGTATGCCTAGCCATCCTTTTCTGCATCCTTGTTCCCTCAAAGAGAAGCTCCTTGTCCATGTCTCCTCGGTATTGCTCTCAGGAAAGGATCTAGTAAATCCACTCACTTGTTAGGAAGCAGGGAAAATGGTGAGAGGTGTGGGGTCAATGCCTGCCATGGCTTCCTTAGACCAGGGAGCATTTTTAGTAAGCAGGAAGCACATACAGACGAATGAGATTCAAATGTTGGACTTTCAGACTTCAGCCAGTTGAGGAAAGGGGAGGTTTCAGAGGTAAGGACATCTTCACATTAGCCAAGATCACAATGTGTGGCCTACAATTCACTTCTTTAACTTTACATTTTGCCACAGGATGAATACCTGTTCAATTCCACTCAGTTTAATTCAGCTCGATAGAACTTAGACTCTTGAGTTGTTCTCCGCTAGGATCTTAGAATGTGGGCATGAGTAACCCAGAATCTCACCTTCCAGAGGTTCATGACCTGCAGGAGCTTGCACACATGTGAACAATTCATTAAATATAAAATGGAACGTGAGACCTGGTATGGAGCAGTTGGGGGAATATGCGGTTAACACAGGAGGAGGAGATACTCATCCTGTTTGAGGGAAAATAGGAGAAAGCTTCATAAAACAGGTGGAATTTGAGATGAGCCTTGAGAAATGAGTAGCTCAAAGGAAGAACATGTAGGAAAGAGCGATCGAAATGGTGAGAAGGCCATAAATGAAGGCACTGCTTAAGAAAATTATGCATCCATCAGGAGAAAGGCAATAATCCAGCATGACTGGAAAGCCAAGTAATGAATAGGAAAACAGATTTTTTTTTAATGCAGAGCAAGACTATATGGGCTTTGAAACAAAAAGGAATAGAAAGAACTGAAAGCAGAGTGGCAAATAAATAATACTAAGAATTAAAAGGGGTTTAAACTATAGATCAGCAGAGGAGAAAAGATCAGATAATGTTATGAGCAACTTTATACTCATAAGTTCAGAAATTTCAATGAAATATGCAAATTACCAGAAAACCATAAATTTTTTAATTGACCCAAGAATGGCCCTATAACCATTTTAAAAATTTAAAGCATCATATTAAACAAATGCCAGATCCAAGAGGGTTTATTTATAAGCAAGATCGACTAACCATTCAAGAAACAGATAATTCCAATCTTACACAAACACTTCTAGAGAACAGAATAAAGGAATATTTCCCAACGCATTTTATGAGGCTATTTTCACCTTGGTACCAAAAATAGTCAAGAATAATAGAGAAAGACAAAAGGCACACTAACCTAACTTGTGAAAATAAATGTAAAAATGCCCAGCAAAATACCAGCAAATGAAATCTAACCATGTCTACAAAAGAAAATCAATTATGACCATGTTGGGTTAATTCCAAGAATTTAAGTTTGTTTTAACATTAAAAATTCTGTGAGTGTAAAGCACTGCATTGCTTCAAAGGATTAAAGGAGAAAGAAAAAACTATGCTATGTGAACATCGCAAAAGGTACAGAAAAATGCATTCGATAAAAATCAACATCCATCCACAATGAAATCTACTAGCTACCTGATAAAAGCTATCCATACAAAATATTTTGGAGGCATGATAACTCAGTGGTAAAATATTATAAGAATTCCTTTTGAAATCAGGAACAAAAGAGGAATGTTCATGATACACTCTTGGGCTGGTGCCACCTTAACTCAACATTGCACTGCAGGGCTTAACTGGTGCAGTATGGCCAAACAAGGGAAAAGAAGAAATAAAACCATCATTATTTGCTAATACTCTGATTAATTCTATAGAATAAAAGAATCTTATAAATCATTATATTTTTATTAAACAAATTTAACAAGGCTGTCAGAGACAGACTTCTAAAGTATAGGCGGTATTATTCAATTGTCCAGGCTATACAGTAGACAGGTGGGGGTTCATTTTTTTATTTTAATTATTTTTAACCTTCATGCATATGGTACATGTAGGCTTCTGTATATGTACATTTCATCATAAACATTGAGAAACAAACAAAAAGTTTGGGGACAGAAAGATGAGTGCTGCATTCTCCTGGTAGTTCAGGTGAGGGACAGGAGGGTCTGCAACAGTGCAGGGACAGTGAGGACGGCTAGCTGGGGGCTGCTGCAGGAAGCCCACTATATAACCACAACTAGCAGAGCTCAGGGGAAAAGGCGAGAGAAAGAAGAGTCTGAACAGAGCACAGAGCCATCCTTCACCTCCGTGTCAATGAGGTCTCTGCCCCAGGATCCCTTTCCTGACAGCTCTGCTCTGTACCTGTCAGTAGTAGATGGGGGAACCACTTTCTTTGTGCCCCCCCCAAGGCTACAACTGGTGGTCTCATCTCGGCTCCCTACCTTGCTAACTCTGGCAACTCTTGTCTGCGAGCACAGCCCGTCCTAGCCCTGGCCTTAGAAAAACAGAGCCGGATGTATTGAGTAAATATGCTTTCCTGGGTCTGAATGACCCAGCTTCTCTTCTTAGAATAAATACAGGAAATAACATCCTCATAAGATAAGCACAAATCTTCCTTAACTAATCTCTAGCAAAGGCATGGTAACCTGTCAAGTTGCTGTCCATAGCTCAATCTGTCTGGGGCTTTGGTGGGTGGGGATAGTAGTGGAGAGGACCTTTTCTGTCTCCGAAATAATAATTCTATATCCTGTGTCCCAAGGCTGGCCACCTGGCTAGTAGAATACTGACATAAAAGTAGGAACAAGGGTTATCTTTTTGGTTCCTGGCACTTCGACTTTCTGCCCTTAAGTCTTTCTGTACCATGCCCTCTCCCCTGCCCCGCTCTCTGGATCTCCCCTATGGATTGAAAAGAAAGGGGACCAGTCCAGGAATATATCAAACTCTGCTCCAAAGACCCAGAGCATTCTGCCATGGAATCCCTCAGCGGGCCCCTGGGCTGGGGAAGGAGGAGGACAGGAACTGAATTTTCCACCCACACTTCAAACACAGCAGCCCCAGGGTGACCTGTTGGACATAATGGACTTTGTATAAGATTTTTCCGTGAGGATTCAAAAAAGTCCTGTTAAAAGAATACAGAGCAAAATACAAAAAATGTGTGAAAACTGCTATACTGGAAGACCTCTGGTCATGAAAATAACAGCTTACTCCAAAATGAGTAAGTCTAACGAGCCCAGAACCATAACCCAAAGTACTGGCAGCAACTGACCCGCCTCACACTCTGGGCCATCCATGTTCCCAGAATAATCTAACAGCCATGTAGGTCAACCAGCCCCTTAGTGGGGAAAGCAAGCAAGCATACACACACACACACACACACACACACACACACACACCAACCAGCAGCGAGGCAAAACTACTTCTTTGGGGCTGGAAGCCATCATGACATGCATAGTGTGACACACAAAGACTGGGTATGAGCAGGATCTGCAGAGCAGATGGCCCCAGCTTGGTTCACCACATTAGGCCATGTACTAAGGACACACAAGCAGAAGATTAAGGAGGTAAGGAAAAACTACCAATAGGTACCTCAGTAAGGACACCCTAGCACCTAGCAGAGAGAGGAATGGAGAGACGGAAGAAGGGAGTAAGAGGGAGTGACCAAAGACAGGAAGGAGAGAAGGACAGGAAAGAAGGAGGAAGGGGGAGAAGGGGGGACAACAGGCAGATCAGAAGAGTGAGAGGCTCTGAGCGGCACTGACAATAAACAACACTAGGAATGTGATGCGCAGACCAAACCCCAAAAGGTGGCCACTGCAAGGAAGGCAGACTACCTAGAAAGCTAAGTTGTAGATCCCTCAGGGAAGCTCTATTACCAGGAAGAGGAATGGAAGATTTTTTTTTCCCTTTGAAAAGTATGAACACCTGCAAACAATAGGATCCATCCACTAGCCAAGAAAGGTGAATTTCGTAATTCCCACTTTCTAGAAGAGTAAAAGCTCAGGGGCACCTGGGTGGCTCAGTCAGTTAAGTGTTCGACTCTTGATTTCGGCTGGGGGTCATGACCTCAAGGTGGTGAGATGGAGCCCATGCTGGGCGTGGAGCCTGCTTAAGAATCTCTCTTCCTCACCCTCTGCCCCTCCCCCAACTCTGTCCCTCTCTAGAAAAAAAAAAGAATAAGAAAAGTAAAAGCTCAGAGGTGCAGGGATGTGATCTCTCATCTGCCAAAGGGGAAACGGGCATCACTGACTTTATATGTGAGCCACCCTCCTTGGCCGGCCCAAGGGAAAGGGACTCGATACCATTCATCCTTTACTCTTTTCCCACAATACCATGAGCCAAGAAAGGTAGCAGCTGTGCCTTAGCATCCAAACCAAAGATTGAGCAAGATGAGCAATCTTTTATAAGGTTGAGATGCCCTGAGTCTGTCCGGTCCCCAAATATGACTCATGTCCCTTCAAACTGCAGAAATCCACCGAGATTGGGGAAACTTAGCTGCTAAGCCATAAATGCAATGGACTCAGGGACCCAACTCTGACCTCTGCTGAGAAGAACCAAAGGCTACATTCTTCTCAAAGCTATTCTGACAAGAAGCCAATAGTCCACTATGCCTCCAGAGATTATTAATATAGTGGTTTGGTTAGAAATCAATAAATGTACTTTTTAATCATCCTTGAAGCCAAAAGCTATTGAATAGTCTGCTGCAAACACCTACAAACTGGTGCGATTTATTTTACTGCTCTTCCAACTACAGCATTAGTTTTGAACACGTGCTATTATTTGTGGGTTTTAATCAGACACAGTATCATATTTTTAGGTGAGAAACAGGTTTACAATTTTGCCAAAGAATATTCAACGGGTTGGGTATTATCTTGCCTTTCAAGAGAACTGAAAGAACTATTATGCTTGAGGAATAAAAAATAGAACTCAAGGAAGTATAAAACCTTCAGAATAAATATAAAATACTTCTGCAACGGAAAAAATACATTAAGGCCGTAATCTATTCCCTTTAAAACTGTAGTAAATGAAATTAATTGCAGATTTAAAAAATCAGCTTATATCTGAGCAGACCACCAGACATGTCCCTGAAACAACTCTGTGACACTATACTTAGAACAGTTTCAGAAGATGAGGAGAAAACAGTACTCTGGAATAGAAGTTAAGTACCTAGGAAAGGACAGATTGATCAAAATCGAGTCAGGTTTTGTTCTGAGGACACAGAAAGGCTTTTCAGAGGAATGCAAAACAGGGCCCAAAGCAACGGTAGGCTTCCAACCCAGCCCAGGCTCACCCTGTTAGAGGCCCAGGCATCTGTCATGGGCTGTTTTCCTTCCTATGGCTTCTTGGGGACTTCGTGGGAGCACGTAGCCAAGGCATCCTACAGGACTATCCATATTTCCTTATCATGCTGGCCTATTCTGAACTTGGATCAATTCAAGAGTTCAGGCTCATGTGCTGTTTTGCTTCCATATTTCATGGCACAGATTCAAAACGAGGAAAGGGGAGAACCTACACAGGCCGTGGCCCTTCCTTCAGGCTGCTGCCCTTACTAAGAGGGCTGACTTGTTACTGCCACAAGCATTGCTCTACGTCTGTGCGTGACTCATACTTCGGTGCGTAGCTGGTTGCTTTTGTGAACTCTCCCACAAATTACAGTCACTTAAAATGGTGTTGCTACATTCACCACAACAAACTTATTTAAAATAGAACTTCAAGTGATACTGACGGACCTCGTCCAAATGTATAATGTCCTTGGCCTGTCCCTTTGAGAAATATAAGCATATTATAGAGCCACACGCCCATTTCCATATTATGCAACTACTTATTTCTTTCTTAACAGCTGTCCCAGTGGTGGTGAGACCAGTGCCCAAACCCTTAGAGAATTTGGGTCAACGTGGAGGACTGGCCTGGAGAATGGCCCCAGAGGAAGATGTCAATCTCTTCCCCCCACCCACCCCCCACCGCCTCTCTCCTCTCTGCCTTACTAAATTCATGCCTAACATCAATATACCCTCATCCACAAAGCTTCATAACTTTTCTAAAATTTCTATGGCATTTATAATCCTCACAATATAGTATCTTATAGTTCCCCTACTTGTTTATGTATGTGCATCTTCTCCTCCCTACTGTTTTATAACATGATAATTATCATCATCAAACAGCTTGCCAAGGCTCCAACATACACTAATACCATGGTACAGTCGGGGAGAGTAGAAATGTGCTTAGAGACAGAAGTTCTAATTTTAAAGTCCCTGCTTCATCATTTACCAAGAATGTAACCCTGAAGAAAACACTTAGCTTGTCTGGGCCTTAATTTCCTCATCTGCAAAATGGGAGTGATGCATGATGGTGGAAGAGGAGAAAGAAGGCAAGGAGGAGGAGGAGGAGGAGCAGGAAGAGAAAAGACCTTCTTGTCAGCATGGCATTGTGGAATGACAAACTCTGGAGTCCGATGGACCGGAGTCCTGTCATTTACCTACTAAGTCATCAAATACAACTTACTTAGATGCTCGTAGTCTATTTCCTCCTCTATGAAATTGGAATAATAGTCCTTATCCTGAAGACTTGCCTGGTTAGTTAATCAACCAAACGACCCTTAGAGGACCATAACAATGCCTCAAACAGATGATAAGTATTATTATTATACTTGCAATCAGGATTATTATTTACACTTGATTCCTGACCTCAAAGCATTCCCAGTCCAGCCAAGCAAATGAGATACAGAGGGAAGCACACCTCCCTCCCAGTGTGCAGCCCCACATGCTGAGGACCAAATGGGCAGTAACAGAGGTGAGAGCTTTGGCTGATGACAAGGGAGGGAGAGCTCACATAGGCTGCACCATCATGGGAAGGCTCCATGTGCAGGAAAGCAAAGCTCCCTTGCCATCCTTCCCCCAGCATAAGAACCCACTCCGTGTCACATCTTCCCATAACAAAGTCCAGACTCAGAGGAGTTTAAACAATGTCCAAGAGCACTGGAAATCAGTGACAACTTTCAATCAGAGCATTGACATGACAAGAGCTACACATTAGGAAAATTAACCAGAGTCCTGTCCAGAATACATTTAAGAGGCCAATAAGCTCATGATATCCAAGAGGTAGAAATAACCCAAATGTCTATTGGTGGATGAAGGGATAAACAAATATAGTCTGTCCATACAGTGGAATATTATTCAGCCATAAAAAGGACGAGATCCTGAAATATACTATAATAGGAATGAGCCTTGAAAACATCAGGAACCTCAAAATCATTATGCTAAGTGATAGAAGCCAGCCACAAAAGTCCACATTCTCTATGATTCCAGAACAGGGAAATCTGTAGAGATAGCAAGAAGATTGGTGATTTGCTTAGGGCTGGAGGGAGCATGGACAGGGGGATAGAGGCATGATAGCTGAAGGGTTGGGGGCTTCTTTCTGGGGTGATAAGAATGTTCTGAAATAGATCATAGGCAACTTATGAAATACATCCTAATAGTGCTGAGGCCAGTTGGGAGCCACTGCAGCAGTCCAGGTGGAAAGAGTCAAGAGCATGGGACAGGAAGAAGTGAGAAACTATTCTCAGACCCAGATTCAGAGGAAGATGAGGATCCCTTGAGAACCGGGGACCGGGACAGGAGTGCAGCACAGTGGTAAAGAGCATAGACTTTATCATCACCCAGCCTGGGCTTTCCATCTGCCTCAGCCACTTTTTGCTGTTTGACCTTGGGCAAGTCACTAAACCTCTCTGAGCCTCAGTTTCCCAGCTAGAGATGGAAGAAATGGTAGTATCTGCCTCATAGAGTCATGGTAAGTATTTGACGATGAAAAATGCATTAATATCAGTTTTTGAGGACCTTTCCTGAGGTCTGTGAATTGAAAGAAACATTCTAAACACAGGACCTGGCTGAAAAGTGAAGTGGCCACTGGCCACCAGCAGGTAGAGGGTTTATAAAGGAGGAAGAAGAGGTACTGAGAACAAACCTCACAACTCAAGGTCTGGCCAGGGGCCACATTCCCAAAGGCAGGCTTCTGAGAAATAAATGGATAAATGAGAGCTTTAGGAAAAAAATGTATTAATGTCAGGTAAATTGCCTAACACATGGAAGGTCCTCAATAAATATCAACCACCATGATCAACTATCATTATCGTTATTCAGAAATGCCTTTGACCAAATGGGAAGAACAACGTGGGGGGCAGGGGGTTAAGTTCAGAGGGCCTGGTATCTGGTGAGGCCAAGACTAGGGCTTCTCGTCATTACATTTGAGATACATATTAGCTGATGTGACTTCACTGCTCAAAATACTTCTTACACTGGGTTTCCAAAAAGAACAGTGAAACTTAATAGGCGGGCTATTAGTAAGGAATACCCTCTGAGAAATGTGGTCTTTGGCATACCCAAGGGTAACCAGGGACATTGGGCAACATTGGACTGCTTAACCCTAAATTGAGCTTGGCCATTTCCTGCCTGCCTGACAAAAGGAGAATGCGCACTCCAAAGTGCACATAAGCACACCAACTCACATTCCTTGTATGATTGTTTAATTCAGAGGCCAGAAAATTACAGCTCCGAAACCAAATCCAGCTGCCACCTGTTTTGTAAATAAAGTTTTACTGTAACACAGACAAGGCTGTGTGTTTCTGCATGATCTATGGCTTTTGTCATACTACGATGGCAGAGTTCAATAGTTGCAACAGAGACTGTATGGCCCACAAAAGCCTCAAATATGTTATGTAGTCCTTTACAGAAAAAGGAAAAAGTTTGTCCAACCCTGGTTTAAATTATATTGAGCATGCTACTATGTCCTGTATGATTCTCATTTTTTTTTCGACTTTTTCCCATTTTAAACTCCGATTCTTTACCGCGTTTTACCAAGTTTCATCATTTACATTATTAATATCAACATTGTTTTCCAGTGGGATTCCCTATCTGGCCATACTAAACAAGTCTCAGGTACAAAAGGCACTGGACTCAGGGCTGCCGGACACTTTTCTGTTTCTAAAGATTTATTTATTTATTTTAGGGTGAGGCAGAAGGGCAGAGGGAGAGAGACAGAGAAGCAGACTCCCCACTGAGTACAGAGCCTGATATAGTGCTTGAACCCAGGTCCCTGAGATCATGACCTGAGCCGAAGGCAGGCACTTAACTGACTGAGGCACCCAGGTGCCTCAGGTTGCTGGACACTTTAAAAAATAAAATCTGTTGGTGATTCATTCATTCTTTAACCTGCAACTGCCACTATCTGGCCTGCATAGATCGTGAGGTGCCCCATGCAGAAGAGACAGGGCGGTATGGGGAAGAGGCAGGGCACAGGGAACCAAGAGGCCGAAATTGTAATCCTGGCCTTCCCACTAACTTGCTGAGTGACTCAAGGAAAACTGCTTTCCCTTTCTGGGCCACATAGTCCCCCTCTGAACCCTTATGGTCCCTCCCAGCTTCATGACTCCAGCTCCAAACTCTATACAGTATAAAGGACTCTAGTTCACCTTCATGACATCTATCAAATAGTGAAGATCCAATAAGTTTGAGCATATTAAGCAGTTAGCACCGTGTGGGGTCCAATAGTAAGCACCCCATAAACAAGAGGCCCAATAGTAAGCACCCCATAAACAAGAGCAATTACTATCACAATAACTAAATATGGGTTTTTTATTTACTAAATATTTAAAAGACATCATCTTTTTAGAATAGAGCACATGATTTTACATTCTAATACTTTAGAATAAAAAAATACTTTAGAATACATTACAGGCTGGTGTGACTACAAAAAAATTTTATGAAAGAATCTAAATTTATAGAAGAGCTAGAAGATGATTAGTTCCATTACAAAAGGACTTTTTCCTCTATCCAATAATTCATCAGGTTTCACTTCAAGTTTCCTGCAAAAAGTAAACTTCCTTTAAGTAAATAGGAGTTGCTGTACGAATATGTGATTTTCATTCAATTCCTCAAATTCCCTTCCATTGTGTAAACCAAGATGGCTTGCTTCATACACATCAAGGGGAAACACTATGCTGGCTTCTGTTGGCAATCACAGGCAGGATTCCAGAAGTAATGGGAGTGACACAGCATGGGAATGCTAATCCTGTATGTTTGTTAACTGGAGCTAAGGCAAATCTTTGCCTCTAATCTAAGATCTGTGACTGAGTCATCATCCTAAAACACATCCCTCCCCTGTGTGTGACAGCGCCCTCCAGCCAACGGAGCACATTCTAGACCCAGAGGCACCCGAAAGCTGCCCTTGTAACTCCACAGAGGCACTCAAGACTGATTACCCATTTGTCCGATTACTCTACCAAGCCATGCAGAAGTTTGGTGACTTACCCAGGGCCATTCTGCATGCCTGCCGCAGCAGTGGTGTTCAAAATCCAGGGCTACCACTCACAATACCTGCGATATGGATTCGTTTAAGTCCAGTGCTGTAAACTTCTAAAGAAAAGGTTGGGCTTTGCTTGTAGGAGCCCAGGTTTTGTAATTTCCTGCTGACTAGGGTCTTACGGCCTCTGTACTTTCAAACTTGTAGGGGCGGATGGAGAATCAGTCTTCACAGATGGAATGGGAGCATGAGATCATCGATTTGGGCCTCCAAGATGTTTATCCTCATTATGCTTTCTGGTAGCTGATTTAAATATTTTAATAAATCAGTTTTATTGGGTTGGGCTCAGAGAATATGTGAACAAAGACACAACTTCTAAGATCTACTTAGGACTCCAAATTTACCAATGAAAATATGTGAAAGCGGCTATATAGAGTTAAAATGGGCCTTCAAAAAAAAATAAAAAAATAAAATAAAATGGGCCTTCAATCTACAAATGGATTTTAAGTTCATCATAGCCAAGTGTGAAGGAGGCTGGATGTGCCACTGCAAGTACTGCTCTGAAGGACAGGAAGGAGACCATGGAGACCAAGAAGAAGCTGGAGGGGAAACAGCAAGAGTCCCTGAGAGCTACTCTGTAAAATCACTATTGTACCCGCTGAACAGATGCAGAACTCAAGCCTTGGGATATTTCCAGAAGGCTTTGGAAGCTTATAAATTATCCTTTGTACACAGGCCATGTTATTTTCTCATCGTTATTTTACTTTTAATATGTATCAGCCCCTGAGGATATGAAAGTGATTAAGATGCAGTCCTACCCCTAAGGAGTACACAGTAGAGAGAGGAGGAGGGGAGTGGACAAGTATATTGACAAGGATAACACAGTATGATCTACAGAGGCACATGCTAGGCACTACCATAAGGGGCTCCAGGCTCCTTGGAGTGGTACTTATAGATGGTATTTTATAATATCTAAAATTATGGTTGTAGGGGGAAACCATATCATAACGTGCCCCTCTAAGATGAGTTTCGTTGCAACAAAAGCAACTGGTTATTTGTCATGAATGCATTACATACAAGCAACCTCGTAAAAAGCCAAGGCAACAAAATAAACTAGGCCCCGCAGATGGAAAGTAATCAGAAAGCCTTAGGCCATCGATAAAATATGCTGATCATGAAATATTTATCCTTCACTGCAGAAAAGAGAAGGATCAGGTTATGAAAGCTGGCCTCTCAGGCCATCTGCCAGGGCTAAGTCTGCATCTCCCTGAATCTTGGGAAGGAGAGTTTAAAATAAACATTTATAGAATTAACTAAAGAATGGAAGAAGGATGGAGGGAGGAAAGACAGAAAAGGAGACGTGAGAGGGATGATTTTTGCCTTTGATGTCACCTTTCCTTTTCTGGGGGTTCTAGCACATGGGAATTATGAGGGCTCCCTTGGGAATGGATATTCAGTATCTCAAAATCTATAAAATATAAATGCCCACAAAGATACTGAATAGAAGGAGGAAGAAGGGGAAGAGGGAAGAAGGAAGAAGGAAGACAAGACGATGGTAAAGAAAAGGAAGAGGAGAAGAGGGAGCCATAGTTTGTTGAATATCTAGTATCATCTCATTTAACTAATGAAAACACTCGGGGATCCCTGGGTGGCTCAGCGGTTTGGCGCCTGCCTTCGGCCCAGGGCGTGATCCTGGAAACCCGAGATCGAGTCCCGCATCAGGCTCCTTGCATGGAGCCTGCTTCTCCCTCTGCCTGTGTCTCTGCCTCTCTCTCTCTGTCTCTCTGTGTCTCTCATGAATGAATAAATTAAAAAATATTAAAAAAAAACACTGATCAAGTGGTAGAGAAATGTGGATTCAAGTTTTGGCTTTGCCACTTCCTAGCTAGTCCCTCTGGACCTCAGTTTTTACATCTGTAAAATTAAATAACAATCCCTGTCCTAACCATCTAGAAGACTGTGAAAGTCAAATGAGATGTTCCAAGTGAATGAATGGGCCATAGAAACTCTAAAGTCTTGTCAAACATTAGTAATACTTTTTACTCCCAATAGGGAACACTATTTAACTGTGACATAAAATAATGTACCTTCTCAAGTTCCCTTTGAGTTCCAGATCTGAGAAAGGTACAGTTTTGCTGTTTCCACATCAAATAAGGCACAGGAAACCATGTATGAAAATATATTCTGGAGGTCAACAGCCACAAACCTACAGAGTTCTGGTCACTGGAAGTTCTATGCTATGGACAGTCTGGTCAATGCTCTAGTTGGGCTTCTGATGAGACCCTCATGCCATATAACCCTGGCTCTGTCTGGGCAGCTGACACAGAAAAATGTCATATCTGACAAGCTCAGAGACAAGGCACAGATGAAAGACATGGAATGGATTCAGCTTTAAGAACATGCCAATACAGACCATAGTCAACACTTCGTTTTTATCATTCTTTTGCTCTTACAGAAGCCACACCAAGTCATGATAGAAAAAATGAGAATATAAATATGAAAAATAGAATCAAGTAAACAAAGTCATAACTGCACTACCTACATATAGCCATGGATAATACCTTTGAACATGTATTTTCAGATCTCATTTCATGCATATAAACATGGATCTTTAAGATTACAATGATACATGGTAATCTTTTTTAAAAGTAAGGATATTTTATTACAAAAATAGATGGGTTTTATAAAAAGAAGACTATTAGATAATAAACACAAGGAAAAAATGGGATAATATGGTGTGGAAACCACAATGTTTTCTAGTTTTTATTCTCTTGACAGCTGTTAGAAGTAGGTCCTGTGGTATCTGTCTTCACTCTGGGAGAAGGGACCAGCTCATTAGTGTTTATTAACAACCAGCCCAGCAAGGAAAAAGCTCCCAGCTGTCAACACATGTCAAGTGCATTCAATACCAACAAAAGTACTCTTCACTTCAATACCAAGAAAAGGGTGAGAATCGTAAGATATAAGCCAGGGCACCTGCAGTGTTTTTGGATGATGGTGACAAAGATAAAGAGTGAGGATGAAAAAAGAATGTATGGGAAGGAAAGTGGAGAAGAAGACAAAACCATGCCTCAGATGTGATTCTCTTCGAGAAACTGAAGACTTTCTGAGTGATTATTAAGAGCACAGGCTCTGAGCTCAGATAGACATGATTTGGCACTTGAGCTAAGCCACTCACTTGTGGTGTGAGCAGGGACAGGTCACTTCCCCTTTCTGAGCACCCATTTCCTCACATATGATACAGGAATGTGTAACAACTGTAACTGCCCTCACAGGGTTACAGAGAGTCTCAAATGAAACAAAGCATATGAAGTGCTTAGAACAGAGCCTGGGGCTTAGTGAGAGAATGACAATGGTAGCTCGTCTTGCAGAAGTCCTCACAGCTCAGCCAGGGAGTCCTCAAGTACATAAAGCTGGAAACAACTTGGGAATCATGGAGTCTAACCCCTCCTTTCTCAGAGAAGAACACTAAGGCCCAAGGAGGGGAAGACAATTTACCAATGACACACATCTATTTGCAACTAATTCAGTAAACACCTAGTAAACATTTGGGCCAAACATTATTCTAGAACTTTCGGAGGGGGAGGGGGCAGTCACAAAATATGTCTTGTAGGTGAAAATGCTTACAATCTGTGCAGGATACTTTGATCTCTCCATGCCTCAGTTTCCTCATCTAAAAGGTGGGGGCAATAATTATACCTACTTCAAAGGGTTAACTGAGTGAATACATGTCAAGAGCTAAAAGCTTAGAACACTGCCTGGAACATAAGCTATCTACATTTTTATATGAATAGGTGAGGCATATCTATTTTTAGCATTTTAATATATTGTAAATTGGGAATATATGTGTACATGTATTTGTGTGGGTATATATGTGTATACATATATTAAGTCATTTATTTGTATATTATATGTATATTTGGAAGACTCGAGTGAGGTAAAGGCCGTCTTCCCATATCGTCGGTTGTTCTGTTTTCTTTACTCTTGGCAAGCAGAGCAGAGGAGGCGTAGAGTACTCCACAGCAATGTTTCAGGGTCCGGGTGCTTGCTGTGTGTCTGCTGAGAGACAAGTGTGGTGGCAGTGGTGGCAGTCCTCCTGAACTACCACACTAGCTAAGTGCCCGGAGGCCCCGTGTTCCAGCAGAAGCTTCCTGATTCCCCACCTCCCTAAATGCGAAAGCAGCAGTGGCTCCCTTTGGTGGGCCAGCTCAGGGGTGGTATCCTGGGTATCCTTCCAGGAGTTCCAGCCTTCAGCAACCCCCCCCCATCTCAGCGATTTTTGTAAGCACCTAATTAAAACACCTGCCTAAAACAGCAAGAGCACCTTTTGTTGCCCTCAGACGAATGCTGATTGCTACAAATGGGTTAGACCTCAAAAAAAGGCAGAGATGGAGTGGAGAGAGAAAGTAACCCACCCCAGCTAGTGGGACCAGCCTGAGCATGGGGCACAGCAGGAATGGGCAGGATGCAGTCCGGGGAGCATAAGAAGTTACCTCCTGCCAGAGCAGAAAGAGATGAAGGTTTGCTTTCTGGGGACTCATGCCACAAAATGAACCCCATGATCTTGTTATCAGTTATCAGAGAGGACTGAGAGCAACTGTATGCCACCCCCATGAGGCAAGGCTGGGCAACTAGTGCCATCACCAGCCTCAAAAGCCCCCTTTGAAAAAAAAAAAAGATTTCACAGAATGGTAGTTGCCAGGGGCAGGGGGATGGGAAAAATGGGGTGATGCAGGTCAAAGGACACAAATCTTGAGGTATAGAAAAGTTCTGAAGATGGAACGCACAGCATGGTAACAATAGTTAACGATTCAGTATCATATACTTGGAAGTTGCTAAGAGTGGGTCTTCAGCATTTTTGCCACACACACAAAAAAACAGGTTACCTATGTTAACTATGTGGGCTGATTGATGTGCTAATTATCTTGATCTTGGTAATCACTGTTCACTTTAATCGTATACAATTGTATTTGTCAGTTATTCTTCAAAAAAGTTTTTTTAAAACAAAAAGTTCTCTATCACTACTAGGGAAAGGAAAATCTGGAGATATATAGTTATGGTGTCGTACTCCAAAGATTAAAGATGTTTAGAGCAGGAGGGAACTGAACCTGCCTAACAATGAACAATTTTATTGCTTCTAAACGGAAATTTTTGATTAAAGTATATCAATATTAACTCTATTTTATAGGATTCCAGTATCTCTGCCAAGACAGCCTGTCGCAGTGCCACAGAAAAATCTCCCCGATGAAACTGTTACAGTTTATGAATGCTATCTATTTCTAGAAAAAAAATTCTGCTATGTGTCATAAATGGGGAAAGTTTACATAAGAGAAACAAAACAGAACACCCAAAACGAGCAGTACATTTAAAATAAAATGCTTCAGTACTACCGAAAGTGAGTGCAAGAGCTAGCTAATACATTTTCCCCATTCTAAATTCCTCAGACATGAAGCATTTGCCAATCTTCAGCTTATACCTGACATATTAAATTTTAATCACTAAACTGCTAGATGAACACTCCTACTCGTGCCAGCTTCTTCTACATGAACAAATAATGCATGTGAGTGGTAATGTGGCAGAAACATTGCAAAGTTTTATGCCATGACCTTTTAGTAGTAGAAATGATGATAAATTCTAAGACCAATAAAAACTGAAGCCGGGCAGCCTGGGTGGCTCAGCGGTTTGGCACTGCCTTCGGCCCAGGGTGTGATCCTGGAGACCAGGGATCGAGTCCCACGTCGGGCTCCCTGCGTGGAGCCTGCTTCTCCCTCTGCCTGTGTCTCTGCCTCTCTCTCTCTGTGTGTGTCTCTCATGAATAAATAAATAAAATCTTAAAAAAAAAACGGAAGCCATATTTCTGTGATACCAAAAAGAATACCAATCTCTATCTAGTTCTCGGGAGATAGAAAAAGCACAAGCTATAGAGTGAAATAATTATGGGGTTGAGTCCTGGTTCCAAGGCTTATTAGATCTCAAGCAAGTGTCTTAGTTTACTTGAGCCTTGATTTTCTCATCTGTAAAATGGGGATTATGGTACACCTACTTTAGAGGGCTGTTAGGATATTTAATAAAGTAGTATTTATAAAACTCTTCACTTAGTGCACGACACAAAGTAAGCTCTCAATCAGAACTAATCACGAAGTTAACCTGCCTTGTTATAATAATGGCTTTGAAATAATAATATGCATATCATACAATTCACTCATTTAAAGTATGCAATATAATTATTTTTGTATTAATTCAGAGTTGGACAATCATCACCATAGTCTAATTTTAAAATATTCTTGTTACCCCAAAAAGAAGCCTTTTACCCATGAGCAGCCAATATACTGCCTTTTTAATCTTGCCAAAGATTGCTAAGAACTTGGGCCCTGGAGCCAGTCACAACTGAGCTGAAGTCCAAGCTCTACCACCTGCTTACTGTGTGATCCTCAGCAAGCTACTAACCCTTACTGGGCCTCAGTTTCTTCACTGTAAAAGGGAGGTGATAGTAGTACCTACCCTATATGCCAGCTGTGAAGATCTGGTGAGACAATGCATACATAGGACCAGCCAATGGCTGGCCCACCAGTGAGCACCTTTCAATTCATTCTGCTTAATTTTCTCTTCCCCTAATATAAATAATAGTGAAAGGGAAAATAAGGGAAGGGAGAAGAAATGTGTGGGAAATATCAGAAAGGGAGACAGAACGTAAAGACTGCTAACTCTGGGAAACGAACTAGGGGTGGTAGAAGGGGAGGAGGGCGGGGGGTGGGAGTGAATGGGTGACGGGCACTGGGTGTTATTCTGTATGTTAGTAAATTGAACACCAATAAAAAAAAATTTTCTCTTCCCCTTCTTCACCTGTTTTTCCTGATCATTCCATTAAAACACATCCCCAGGGTCTAGAATAATGCTTTTGCACAGTAAGCACAATAAGTATTTCATGAACTCAACACTTAATCATATGGCAGTTGTGTATATGTGCACACATGCATGGAAGTACACGTGTGTGTTTCTTTTCTTTTAGACAAGATCCTATTCCAGAAAAAAAAAACTGCAAATGATTTATTGAATATCAGTAAAATAGTATGAAAGCAAAAGAAAGTGTTCACATCTAAGGCCAACTACAGGCAAGCACATCCAAGGGCTGTGTCCATCAACACTGCTCCAAATGATCATAATCACAGTCTAAACTCAGCTACAGAGACCACATGGAATGAACTCACACTCTAGAGATCCAGACCAAGTCATCATCCCCCTCACCGTGAGCCCTTCTCACATCTTTCAAGTATATGAACCTACACCTGCCATAGTCTCCTACAGCTTCCAGAAGGTTCTTAGCAAAGGCTCACAAAGCTAGTAGGTTATGAAGCTGTGATTCAAAGCCAGGCCACCTCACTCCAGAGTCTATGTTCTCTTGGCTACTTCCCACAGCTTCCTTATTAGAATCATTCATATTTTTTTAGGAATCCAAAAAAAAAAATTCTGCTTGCTTTCTTCGTGTCTTCTACAATGGTGGCAGGTAACGTGAATGCTATTTCCAACCAGGTTGGGGGTTGACTATACTTGGCTTATTATATTTGAAATACCTGGTTAAATTGTAATAAATAACCTCCTTACTCTAGAAGAAGAGTCCATTCACAATTCCTTCCACTGGGTGAGAATCCCTTTTAATGTGTGGCATGAGCATCAGCATGACCGAGTAGAAAGAGTGTTGGAGTGGGAGTCAGATGACAGGGGCACTAACAGCTTGCCTTGGCCAAGTGCCTGTGCTACTCTAAATCTCCATTTCCTCTTCCTGGGAAGTGAGGGGGACTGAACCAGGGATGACTAAGGCCCCTTCCAGCTCTAATAGTCTCTGATTCGCTGATGTCCCTAGGCAAAGAAAAACTGACTCCAGATTCTCTTAACACCCACTTAATTTAAATAATTAATGTCTTTACAGCCTTTGATGGCGAGTCATCAAGTGATTTAATCATGAACTCCTCAGAAAAGAGCAGAGAGTTCAGGTCTCCATCCCAGGCCTCAGGGCCTGGATCACTGGAAGCTGGCTCACTAAAGGGAATGAAAGGAAATTCATGGGCACAGAGAGAATGACTTTTGTGCAGAATGATTTGCCTTGGAGAGTCCAACTTGTTTTACCCTGAAGTGAATCAACTATATTAAGAGAAAAAAAAGGAACTGGATCTGCTTTAGAAAACACAGTTACACAATTATCGGGGCACCTGGCTGGCTCAGTTGGCGTAGCGTGCAACTCTTGATCTTAGGGTTTAAGTTCAAGTCCCATGTTGGGTGTAGAGATTACTTAAAAATAAAATCTTTAAATAAAACACAATTATCTAAAATCTAGACTTATAGTAATATTATATTAACAATCCAGGGCAGTCTGGAAGAATAAATAAATAAAATCTAAATGTACAAGATGGATGTATCACGGGCAACTGCTCACACGACGAAGAACACGGGCTTGTAGTTCAACACACTTGGATGGAATCAAATCCTGGCTTAGAAAATTAAATGTGAGGTATATGAGCTTGAACCAGTTCTATTCAACAATTGTACATTTATTGGGTACTGACCAGATGCCAGGTCCTGGGTCAGGGGATCCACTGATTAAACTCCGTCTAATCAGTCCCTATCCACAAGGACCTCATTGTCTCATGAGTGAGACAGACACTTAACAGGAAGCCTTCCTGGAAGAGGTGACATCTGAGCAAAGATTTGAACTTGCTTACCCACATTCGCAGCTGTTTCCTCATCTGTTCAATGGGGGAATGAAGTCAGCCTCACACAACTGATGTGAGTGGTCAATGAGGCAATCAGTGGAGAAACAAAACACAATAAAAATCTATAACAATAGTACCCATGATGTTTTCTCAATCTTATGCAAAGCATGACCTATACAATTTGCTTCTTTTTATATTATTTCTTGTCTGTCTCATCCCACTAAAATGCCCTACATGAGGACAGAGATCTCTGTTTGGTTCTTAATATATTATCTCCAGAACTTAGGATAGTGCTTTACTTAGAGTAAGTGCTCATCAGATAGTTCTGGAAGGAAGGAAGGAAGGAAGGAAGGAAGGAAGGAAGGAAGGAAGGAAGGAAGAGAGGAGAGAGGGAGTGAGAGAGGGAGTGAGAGAGGGAGAGAGAGAGGGAAGAAGTTCATTCAGGAAACTTTACTATTTTTAGCAAATTCCATAAAAAATGATCTAAGTTAAAAAGCGTGTGTGTTCTACATCTTTGAGTTAAATCTCTAAGTTCTCCCTCCCAACCATAAGAGCTTTTTTATGGATTCCTGGAGGTACCACAAGGAGTAAGTAGTTGCATATGCCAGCCTGGAGCTCAGTGGTACATCAACCTGAAAACTCCAAACCACAACAGCCATCTCAAACTTAATGAGTCCCAAACTGAACTCTTGCCTTTTTCCCAGACCTGTTCCTTTCAGCCTTCCCCCCAACTCAGTACACCTATTCTTCACATGGCTACCTCCTTCTCATCCTTCCAGTCTATTGAAAATTCTGTTAGTTGACTACTTAAAATCTATTATCTTTCCTTCTTACTGTCAAAACCCCCATTCTATTCTGGCCACATGTCAAGCTAAAAAACAGTAGGACCTAGACTCCTTTGCAAATGTCAGGTAAATGACAGTTTTGGGTGGGCTTCCAAGGATTGCTCTTCAAAGGACTGACTTAGCTGGGAAGCAGACCCTTTTGCCTCCTCTCTTCCTCTTTCTTCTTGACCTCTTGGACTAAGAAATGACTTTATGGAAGCCCCATCCTAAATCCAGAGGACCTAAAAGCGAGCTAGAAGGTATCTGTGTCCTCATAACATCATGGAACTACTCTATCTACCTCCTGGAATGCACACCTCCAGATTTCTTACATGTGAGAGAAACATATTTAAGCTATTATTTTGAGAAGTTTCTGTTATCTGGTATTAAATGACTTTTCTGATATAAGTTCTCAGCTCAAATATTACTTTGTTCCTTTCATAACATTTCTTAATATTTTTTATGTAATTGTTTATTTCTTTATGGTTTTGTTATTGTTGTTTGTCTGCCTTCCCAACTAGAATGTCAGCTCTATGACTATGGAGACTGTTTTTTGGCTTACCATCTCCTAGCATGTGCCTAGAATAAAAGAGGCTTAATAAATATTTTTCAAATAAATGATTCAAGTAGCTTAAATATGGTATGATATACAGTGAGTGCACCAGATCTACTCCCATTTTGAAAAATGAGGAGCTTTTAACCCAATGAGTAATGTATAGATTGCCAGGATCACTTTGTTAACACCATTCAACAAAAGTTCATTGAGCACCCACTGGGTACCGAGCCCTATGCCAAGGACTAAAGAGAAGTGTTTCCCAAATATTCATTTCATAGCACTTCATGCAAAAACTATCTCAACAGCAAGTTAGCAAAAGCAACCAGACTCTGATCATGGGCTACTCTGAAATTTTAACAAGGAAGATATGGTGAATGATTATTGCTCATTTTCATTAAAAATGTACAAGTTCCAAAATTTGGATGCTCATATTGTGGCATTAAGATTAATACCCTTAATTTATTTCGCTCATTTCTAACATATTTTTTCCATTGGTATTCTTCCTCCTAGATCAAGAAAATACAGTAACAAATATTTCTCATTTATCCCAAAAGACCAACTTGTTTTGGGTAATTAATATATGACAGACTATAATAATTCCATTGTGGATTTGTCTATTCTAGTGGTTGAATTCTTCCCATGAATATTGTTTGGGCATTTTCTTGAATCTTTAAAAACACATGAATATTAATATAAAAATGGCAAATGCCCCTTCTCCTTACAAACCTAAAAGCTGATTTTAATGGGCTTTCAGCGGCAGCAACCTAAAGGAATACTGGAAGCTGTTCTGGGGGTTGAATGCTTTTTGCTTCTAGTTGGTAAAGAAAGGAAAACCAAGGAGTGGGAAAAAGTTCCATTTTGTACTGTGTCTGGTTAACCAGGAAGAGAGAAAAGAACACCAGGGGGCATGTTAGTAAGGACAGGAAAGGCCAAATTGAAGAACATACAGCAGGAGGGAGAACAGTACAGAGTGACCATGTTCCGTCTCCACCATGGCAACCACCTGATTACTGATGGTTAGACTGCCCTGGAGACTGCTAATGAGAAAGCAAAGTAGACCATTTCCCTTCCCAAGATGAGATATGTTACCAAATTAGACATTAGAAATAGCTACAGTATGAGATGAGGACTAGTCAAGCTATAAGGTCTACTGAAGCGGAGCACCTATATAACAATAACAATAACAATAGCCACCATCCCTGAGGATGTGTGATGTGCCTGATACTGTGCTAAGAACCTTGTAGGTATAACCATTTAGAATGTAAAGAAGAAAACAAACAAACAAACAAAAAAGAGGCACCAGAGACCATTTAGCTCAGTGGTTCTCAACTGGAAAAGGTTTGGGTCCCCTGGGGACATTTGGCAGTGTCTGAAGACATTTCTAGTTGTTACAACTGGGGAGAGGGTCAGCGGATGCTACTGGTGTCTTAGTGGATAGAACTCAGGGATGCCACTGGGTATCCTACAATGTGCAGTACAATCCCACACAACAAAGAATTATCCAGTCCAAAATGTCAATGTTTGGGAAATCCAGATTGAGCTCTACCCCTTATGGTACAGAGGAGATCAAAGTCCAGAAGGAATGTGTCTTATCCATAGCCATTCTCTTTTTTAAAGATTTTGAGAGAGAGAGAGAGAGAGAGAGCGCGAGCTGAGCAGGGAGAGGGGAAGAGAAGGAAGGAGAGGGAAAGGGAAAGAATCTCAAGTAGACTCCGCAATAAGCATGAGCTCAATGTGGGGTTCAAACTCACAACCCTGAGATCATGACCTGAACTGAAACCATGAATAGGACGCTTAACCGACTGAGCCACCCAGGTGCCTCTGTCCACAGTCATTCTTATCTATATATCTATTTATCTATCCATTCGTCTATTGGCCATAGTTAAAAATTTCATTTGAATAAAGGGCCCTGCTACTTTGAAAAGTGTGAAAACCACTGCTCTACCCCCAGATATATTTTCAGAGAAGCTGAAGTAGGTGCTTTTATTTTCCAAGAAGCCCATTACTATCCAGAAAAACATACAATCTTCCAAGTTAAGTCCTCTTAGTATCATTTTTTAGATGAGAAGTACAGCCATAATGAGAGCAGAGAGAGCCACTCCCCTACCCCCCAACTCACACACTACATCCCACGGATGCCCGAGGTCATACCTTCCTGCTGCTCAGGACACAGACAACAAGCTTCCTGCCCTCCCTCAATCACTGCCCACTTGGTTGTTCAATGAAGCATCCCCTTTCCTGCTTTCTCATGCAGTCAACCCTCTTCATATCATCTCCTTGGTATAAGGCACTAAGCTGGGGCCGGGAGCAAAGGATCAAGGAAATTTAGAGGAAAAACAAGGCACAGTCCAGGTCCTCTAGGGGCTCCCAGGTTCACAGGGGATGGGGGAGGCAATGAACCATTTGCTACCCGGTAAACTGGGATAAGAGTCTCCGGAAGCTACACAGTGCTGTGAGAGGCCACAGGAGGAAAGGAGTACATTTGGCATCTGGGAGAATCAGAGAAGACTTCCTGGAGGAAGTATCCTGCATGGCCAGAGGCAAGCAGCAGAGCGTTTCTTTACAGAAGTACATGTGCGAGGAACCTGGGAGAATCAACCCACAAAGGAGGAGATAGGCAGCAAAGGAACCTGCATCCAACTCTAGTTTTAGGGCTTTTGATATTTAAGTAAAACAAAAGACTCTTTCGGAAACCCCCAACATACCCCGTATTCAATGATTTATAGCCTCTACTGCCAACAAAATAAAACCAAACTCTTTGCCTTGGCATCCAATGCCCTTCAATGCCTAGCTTAAGCCACACGTCCCGCTACAGGAAGCTGCTAAGGGATCCAAACTGGTCTGCTCCTTACCGCTAGAACTGCCTGGGGAGCTTCTCTCTACTCCCCCTCCCCACCAGCCTTTGCTAGTACCCAAAGCTCTCCTGCCAGAGCACCCATGGCCTTGCCCACCTTTCACAGCAGCAGCTGGAACTCTGCCCGCTAATAAGGAGTTACTCCTTGCACTCATTGCAACCATGAGAATGAGTGGTGATCAGTAAACAACATCTTCATTTACTGAATACTAACCACGTGCTATGCACTTACTTTACTTAATCCTTCTGAGGATGTGCTGTTCTCATCCTCATCTTGCAGCTGGAGAAACCAAGACGCAAAGAGGTGACGCGAGGTGCCCAAGGTCACACAGCTAATGAGTGGCTGGACAGGGAGCCAAGCCTAGTTCCAGTAGGCCCCATGGCCCTACTCCCCTCCAGCAACCCAACCCTAGGGCCTACCTGCTCTGTGACACCTTCCTTGAACCCCCAGCCTCTGAGCTACCCTGTTCTTCTGAACTCTGAAGCACACAGGGTCTGCAACTCTTGTAGTCCATGCTGCCTTAGCTATGGGCTGAAATCAGCACTCTTAGTAACAACAGCAGACATTGAAACAGTGCTTATATGTGGCAGCAACCCTTTGAGTGGCTTAACATAGGGTGCTCATTTAATCCTGCCAACAACCCTATTACTATTGCCACAAAGAGGTGAAGACAATATCCCAAGGCCCTGGGATAGTAAAGTGCTCAAGTGAGGATTTTAATTTAGGCAGTCTAGGTCCCATAGTCTCCCTAATCCCTGTATTTCCCTCTTGTATACTAACTCCTCTCATCTCATAACAGCCTTATGAGACAGGGACCATCCTCGCCATGTTTACAGATGAGGACATTGAGGTTCAGAGATGTTAAGTAACTCACTTGAGGTCACACAGCCAATAGGAAAGAATCTGGGATTGGAATCCAATCCAGAGTCCATGCTCTTGACCACCACACTGTACGCGTAACCCTAATGAGCCCTAATGAGTTCTCTTCATCTCCCAGCTATATCCCTTATTAAATCATCCCCAAATACAGCAAGTTCTAGCCAAAGAAAAAGTATTTGTGGTTTTTGAGGTAGGTTGCTCTAGGAGGCTCCCCACCAGGAGGTCTGTCCTGACCTCCGAACATGCCCCAAGGGCAGCTGCAGAGCCTGGGCCTCCCTAAGCCCCTGCCTCCCCAGCCCTAGATTACAGTCAGGCCCAAGCTGACAACCAGGTTCACTACTGTAATACAGATGACTAATGAAGGCAGAGGAGGTGGGAGAAATGACAAGCATATTACTCATTTTTAAATCACAAATGTACAATTATAACCTTACTCACTAATAATTTCAGGTGGCACTCTTCTGACAAGTAAGGATGACTCTATATCTAATAGTACCGTTTTATAGTAGTGAGTGGTATGGGGAGAAGCATATAATCATTTATTGTTGTTTTTATTTCCCCCAAGGGCCGCCAATGTTACAATTCTGACATCACTATAATTTATTGCATTTCCTTCTATTCCTCATCCATACGGCCTGTCACAGAATGAGCTACCAATTTTCATCCTCCATGAAAAGATTGGACAGGATTTTAAGTGTTTGGAGTGTTTTCTTGAGACCAGCGCCTCTGTGCTGTTTGTGAAATAAGAAAGAGCATGAGTCTGTATTTTGGGAGATCTGGATTCCAGAAGTGACTCTGTCACCACCTGTGTGATCGTAAGCAAGGCAGTTTCCACTCTAGGTGGCTGTAATGGTACCCAGGATTTGTTTTAATCAAGCGTGGTAAGACACACAGACATGGAAGTGACTGTCATGAAGGAAATTCATTACAGTACTCACAATCCCCTTGAAGCAGGATGCACGCCCTTCCAGCAGGGCCACATGGGAAAGAACTGGGGCCAGCCAGGAGGCAGAGGGAATGAGAAGAAAATGTGAGCAAGAGCCTTGATTGTGCTTTCCTTGGGAAGGGACAGGTGACGTGAGGTAAGCAGATTTAGTTTGGGCTACCTTTTAATCATCTCAGCAGGCTCTGGGGCAGAAAGGCTCCTGTAGTTGTCTGGTACCTTGCCCTAGAGTAATTAGGGCAGGTGAATAATCTTCGGAGTGTGAAAGCCCCCTATGGACGGTGGTTGGGGGTATGAGCTCTGAACTGATTGCTTGGCATGAGAAAGGCACACTGGAAGGCAACTTGCTTACTATCTCCAGGAAGTGATGACCTTGGAACAGCAGTGCCTCGGAGGTCAGCAAGTCCCCAAGATGTCAAAGCACCAGAACAGAGGAAATAGAAAGCATGCTTGATAAAGGGCCTCAGTCCCCTTCTCTATAACATGGGATAGCCAAGAGTTGAGTGGAGTTGGTGTGGAGTCCATACCTTATCTATAAATGCGAGCTTCTCCATGACCTCCCAAAGCCATGTGCAAGTTGAGCTGCTGGGTAGAAATCATAGGAAGGCAGATATTGATTCAAGAACTTGCTCCAAGCATGTTTTCACCTCTACCACTCCACAGGCACCACATCTGTGAGGATCGCCAATGATCTCCCCATAGCCCAATCCAATAGGCAATTCTCTATGACACTTGAGACACTTGGGTACATGGAAACTATACCCAGTACTCTCTTGATTCCCATTTTTCCTCTTTGGCTACCCCTCCTCAAGCTCCTCTAAAGAATGTTTAGATTCATAATAGCCTTCTCAAAAGTAACACGGTCACACTGGAATTCGTGACTCCCACCCAAACTTAATTGCCCCAGATGAGAACCACTGCCCTAAACCAGTCACTTCTCAAACAACTCTACCTAAATCCAAGCCACCTTCAGCTTTCACCTGGGATAGGCAACATTCCTGCACCCACGTCCTCCTTCCTAAGTTTACTCTCGAAAGAACAGCCACTGATCCTTTCAAAATAAGTCAAATCATGGCATTGTTTGCTCAAAATCTTTTTTTTTTCAAAATCTTCTTAAGGCTTGCAGTCGCATTTTTTTTAAATGCTGGCATCCTCATCATGGCTTACAAAGCCCTATATGATCAGGCCCTTGCCCACCTCTCCTGACCCTCTTCCCCTTGCTCACCACACCATGGCCCCCTTGCTGGTCCTCAAGCACAGCAAGCAGATCTTGAGCAGAGACCCTTTAGACCCACTCTTCTCTTTGCAGACAGGCTCTTCTGCAGTTGTTCAGATGGCTCACCTACTATATGTAGGTCTCAACTTAAATGTCACCTCCTTGAGGAGGCCTTTCCCAGCTAAAACAGCACCCTAGTCACTATCCCCTTCTCTTCTTTTGCCTTCAAGGCATTTATTACCACCCACCATTAGATCCTTGTCTTACATGGGAGTAGTGAGTTTCAGTTCCATGCCACCCTACAGAATTACTCAAACAAGCCAATCACCTCTTCCCAGAGTCAGGGCACTCCTACTCTCTTGATGCTGCAAACTCTGTGTTCCACAGTCCCTGGCTGCTCACTCTGTTCACAGGTGCAACTCCTGCGTGGCACTGCATGGAGGGCGGTGGCCCACTGCCCTGGGCCGTGAGTATATGTAACTAATAAAATGTCATCCATCTCATCTGTCCAGTGGCAGATATTGTGTTGGACCACACCCATAACCCTATGGCACGAATCTCTCCCTCACCAATGGGGCAAATTAGGAGACAATTCAAACAGTGTATAAACGAACAAAGAAATCTCTTCACTGTGGTACACCCGAATGACCCAGTCACTTAAACTTCTGGCTCTTGGTTTCAGCTCAGGTCATGATCTCAGAGTCCTGGGATAGAGCTCTGTGTTGGGTTCCCCACTTATCAGGGAGTCAGCTTCCCTTCTCTATCCCCTTCTGCCGCTCCCCTGCTCATTCTCTCTCTCTCTCTCTCTCTCTCTCTCTCTCTCTCTTTCAAAGAAATAAATCTTTACAGAAAAATAAAAAATAAAAATAAATCTCTTCATGCTAAATCCCATCAGATGGAAACTGAGCTATTAATTCCTCTGAGTCTTTTCTTCCCCAGGACAAACATCACTCAGTGCCTCCAAAACCACACAGGCCTTGACTTCAAGACTGTCCACCCTCACACACTACTCAAGAAGTCTAGATCCTATGTGCCTTGCAGTGTAGAGCTTACGACTAAGCATAGGCACTTCCTGCCACAAGTGGGCTAGCTACCAAAATGTAAACATCATAGCTCCAAAGTTGATACCATTTCTGGAGTCAAATCAGAGCCCCTCAGCTTCCACTCACTCTGGCCAGTTGTTGTCTCGGTTTGCTCATCTGAAGAATGGGAATAACAGCAAGACACTCACAAGGTTTTTGTGAGGCTCGACAGAAAGCATGTTCGTCTGGTGTCTGGCCCAGAGTTGGTGCTCATTAAACACTTGCTGTTTTGCTATTTTACCACGATCAAGTCAGACAAGACAAATGGTACACAGGAGTGAACAGGGGCCGGGGGTGGAGGGTGGGCAAGAGTGAGTTGAGGATGAGCACAGGCGGCCTGGGGTTCCAAATGAACTCTCTGGGGAGAGGTTGCTACTGCTAACTCTCATTCCAGCTGCATGGACAGTGAACTGTCTTCAGGTTTTAAAACAAAAGTTCAACAACCAAAACCAGATAATCTGTTTTATGCTTCTCTCCATGATACAGAAAAAAACCCTTTTAGCTTTTTTCCCCCCAAAATCATGAAGCCAAAATGGTATGACATGGAACAAGGATTCAACCAACTGAAATCCATTATGGGAGCGAGGTGGGGCAAGTCACAGAAATAGATAGTGCCACACATCTGACTTCAGGGGTATTTTTAAGTATCCTTAGAAACAGCCTCCCTGTGGGAAGATTCATATTTAGGACTGATTATTTCATAAATGTCTTCAATCTGATCCAGGGGAAATAAAACTGTTGTCACTAACACCAGTAAATTTTTCTTTGGCATGAAAATGATGTTCGGGTTTATTTTCAGCTTACAGAATTATGGATTTTGTAGTGTTCCACCTGCCATTCATTTAAAAAATAATTAGTTAAGAATGAAAACTATTTTTTCCCCTTGGGGAAACTCCAATATAATCTGGAAAACATCCTATGTTTGTGATGTAGCTCCACAGAGTTGAATGTCTTAGTTTTTATGAGCAGTAAGCTGCATCAATTAAAACGAATGGAAAGAGCAAAAGATTGTGACTCTAGTTATATTACAAACAGCACTTCAAATGACCCATAGCCCTTAGCTGAATCCTAAGTAAATCAATGAAGCAAATGTGGGCTGGGCACCTATTCAGTGCCAGGTCTCATGTGTGGCCTCGGAAAGGGGAAGTCCAGCAGGTGGAAAGGACCAGGGTAGACAGTAGCAATTGGTCCAAGTGCTAGGACCAGTCCTGGCTGCTGTGGTCTAGTCCATGTCCACCTCCTCCAGCTCACTTACCTGCATATCTCATGTGTCCCTCTGGCCCCTGCTACTAGTGCCAGGGATCTCTCATCTGCTCGGGTGATGGTGCTTAACACACAAGCCACTGGTTGACCTTGAGCAAGTCACTTCACACCTTTGAGCTTCCATCTGCTCACATGTCAAATGGGGACACTCAGTGCACCTAAACCTCATACGGCGGGGTGCGCTTCGGCAGGCAGCAATGGCTGGAACACAGCCGAATTCGTTTGCTTACATACTGTCTATGGCAGGTTTTTGAACTACGAGGCAGAGTTGCATAGTTGGGACAGAGTGGCCCACAAAGCCTAAAATATTTACTATCTGGCCCCTTACAGAAAACGTTTGCAGATCCTTGCCCAGAATGTCCTCTCCTTCCTTCTAATTAATCCCATTCATGTTTCAAAATTCAGGTCGAGTCCTCTTCTCTGGGAAACCTTTCTAGACCTCTTACCCCACCAAGGACATTGGAGTCTTCCTCTAATATGTACCCCTACCCCCACTCTGCACTCAGTTCATGACCCTATGAAGCACTAATCACACTGGGTTGGAATTATGTGTCAGAAACTCAAGACAGTGACCTCCTTGTGGGCAGGGGCTATGGCTCTTTCATCTATGGACCCTGACCACCCAGCACACAGGGCTTGACCCAGAAAGGGTACTAAATAAATCCTGATGGAATGAACGAGCTTGGCTATGCTGCATCTGCAATGTCACGCAAAGCTACACCACCCCCTACTCAACAACTGCCATGGCACTTGTTGAAGTCAAGGTCATGGCCCATCAGTAAGAATAAGGACCACTTGAGGAAACTATTCTCCAACAACCAAGTGTGGCCAAAGAGACATCATCAGGAGAGTCCAACCTGCCCCTGCTGCTTGCAGAGAAGGTTCATCCACCAGGCCTGCAGCCCTAAAGGCTCTTTTCAGCTCTGAGCACAGCTTACCCAGAGGTTTGTTGGCTGAGCCACATTGCAAGCTGTTGGGTTCTCTTGCCTCTCCAAAGGGCTTACCTACTTCACTCCAGCTCCCTATACCTTGCTTTGGCCAATCACCCACCAGTTGCGCCACACCCACCATGTCTCAAGTACTATCTCCTAGAGGTATGCTAGCATGTCCATGGGCCTGATTTTTTACCTTGACATTTTCTTCTTAGGTACTAATCTTAATATCAGGGATAGGGCACAGTGCCACAGAAAAAAAGCACTGGACTTGGAGTCAGAAGACCCAGGTGTTACTGCTGGCTCCCCCTACTTCCTTTTTTTTAAAGATTTTATTTATTTATTCATGAGAGACACAGAGAGAGAGAGAGAGAAGCAGAGACACAGGCAGAGAGAGAAGCAGGCTCCATGCAGGGAGCCCGACGTGGGACTCGATCCTGGGTCTCCAGGATCACGCCCTGGGCTGAAGGTGGCGCTAAACTGCTGGGCCACCTGGGCTGCCCCTCCCCCTACTTTCTAACTGTGAGAACCTTGGGCAGCTCAGGCATTAGCTTCCTTATATATAATTTGAAGACAATAATGGTACCAGATCAGAGGAAGTGAGGAGACCAGAGGAGTGAAAATGCTCTTCACTCCAGGAAGTACTAATTCTCAAATGATAGGAACATGGCCTCTCTCCCCGGAAGACATTTTAGAGTCATCTGAGGGGCTTTTTCAAACCATGTCCAGCTCTGGAGGGATCTGGAACATGGCCTTCTTCTCTTGACATTCAGAGCTGTGGTGAAGCACCTTGGCCCACTGGAAGGGTGTTGTCACTCAAGGGTCTGGGGCAAGAAGAAGGTTGAATGGGACCACTGTGCTGCTGGACAGGTGGAAGTGGACATGACTGTCAGTGCTGAAGAAAAGGCCAAGAAGGCATGGGGTTCCAGTGATGTTTCCCTAACGTTTTCATGTCATGGCATCTACACATAATGCCCACCTTACTTAGCATGCCGGGGCAAACAGCTGAGGCTACTAGCTACCACAGGCAACCCAGACCCCTACTTCTCACCATTACGAGGGCTGAAGGGAACACATTGAACATACTTTAAATCATTCTTTCAGCACACCCTTAGGAAGCTGTGCTCGAGCAAGAGCTGGTAACTTCAAGATATATGACCACCTTTCAGGAGCAAGTAAACCTGCCCCAAGACCAGTGTTAGGTATATGCTTGTAATAATTTCCCCAGTGACCCTTAGCACATCAGAAGGAGTCAAAACCGTGTCTCACCATTTTAAAATGGTTGCCATTTGTGTCACTGCTTTTCACTTTGGTCTGGGACTAGAGGTCACCTTAGGAGCAGCCCTGCTTTGAGGGTGCTTCTTGGCCCTGTATCCCAAGTCCACCTCTCTCTCTATCTCTAAATAGTTCCTCAGCCTGGACTCACAGGCATGCACTACCTTCACTTGGGTTCCAGCCTCTTCTCAGTCAGAAAACACAATCGGCTTCAAGAGCTCAGTCAGCATTAGCACCAGAATCACCTTTAGGACTGGCCCTGGCCTCTAGTTCTCATTGCAGGAGTCATCCCTGTTCCTTAGAGGCAGGCCCTGCCATGTCCCCCAAATCCAGTCACTTGTTTCTTGTCTTGTTCCTCTGCATCCAAGACTAATAGTATTCCCTGGTTCCTCCAGGCCTGGGCTCCTGTCTTATTCTTTCCCCATCTCTGAGGGCCTGGAATGCATATTTTCAGCCCCGACTTGGACTCCCAATCACTATATACTGCCACAACTTCCAGTCACCAACCCCACAGTGGTATCTCCAGATACCATATTCTAAATTTTCTCCAAGGCCTTGCTGCACATTATTCTCCCCAGCACTTGTGCTATCCTGCCTGGGGTGTGTGCTACCTGCATCCATGTACTTCCTGGCCTGGCCACTGCCTAGTCCAAGGGCTGAAAAGGTGCCTTCTGCTATTACATAACTTTTGGGGACTTGGGCTTTGGAATGACGAAGACATGAAGGAAAACCACAGCTCTACTGCTCACTAGCTATATGATCTTGAACACATCGGCCTACTTCAACTTCCTCATTTATGAAATGATAAGAAGAGTACCCATCTTAAAGGGTCATTGTAAAAAAAAATAAATAAAGGGTCATTGTGAGAATGAGTAAAAAATAAATATTGCTTTCATTCATTAAATAGTTGAGTTCGTACTATGTGCAAGACATTGTGCTAGTCAGTCAACGGAGGATATAGTGGGACCACCTAGTGCTAATATCCTAGTAGAAATTAGCAGATGCTCTGTAATTGTTAGTTAAAGTAAGGAAAATGTTGGTTAGAGCATTCCATTATAAGTGTTCACTAGCTCCTGAGGTATATTCCAGCACCTGGATGGATCATCCATGTGGTCATAGCAACGCACTATAATCACTGAACACTGTGCCTAATTTCATCCCTTCATTCAACAATTGTGTGCAGGGGCCTCCCCTGTGAAGATACTCTGCCCAATGCTACGGAACCAGTCTTCCCAAACCTGGTTCTTCAGCAAAATAATCTGGGAAATTTACATACGTATGTATGTATGTATGTGCGCATGTGTGTGTATGTAATATAACATGTAACGTAATATATTCATTGTATACATATTATACCTCTAGACTTATAGAATCTGAATCACCAAGGTCAGAGATATTGGTCTCTTTTAAGGCTCAGGTGATTCTGAGAACCAGCCCAGCTTCAGAATTGATGTGATAGAGGAAAAAGAAAGGAAGGCCTAAATCCCATCCCCCAAGGAAGTTGGTGGGGAAGCATACCTGTTATGTTAACATGAGTTAACATGGCCTGGTTTAGGCTCTTCACGGAACAAATAAACACTAAATGCCATGATTGCAGTGCTTGAGCACTCTGCGTGCTGAGGAAAAGCCCAGGCAAAGAACAGGCAGATCCCTTCTGCTTGAAAAATGTCAGCAAGCTACGAGATCCTGGAAAATTCTCTTTTCTGATTATGACCACTCTTGCCTGCTTGCTTAAAGATGAGGCCAAGTTACTGATGTTTTATCTCATTAGCTCTCTGACACCTTGGAGAAAGCCACTAGTCAGTCTCTAGCTCATTTTCAAAGCTCCTATACAATAAGGATCCCGGGCAGCCCAGGTGGCTCAGTGGTTTAGTGCCATGCCTTCGGCCCAAGGTGTGATCCTGGAGACTCGGGATCGAGTCCCGCATCGGACTCCCTGCGTGGAGCCTGCTTCTCCCTCTGCCTGTGTCTCTGCCTCTCTCTCTCGCTCTCTCTCTCTCCCTGTATCTCATGAATAAAAAATAAAATAAAATAAAATAAAATAAAAACAATAAGGATCCCTCCCCCTCTTCTTTCAGTATTTACAGAGGAACTTCATGAGTCAGGCACAGTGCTGGGAACTGGATGGATATGGAAAGAAAGACTAACTCAATAACGAACAGACACACCACAGAAAGTATCATTTCAAATGATTAGTTTAAAAACTGTTTCGTATTTCTTACTGCTTCTTTTTCTAGATGAATTTTGCTAGCAATTTGTCACATCTCATGAAGTCTCCCACCAGGTCTTTAATTGGCAGGTATTATTACATTAACTCAAAGAACGCGGTAATCTTTCCCATGTTTTGTCTTTCCAACTGGAACAAAGTATCTTTCTGTTCAGTTATTTAGTGCCTTCTATTCTTCCCTTTAGGATTATATAATTTTATTTAAATAAATCTCATGTCCCAAATTCAATTAATCTCCAAGTATTGAATATATTTTATCTCCATTGTAAATGAATTCTCTTCGTCAGTATATTCTTCAGTTGTTTGCAACCAAGAACATGACTATTTGTGTTAATTTGCCTTGAATTTCAAGATGCTTGTTAACTTCATTTATACAACTAGTATATGTTAACCTTGGATGTTCTAGAAATGCAGTTTTTCTGGGGCATCCCTCCAGTATCTATGAGAGTCTGGCATACAATAAGTGATAGGCCTACTGAAGAAAAGTTATGGCTTGCTTTGCTGATGGTGTTCATCAAATTTCTTTTTCCTTACCAATGACTATGGCTTATATTTCTAGTACAGTGTTAAAAAAAAAAACAATAAGAGTCCTACCTTCATCAGTCATAATTTTTCCAATTTTTATTAAACTCTATTCTCTATGAAGGACAGTGTTAGATTTTATATTTAAATATATGAAAACCAGATTCTTTTGGGGGTTGGGTTGCTATATATACTGTCCGAGAATAGTTGTTCCACTTATTAGATGCCTTTTCAATATCTATTGAGATCTTACTTTAACTGTGTTCTCCTATTAATAGGATGAACTGTCATAATAATTTTAATTTTATCAGTTAGTCCTGTGTTCTGGAATTAAATATCACTTGGTCAGAGATAAATTTTTAAGTGGAATTATTTTCTGTTTATAATTGTTAATAAAGAATGAATATCTATAAGAAAATTGGCCTGTAATTTTCTTTTTTTGTACTTCCTACCAATTTGGGGGTTGAAATCATATTTTCTCAAAAAGTAAATTGGAAATTGAGTAAACCAGCATCAATTCAACTTTAAAAACAATTTAGTGGAGACAGGATTTTTTCATACTTGTAGAAAATACAGTATAGGAAACTCTTATAAGCTTTTTAGCCAGATAGATCTGAGTTCAAATCCTAGCTCACCACTTATATGCTATGTGATTCAAGAAAGCCATCTAACTTTTCAAAGCCTCACATATGAGTTGTAAACTGGTGTTACTAATAGCTCCCATAATATAATCATAGTATGGATCAGAACCTATACAGGTGTGTGTGTGTGTGTGTGTGTGTGTGTGTGTGTGTATGATCTAGTCCATGATAGGTGGTCAAAACGTACCATACCATGGCTTTCAAAATTCGGGATCTTTCTATTAATATATTTTGTCCAAATACGCATGGTTTGTTTGAGTTTTTCACTGTAAGACTTTAATAACGTCTTGTTTCTTTCTCTGTAATTGGTCTGGTCATGTTTTCTGGTTAATCTTGCATGAGCTTTTATATTTTGTAATTTTGTGAGGCATCATTCATTCCCAGTCTGATTTATCTGATTTATTAGCATACAGTAAAGAGTACTGTTTATCTGCAGATTTCTAAATCTTTTCCGTTATCAGATCTCCTGTCTCATTTCTAATGTAATGAATTTGTGATTTCTCTTTTAGTGAATTTGTGATGAAACCACTGTTCATTTTTTCAAAACTCAGCTATAGAGTTTATCAGCTTTTTCTCCATTTTCTTTCTACTTTTAGGTTTATTATTTCTGCCCCCTCTTTCTGGCTTCTGACATCGCTCCTATTCAAAAACATCTAGATGCAAGCTTAATTCATTATGCTTTGCCTTTCCTTTCTTAGCAACATAAACACCTAGAATAATGCATCTCCCTGTAAGCACCACTTTGGCAACATCCCACAGTATTTTGATATGTTCATATTTATGTTCGTTTTGCTTATTAAAAAGTCTGGGTTACTGGGTTCCGCACTTCTCTCAGAAGATGTTATTTAAGACAGTGTGTTGTTAACTTCCCTTATTTATTTCGCATTTCTTTATGGTTTCATAAAGTGTTTTTTTAGTACTTTTGTCTTTTTATATTTTCAAAATATGTACCTAAATGTATCTAAATCTAGGCATATCATTAATTTTTATGAATGGTCTGCATGCATTTGCAAAGAAATTTTATCACCACCTTAAGAGTAAATAATGTGATTAGTTTGAAATTTATGTTGTCATTTTTAATTAAAGTAAGAGCAAGAGGACCCTGAAAATGTGCATTTTCTTCTTTAGATTCTAATCTTAGTTATGGGAATTCTTCCAAAGGAAAATGAAATGCTGTTAATTTCCTAATGTTGCCACTTAACGTAAGAATGACAGTCTAAACAAAATATTTTAATGTGTTAATTCTAACTAAATGCAGTAATTCATGGTATTTAAACTCGGAAAGGCAGGGAAATCTCATTTTGGTAGTTTCAAAATACACTAGTGTTGTCATAATGTTCCTCTTCTAGATAAATAGCCACTGATCAGGGGGAAAACCCACATCATTCTTTTCCGACAGCTGACCAGTACTTTCCAATGTATTTCCATAGGTTAATGGGGGGAAAGGCTTCAGTGGTCAGTTACAATGGGAAAGCTGGTTTACACTAAAGTTTCCTTACTGCAAAACGTCTTAGGGTCTTTATGTACTAATGGAGATTATGAATTTCTTAAAAAGGGATATAGGCTCGACCCGAGATCGAGTCCCACATGGGGCTTCCTGCATGGAGCCTGCTTCTCCCTCTGCCTGTGTCTCTGCCTCTGTGTGTGTGTGTGTCATGAATAAATAAAATCTTTTTTTAAAAAAAAGGGATATAGGCTCCCCAGTATTTGACCACGAAACCTATCATTGCTAACCATGTTCAAGCCCTGTATTTTCATGGAATACACTTTGCGAAACACTACTGCTGAATAACAAAAGCAGTTCTCCAGCCTGGCCTTTGGAAGCAAGTTACCCCGGGCAAACACAAAGGCCCCAGCAGGAGACCCAGTGAGGTCAAGTAGGAGATAGTGAGCAAAACAAAAGCAGAAGATAGGGGGGCAAGTAGTGAAAAGAGGGCACTGATTACTGTTCCACAGATTCCAAGGGGTGTCCATCCCTTGAGCCCCAAAACAGAGACTGTCCCAGGTCAAACTGAGCTTTAGATAACAGAGAAAGAAGAGCAACCTCATACTATAAGAAACATGTCCCTTCTCCTTGGAGGTTCACAGCCATGCAGCATGCCCTCTCCAACTCCTCATTACGGTCACCTCAGGCCTCACAAGCACTCCCTCACATTCACTGGGGGCTCCCAGTCCCCTCACTCCACTGTAAGCCCCACCTGCACACAATATGACTTCAGTGTGCAAGTAGATAACACGTCTGACCTCAGCCCTCTCGGTTCCTTGCTCTCCTCCTTTCCAGAGGTCACATCCATACATCCAGGTTGACCTCCAGAATTTGTATTCACCTACAACAGTTCAAGTTCAACTCTGATAGCTTCAGCTTCTTTTTTCTGGGCACTAGTTTTCTCAGCCTGTGACTCTCACACTTTGGTACTTCGAAAGTAGAGAAGTCAGAAGATGACGAAGGCTCCAAGAAGTCTATTAGGCCACTCTTGCCTCTGTCTTAGATACTGGAGTCCTGAACTTCCCTCTTTTGGCAACATCCTTAACTCCTGTGCTTCCTTTTCCTCCCATTTTCCCCACCTGGCAAACCCGCAACTCCAGATCAACACAGCAGAAGAATGACATGTTCTGACAGCAGAACATATGTCATGGAGCAATATGGAGTGGTGCTACTATGTATTTATACTGTCCAACCTTACTTGTGCCTTCATCCTGGCCCACAACTCTTTCATATATCCCACTCTGGTTTCTTTCCCATTCCATAATACAACTCACTGAATCTTTTCACCTGTTCCCTTACACTTGACCTTACTACCTGCAAAATATACCCTCTGCCTACCACCCCTTATTGGCCACTCTCCAAACACACTGAACTACTTATTGTTCTCAGAAGACATCACGGTCTGTCTTGCCACTGGGACTTTGCACATGTGATTTCCTCTTCCTGGAATGCCTTTCTCCTGTCTTCTTTGAAGCTTACATCTCCTTCTATCTTGACACTGCCTCTCACAGAATGCTTTACCTCACTCCCTACCCAACAGGCTAGCCTAGGTGTTCTCATCATTGTGTGCATCACCTTGCATCATAATTTCCTCAAAGCCCAACCATTTCAACCCATAAACTGCCAGACCTGCCTTGAAAGCAGGGGCCATTCTTCTTTACTCCTGAAACCCAAATATTCAGCACATAGAGGTCTAAGCCCGTCCTCAACCCAGGTTAAATGAATGAGTGAGCCTAGTGCCATTAAATACTATTATAGAAAAGAGTGAGAGCATCTAAAATGATTCAGAAGAGCATGTTAGACTTTAGAGGTCTATCATGTCTTTTCCTCCTGCTCCACATAAATAACTTCTAATTACCCTTCAAGAGTCAAGTCCAATGTTAACTCCTCCAGAAAGCTTTCCAGCTCCCCCTGGGGCCAGAGCCAATGCCCCTCCTCAGGGCTAGCACAGCCCCCTGCATTAACCTCACTCACTATATTATAAGTAAGTAGTTACATGATGATCTTTCTATTTAAAAGTGTGAGTTTTCTGAGGGCAAAGAATGTGCCTTACATTTACATCTTTATCCATGTACCAGAGACCCTGGACCGCCCCCAGGTTCAATGATCTCCTAGGAGACTCACAGGACTTGACAAATTGTTGCACTCGTGGCTGTAATTTATTGCAACAAAAGGATACAAGGCCAAATGGGCAAAGGGTAAAAAAACACATGGGGCGAAGTCCAGGGGGGTAACCAGATGCAAGCTTCCAGAGTCCTCTACCAGGGAAGTCACAGTACACATGCTTAATTCCTATAGTCACAAGCTATGACTAGTCAAGTGAGATGTTGTTTACCAGGGAAGCTCATTCAACTAAATGTCCAAGGTTTTTCTTTGGGGACAGTAATACAGATACTCTACCAAGAACCTATCAAAATTTTCGACTCCCCAGATTCAACATAAACCACAATGTTTGTACAAACAGTTCAGGAACAGTGAGCCTTCTTATCATTTCAGGAGTGGTGGGAACCTTCCTGAAATCCAAATTCTCAGATGCTGGCCAAGGACCACACTAACCTTATACGTAGGCTTCTGAAGGACAGCAGTCAGGCCTGCTATGCTAACTCTTCTCGGCATAGTCTCTAACACCTCATACTGAGCCTGACCCAGGGGAGGCATTCAAAAAATGAAAAAAGAATGAATAAATATCAGACATTTAAGTAGTCAATTTACCTTGGTAAGCCCATGACTTTTCACAATCACTCCACATCATACGTGGTGCTATTCTAACCGTTGACAAGAAACTGGATGATAGGTTAAACAACATGTTCATTAAAATGGCAAGATGAGGATCTGCACTTCTGGGTGCCTGACCCAGACCTCAAGCCTTCTGCGCTTTCCCACAACTGCTTACCCAGTGGGGATTACACAAGCAGCACACAAATAGAGTAGAACAGCCGAAACTGCATGGCTAGAAAAACACACACACCCACAGAAGCTACTCGACTTGCAGGACACGTGCCAAAGAAATTTGTAAAAGTTCTCAAGAGGAGGGATCCCTGGGTGGCGCAGCGGTTTAGCGCCTGTCTTTGGCCCAGGGCGCGATTCTGGAGACCCGGGATCGAATCCCACTTCGGGCTCCCGGTGCATGGAGCCTGCTCCTCCCTCTGCCTGTGTCTCTGCCTCTCTCTGTGTGTGTGTGACTATCATAAATAAATAAAAATTTAAAAAAAAGTTCTCAAGAGGCATTCATGCATTGTCTGATGTGGAAGTTGCTCAGTTCTCTTCTGGTCTCCAGCCACTCTCCTGAGGTAGCTACTTTGGTGGGGGCAATGGCTAAGTTATATACTGAACCACCATGTCGAACTCAGGCAACATGCCAGACTCATAGCCGTGCCTGTCAGGCTAAGCAGACACCAGCCCACCAAAGGGCTCCACTTGGGACCTGGCCCAGAGAAGGAGAGCTGTAAGTAGCCAAAGCACCGGAGTCCCCGGGCCCTACTTCAGGAACATTCGTTCACCTTGGCCAACTTCCTCCCAAAAACATTCTGATTGTGTCAACCCTCCCACCCACTGATGGAACTAACATTGAGACTGGACAGCAGCGGACTCATGTAATGACCTAGGGGTCATGTATGTTTAGGGAAAAACTTTCAAATCACTGTGAAGCAACTTTTAGGTATCCAGTTCCAGTTCAAGTTCTTTGCCTTTATTCAGTGCCTGCTCTGGTCAGAGTACTACACTGGGCCTCGGGATTACAGAGATGAACAAGTTCCAGTCACCGTCCTTGAACATTGTGACATAGAGTAAGGGGTCAACAGTGGAAGTTCTCTTGCTCCCTTCTCCCAAGATTGACTGTAGGGACTATCCTTTCCCGATGCAAAGTTGAAAAGACCCACTGGAACCAACATCAACCATAATAACAATGACAACCACCACTTATTAAGCACTTACTGGGTACACCAGGTGCTGTGTTAAGCACATGACACGCATCATCTCTTTTCCTCTTCATAAGAGCCCTGTGAGGTAGGAAGTCATATTAGCCCCACATTGTGGAGGAGCAAATGGGTTTAGAGAGGTTAAGTAGCTTTCTCAAGCCCAAACATTCAATAAGTTGTAAAGCTGGGATTCAAACCCACTTCTACTTGACTACAAAACCTGACTCACAGGATGCCTGGGTGGCTCAGTGGTTGAGCATCTGCCTTTGGCTCAGGTCGTGATCCTGGGGTCCTGGGATTGAGTCCTGCATCAGGCTCCCCACGGGGAGCCTGCTTCTTCCTCTGCCTGTATCTCTGCCTCTCTCTGTGTGTCTCTCATGAATAAATAAATAATCTTAAAAAAATTCAAAACCCAAGTTACCATTCACCTCACTCACTGCCTTAGAGAAGTTAGTGTGGAATTAGGGAAGGCCGGCTGAGGAAGTAAGGCAGCAAGGCAGCGGGATCTAGCCAATTTGCTCCTCCCTCCCCCTACAACCCAGGGGCTATTTCTGCACTAAGGACAAAACAGTGTGGTCATGGCAGGTCTACCACGGAAGATCCGTGTTCCATAGCCCATCAGCCTTTTTCACAAGAACAGCTTCTCTCCATTCACACCCAAATGCACAGGGGACTGAGACAGCTACCAAAACTCACTTAATACTGTCACATCTTAGAGACATACACTGTGGGAGAAACGATGGCACAGGTTGGGTTAAGATCCTGTCTCCCCAGGCCTCAGAATGTTCTGGCTAGGGTTTCAATAATAAGCATCATACCTTGCAGGGGGACGGAGTTCCAGGTTACAGAGCATTTTTGCCTGCACAACCTCACCTGATCCTCCCAGCAACCTTCTGAGTGAGGTGTGAGTCCCTCACTTCTGATTAGAGGAACCTGAGGTTCAAGGATGTCAAGCAACTTGTCCAGATCACAGTTGGTATGAGGCAGTGTGTGGACTCTGACCCAAGTCTTCTGATTCCAAACCTTGAGCTTGTCTATACGAAATCACATTTGTTACTAATAAATATTGAGAGGATTCCCTGGGTGGTTCAGTGGGTTTAGCGCCTGCCTTAAGCCCAGGGTGTGATCCTGGAGTCCCAGGATCGAGTCTCACATCAGGCTGCCTGCATGGAGCCTGCTTCTCCCTCTGCCTATGTCTCTGCCTCTTTCTCTCTCTGTGTCTCTCATGAAAAAAATCAATAAAATCTTTAAATATATATATATTGAGGGGCATCCCCAGTGGCCCAGTTTAGTGCCATCTTCAGCCCAGGGTGCAATCCTGGGGACCCAGGATAGAGTCTCACGTCGGGCTCCCTGCATGGAGCCTGCTTCTCCCTCTGCTTATGTCTCTGCCTCTCTCTCTCTCTCTCTCTCTGTCTCTCATGAATAAATAAATAAAATATTAAAAAATAAATAAAGCCTGCTTTAAAAAATATATATTGAGTTGTCATCATCCCACCCTGCAAGTCAGGCAAAGATTTACTGAGTGCCTCACTGTCTACAAAGAACTATAAGAAACACCTGGGAATCCACAAAACTGGGCATGAGCTATGTGCCCTCTCTTGATTACACAGACACTTGAGAATGGTCAGATCACTCAAAATACAACAAAATGTTAGCATATTTTTTAAAGAGCTTATTACATAAAGTGTTAAACTCCTTACAATGTTGAAACATAGACTCCACAAAGGAGGGCAGCCAATTAAAGGCACTAAGAGTGTTCAGGCTTCCAGAACTGTACAATGGTAATTGAAACGGGGTAGAAATGGTTTGTTCTGGTTATCTTAAAATGATTTGTATGTACCTTAAAGAAAAAAACTAAAAGTAGAAAGACCTGTCATCGCCATGGGTCCATTACAGATCCATTCATTCATTTTCTCAACAAACACTGAAGTAGAACTACATGTCAGGCATTATGCTAGATGCTAGGCACAAAAGGTCAAATGAGGCACAATGTGGGAGAAATACACAAAGCAGGGTGAGAAGGAAAGCCTAGGGACAAAGAACAGTGTGTACAAACTCACTGAAGCAACAAAGTAAGGCAACTGCTACTGGCCAATTCTTTCTTCTTGAAACGCTCTGCTTACCTGACAAACACCATTCTGATTTTCCTTCCACTCCCTTGGACTTTCCATTTTTTACTGATTTTACTCTTCCCAACTTTAAAAAATGGCGTTCCTCAACTTGGGTCATGCCCCTTTCTCTGTAAACACTCTGCTCTTGTATGAGCTCAGCCATAATCCATGGCTTAACTTTGCATTCATATCTTTATCGTCCACCTCCAAATCTTCATTTCCAGAATGCGTCATGCATCTGAAATTCCGACTTGTCCATCCAATGAGCTACTCCTTTTCTCCCCTTTCAGGTTTCACAGTATCTCCAGCTCAACCCTGGTTCAAAGTGGAATCGTTCACCCACCTTACTTGAGTCTAGTGCTTCCAGTTAATGACATCACCCAGTTGCTCCAATCAGAAACCTGCGAGTCATATCCTTACTCCCCACATCCCACCCATCAGCGAGTCCTTCGGGGCAGCTGCGTGCTCTAACTCTCTCTCAGACTTGCCCACACTGCTCCATCCCCCGGGGAAGCTGGTTCACAGGTCTCCCTGCTTCTATTCCTCCGCTTCTACAAATCCAGTCTATACTAAGTCATTCTGACCTTGCCTTCTGCACTCAAATCCCTGGTCCAAGTTGTCATCTCCTTCTGTCCACAAGACAGTGGCCAGGGAATCCAGGAGGTAGGCAGCAACCAGTTGGGTCTTGTCAAACCATCATGCACCTGATACCATTCCTCCTATGGCTCCCCTCTCACCAAGTGGGAAAACTGAAATCCTGACCCCAGCCAACAAGACTTTCCACAACCTGGTCCCTACTCTCTCAGGGACTTCAGCTCCCACCACTCTCCCTTGCTCACTCCATCCCAGCCACACTGGACTTGTTCCTGGGCCTCAAACATCCACATTATCTTCCCTCTTGAGGGCCTCCATACCTTGCTCTCTCTGCCTGGAACATTCTTTTCCTCTCATGCTTCTGTCTCTGACTTCCTTCAGGCCTTTGCCGAAACGTGGCCTTCTGCTTGAGCTCCTCCAGCACGGCTCTACGGAAACGGGCACCCTTTCCCCCACGGCTCACCCCCGCACCACTGCTGCTCTTCTCTATGTACCTGCTGTTCTCTTGACTGTCTTTCCCCCACCGCACACAGGTGCATGCATGCACGCACACACACAAAAGAATGTAAATCCCATGAGGGCAGGGACTTTTTTGGTCTATTTTATCCCATGATATATGCCCAGAACCCAGGACAAAAACTGGAAATGTAGTAAATGCTCATTAATTTTTTTGTGGAATGAATAGTAATTGCACTGACCTTTACAAAATGTAAATGCAAATTGGATCATGTTACCCCAGGCCTAAACTCCTTTAAGGACTTCCCATTGCCAGAGAAAAAGGTACCAAGGCAGAAGCATCTCGGGCCACCCTCCATTCACTCTCTCGCTCTAGCCCTGCTGGACTTCCAGTTCTCTACCATGTTCTTGTTTCCTCCACTGATGGGGCTTCACATTTGCTGACCCCTCCATGGGCAATGCTGTCTCCTCCCTTCTCATCAGAGACTAACTCCATCACATCCTTCCCATTCCAGCTGAAAAGTCACTTTCTGGGGAAGCCTTCTTGGAACCCCTAGACTAGGGCAGCCCTCCCAGTCTTGTATATCTTCTCTATAGCCTTTCTCTACTTCTCTCTCTCTCTCTCTCTCTCTCCTCTATTTTAGATTTTATTCATTTATTTGAGAGTGAGAGGAAGAGCATGAGCTGAGCAGGGGGAGACAGAAGGAGAGAGAGAAGCAGACTCCCCACTGAGCAGGGAGCCCAATGCAGGGCTGGATCCCAGGAATCTGGGATCATAACTGGAACTGAAGGCAGCCGTTTAACCGACTGAGCCACCCAGGTGCCCTCTCTACTTCTCTTATTAACATTTCTATTTAGCTCTTTGATGTTCTGTTTCCTCCAATAAACCATGAAGACGGAGATCATATCTTATTCAGTACTTTGATGCCTAAAAGGCACATAGTAGGTACTCAGCAAATACTTCTTAACTGATTGTTCAAAGCTTGTGCCTGATAACACAACTCAAACCATATTCACTTCTGCAAATGTAAGGTCATGGGGTTAGTGCACCCTGGGACTGACATACTGATTAGTCTGAGAACCAGAAACAGAGTTCCCTGGAGCTCAGGCCAAGTTATGACTTTGCAGGGCTCAAGGACTCAAGGTACAGGCTGTGCGGAGGAGCCCACAGTTGCTCCTAAGTGAGACCACCACACTCCATTCATGAGATCTAAATCAGTGCTATAGGGAAGCCCCGGTGGCTTAGCGGTTTAGCGCCGCCTTCAGCCCAAGGCGTGATCCTGGAGACCTGGGGTCAAGTCCCATATCAGGCTCCCTGCATGGAGCCTGCTTCTCCCTCTGCCTGTCTCTGTGTGTGTGTGTGTGTCTCTCTAATAAATAAATACATAATATTTTTTAAAAAAATAAATAAATCAGTGCTATAAACACCAGTTATTCACAAGTGCCCCTGTCACCTGAATATGAAGACAGGAATACCCAAAACGGAGTTATCATAAATGTGTTTTACCACATTTTTTTCTAAGCTTCAAGCAATGACTGAGATGTTTATTGTCAATATTTTAGTTGTCATGTGAGAAAATACCACAGATAATCAGCTATAGGTTCTCTAGATAAAAATGACAGCTAACAGAAAGGGAAAGATAAAAACATGACCACATAAAAACATCATAAATGGAACTGCAAATAATAAAAATAGACAATGTGAAAACTTCCAGAGAATAACAAAGTACTCTCTCCAAGGAAACTTTAATTAAGTACATGAATCTTCAAAACTGCTACTAAGTAGTAGACCTCTCTAATTCTTAACAGTTTGGGGGAAGAAATGATTTATGGCTTTTAGGTTTGGTGCAGTGGGTAAGAAAGAGGACTTGGTACCAAAGGATCTGCCAGGGTTCAACTCCAGGTGCGGCCCCTTTCAAGTCATGGGACCTTGGGCAAATGGTGATACCACTGTGAGCCTTGGGTTCCTCCTCATATGTACAATGGAACAAAAATAATACTTTTCTCATAGGTTTTATGAGGATTAAATGCAGTCATATATGAAAAGAACAGAATGAGCACTCATTGAAATGTTATTTTCATTATGGTGGTGCTAGTTGCCATCATCCACATAGAACACGAGCTAAAGCTAAAGAGATATTGGCAAGTAGAGGTCCTGCTAGCCTTCCTTTAATGGGAAGAAGAATGAGAATTTGGAGAGTGATGTAAGGCCATTCAAAATAATCACGTAACAACACACTGGCAAAGACAGGGCTCAGCAATGCACACACTTCATTCCCTCTACGTTTGATAAGCCAGATGAACAGTACAAGCAACCCATGAGATTAAAAGGCCACTGGGGACCTCTTGCCTCGGAGAGCCCTGTTATGCAGATTTTGATAAGAGAGCCAGGGTCTTTAAGCACATTTATATTTGGATATTTACTTGGTAATCTGGGTTGCCAATTCCACATTACTCATGACCAAGCAATAGGCCCCCTAGTTTGGAAGAGCTGCCACAGTCCAGCCAGAAACCCTAGAGATAAGAAGTTGCTTCCCTCTTAACCACTGCCTGAGACCCTCCCCTTTCTGGGGACCACTTCACTACCACATCCTCTGAGAACAATGTCTTGGGATTGTACCTTCTGTCCCAACTACCCCTCAAGGCAGAGCACTTCCCACCAGCCCCCAGGGCCATGCCCCTTGGGCAGGTGCTCCTTCTCCTGTGCTTGGACCCTTGCAGTCTTCCCCAGTCTCTAGGCTGCCAGAGGCATCCTTCTAGAACCAAGGCAGAGCCCATCACTCCTCTGTTGGAAAGATCTTCAATATGTCCCTGCCACTTAGGTAATTAATTAATTAATTAATCAATTTCATGAACCTCAGCATAGCATTCAAAGCCTTCTATAGCAACCATCCTCAAATGTGGTGATCTCAGATTCTTAAAAATAATTGAGAGGTGGCAGGGGGGAAATAAAGGATAATTTCTTGAAACAATAGGTAAGGAGCCCTAAGGGCCTTTATTCATAGGGTTATATCTGTCAATATTTATCACACTAGAAATTAAAACTGAGGCGTACCAGGCTGGCTCAGCAGGAAGTGCATGTGGCTCTTGGTCTCGGGATCGTAAGTTTGAGCCCCATGTTGAGTGTAGAAATTACTTAAATAAATAAATAAATAACTTTAAAAAAGAAATTAAAACTGAAAGTTTGTAAAATATTCAGGTATTAATGCATTTAAAGTTAGCCATAATAGGGCACCTGGGTGGCTCAGTCAGTTAAGCGTCTGCCTTTGGCTCAGGTCATGATCCCAGGGTCTTGGGAACGAGCCCTGCATCAGGCTCCCTGCTCAGCTTGGCTCTCCCTCTCCCTCTGTCTCTCCCCTCTGCTCATCCACATATATTCTCTCTCTCTCTCTCTCTCTCTCTAATAAATAAATAAAATCTTTTAAAAATAGCCATTATAAACCTACTTACTACATGTGAATATAAATAACATAATTACATGGATACATAAATATCAATTTTTATTTAAAATAACCACATTTTACTGAAAATAACCATATTTTTCAAAACAACCAAAAACGTAGACAAGAGTACCAATGCTTGTATTTTTGCAGATCTTTTTAATGTCTGGTTTAATAGAGGAAAGCTGGATTTTCACACTTGCTTCTGTATTCGATTCATTGGGATAGGTTGTTATAGCTGAGGTGTGTGAGGAAACTCCAGTCTTACCCAGAGATGTAATTAGGAAAGGGAGGACTTCCACATTCCCCCACTGTCTTGATGGTTTCACGGTATACACATGCATCGAAACTTAACAAACTATATACTTGAAATATATGCTGTTTATGTCAATCATACTTTAAGAAAGCTGTTAAAAACAGGAAAAAAGAAAAAATCTGCTCATCATGGCCTCGACCTCCCTTTCTTCCTCCTCTCCCTCCACTCCCTACAGAGCCACACAACCTACACCCCAGCTCTGTGGTACTTTGCAGTGGCACCTCAGCTCCAGCCAGCCTGGCATCTTTCCTCCTACCCCTTCCTTGGCCTGAAATGCCTTCCCCACCCATGATGCCTCCACCCTCTGCCTCCCTCCCTTCTCCCACTAGCGAAATTCCTCAAAATCCACATCAAATATTATCAGCCTAAGAAACCTTCCCAGATCCCAACACACTCTGGAAGGAAAATTAAGCTACTGTCCCCTCAACTTTTGTGGGTGAGGAAAGAATCAAGTGAGAGCACCTGGGGGAGGGGACACATCTCCATCTGGATTTCCTCACACTGGCCTATTTCCTGTTAATCCTCTGTGAATCGAGAAGAGACACTCAAAAAAGGGGCTCCAAGGAGCCTACAAGCAGATGAAGGCAGCCCAGGGCTAACAGCCTAGTGTTACAGGGCCTCTGAGGAAAATCCAAGTCCATTTCCAGCCCCCACCCCATACAAAGGAAGTGATCACGACTCCATATACACACTCAGAGAGCTTCCTGAGAGCAAGGACCACACTTAGCCACCACAACCCTCTAAGGTCTTGGCACATAGCAGGGCTCCACGAAATACCGGTGCTGCAAGTAAGGCAGAAGACTCAGCTTCTCCGGCCACAAATGGCATCTGAGAAGACACGGGTTGTCCTCGGTCCTTAATTACAGAGGGTATTAGTTTCCTAGGGCTGCCATAACAAAATATCACAAACAAGAGAAATTTATTCTCTCACAGTCCTGGTGGCTTGAAGTGTGAGACCAAGGTACCTACAGGACCATGCTTCCTCGAAAGGCTCTCCTAGCTTCCCCTACCTGCCAGTGAACTGTAGGGTTCCTTGACTTGTAGTTGCGTAACTCCAATCTCTGTGCCCATCTTCACGTGGCCCCATAGATCTCTCTGTATCTCCGAATCTTGTTTTCCTTATACAGACACCTGTCGTTGGATCTATGGCCCACTCTCATTCTGTATGACCTTCATCTTAACTTGATTACATCTACAAGGATTCTATTTCCAAATCAAGTCCCATTCCAAGGTTGTGATTAGACATGAGTTTGAAGGAGAACACACAGAGCACATGAGAGAGTGCCTGGTACCCAGTAGGTACCACCACCCAGGAGGTGACCATCCTCCCTTCCTTCTGCAGATGCAGATGAGTAGCCAAGTGCTCCCTTCACTGGGGGGATGGCCTAGGCTTGTAGGCTTTCTACTTACACGCTTACTTGCCAAATGGGAGAGGCTGGTGGAAATGAAAGACAGAAGTGGATGATAACCACCTTTCTTCTCGGCTCCTATCCTCCTCCCACAACTGCTCTGCCTCCCTGTTTCCTTATTCCCTCACCCCGCCCTGCATGGTCAGCCCCATACAGAACACACACCTGCCTGTTCAGATGCTATCCAGGAATCGCCTCCTTATACTTAGGGACTATAATTTAATGCTAAAATTTCTCAGCAAGAAGGGTAGAATTTCCCAGTGAGAGGATATGTTTGGTGTATGCAGCCTACACAATAAATTGTAAAGGCCAGCTTTTTTCGAATGAATAAAAGGGAAAAAATGACTCTGAATATAATTACCCTAAAAATGCCTTCCCAAATCAGCACCGATCCAGCATGCTTCTACTGCAGTGGCCACTGGTTACAACACACCATGAAATGTTGCGGTAAAGCACCACAAAGTCTGTTGAGAACCAGAAAGACATAAATATGGTGTGTCCGTCTTTAACACTGAAAGGCCAGGAAGGTTCAACAACACCCACAAGGGGAGACCTGTAATTGAGCTGTTGGCAGGAATGAGTGAGTCCCTGATGTCCTAATGTCAGTTTTGCCCTCAACACACAGCAGGCCTTGCCGGTTGCCAAAGGCCTGGATTCCTAGAGAGTATTCTAACACTCATGGGGACAGGCCCAGTAGGGCCCTAACCCCCTCTGCCCAGAACACAAGAATCTGTCAGACAATGAGGTAGAGGGCCTCCGCCCTACTGTGATTCCCTTTTGTCCCCAACACCTCATCTTTAGTACAATTCTGAGTTAGTCAAAACGGCATTCTTCTCAAAGGCAACCTGGACATCATCTCCAGCGATGTTAAAATGGCCTTGACCTTTTCTGCTGTCAGTCTTGGTGATTTGGCAATGTACTTGCAAAGCCCTATTATTCCCCTTGAGGATTCTTTGTCTCTCTCTGCTCTCTCTGTTTCTCTCTGTCTCTCTCTGTTTCTTTCTTTCCTCTTCCTCTATTCTTTTAGGATGTTTTCACTTCCTTCTTCAAACTGTGAGACTTAAGACATCATTAACTTGCCCCATTTCAAAGGCTTCTTTCTTTCATTTCAAAGGTTTCTTTCTTTCCTCTTCCTCTATTCTTTTAGGATGTTTTCACTTCCTTCTTCAAACTGTGAGACTTAAGACATCATTAACTTGCCCCATTTCAAAGGCTTTCCATTTCAAGACACCTCTGCGTAATATATACTGTTACAATACGTAAGATTAAAGGTTGAAAAATTAAGCCAGACACATGGAATTGACATCAAGAGTGCCCACGTACTGTGTTATACAGAGAATACTCTGTTAAGTAGACACAGGGTCAATACACAAGGACTTGATCTGTACAAATGTGGAAAATTTGAAGTGCTCATACTTATAAGGGCTACAAACATTATATCCAGTTAGTACGTTTAGTGAAAGAAAAGTGTGTTTAAGTGTAAAGTGGCCTAAGAATACCAGCTAAGGGTAAGTCACTAATGGTGGCTCAGCCGTTGAGCACATCTGCCTTCAGCTCAGGGCATGATCCTTGAGTCCCAGGATTGAGTTCCACATCCGGCTCCCTGCATGGAGCCTGCTTCTCCCTCTGCCTGTGTCTCTGCCTCTCTCTCTGGGTCTTTCATAAATAAATAAATAAAATCTTTAAAAAAATAATACCAGCTAAGTATCTGAGTCAAGATTCCCATTCAAGTAATTACATTTTACCAACCAAATGTTAATTAGTACTTCTAAAAAACCACCATTGGATAATGCTACTTGGTAAGATTCCTTGAACAGGTACCTATCACCATGCACACAGCAACCTAGCTCTCCCACGGGTTACTTTTTTTATGAATTGGAAATTTGTACTCCCTGATCCAAGGCTGAAACCCTTTAAAAGTAGTCTTGAATGGCCTACTGAGGTAAACTTCTTCATATGTCTACTTTCTATAAACTCTTCTGAGAAGACAGTGTACCAATCCCTTGCTTATCCAGCACAAAACTTACTAGTGCATTTCACCAATCCAGAACTCAGATGATAACAGGAAGAGAAGCAGAACATGTGCACAAGTGTGCACGTGCATGCACACGTACACACACACACACACACACACACTTCTACAAAATTTTATTCACAGGACAGCTCCTCACTAAGAACTTCCTTTCTCCTAAATGCTCTGCATCACTTGCCATCGGGGAAATGCAAATCAAAACCACAAGGAGATACCACCTCACACCAGTAAGAATGGGGAAAATTAACAAGACAGGAAACAACAAATGTTGGAGAGTTTGTGGAGAAAGGGGAACCCTCTTGCACTGTTGGTGGGAATGTGAACTGGTACAGCCACTCTGGAAAACTGTGTGGAGGTTCCTCAAAGAGTTAAAAATAGACCTGCCCTACGACCCAGCAATTGCACTGCTGGGGATTTACCCCAAAGATACAGAGGCAGTGAAACGGCAGGACACCTGCACTCCAATGTTCCTAGTAGCAATGTCCACAATAGCCAAACTGTGGAAGGAGCCTCAGTGTCCATCGAAAGATGAATGGATAAGGAAGATGTGGCCTATGTATACAATGGAATATTACTCAGCCATTAGAAATGATGAATACCCACCATTTGCTTCGATGTGGATGGAACTGGAGAGTATTATGCTGAGTGAAGTAAGTCAATCAGAGAAGGACAATCATTATATGGTTTCACTCATACGGGGAATATAAAAAATAGTGAAAGGGATCATAGGGGAAAGGAGAGAAAATGAGTGGGAAATATGAGTGAGGGTGACAGAACATGAGAGACTCCTAACTCTGGGAAATGAACTAGGGGTGGTGGAAGGGGAGATGGGTGGAGGGATGGGATGACTGGGTGATGGGCACTGAGGGGGGCCCTTGACGGGATGAGCACTGGGTGTTACACTATATATTGGCAAATCGAACTCCAATAAAAAAATATACAAAAAAAACCTTCCTTTCTCCTACTTGATACAAAGTTTTAACAGGGTTGGCTATTGATGTCCAGGTGAACATTTGAGTACCATCAAATGATAGGAAGGAGAATGAGTGCTATGAGTAGGCCACTAACAACAACTCAAAGTGACAGTTACTAGCCTGCCAGGGAAGGAGTCAAAAACAAAACTCAGAAACATCAGCCCAAGAACCCAAAGTGGTCTCAGAGCATTTGGTAGATAAAGTGTTCCTCATACCTCAAGACTTGATTCTTCTTAGGAAGCTTCTAAGCCTCCAATCAAAGGTAAGTTATATTCAGCAATATTTTCTACAAGTGGTGACTAGGACATCTTAAAAAGATACTCGCTCCAACTTTTCACGTTAAAACTACTTTGGCAACCTAAAGTGCAAATAGTCAAACTCAGCTATCCACAGCGACCTCCTTCCTGGGGCTCAGGTAGCTGAGCTGGTGTGGAAGAGAAAGCTTTGTCTGGACGTGGTGGCTTGGGATTCTTAGCAAATAGTGCACCTTCTGTTTTCCTGGTGGATCCAGCCCTCATCTACACCCTGAAGTAGGCTGAGTCCTCCCCTTGTTTCAGTACCCTACTTGGGCTGCTCTCCCAGGGCCATGGTTCATGCCCTGAGTCTTTTCTAATCTTCCACCCTATATCCTTTTAATACCAACTTTTCTGGGCCCTATATATTAGGGAATTAAGATTCCTAAGAGGATATAATCTGATAAACCACGCAGTCTCTTGGAGACAACACAGACTCCAAGAGGGTGAAAGTTGTTTCTTAGGGAGGGAAGGCAAAAAACTTACATATTACAATGGCTTGTGGTCCTCCGAACTTCACCCTACCTAACAAAATCCCCTTGCTTAGAGTTTAATTTCTCCTGTTAGGTTTTCTTAGCTATCTGATGAACAACAATGACAATTAATTCATAGTTGATACAAAAAACATACACAAGATCAGTACTACAAAACTATAATCAATACATAGTTGTGATTGGAAGACTTTCTTTGGATGGATTGTTCATCCCAGAAATCATATAGCAAGAGATGGCATATGTGTGCCAATCTGCTGCCATCGGCTACCTTGGGAATATTATTTACATTTCGCCCTCAATTTATATTTTATTACACTATTTATTTCTAAAAAGATCACTCAACCACCATTAATTATGTCATATGCAAAGATCTGAATAAGTATCTAGGAGATAATTAAATTAGAAGTTATTTTCTCAGTTCAAACAATAGTTAAGAGTTCACTAAAAGTGCTCTTAAGTGAATTTATTTTTTCCACTTGTTTACTTTTACTAGAACAGTTTAGAATGATTTTTAAAAATCTTGGGGATCCCTGGGTGGCTCAGGGGATCCCTGGGTGGCTCAGCGGTTTAGCGCCTGCCTTTGGCCCAGGGTGCAATCCTGGAGACCCGGGATTGAGTCCCGCATCGGGCTCCCGGCATGGAGCCTGCTTCTCCCTCTGCCTGTGTCTCTGCCTCTCTTTCTCTCTCTGTGTCTATCATGAATAAATAAATAAAATCTTAAAAAAAATAAAAATAAAAATCTGATCACATCGTTACTATTATTACACATTTCTAGAAATTGTAAATCTGTATATGCAATTTGGCCCATTACAATTTTTAAGTATATAAAAGTTACTCTGCAAATACAAATAAACCAATAAGTTTATTGGTAGTAGCTTTTTCATTTTTAATTTGACTTTTATCTTTAAAATGTCATTCTTAATCCTGCATGTTATCAAAATGTAAGTAAGCCTTATTCTTTTTCTATATGAAGCACAGATATACATATAATACATAAAGAGAACTGCAGCATATCTCTGGTATTAAAATTTCATGGAGAGGGGGGTTTAGGGAAAAAATGGCTAAAAGGGCTCTTTAGGGGAGAATAGTTTGTTTAAAAAGGCAATGAACTAATCTCCATTGTCTAACAGGATTTAACTGCAGCACCGTGAACAATTGGGAGGCAAGAGGATACTCCCTGTACTAGAATTTGAGGAATTCCCTGGAGATGGAAAGCTCAGATCCACAGGCAAAGAGGAAACCATAGCTCAAATCCTGTGCAGGAAGGTGAAAGTAGATCCAGAGAAAGCAACGAGTTCACTCTAAGCAATGAGTGAACTATTGCAAAAAGATGGAAGAGGCCCTGGGGCAATTACCAAGGCGATTAAGTTAAAAAACAAGGCCAATGTGTCCTAGGCTTTAAGTGTTCTTGTGTGGGCCAGCATAAGGGTATATGTGCACTTGAGTGTGCACCCGCACACACATGCTCACGTACACACCCCCTCCAAGAACCAACCACAGACTACAACCTGTGCATCACGCTCTCAAGAGAACTCTCTAGCTCCAGGGCCTGAAGAAGATGCTGCAGCTAATTGTGAACCCACATATATGGGAGAGAAAAGTCCAGAAAGGTGGCTTTATCTTGAATGGAGCTATCCTGATGCTTTCTTCATTCAGAATAAAGCTCTGCTCGTTCTCACTTGGGGGTTGGAGTCCCCATCCTGAATGCTTACTTCACACCCAGACCCCCCTGAAATGACTCAGCATTGCCTCAGGGGAAATCAAATCAAATCCCTGAAATAGTTTGCAAAGCTATTCATGACATGCCCCCACCACCACCACCACTGAACTTCCATTCAGTTCTTCCAACACATGCTGTTCTTGTCACCTCCAAAGCCCCCACGTACACCTTCCCTTTGTCAGGAAAGCTCCTATACCTCCAACCCTTCTCCATTCTTCCTTTTCTGGAACTCCTAATCATCTTTTGGGTCTCGGCTCCCCACCCCCAACCCCCAGCTGAACTGGGGGACCTGTCAGGCCCTTCTCCTGTCACAGCTTTCAGATAAATGAGCAGACAGGTGAGTCTAGCACTGTTTCAGCCCTCACTTGACTGTGAGCTCTGTGAGGGCAGGAACACTACCTACTCTTCTTATCAGCCAATCCCTGAGGCCTCCTTTAGGTTAATAACTCAATAAAAATATTGATGGATCAAGCTGAAATGGGCAGAAGACAGACTTGGGAGTCTGACAAGGGTTCTTTTGGCTATCAGCTCCCCTCTCCCCAATTGAGAGCCAAGAACTCCAACTATTGGCCAGACCAACTTTGGCTTCTACTTTCTCAGCTATTTCTGGTTTTACAGGAATTTGCCTCCATGCACTGGTGCCCCATGAAGGTTTTCAACCACAACTGTCAACATCGTTATCAAGAAGTAATGCAAAAAAACAAAAAAAACAAAAAAAAAAAAAACAAAAACAAAAACAAACCTGACCTGGGAGTGAGGAAACCTAAGGAGATTGATGAAAGGTTCTACCCCTCACCAGATATCTGACCTCAACCAAATATTCTCCCCCCACTAGGCCTCAGTTGGTAAAATAAAAGGACGGTATCTTCTAATTCCTCCTCCAGCTCTAGCAGTCGATGACTTTTCATCCTAATTTACAAATCAAGTTATTCCTATACCATTAGCTGGATGGGGTTGAGGGGAGTTCTCCTTTCATAAAATATAATAAGGAAAACAAAAAGAAATCAGGATGCCTGGGTGGTTCAATGGTTGATTGCCTGCCCAGGGCATGATCCTGGAGTTCCAGGATGGAGTCCCTCATTGGGCTCCCTGCATGGAGCCTGCTTCTCCCTCTGCCTATGTCTCTGCCTCTGTGTGTGTGTGTGTGTCTCTCATGAATAAATAAATAAATAAAATCTTCAAAAAAAAAAGAAAAGGATATACCTACTGTTGTGGGTCAAACTGTGTCCTCAAAACACATGTATTCAAGTCCTAACTCTTATGCTACAGACTGCCTGTTTGTGACATCCCAAAATTGCTATGTTGAAGCCTTAATCCCCAATGTGATGGCATCTGGAGGTGGGAGCTTTGGGGAGTAATTAGGATTGGATGAGGTCATGTGAGTGGAGTCCCCATGATGACACCAGTGTCCCTGCAAGGGATCAAAGAGACCCGAGTTCACTCTCTCTCCACCATGTGAGAAGCTGTCTATAAACCAGAAAGAGGGCCCTTATCAAGAATCTGACCATGATGGCACCCTGATCTGGGACTTCCAGCCTCCAGAGCTACGAGAAATAAATGTTTGTTAATTAAGCCCCCCAGACTATGTATGGTATTCTGTTATAGTAGCTCAAACAAAGATATCTCAGTACCTGTGAATATGATCTTATTTGGAAACAGTCTTTGCGGATGTAATCAAGGTACGATGAAGTCATAGTGAATTAAGGTGGACCCTAATCCAATGACCGGTGTCCTTATAGGAAGAAGGAAATTTGGTCACTGGAAAAAAGGAGACACACACATCCTGGAGAGAAGGCCATGGGAAGATGGGAGCCAAAATTGGAATGCTAAGGATTGCCAACAATGCCAGAGGCTAGAAGAGGCAAAGAAGGACTCCCCGTCAGAGTCCTCAGAGGGAGCACGGGCTCACTGACACCTTGAATTCTAGGTGTTTAGCCTCCAGAACTGTGAGACAATGAATTTCTGTTATTTTCAGCCATCTCATTTATGGTAATTTGTTAGCAATCCTAGGAAACTAACACAGGTACCATCTTGAGGAAAAAACAAAAACAAATAACAGAAAAGGTCTTCTCATTTTACTTAGGACCTAACACCCCTTGACTAACCCTGGTTGGCATGTCCTTGGGTCCTGGTAGTAACAGGACTTCCTAGGACAGCTGCTAGTGAAACAAGGTTCTGGCTATACAGAAAGCAGGCACATGTGCAGGAGTGGACAAGGGGACTCAAAATCGCCTTACTTAGAGTTACCAGGAGGTTTTTTTCTATTCAGAACATTTTGTGCTGCTCACAAAGCATACAATAAGTCACCATTTTGGGAGCAGCAATGTAACAGTGTATTTACCAACCCCAAATCAGCAGCAGAGAGGTATCCACGACAACATGTCCATGGTTTCAGGAGAGGGTCAGATGAACATATAACACGACCATAGAAAGAAACAATTACGAACAAGGGCTCTTCTGCATTTACTACCTGAGAGTGCCCAGTGCCTGCTTGTCAATTTGAGGAGTTCCCTAATATCAAAATGGGGTTACTAAACAACCATAGGCCCTGAACAATAACAAAAACAACAAAAAGCTCAATGTATTTTCATTAAGCAAAGGCTTTAAGAGACAAAAAGTAGAGACCACAATAGCAAAACAACGTGGCAACTAGAATCAGGAGCCCTGGGCCCCAGCCCAGCTCTGCATTTATTTGCGGATGTGATGGCAGCTGTACTTTTGTGTCCTTTGACTGAGAAACCATGAACCAAAAACAGCTAGGATGCACTGAGCAATTCTTTTCATGTGCCCGTTAGTAATAACAAAGGGTAGCACATATAGCAGACACTTTGTACCCGGTGCTGCTCTGAGCACCTTCTTGGAAAATCTATCTTAAGCCTGACGACAACCTTTTGAGGCATGTATTATTATTGTGCCCATTTCCCAGATAACAAAGCTGAGCCTCAGAGAAGTTAAGTAACTTGTCCAGCATCATCACACATCACACAACGGGTGTGTTCTAGATGGAGAATCTCAAACCAAGTGTTCAGATTCCAGAGCCTCTGTTCTTCATCTGCCGTGACGAGCATAAGCACATCCACGTGAAAGCCAGGAGCACACACGCAGAGCATGTTGATCACTTAGTCTAGAGCTAATATAAGCTGTACATACTTAGTATGAGGCGTTCATGTCACCCCCTCCATTCTCAGGCTCCAGGACTCACAGGTTGGGACTCGGTGCTAGAGATACCCAAAAGCCTAGTCCAGTTGTGCATCTCCATGGAGGTCCCTGCCAGGTCAGTGCTGGTCAAGTACCTACTAGAAGAAAAGCCCCTCAAGTCTCCACTCCTTGGGCAAAGCAATCCCCCAGTACTCAGATGGCAGGAGGTATAAGGATGTGACTTATTTGACTTGCTAGCTTGTCCCGTGTGAGTTATCTTCAGGATACTGTAGCTAAATGTGGACTCCCTGAGTCACTGTCCTGGGGTAAGAACCTGTAAAGTCTGGATACAGAAAGAAGTGCAGAAACATTCAAAGGCTCTTTCTGGCCACAGCACAGGAGCCTGGAACCAGCAGCACATTCGCCCCGGAGATACAGACTCCTAGTGGAAGACAGATGTGTAGAGACAAGTGTGGCAAATGCTTGCCTGAGACTTCTATTTCCTCCTCTTTGCTTTGCATGAGCCCTCAAAGAATGCTGGACCAGATACAGGCACAGTCTTCTGGAACTTGTCCTCTACATTCTTCAGAAAGTGCTTGGGATGGTGATTTAGGGATTTCTCCTCTGCTAATGACCACCTCCTGGTAACAGCTGTTAAGCCAAGGTGTCACAAGCCACAGCTAGGGGCTGTTTGTCATGGTGAGCTCTGGGCAGCCAAGATTCCTCCAACAAGAACAAAGAAATCACCTGAGGCTGGGCTCCAGGGACCTGGTATGCTTGGTGGTAATGGACAGCTTTCCCATTCTGCAATCAGCTACCCATGCATTGGCCGACTGACCTTTCTGTTAAGCTCCAGACTGAAGAAGCTAAGTGCCTACCTGACATCTCCTACCAGCCAGGAAAAAACTGAGGCCCTCAGCCCGACAACCCATAGAACTAAGTAAGTGGTTCTCGAACTTTGGTATGCAAAGAATAGTCAGGGAGCTCACCAAAAATCAGGGCCCACCCGCCCCGAAGGTCTTCCTCAGGAATGCTAGTGGGGGGTGGGGGGTTACCTCAAGACTCCAAAGCATTTTTCACAAAATGGTGACTGTGAAGTCACATTTTGCCCAACAATGGATCCTAATTCCTGTTCATTTTCTTGTCTGGAGTCTTTTTCAGTCCGCCACCTCTTCTCCGTTCCCACTGCCACCTGCGAGCTGTATCCCTCATCTTACCTACACTAATGGAATAGTCTTCAATCTACCCTTTCTCCCTGCTTCGAATCCCTCTATCTTTTTAATCGATTTTTCATAGTACCCCCCAGAAAGATCGTCCTTAAACTGAAATGGGATCATATCAATGCCTTTCTTTAAAAACCTTCACTGCCAATGCAAAGATTAACCAAGTCATTCATCACAGCCCTCAAATACAGAATTATACACTTCTGAATCAGCCAATAATAAAAGAACGATTAGATACAATGCAACACACCCATGTGATCGAACAGTATGCAGTCATGACAAATGATGTTTTAAGGACATTCTAATCGCATCATAAAATGTTCACAAAATGATAGGTGAAAAAATACAAGAAGTACAGCTGTAACTATACTTGTAAATATAGAAGTATAGCGTAAACATGTATGATCCCCACTGAACAGATTCAACACTGAGAAGAAATCCACCAAAAACTTGAGTGGTTTCTCCCTAGGGTAAATTATGCTGTCTTTGAATGTTTTGTATATTTTCCAGGTTTCTCATAATGAGCATGTACTAAAAATGCACACAACAAAATAATCTGCAGATAATGTCTAGGACCCCCTCAATGTCAAGCGTATGCCGCTACAGCTGGCAGTCAAGGCCATCCAGGACCCTTGCTCTTGTATTTGGTCTTGTCTTCAAATACATCTATCCTCTGATCACAAAGAACAACGTGCTCTTCTTCAGCTACATGCCTTGTCTTTGCTTACACAGTTGTTTTGGCCTGGAGTGAAGCCCCTTCCTTTGCCACCTCTCCACCTTCAGATGTCTTACTCAACTTCCAACTGTCACGTCAAAAGCTACCTCCTCCCAAGAAGCACTTGTCTGATCCCTTCCTGATGACTGTCCCCCTCCTTTGCTTTACTACAACAAGTCTTTTGCTAGCTCATCTGCTCATTCATCTCACTCATTCAATTCTACTTTCAATCACACGGCAGTTCACATGCCTCTCGACACCATGGAAAGCAAGTATGGGGAAGGCACAGGCATGTGTGAATCAACACTCACTGCCTCAGTTGACCCAGAGACCTGGATGTCACAGACACTTAATAAAAGTAATGCTGAAATGAAATGAAACTTATAGGGCATTTATAGAAAGTAACTCATTACATCTTTTGGAAACTGGTGAGTATGGTTTGGATCCAATGGAGCATCAACTCCTAATTAAATTCAGCATTTTACAGGAAAAAGAGTGCCATCCAACAAATTTCCTGCCTGTAGATATTAGTGTGCATCACCATGAGGAACATACTTAAAATCTAAGGCAAGGCAAGTACAGTGTGGTCCACAAGCCAACACCTTTGAGATTTACAGGCCATCATCAATGAAGGTGAGGAAAAAGTAACAGGTCCTTCAGCTGCTAGTTAGGGCAAGTTGAAGCGACGAGTCAAAAGCTAAGTGCAATAAAATAAACCCCACAAAGTCATCTGAGAAAAACAAGACCCAAACAGATGCTGTTGGGAAAATATCAGAGCAAAATAGACTATTCTCGGCATCGTCCAAAAGATAGGAATGCAGACGTGAGACCAGGAAAGGAAGTGGCATTTGCTGAGCAGCTACCATGCACTGGGCCCATGATGCAGGTAGCACACGCCTGACATTATTTAGTCCTCATGACAGCTCTGCAAGGGACAAACTGTCACCCCCACTTCACCAAGGGCCAACTGAAGCTCAGAGAAGCTCTATCATTTGTCTGAAGTCACACCACCAGTAAGTGATAGAGCAAGGACTCCAACCAAGGTCTTTTTTGACTTAGCCCCAGGCTCTTTGCGTTAGACCAGATCATAATGAGATTTTAATGGGGCCCTGCCTTCCACCATCATCTCAGGTATAATTCCCCCAGGCAGCCACCACAGAGCTCTTCCTAAAACCCAATCTGAACATTCCACTTTGCCATATAAAACTCTCCACCAATTCTCCACTACCTCAGAGATAGTGTCCAAGCTCCTTATTTTGAAACAAAGGTCCTTTATGACCTGGCCCAGGTCCGGATTTCCTCCTCTTACCCATCACCCCCCCACCACATGCTTCCCAAACTCATCCTCCTGTCATGATCCTGTGCCTTTGCAACTAGTATTCTCTTTGCATTTCATTTTGGCAAATTTCTATTCCTCCACTAACGCTCATGCCAAACATCACCTCCCCCGAGAAGCCTCCCTTGAAGAATTATCCTTTAGAAATTAACATCCCCTTTCTCCGTGTTGCTCTAATACACCACACGTAACTCAAATGAAGGCCTTGTGGAAGTACACTGTCTGTCTCCCTTCCTGGATTGTGAGCTCTTCAAGGGTAAAATAATCTCTCTACACCTTGTACTTGGCATAGTAGCTGACACACAGTAAAATGTTCATGGGAAAATGGCAGATTTCATCTAAACATTGAGACCAAATATATTCTAATTACAGAGATGAAGAAAAGTGAAAGTCAAGTCAGCAATTACGTTTCTGCATGCACACATGCACGCACACACACATCAAGCCAATATGTCAACATTGCACTACTTATAGCAAAGTAGAAACTCAGTCAATGTCAACCATCTCAAGTCACTCCAGGCAACTATTACCAATATCTGAGATACGAATGGTGGCAACACCTCAAGAATGTGGACATCTCACTTGGAATTTGGTAATAACAGTTTCCCAGATGAGTTCCATCCCCACGATACATGGCCAGGTGTCCAAACCTCTGGTGGCCCCAATCTCTCATGTGTGATATGTAATGATGAATGCTCTAATCACCAATGTCTGTGGAGTCCCAGCACGCAATCTCAGAGCCTGTGTATGATATCAGCACTGATCGGCCACATGTTTGATCCCGAAGATAAATATGGCATCCTTTATCATCCCACAAAACCAGACAAATTCCATGTAGCAAAAATGAGGGTTGATATCATAATGCCCATGACATATACTGCTTTTAAAATAACGCAAAAAATAAAATAAAATAAAATAAAAAATAAAAAAATAAAATAAAATAAAATAAAATAAAATAACAATGCATAGGTCCCCTCCCAAATGCCAAAGTGCAAATGCTGCAGAGTAATGATCTGCTAACTTTACCAGAATATAAACTACAAACGTCCATCTTTTCAAAAACTATTCAATCACGCTTAATGAGAGGACATCATACTTCATAAATAGAAGATGCTGGCATTCAAAATGGACACTACGATACTATTTCATGCTCAAATGCCTAAATGTGAGAGGGCAGTTTCCAGATGCATGGTGTTTTGTTATAACCACTTGTGAACTGAACTGTTTTCCATATTACTTTTCACGAAAGTCTCATGCTTACTAGTCAAAACGCCAAGTCTTTAAATCCAGGTGACTGTTGTGTAAACAAAATTCTGGAAGTTTCATTGATAAAGCCATCTAATCAAGCACTGGCACACTGGACTCAGGATTGGCCTATAGGTGTATCAGAGAACATTCCAAAATCTGAGTTTCTTGCTGCCTAGAACATGCAGAAAACCAATTTTAAATACCATGCCTATTTAAAAAATATAAAATCTGTCTATTTTACGATAAATAGGCAATGGTCTTCTCCATAAGAAGTAACGAAAGTTTTCCTTCCCTCCCTCATGTACTGCAACAAGTATATATTAGTATCTATGCTGGATAAACACTGAGGGGGAAAAAGTGATCTGTGAAAGAAGAAATACAGTAAGAGGTCTTCTATACAAAGTAGAAATGATGAAAAACAAATGATATATTCTTTTGGATAGTTCTAAATGGAATAGCAATATAAAATCACGCATGTAAGTACTGGTGCCAAATTCAGAAATCTTGGTAAGTTCCAGCCAGGAAGGATGGCAGTACAATCAGTGAGGGATACACAAGGAGCTCCAACTGTATCTGTAATATTTAGTTACGTGACAGTAGTGTTCACTAGATTATTCTTCATACCATTTTTTTAAAAGATTTTATTTATTTATTTATTTGCCAGAGAGCGAGACAGAGCACAAGTTGGGGGAGGGGATAGCAGAGGGAAAGGGAAGAAGCAGTCTTCCTGCTGAGCAGGGAACCCTGATACAGGGCTCGATCCCAGGACCTCGGGATCATGACCTGAGCCAAAGGCAGATGCTTAACCGACTGAGCCACCTAGGCGCCCCCTTCATACCATTTTTATATGTGAAGTATTTCCTAAGAATTTTCAAAACCCAGTGCTGGTGTTAATTCCTGGAGTTCCCTTTATGGGACATAACTACAAATAAATGATGCTCACACTGTTGAACCAAGACTTTTTGTACTCAAGAGAAATTTATCAGGAGATGAAGCCCGAAGCCACTGGTGTAAATGAGGAAACAGTCTTCTGATTACAAATAAGAATATCAATAGCCAAAATGTATCCAACACTTAATATGTGGCAGGCCCTGTGTGAAGCACTTTATGCAAATTCTCTTCTTTCACCTTCATAAAATCCTTCTGAAGAAGATACTAGTATGATTTACATTTGCTTGATAATGAAGTTGATGCCCTATGCGGTAGGGAAAGCTAGAGAAGGTCACATACCTCGTAAGGGGTAGGGTAGGGATTTGAATCCAACTCCATTCCTCAATCCTCTCCTGCTTTTTACCACCTCTTCCTACCATCTTCCCAAATACCCAGGGCTTAGAGCATGAGGTGTTGGGGTGAATTCAAAAGTATATCCCCTCTAGAAGAGCCCAGACCCTTGCCAGGCTGCCAAGCGCTATCTGGATTTCAGGCCCATTCACCCCAAGAGCCAGATGCCTTTGTACAGCGACCCTATTACCTGCTCCCCCTGCTGGCCTAGGTACCACTTTTACCTGCTTTCTTCCTAGAGCCCCGGAAACCCTTTCATAAATGTAGCCCGGTTGGAATACAGTTAGAATGCCTGGGGATCACCGATGACCTAGGTATCAAAGAATACCCCCAGACAACTCGCCAGAGGGCCACCAGGGACAGAGAGAGCATTTAAGGAAAGCCAGCTGACTGTCCCTGGCTAAGCCTGCATTCTCAGTGCCCAAACCGGCGAAAGAGTTTGTATGAGATTTCCTTTGAACCAAGAGACCTATTGCTAAAACTGTAGTATTAATTAAAGGCATTAAAACCATTCCCCTAAATCGTTTTAGTCTACCCTCCCCATCTGTCCAGGACTCTAAGCCCCAGACACCGTTCACACATTTTGGTCCCACTGCCATCTCTCCTCACCCAGCAAGCCACCCTTCCCTCCTTCGTGCTAACACACCCTCCCTACCTCAGCTCGAGTGCTGTTTCTAAAGCAGGCATCCAAATAGGCCTCTTTCCTGCATGTGGGCCTTTGAAGTTCAAGCTGCTTAGCCAGGCCTGTCAGGTCTGTCACCATCTGGTCCTTGCCCTCTTCCTAGTCTTATCTCCTGCTACCCGCTTCCTGAATACCTACACTGTCTCTACCAAAGTAGCCTTCATTCCCCAGCATGACGATGTTCACAGACCTCTGGGCCCTTGCAGGTACTATTCCTTCTGCCTGGAAGGCTAGTCCCCACTTCATACCCCGGATAATTCGTAGCCATCCTTTGAGACTCAGCTAAGCGTCATCACTTACATGAAGCCTTTCTTGAGTGTGCCAGGGCTTCCACACCTTGGCAACTTAGTGGCTCCCTCCTCTGTGCTTTCAACCACTTTGTACTTGTTTCTATTATGTTTCTTGCCATAATATGCTGTAAATATCTGTTTGTAAGGCTGTCTAGCTAATCCTCTGGCTATGTCTTAGCACAGCAGAGCTAAATAAAGCTAAATAAAGTCCAAAAGGCATCGTTGGCCTGACATCCAAGGCTGTCCTTACCAATCTAGCTTCAGCTTACATGACTAACCTTTCTGTCCATTCCCTTTCCCAAGCCTTACACCCCAAGAAAAACCTACTTCCCAGGTAGCCACCATGCCACATGCCTTCACAACCCTGTGACCGCTCCCTCTGCCTTCCCCCTTCTTTGCATATCCAGATCCAACCCACCTGTAAAGGACCAGCTGGATTGCCCTCTTCCATGAGTCCCCCCCGCACCCCAGCACGAATCAATTTCCACCTCCCCTGAATTCCCAGAGGCCTTTGAGGGTGTCTTTATGTGTGTCTCATCCTGTGAGGCCTACCAGATAGTGAGCTTCTGGCAAGCAGAATATGTCCCATTCATCTCTGTGTCCCCAGAGCGGACAGCAGGTGCTCAACCGCAAGCTTGACGAAAGAAGGATCCATTCTCACAGCTATTTTTAAAAGAAGGATCCTTATTAGGAATGTGTGAAATGCAAAGTCTAGATTGTGCTCCTTTTCCTCCTTAAGAAAACTATTATTAGATGCCTAATTTCTCGTAGGTTGTACAACAGAGTACCAAAAGAATATTTAAAAGGCTTTTTAAAGAAACAAGTGCAAGGGAGTAGGGGGAGGGGATGTCTATGAATATCTTCTGATCTGAGGTTCTAATCCAACCCTTTACTGAATGCTCTTAGACTATGATCTCCTCTCTGCAGAAATGGGGCTGTTGAGCAGACCCTACACCCCAATCCAAGCTCTACCTTACAGCCTGTTTGTCTACCTGCTTGTCTCCTTATAACCATCCATAATGACTTTTATTTTGTAAAAACAAAAACCAGTGTCATATCTAAATCTGCTTTTTTTTCTAAAATATATAAGGCATTAATAACAAATCAGCTTCCTGAGTAAGGAGGACTTATCACAGTCAAGTGAAAGAGCATGCTAATTGTTTTCTTTTCAAAGTGTGATTTCCAAATGAATAAGTTAGGATGTTAACGACTCTATGCAAGAAAACAATGGATTATCTTCTCTACATTGTGATTATGATATTGCTTTGATGTGCAGCTGATTCATAAACTTTTCAAGAATAAAGAACATGCATTGTTCTATTATTTTCCTTTATAAACATTCAAGTCACTTGGATGTGATTGGTTCTGTCTCTTTCTTGAAAAAAAATAAAAACAAACAAACTGAAAAGCATACATAGAATGTGTTTTGCCTCCAGTGGGTCCTCCATAAATACAGTTGTTTAAAACTAGCTTCATCTGGATTTGATTCCAACGTAAAAATTCAGACACTACTCCGTATTTCTCTTTCATTTGTATTACATTCCCTACTGGTCCATAAAAATCCCATATACTTTCATAAACATTTGAAGTGGTTATTTTTTTATTCCTTAATATCAGGACCCCAATCCAATTTGAGTAGAAAGTTATATGTGATGAATTTGATAGTTCTTGAGCTAGTTCTGCAGCAGGCTGGAAGGCCAGCCTTAGTGAAGGAACACTTATTAACTCGTTCTGGCCAGCTGGTGGGGAGATGACAATCAGCCAGGCCCCTGGGGACCTTGTTTCCTGAATCCAATGTAGGCTTATGCCAAACTCCTGCTCACATCACTCACACCTTCCATTTCTTCCTTCCTCTTGCTCTCTGTCTCTCTCTTTCTCTCTCCATTTTCCACCCCTGCCTAATCTCGCTTCTGCTTTCTTGGCTCTTAGCAGAAACCAGGTATTTGATCCATTCTAGGTTTCCAAGGTCTTGGTTTGAGGAGTAGAATATTACTCCGTGAACCTGTGCACAAAGCTCTGGACACAGAAATTTTTAAAGGAGAAACAAAATCAATTTGTTCATTATTGGCAGAAACCAGAAAGCTCTGAGGATAATTTAGATAGTATTCCTTACACAAGCCCTCCGCCAGAATTCTGCAACCACAAATTAATCTGTATATTCATGTTCCAACAGAGTCAAGATCTGCTGGCAGACACAGATTTTCTCAAATCAAGATACAAATTTTACATAACACCTGATTAGGCTAAGAGACTCGCAAATTCTATTACCCGTGGTTTTTTTTTTTTTTTTCATATTCAGCCAAGAACCAAAAAACACTTTAATTTCCGGATTTATGTCAGACATATGCTCAGCCCCCAGCTGAATTCAACAAAAATTCATAAAGCATATATCATGTGGTTGGTACCAAGGGGGATTCAGATGCTGTACAAAACCTGCCTGTCTCCAATCTTCAGAGAGATTATAACATGGGAAGTGCGATGGTCTGGATGTTCCGTCCTCCCCAAAACTCATATGTTGAAAATGTAATGCCAACGGTATCCGTTTTAGGTGGGGCCTTTGGGGGGTGATTGATTAGGTCATGAAGCTGGATGAGTACCCTTAGAAAAGCAGCCACAGAGGGGCCCCTGGGTGGCACAGTCAGTTAAGCACCCAACTCTCCGTTTTGGCTGGGGTTGTGATGTCACAGTTGTGAGATAGAGCCCTGAGATAGGCTCTGCACCCAAGCCCAGTGGGTTCTGCTTGGGATTCTCTCTCTCCCTCTGTCCTTCCCACTCATACTTTCTCTCTCTCTCTCTCTCTGAAATAAATAAATAAATCTTCAAAAAAAAAAAGAAAAGAAAAGGAAAGCAGCCACAGAGAGCTCCCTAGCCCCTTCCTGCCATCTGAGGGCAAAGCAAGACATCTGCACTGAAAAGAGGGCCCTTGCACAAGCACACTGGCACCCTGACCTCGGCTTTCCAGTCTGTGGCGTTGTGTTATAGCAGCTCAGATGCACTAAGACAGTTAGAGAAACAAAATATCGATCAATTTTAAAAGTTAATTACAATCTAAGGCAGTTTACAAGCACCAGTGAATAACAGCGCCAAAAAATGTCGTAGGAGGTACTCTGACAACCTCAACACAACAGAAGTGTCTGCTCTGAAAGAAAAGGATTCAGAGGCATTAAGGCATCCTACCAGAAATCAGAAAAGGTGGGCTTTAGGCCCAGCGATGCCACTGGCTATCTCCTGGAGCCTGAACAAGCAATTTCACTTCTCTGGCTCTCAAGTGTCTCATCTGGACAATGGAATAAAACTACCTGCCCCACTTAGCTCATCAAATTGTTTTAGAGATCAAGTGATATGATCAATGGAAAGCATTTCCAGAAGCTATATTTTGCTGTACAAAAACATCTTGACCACATCCTTTACCCCCTCCATGCCTCAGTTCCTTCAACTGTTAGAATGCCGAGTGATCTCTAAGGTCACTGAGTGTAGGATGATGACAGAGAAAATGGGAAGAAGGGATGTGAGAGACAGCTCTAATGCCATATTGCCAGAGGAGACTTCTAACTAAACCAAATCGATATTTCTATCCATTCAGCTCTAACAGCCCCAGAGAGAATGCTATCAAGTATATGGTATTTTCATGCTAACACCCCAACAATCCCATCTCCAACTTAGAGCCACCAGCTCACACTCCACACCACGTCACATAACTTTACACTCCTGCAAAGTTGGACATTCTCCATGAAAATCTCAAGGGGGTGCAGGCCTGGACTGTGATTACCAGAGACGGAATTTCATAACAGTCAGCTCTATGTCTAAGGGCTGTAAAGAAAGACCAAGCGAACGATGCCTAGAAAAACACGACACCATGTGTTTTGTGTGGTCTCAATCTGCATAATTTGGGTGTCAGGTCTATAATCATAATTTTGGTGTGAGGTCTGTAATCACAGTCAATTTCTTTCTTTCATTCTTTTCACAAGCCCATTCCAGTTATTTCCCTACTTTATCCTCTGATTGCAAGAAAGAATGAGGGAATAAACTGCACATCAGTGTTCTAGACCCTTTTTATATCTCTTTCCTTATCTGAAAATTACTGACTCAGCCAAAGAAAGAAGAAAGGAAGGAAAGGAGGGAGGAAAGAAGGAAAAGGAGAGAAAGGGAGATCTGTCACCCAGACTACCTAACAAAGTCTCTCTTTTAAAAAATTTATTTATAAATTGCAAGCCAGCCAAGATTAATGACACCTGACACTTGCACGTGATAAGATATCACAAGTGACTTTATAACAATAGTTTTACTTTACAGAACATTTAACTCTACAGTCAATATTCCATGATGCCAATTGACTCATCTGTCAGTGGCCTAGCACTGGTTATTCGGGAAAGGCAGAGATCACAACCATCCCAAGAGTGGTGTGAAGGGGAAAGAGTTTTCACATGGAAATGGCTCGTGTCTGGTTAAGTTCTCAGTTTTTAGTCAAAGTCCACTCCAAATATTAAGACTGCTTTAGTCCTCAGGAGTCAGTCTGGAAGGATTCCACAATTGCATGTAGGCTCCTAGGCAAGAAATAACAACACAGAATGTACCACAAATCATGGTAAATCCAAGGTATCTCACCGTGGACTGGGGAAACAATGTACCCAGATGTGGTCCCCTCTGAGTTTTAGTACTTTTGTTGCCCTCCCGTGACATATCTTCAAACTTTTCATAACTCTTCCTGAGTTGACAGCAAATTTTCCCATTCAGAGAAATCATTCTTGCATCTCTTTAGGAAAAGACGCATCTCTTTCCACAGACAATTGGTTTCAAGTTTTATTTCTGCTCATACAGTTCTGAAGCAAGTAATCCTGTGATTCCAGGATGGAAGGAAAAACATGCAGAACTGGGTTCATGTCCCAACCCGGCTGCTACTGCTTCTTAGCAGCAGGATCACAGGCAAATCGCTTAACTGCTCTGGGTCTTTGTTTTCTAATCTGCCAGATGGGGACGATAATGGAAACAGTCTCAAGGGATGGCTACAGGAATTAGACCCGCCTCATCTGTGAAAAAGTGCTTTGTAAACAGCCAATGGCTGACTGCATGTTTTAATATATGCATCTACCTAGAATATGGATCTGATTTATGTCTGTATGCCTAATATCCAGTATTGAGACTCAAACAACACACTTATTAGATGTTTGATGGAGGCACAAAGGAGTGATAAGTGAAGGAATGCAGTCCCCATGTGTCCCCACAGCAACAAGAGCAGGGACCATTGTCCTATGCATCTCTGTTTCCTAGTATCCAGCACAGGACATGGCTCATAGTCGTCGATCAAATAAATTTCACCTGATGAATGAATGAGTGATCCTGTCAGGCCGGGCCCATCACTAACACCCATGATCATTTTTCCTGCCATTCCTGTCTCCCAGCTGTCCCTTCCTGGACTGCAGCTGCCATCCAAGGGTGCCCTCCCCCCTTTCAAAGGGCCTTCCCTGGTTCATTCCCCTCCCCCCCACAGCACGCTCCTCCTGAACACCTCACACGTGTGCAAAACACACAGCTTTGTTTCATGGTTGCTCCCTGACCTTTCAGATATAATCCTTCCAGAGACCAACACAAACTCTTTGGGGACAATGATCAGGCCTTATCAATCTGTGGAACTCGCACCATGCTGGGCACTTGGCTAAATGGTGGCCTTCTAGAACTGATATTCCCTAAGGGCATTCCATGCCCAAATTGTTCTAAGCCGGGATGGCCACTGCAAAAATTCTAGTAATCAGAAGCCTCACATTTTTTTTTTTTTTTTTTTTTTAGAAGCCTCACATTTTGAGTCTTCTGAAATACTAGGGGTTAATGTTTTTTCTTAGCTCTATTGAGATGGACCGAAGCACTGGATGACAGAACTCATTCTCGCAGCTAGGATATACTTCTCTAGCTACTTAAGCAGAGGATCTCAAACATGATCGGCCACCTTATGTGCATCAGTATTCCAATGGGCTGGGCTGTACACACAAGATGTGGCTGAAGAGGACGTGTAATGGGGCTGCCTGATGTAGCTGGTGCCCATGTAACTGTGTGTGGTCACCGCCCCAACGGCTTCTAAACAGCACAGGTTGGCACAATGTCCTCCCCCAGGGACTACTGCACTATGGGTTGCTGATCTGTATTCTTGCCACCCAATACACCCACCCAGAAGGCAAAAGTACCCTATACCCGTACTCCTTTGGGGACCATTCAATTCAACTGAACCCCTCCTGTGTGCCAGGTGCCAGTGAAAGAGAATGGGTCCACACTCTGCTGAATGAAGGTCGGCTCAAACAGAAAAGCCGGCTGATACACAAGTCATTAGATACGTTTTTCAATGTACTTGAGCAGATCATGGAAGTAACAGCAGAAAGATAAACCAGTTCCCTTATTCATTTACTCATTTACCGACCATTTACCCCTGGCTGCTCAACAGAGCCAAAAAAAAAGACAGAGTACCTGACCTCTTGTGGCTCACAGTCTAGTGAGGAGCAGACAGGCCAACAAAGTACGATGTAGGTATTATTACTTACGATGCTGTAAATTCACCTGTTCATGTAGCTGCACCCACTGCAGTGAGCACCGGGGAGGAGGGGCCCTGGGAAAGCCACACGACCAGCCTGCAGGGCACAGAGCTACCAGTCCTGTCCCGAGGCCCTCAGTCTAGCAGGAGGGAGGGGGAGAGAGAGCAGCCCCCTCCAGCCTTCCACCCCAGGAAGGAGAGATGTACTGTCTCGTAACTGCCTCTTTCTCTTTCTGCTCCAGCCACCACCACCACCCACCTTGCTTGTGATGACCGCCTCCTTCAGCTGTCCAGCTGCCCACTGCAGAGTGCACACCTCTGGCCAGGCAGTGAATCGAGCCAACTTGGGGCTGGCTCTATGATAGTCTTGTGGGGAAGGCAGTGACCACCAGGAAGGCCAGCAGTGAAAGAGAAATCTGCCCAGCAAGAGTCAGCTATCCCACAAGTATAAAATGAGTACCTACTGGGTACCAAGGCACCGTGCTGGAATTATAGCAGTCCCAGGCCTCAAGGAGCCCAGCGTTTAGTGAAGGGGAGAGACCCACAAACAGATTAGAGTACAGTACAGTAAATGAGATAATCCAGGAACTTACTGATGAAGTGTTGATATTATAGTAAGAATTATCCACTAGGTTTAGGGAGAAGGGTGGGGAAGGTAGGGGAGGTAGATGTTTGAACTGGGTCTTGAAGAGACTTGAAGGGCTTTGCCAGGTGGATGAGGTAGGAAAAAACATTTGCGGCAGATCCTACTGGTTCCTTACAGAACAGAATTCCTTTATCACCCCCTTTCCCCTCTCTAACAGAATCCAGACTTTGGTTTTCACAGAGACCCTCTAGGCTGATATTCTTGGTAATGAGGGTTTAAGTAATAACTATAGCAGCAAACACTTACATGATGCTCACTATATGCCAGACACTAATCTAAGTATAATATACATTAACTGATTTAATGTACACAACGACCCATTGGGGTAGGTACTATTGTTATTCTCATTTTACAGATAGGAAAACTAAGGCACACACTGTGTGCTTAACCATTACACCACACTGTCTCTTTATCATGAGACGCTGAAGCCCCACACAGCAAAAGTGACATTAGTGAGCAGTCTCACGGGTTCCTTCACTTAAATATCAAAGGGCAAAGCCTGAAAGGGGGCAATGGAAGGCATTACCCTAAACATTTTAAATTGGAAATATTTTAAGCTGAACCTTCCTATCTTGGATCGTCAATGGGACCATCAGTCTTTTATGTTAAATAAACTGAAGTGTCTGTCATAAGGTTGCTTCTGCGAAATTGCGGACTGTTCTAATACATATAGTATAAAACGTTCTATAATGTTTCCATCCCTGAATGACAGCAAGGCAACAGAAATGCAAGCTCTCCTGCTGATTTGGGCCTGTCACTTTCACAGTACCTTGTCTTTATTTGTTAAAAGTAAATTGCCCACTTGTTCCCTTGGGGTAGGGTGGGGAAAGTATCGAAACTAAATAAGTGATGTAATCTTAGTGGTTACAAACATGTAATGCCATACGTGAATAATGGTAATTTAGGGAAATTTCCCAATAAAAGGCCACATGTCATTTGCAACAATCTTCCACCAAAAAAGGCCCTCTGGATGGGACACCCGGGTGGCTCCATGGTTGAGCATCTGCCTTTGGCTCAGGTCATAATCTGGTGTCCTGGGATCGAGTCCCACATCAGGCTCCCTGCAGGGAGCCTGCTTCTCCCTCTGCCTATGTCTCTGGCACTCTCCCTATGCCTCTCGTGAATAAATAAATAAAATCTTTAAAAATAAATAAATAAGAAAATAAAGGCCTTCTGGAGAAGCAAATCTATTCATTTGTAAAAGTCTCTGTACATGTACAGTGCTATCACATGCCATATCTCATTTTATTCTCCAATAAGCTTGGTAGGTGCTTTAAAATATTACTCTCATTGTACAGGTTCATGAAACTGAGACCCGTTGAAACAAAGAAGCTCACCTGAGGGCACCCAGTTCTTGTACTCTTTCTACAAATATACACCATTCCCTCCTCCTTCTCCTCCTCCTCCTCTCTCATCCCATTCAAATCCTTCTATAACAAATGAGCACTTAAATAAAGACAAGAGGAGACAGCCTGTCTGCAGCCTCTTCCCAACTACAAGAGCTACTACTGTCCTAGCACCCATCCACTCCCACGCTCGGCCGGTTTGCACGCAAGAAGCTGGCTGCTTGTACCAAAGATAAAGCAACACATACCCAAATCTTGTCCAGGAGAGGCCAATATTTTTCACTTTGGATTTATTGTCTCCCCAGTATAGAATCAACTCGGCGCTTCCATACCTAGTGGGCTCTCTCCCACCTTATCTACCCACAAGTGGCAAGGGTTAAGCATGCAGTATTGAGAAAGAAAGGGAATATACATCTATTAATTCCAGCCTTAATCCACAACAAATACTGAACAAGAACCTCTCCTCATGGCTTTGACTCTACTCAATGAGAGTGCTTCAATGCTGCACTCGTCTGCACCTTTCAGGTCCTCAGGAGAGATGCCTATCTACCTAACTGATGCTCCTCCTTCCTTTCAGAAGTCAAATGGTCCAAAGTAGCTCAAACTGAACCTCCCATACCAGGGAGATGCTCATTCTTCCAAGACATCAGAGTGGTTCATGCTTTCTTTTGCATGAATGAAAATTTGGCATGCTTGCATTTGCAAATCGGTAGGTAGTTTTCAACACCAAAGCAGGTGTATACATGGGTACAGACCAATTTAGTACATGCAAATGTTATGTACATATATACACAGATTTCAGAGAACGCAATAAAAAACCTCTGCATTTTTTAAGTTTCACATAACTGTAGGCTGCACTTGAAATTTTGCCTTGCACAATTTATACAGGAATCCAGAAAGGATGGCTTCACTCCTGTTCGGTAAAAAAGAAACAGCCCTGACTGCCTGACTTCTAGAAAATACATTTTTTATTCTTGGACACTTTTTTTCCCCAGGCAACGTGCAAAAGTTGGCAATCCTCTTCTCCCAGATATCCGCATGGCTGTCTCTCAGGTTTTCACTCAAATGCCATCTTAGTGAGTCCGTCTCTGACCACAGACACAAAACTGCAGCCAATTACCACCGCCACCACCACACATTCTTAGATCTATTTTTCTCCATACATTTGTTGACGGATAACATATCTTTTTTTTTTTTAAGATTTTCTTTTTATTTATTTGAGAGAGGGAGACAGAGAGAGAGCACAAGTGGGAGAAGGGGCAGAGCAAGAGAATAACCAAGCAGACTCCCGCTGGGTGCGGAACCCGATACAGGGCTCCATCTCAGGACCTATGAGATCAGGACCTGAGTTAAAACCAAGAGTGGGATGCCCAATAGACTGAGCCACCCGGGTGCCCAGACAGTTTTTTGCCCATATATTTTACTCATTATATGTCCCCAACATACATATAGACAGACACACACGTACATGCATGTGTGCATGAACATAAGCCCAGAAGGGCAGGGATCTAAGTATCATTCCCTGCTGTATCATGTACACCTAGAATAGTGCCTGGCACATAGTAGATATTCAATAAGTTAGTGAACAAATGTTATATGCAAAAAATCCTTGCATCAACATTGAAATAAAATTTCCCATACAAACTATTTCAGAATGCATTTCTGTCTTAACATAACTGTCTTCCTCTGAGAAAACACTCAAATACATATTCCAGAACACAGTATCAGGCCAACTTTCACTATCATAGCCTCAAACACAAACCATTTAGTTCTAGCTCGTGCACAGACGAAACCAACCCTGGGCAGTACCTGTATTAACTCTGTTGTGCACCCGAGTGAAACTCATTAAAAGAGATTCAATGTTAACAGAATTCACAAATCCTGCTGGGGCCAACCCTGAGCTACCTATGTAGCATCCTCTGAGTACACTGCAACACCGGACCAAACACTCTAGCAATAAATATGTTCTAAAAACAATAAGAACATTTCAAAAGCTATGTATTTATTCATTATGGCAAAATCACAAAATCCATGAAATCTATAAAACTGGGCCAGCTAGAAGTTCAGTCTACTTTGCATGCTTGTGCATAAGAAAGTATTCCTTTCACCCCATGACATAATACCTGCTCTCCTTTCTACCCTTCAGATGACACCAATCCCCTGATGCAATGATTCCCGAGCAGTGTGACTACACTGGGCTGATCTTAAAATCTAGCCCCTGTAAATGGCAATACCAGTATTTGCACCTTTCTCCTTAACTGAGATTGGGTTCTTACCAGTTGCAGTTTCGGCTTTAACATTTGGTGTTTCTGAAAGAAGGGAAGACAGTGCTGCCCAAGACCAGGCAGAGGGACTCCCCAGACCGCAGCAGCCGCTGTGCACGTCCAGTCTCACCTCCACGGTGCCGTCAGGACACACACTCAATGGAAAAGCACCTCAAGGGCTTCTATTCTTCAGCCTTGGCCCACCCTCAATGACACCCACCCTTAAGTTCTTAGGAGAATGGTCTATTATAAACACTAAAAGCTAAATGCTATTATCTTGTTAATAATAGCACCCCTTAAAACTCAAGTCAGAATCTGGCATTATCATCTACATTTTGCAGACACGAATATTGAAATCAACCTCTTAAGAGACTTTCTCTTGCATTAAATAAAGGCTGGAGAATAGTAAAGTAGGACATAAAACTTGAGCTCTCCAGTCCCACTCCAATATGAGGACCATTATAAGACACTCACCTAAGGTTTGATTTCCACTTTTATGGGGTTAGTCCTCATTTGAAAATAATATTCCCAGCAGTAAGCTGTAGATAAGAGAGACTGTGTATGCTAATATGTACATAACTAAGAAATGTAGTTGCATAAAATATGAGGGGTGACTGGCTAATGTTACTTCATTTATTTGACCAACATTTACTGAGGCTCTGTAACGTACCTTAGAAATAAATGAAATCAGGGTCATTACCAGTCACCAGTGAAAATGGGTCTCATACTGGGGAGACTTAGGGGATGAATAGAAGGAGAGGAGAGGTGATACTGCCCAATTACGCAGTTTATAAGTGCTAGCGAGGGAACTGGGTTTTAGAAACATGAAAGCCATTGTTCTTGACTCCTCTCTCCCCCTTAACTGGGATATGAATGGACCACTTACGTTATTATTAGCATTATACCCAATCTCCTCCAACCCCTGAATACTGCTGTCAAACCTAAAGACGTTGTCCATCTTCATTCCTACCCTCCCGAGTCTGAGCTTGGACCACTGTGCCAGCTTTCTCACTGCTGTCCCAGCCCAGACAGAACTAAAAATGTACATCAGAGCATAGGGCTCCCTACCATACCAAGCCTCTAAGGGCTTCCCAATGCATGCGAAATGAAGTTCAAGCTCCTCGCCCTCAATGCCTTTGCATGTTGGCCCCTGCCTACGTCTTAAGCTGCACCTCATGCCTCTCTAGCCACAGTGTTATTCAATTATTCACATTTATAATTATAGTTGCAATCTCTCTCCTTCTGCCTTGCCCTGTCTCTCCCTTCCCTCTATTCCTCTCATTTCTTTGTCTTCAAGTGTGATGGTCCCTCTGCTTGAAATTCTCTCCCCCTCCCTTTGCCTGCTCAGCTCTTAACTCACTGTCCTGATCTCAGTTAAATGTCCTTTCCTCCGGAAGCCTTCCCTGACCCTTCAGAGCAGAGTTAGCTGCCCTCCTCTGGGTTCGCACAGTGTCCTAGGCTTCTATTACAGCACTGCTCACACTGTGTTTGACCCAATTGGCTACTTCCTGGTCTGTCTTGCCCACTAGACTACCTTTAGTCTCACCTTTGTATCACTGGCACCTAGGATCATGCCTGACATGGAGCTGGTACCCAATACACGTTCAGTGCATGAACAACTGATATGAATGGAGCCATCCCGAAAGTTCTCCGTGGCAACATCTGGGCAGTATTTGTGAATACACACTCACTGCTAAATACGGCTAAATACAAATACTGGGCAGTATTTGTGAATACACACCACTGCTAAAGTCAAAGCTGAGAGCCAACAGATGTAACCTGAAGTCAGAAATGAGTTGTGTCCTGCCTAACCATATCCCCAGCTCTCAAGAATGATATCTGTAACTATCAATGGTCTTCTGCCTTAATAGAGATTCATGATCTACTAATACTAGCCATATGACTATGTACCTTTGCATGAATAAAGTTGATTAAGAATAAAGTTGATTAAGCTGCCTTCTGCACTGGTAGTGTCTGACTGCTAAACAATCCTTATTCTGGATAGCTAAAAGGTTACCTCTCACTCCTGTTATCAATTTTTAAAAAATCACACTGCAAATACATATATAGATTCTGATCACGGAGCCCACAGTGGACAGAGCTCCAAGGCCTCTGATCCTATCAGCAAAAACTAAATAAATAAATAAATAAATAAATAAATAAATAAATAAATAAATAAACATTAACAACAAACAGGATTTCACTTAAAATCTAATGAGTTTTATTCATTGGAAAAGATGATATCCCATGGTTTTGTTCACAGTTGGCATTTAAACATGTACATTATGAAGTTATCACTGAGCCTGCTTGAATTCTGAGTTACTTGTCTTTTCATGGATCTCTTCCAATCAAGGAACCTCCTTGTTAATGCACAGAGAAATGGTAGGTTTGATATACTGGAATCAATGGAAAGTCCGCTGAATGGAGAGTGGCCTAAGTCAGCATACGCAAGGGCTGCCCATGGACTACGCGACTCGCTCCTCTCAAATACTCGACCTCCTTTGGTTGTGTAGGTAAGCCGCGTGTTCTGTGCCTACTGTCCCCATGGTCCAGGACATATCTCTGCTTTCTCATCAACTGGCAAACCCTTACCCATCTTCAGGTGCTGGGTTAAGGTTCTCACTACTACCCCTACCTAACTACGTTAGCTCCCTTTTTTGTGAGCTTCCTGACCTCTCCATTGGCCCCGCACAAGGGTACTGCTGCCTCGTCTATTCCTCCCACCATCAGCTCCATGTGTGCAGAACAGGGGCTCTCTCCCTCATCAGTTTCCCCGGAGCCTGGCACGGAGCCTGCCATATGGCTGGTGCTCTCTGAATGGTGTCCAGATTCTCAGGCACGTGTTTCTAAAGTGTTGTCTATCACCTGCAATAAATGCATCTGCACACTCTCGCGCACCAATGGGGAACAGAATATATTAAACATTGTGAGAGGCTTTATTAGAAACCAGAGCCCACTTTGGGAAATTTCTATTTCTGGAAACATACGGAGATGTTAGGAAGGATTCAGAAGACGGCGGGGGTGGGGGGCGCATGAAAAACAAGGCTTAGGAGCCAAGACATGGAGTGGGAAATCTGTGCCCTGATACAAATACAGCACTCACACTGCACCTGTGCTCACCATCTTGGGAGGTGGTTGAGAGGAGACTGCCCAGGGATGAAGATCAGAGGGGCCTACCCAAACCAAAACTAAAGTCCAGGCTTGGTTATTTCCCCAATACGATGCCAAGAACTCAGCAAATGTTTCTCCCATTCCCCACAAAGGATTGAGAAAAAAAAAACTTAATTGCCACATATTTAAACCTAATTTGTGCTCCTGAACATAAGCCATGTCTCACACATAAAAGAAACAGAGAAAACAAATAAAAATGTCAAATTGTTCCAAGACTAACTAGGAAGTTTAAATTTTCCAAATGACAGAATGAGTCAAATTTCTATTCGAACTAGCATTTATTGCATTTTGCTTCGTGGGCTAGGCTCTGTCCGAGGGACTGGGAATCCAGAGAAGAATGACAGCATCAAGAAGTTTACAGTATAGTAGGAGAGACATACAAAGCAAAGGGGAAATGGAAATAAACTGCAAAGAGCACAGGAAGGCATGATCCACTCCAAATGCAGGGATGAAGGGTCTGGAGGCTATCACAGAGGAACTAAATTATTTCTACAAAAAAATTATCAGAAAGGGAGACAGAACATGAGAGACTCCTAACTCTGGGAAATGAACTAGGGGTGGTAGAAAGGGAGGTAGGTGGGGGCTGGGGGTTGACTGGGTGACGGGCACTGAGGGAGGCACTTGATGGGATGAGCACTGGGTGTTATTCTATATGTTGGCAAATTGAACCCCAATAAAAAATAAATTTATAAAAAAATCACTGTACAAGAAAACACCATAAACAATAAATAGACCTAATAGGACCAAGGAAAGCCCTATACACTCTTCTCATGGTTCTTAAACTTGCAAGTCATTGGAACTCTCCGGGTCCCTGAGGGTTTGGGCTCTTCCTTCACTATATTCACCATGTTATTTTGATGATCTAAGACTAGAGATTGAGAAGACCAACTGAGTATGTTAAAACAACTTCTCGCATCAATTGAAAAAAATAAAGAACCAACACCTATGTTCAAAGCAGCATTATTCACAAAACCAAAGACTGGAAAAACCCAAAGAGGTATGTATCACCTTGACTAGGCTATGGGATGCCCACACAGCTGGGTAAAACATTATTTCTGGGTGTATCTAAGAAGGTGTTCCTGGAAAAAAATAGCATCTGAGTCAACAGACTAAGTAAAGAAGATGGCCCTTACTAATGTGGGCAGACATCATACACTACGTTGAGGGCTCCAATAGAACAAAAAGGTTGGAGGAGGGCATTCTCTGTCTCTCTCTCTCTGTCTCTCTCTCTCCTTCAGCTAAGATGTCCTCCTCTCCTGCCCTCAGATATCAGAGCTCCAGGTTCCTGGGCCTTCGAATGCCGGGACTTATACCAGCTCCCTCCCTCAGGTCTTCAGGTTCAGACTAGATGCTACACCATCAGACCCCCTGGTTCTCACACCTTCATGCTTGGTGCGAGTTACAGCATCGGCTTTCCTGGTTCTCTACCTTGCAGATGGCAAAGCACGGCACTTCTCAGCCTCAATTACCATGTGAGCCAAATCCTATAGTAAATATCCTCTTATGGATCTGTATCTATCTACCTACCTATCTATATCGATATCGACACAGATAGGTATGTATTAGGAGAACCCTAATACAACATGTGATGAAATATTCAGCCTTTACAAGGAAGGAAATTCTGACACATGCTACAACATGGATGAACCTGGGGGACATTATGTCAAGTGAAGTAAGCCAGTCACCAAAAGACAAATACTGTGGGATTCTACTAATACAAGATCTCTAGCCAAACTCTTAGAACCAGAACATAGAATGGTGGCTGCCATGGGCTGGGAGAAGGGGCATTGTCGGGTAGGGGTTGTTATTTAATGTGTATAGAGTTTCAGTTTTGCAAGACGACAAAGCTCCAAAGATAGGTTTCACAACAATGTGAGTATACCTAATGTCACTAAACCATATGCTTAAAAATGGTTAAGAAGGTAAATTTTATATTACGTGTGTTTTACCACAATTAGAAATAAAAGAAAATTTTTAAAAAAGGAACATGCTATAAAGATACATGGTACAGTGTCATGAACCTCTCCTTTAAGAAAAAGTGCTTATGGAATACAAAGGCCCCAAATGTTTAACTCGTGTAGAAATACTCTACTCCTTCTAATGAAAGCTTCTTCATTTAATGCATAGATAGAAAAAAATGCAATGCTTCAGTTCTTTCAGTCATGGGCAAGTACAATGAAAGGAGATGAACATACTTTTTAAAAATGTTCTTGCCTTTGTGGGGGGAAAACAATACAAGCAATCTTATTTAGGTCACAGCAGTTACTGTAAACATCCCAAGGAAAGCTTATTAATAACAGCCACCCACAAAGGACCTGGTTTTCAACCATGGAATGCCATGGAGTCATTGGAAGAGAGAATTTAGAGGAAAGAATTTGCCCAGATTTTAAAAATTAGAATGTTAGCATCTTTTTGATGTTCAATTTGGATTTAGAAACAGCAAATAGGGCCAATATTTTAAATTTGGAATTTGGACTAGATGGTGCCTGAAGGGCCTTCTGGCCATAAATCACAACAATTGATTGCTGATTTAAAATATCAGGGAAGCATCCTAAGTATCTATGCCAAGCTTTGATTACTGCTATCAGGTAAAGGATGCCACCTGGCTCAGTCTCTCAGCGTGGGTACAAGGAAATGCACTAAGCTAGGGCCCTACCACTAATGGGCTCTATGACCCTGAACAGGTCACTGCCTCTCTATGGGTTTGATTCCTTCTTCTCCACAATGGGAAAGTTAGATCAAATGGTTTTTATGGTCCCTTTCGATAGCTATAAGCTCTGATTAAGAGCCTGTAAAGCATGTGGTGAAGGCTGAAGAACAATCCCAGTGTACATAATACCACTGAACAGCACACTTAGAAATCATCAAAATGGTACATTTTAAGCTGTCCCTTTACCACAATAAAAAAATTTTAAATAAATAAAAATTTTCAGGGCATCTGCATGGTGCAGTCTGGTGAGCATACAACTCTTGGTTACGATCTCATGGGTCATAGGATCGAGCCCTGCATCAGGCTCCATGCTCAGCACAGAGTCTGCTTAAGACTCTCTCACTCTCTCTCTATGTCCCTCTCCCCACTTCTAAAATATATAAATCTTTTTAAAAAATAAAACAAAGAAAATGTTTCAAAAACAATCTGGGAAGCAAAACCAGCCACTTTGAGCAATAACTTAGAATTGCAGGAAACCCAAATGCTTCAACAGGAGGCCTCCAGGCTTGGCGTTTATTTCTTTATTTTTAATCAAGTAATCCTTGGTCCCCAAAGAAACATTCAGATACATGGAAGATGATGCTATTAAAAGAAAACCTTTTCATAAAACAGTAAATCCTTTAATACTGGAACTACCTCCCATTCACCATCTGAGTCCAATCCGCACAAGTAAAGCTTTCATGAACTGAGCCTCACCTGTACACAATATGGTCAAGAGCATGCACCCTAGCAAAAATGTCACTCTCGCTAGAGCAACTCCTCTCATTTCCTCCAGCCATGGAAACTAAGCAACTCAACTTTTGGCTCAAAGGCAGGAGGACAAGTTTATTATCTTCGGCCAGGTTTTTCAGATCCTAGGGAGATACCCTCTGCACTAAAAATCAATACAAGATTTTCCAAGGTGTTCGGTTTTGTCACTTGTCTGGAGACAATGGCCTCCGAAAAGAGGATGGACTATCTTACTTCCCTTCCTCCCTTTCTGTGCATGCTGCCCTTTAAAGACATGCTCTTTGTTCTGCAAATTCAAAGGTTGCTTTTATGTCCAGTGGGGTGGAGGGAGAAAGCTGTGTGTTTTTTAAATGGTGAAATCTGTCAAAGTCCCAAAGGCTCTTGTGATACAAACCAGGTCATTCTATACAGCCTGAACCCCCAATTCCGTAGGGGAAATAGGAACCATTTTTAACTCAAAGTAACTAGCAGTAGCAGGTGAATGCACTTGATTGGTCATAAGCAAATTATAGGGACACCACTTGGGGCCTAGAGGATGAGAAGAGCTTGGGGTGTACCTAGGCCTGACCTAACCCTCACACTCCTACCCGCCCGCACGTCATCTTAGATATAGACAGGAAAGTGGTGGTACCCAAGAAGGGGAGTTCCCTTGTCATGTGCTCTGGATTGGCAGAAGGATATCTGAGAAGTCCCACTCTCACCTCCTTGAGCCCACCCCACAAAGATCCACAGAGGCTCAAGCCACCAGAATGGTCAAACTGAGCATTCACCTCTACCATTCTGAGAGCATCTCCCAAGCTCCCTTCCAGCCCTGCCCTCTATGGAAGGGTCAAGGCTGTGAAGTTCTCTTCCTTCCTTAGTTTCTCCTACAGAGGAGGCAGTGAGAAGAAGAATTGGAGGTGATACTGTCAAGGAGGAGAGAGAAGAGGAACACAAAGAAGAAAGGAAGGTCCCAAACAGAACATCTGCATGGGCAAGATGAGCAGGGCTGGGGGAATGCAAGAGGTTAATTAATCCAACCCAGGAGAACACCGAGGACCCGAAGCACACAGTTCATTAACGATGCTGGGCACACCCGTCAGGGCTCCAACTCACTGAACAGTTGTGGAGATAATGAGGATATAGGTGAGGAGTTGAAAGCTATGGACCCCAATGACACCTAATTTCCAGGGGTCCTTTGATGTCTCCAGGACACTGTTTTCCCAACTCACCTGATGATTAAGAATCACCTAGACACTGTTTACAATTTAGATTACCAAGCTCTCTTCCTAAAGTTCTGATTCCGCACACCAGGAAGAGGGTAGGCAATTTTTTTCTCTAGCAAAACCTATAGGTGATTCTTCGGGCAAGCTTGAGAAACACTGCCCAGAAGCAGTAAGTCCCTAAAACTGACTGTGCCTTAGACGTAACTGATGAGACATAAAAAATATGGGTTCCTAAGCCACTGCTGGGGGATATATGTGGGAGGAAGTGATGCTGATGCCCAGGCAGGTACAGGAAGCTCTCCTGTGGTGATCCCTGGACTGAAGATGAATAACCCACGTCTGACTCCCTGCAGGCTGCCCCCTTGGTAGATTGGCCTGGCCAGGGCCCCAGTGGCCATGATGGGCACTATGATGGGCACCATTCACTGACATATGACCAACATGGATTAGAGTGCTTGGTGTAATGATAGTTTGTTTCTTCAAAGTAAACTTGCAAAATTATCAGCTCCATGAAGGCACAGATCGTTATCTGTCTGCTACCTGCTGTATTCTCAGTGTCTACAGCAGTGTTTACAGTACATAGAAAATTCAATAAATATTAAGCAAATTAATGGATGAATTAGTATAACTGAAATCCATTAAATTGGAGTATGACTGTCAAATGTGTGAATCTATAGATTTGTTTCAGTTGCCAACAAGCCTACTAATAAGAACCCTCTAACTCAAATAATCAATATGGAAATTACTACTATTTTAGTTGTGTATTATCAATATCACCACTGACCAAACCCAATGTTGCTAGCACTGTCTTTGATGTTTTCCATACATTATTTCGTTCCATATTTAAAATAGGCATGTGAGAAAAATATAACTATCTTCCATGTTGGAGAAGCTTAGAAAGATTATTTGCCCAAGATCACACAAAGAGTAAGTACAGGAACTCAGATGTGAACCCAAGTCTCTAAAATCCGTGCTTTTAACCATGTAGCCATGTTTACGTGGAAGATGGCCTACTATAAAGTAGAAATTATACCCCAAATTAAATTAGTAAGATTAAATCCAGATGGAATGTTGCTGCCATTCTAAGGGCTTTTGGTATAGTCTGGAGTTCCAAAAAAAGAAACCTAAGAAGGATGTTGACCGCTGTGGTTGAGTAACACATTTACTGAACATGTGTTTTGCGAAAAGGGCCCTTGAGGAGGTTACAATCTATTTGGGAAGCTAAAACATAAGCAAGTGAAAACTTCATCATGAGATTTGTCCAAAGTAGCCCATGGGCACTGCCAGAAGCCCAGTGTTGGGAGGTAAGCAGTTCCTATGGGGAGGGTGGAAGACAGGCTTCCTGGAGGAAGAAGAGGAGAATCATAAAATGTAGAAATAATAGGTAGAACATTCCAGATCAAGAAACAGTGGGAGCTGGAGCAGAAAAGGCAGTTTGAAGACAATTCATGAGCAATATTTTGTTTATATTATTTTTATTATATGATTATTATCATTATATATGTCCACTGTCGGGAAAATAGAAGATACAAATTTTTGAAAACTATAAATATTCTATAAGCCAATCAACCACTCAGAGATTCCTTTTACTGTCAATTCTTTCAAGATTTACTCTAAGCATATTGCATGTCCCTTTATTCAGACATATGCATGTTTGTCTACATGCATTTAATTTTATGTTTACAGATTTACCCATGCATATATTATGTATCTTTATATATGCATATTCATATATGCACATTTATAAAATACTGATAATGTTTGTGGCACCCAGTGAGATTGAGTTCAAGGTGGTACGGAACAACTGTTCACACCCACAGGCACAAAATCACCATCTCTCCCCTTCCTCACCCTTGAGTCCACAGCCAGAGTGCATATGCTAAAAAGGATGGCGCTGAAGATTATTTAATAACGTAGAAAAGCATTCTAATATGTTAATGAGTGAAAAGAGCAGGTCAAAGTCTATACTGCATGATCCCACCAAGACTCAAAGGTGATTACCCATGTATATGCATGTATTCTAAAATTCAGAGAAAAAAAGACTGGAAGGACAATCTCAGAAAATTAACCTGGGAGTGGAACCCTTGGGTGATACTCTTATCTCTGGTTGTAAGATTTTCCAAATTGTCCCCGGTCAACATGCATTATTTTGTAAATCTGAAAAAAAAAATCAGTGCAATGAAACAGAAGGAAGGTAAAAAGCGTACAAATGAATTCAGATCGGCCCTGAATGTTCTGCTCAAGACTCCTCCTATGTTTCTGAACAGCTAAAACCGAATTAGCTAGTGAGGATTAGAGGAAGCAAAGCTCTCCGGGTGGCCAAGCCCTGACTTCAAGGCTTTGATGGGGATCTGTCTCCTGGGGCTGCCTTTGAGGCGCAGCGGGTGGGTCGGGGGTAGCGGGAGCCGGGACGCCTGGGGGGGCCTGGAGGGCCCCCCCCAACCTCGCGCCCTTCGGCCCCCTGGCCGCGCGGCGATCGCGAAACCCTTCCAGCGGGGCGGCCGCTCCCTCCGCAGCGTCCCCGCGCTGGTGGGCCGGGCCGTGGGCACCGGACAAGTGGGCACAGCCGCCGCCGCCGCCGCCGCCGCCGCCGCCGCCGCCGCCGCCTGGAAGGCGCTTTGTCATGCCCGGCGCTGAGCAGCGCTCCGCCAAGTTTCACCTTCGGTGACACAACTTTTCCGTGTTTCTTTTTTAGGCAGCCGCCACATCACGAGGCTCATGAGCACACCGAGGTCTGTAACAGACCCGCCTGCCAGATCCACGGCGACCGAGGAACGCGGGTGACCCGAGCGCCCAGCGCCACCGTCCTGTCCGGTCCCCGGCTGGTCGGGAAACGAACACTCCCTGGACCCGCAGCGTCGAGCGAGGAGCGGCCGGCCCGGTTGCCCGGAGCCCGGAGAATGGCTCGCAGCGTCCTCAGCGCTCCGAACGCCGCGCGCAAACGCAAGAGCCCTTGGAAGTCTGAACGTTCCCGATCCCCCCCCCCCCGCCCCTCGCACCCCGAGGGGAGAGGCAAGCAGACACACAGAGAATCAAAAGCAAAGGCAAAATAAGCGGGTCAATTCACAATACTTTCAAAGTCACGCTTGAAAGAAGATTCTGAAAATATCCATAGGCATGTTCAAGAACTGCACTCAGCCTGCCTTCTTTCGGTTGTTTACTTCTACTTTTAACAGCAAGCTAAATATTTTAAGAACTCGATCTGTTGACTAGCCCCCAGTTCAAGAGCAGTAGAAATGCCACCTCCACAATTTGGAGGGATGTTTGAGCCCTGGGTTTCATGTTTGTTATTCAACTTACCTACAACCATGCGATACACCCTTTACTGCTCATTACAGCCCCTAAACATAGGTTCTGCAGCACAGAGAACTACAGGATTCCGAACTTTGGGAAAACTATAATTAATATGCTAGTTCAAGGCTGTGTCTCCATTAACAAGATATATTTTTGGAAATATTATCTAACGGAAGGCAGCATAAACAGTATGAATGAATAAATAAAGCTCACACTTTATTTTTCCATTTAAAATGAGTTATATAATAAGTAGTGAAAAGCCTCTTCCATGGAGCTACACTTTAAGGAGTAGATTTCTTCACTCGAGTTAATATAGCTGTCAAGGGAGAAAATTCAGAAATGAGAATTCTCCAATGAGCCCAGTATATATCCTAAGGAACGCCATTCAGCTAATGAAACCACTGACATCTGTTGACAAGAAAAGGAGGGGGAAGAAAAGGAGAGAGGGAAGCAGAGAGAATGGGGCAGGCTTGAGAAAGAGAAGGAAATGAGACAGATGATTCTGATGAGAGGCAGGCTGAAAGCATATGCCATGTAATAGGGGAAAAAAATAAACAACTGGGAGTTTTACCCAGCAGTGAATTAAGAGGAAGTGGCATCTTTAGAACACAGGTGAAACAAACTCCAAGACACAGTTCTGGAGAAAAGCACCATTATTTTCAAACTGACAGATGCTTAAATCTTATAAGTCACAGTAGTGGCCAATTGAGGGAAGATGTACACAATGAAAAAAAAAAAAAAAGAACGTCCAAAGCCAGAGGAAAAGGAAGGGTAACTGTAAGGTAGGGCTGAGTTTCTTTTGTCTCTGTGTGCAGAGGCCCAGCATAGTGCCCGGTAGGGAAGAGTCGCCCAACTAATGTTCAGAGATTCTTTCAGCTGCAAGAGGACCATAGCCCTAGAGCTGTCATGCACGTATACACAGGCACACTCTTCCTAACCATGCCCACAGTGGCAAACAGGAAGCAATTTTGTCTTTGTGCAAACCGAGATTAGATAAAGAATCACCTGTGTTGCCTAGGGAGACACTATGACACAGTGGTAAAGAGGTGGATTTGATGGGTGCCTGGGTGGCTTAGTTGGTGAAGTGGCAGACTTGATTTCGGCTCAGGTCACAATCTCAGGCTCTGGGCTGGGGGTGAAGCCTGCTTAAGAGTCTCTCTCTCTCCCTCTGCCCCTCCCTCGCCCCCAAAAGACGTGGATTTGAAGTCAGTCAAACTTGGCTCAAACCCTCACTCCACCATCTTGCTAGCTGAGTGACCTTAAGACTGGCCTTAGTCTCTGAGACTTAGTTTTTTCATCTGTCAAATGGGAATACTATTAGTATGTATATCTATCCTTGATAGAACTGTTAGGAAGATCTCAGGAGATAGTTCATGCCAAATCCCTTAGTGCTTAGAAAAACTATTAAGACCCTAACCCAAAGTATTTTCCCAACCAACCTAGATGCCAGAAAGTCAACTAGACATTATCAGTTCCTTTGGGTTAAACCTCTGCCTCTGGCAGTCCTTAGTTAAAATGATAATATCCCCAGGCATCTATCAGATTAAACCAAAGTGAGACAGTGACAGAGCCATTCTGTAACAGACAACTTTCTGATATGACAGCAAACTGGAAATGAACATAGAACATAGCATAGGACCAATGAGTTTTGGTACATGTATTCCACAATTATTCATTAATTACTACAATGCCAGTCACAGTGCTAGGTGCAACCCACTATCTATGTGACCTCATAACGCTACATTCTATGTGGAAGCTTCAATTTTCTCATCTCTATAGCCGGTAAACACTAATCACTACTTTGTTTGGCTGTCATGAGGTTTAAATGAGATATATGTAAGACTAATAAATGCCTACTGTACAAGTACTCAGTAATTTAGAAGCTACTATACTAATGATAACTATCATTATTATTGTCATTGTTATTAAATGATGAATCGAACATACCCTTGCTTAATGGAATTCCTTACCTTGCCCAGAACATTCAACAAATACTCTTTATGGGCACTCAACAGGGTTTTGTACTGGGGGAGTCCCCAAGAAACCAGAGAAAGGATGGGAAAGGAATCTTCCTGAAAGGGGAGGTGACTGAATGTCAGAAACAAAAAGGGCATACTGCAATATTCCATTTATATTAAACTCAATAACAGGCAAAACTAAAATATGATGACAAAAATCAAAAGAGAAGCTGCCTTTGAAGAGGGAATAACAAGAGAGGAACATGCGAGAACTCCCTGGGGCGATGGAAATATTCTATATCTTGATTTTGATACTGATTACATGGGTGTAAACTTTTGTCAAAATTAATCAAGAGGCACACTTAAGATCTGTGTAAGTTACTGTGTATAATCATCAATTACCCAAAAGGAAATTGGGTTCATTCTATTTTTTTTTAATGAACTATTTTCTAATTTGGCTTCTGACCAGGCCTGCCTTTCACCAAAAGATATTTTCTTTTTCTTTTTTCCCCAGCCCTCCTGACAGGATCCAGAAAGAAAAGACATGTACACCTGAGAATTCCATTAGGCCAAATAGTGACTGTCCAAACCAGATCTGAGGTCTCCACAGAAAGGTGAGAGCAGGCAGGCCAAGCAAGCAACCCAGGTCACACCAACCCTACTGCACCTCCTAGAATGTTGACCCCAGCCTTACACCAACCAAAGCCAAGGGTGCTGCCAGAGTTCAAAATTATCAGGGATGCCTGAGTGGCTCAGTGGTTGAGTGTCTGCCTTCAGCCCAGGTTCTGATCCTGGGGTCCCGGGATCAAGTCCAACGTCGGGCAACCTGCATGGAGCCTGTTTCTCCCTCTGCTTGTGTCTCTGCCTCTTTCTCTCTGTGTCTCTCATGAATAAATAAATAATATCTTTAAAAAATAAAATAAAAGGGATCCCTGGGTGGCGCAGTGGTTTGGCGCCTGCCTTTGGCCCAGGGCGCGATCCTGGAGACCCGGGATCGAATCCCACATCGGGCTCCCCGTGCATGGAGCCTGCTTCTCCCTCTGCCTGTGTCTCTGCCTCTCTCTCTCTCTCTGTGTGACTATCATAAATAAATAAAGAAAAAAAATATAAAAAAAAAAAAAATAAAAAAAATAAAATAAAAGAATCAACAAGGATACCTACTACCCTCTCTGCCCTTTGGCTCTGGAGAATGTCATTAGCCAATGACACTAAGACCGTTTCCATCTGCAACTCAATGCTAAAAGTAATTTCAAAGGGCAGAGGCAAGCATAGGGCATAAAGGCAAGCATAAAGCATAGGGCCTTTACTTACAGTAATCTCAACATACAGTCATTGTAATTTGGGTTTCTTGTCTATTACAAACCCAGATTTTTAATAAACTAGTCCCCATTCCCATCGTGCCCCAAGAGCCAAGATTTTCTCTCTTTCCTAATATGAAACTGCCATTTTCAGGAGCAGTGGAAAATACTGCTTTAGAGAAAAAAATAAATGGTCCTCCAATTCAAGGAGAAAATAGACCTGCAGGCTGGCGTGGTAGTCATAATGATCACTATACACTATTGCACGTTCTTTAGGAAATTAATGCTTTTACCCAGATATCCACATCCCTAATGAGTGGTTCATCAAGATATGGCATTCACCAAAGTGACAAGAATGCCACAGTAGAAAAACTGTCAAAAATCTGATTCAAGTGAGTTTGTAGAACCAGTATATCACAAACAGATAAGCTATCTTTCAAGTTGATAAGGACCAAGATGAATCGTGTTTCCCAGTACAATGAACCTTAAGTCCACTCCTCAGCCTGTGCTGAGAAATCCTGAGGCTAATGTGTCTTCTAGAGAGGCAAACAGAAATTGGTGACCACAGACAATGATTTACGCAGACGTTTATCTTCCTTACTAAATACTAAAAGCATATGTGTTAAGCTTGACCAGGAAAGAGTCAAGTGGGATCCCCTCCACCAGCAGGATTTTAATTCATGGGTTTTTTTTCTCCTTGGATCGTTTAATCGTGGCAATTATTTTCTATTCCTTTCAAATTTCTCAACTCCAAAAATATAAGCCATAATGAACCAGACACTAGAAAGCCTTTTTATTGGATATATTTGAAGAGCTGCAACACATTCTGGTTGTTCTGTGTTGATTGTAATTCCCAGAATGAGGAGTTGATTTGAACATAAAACAGCACAGCTGCAAAGAGACCTGGAATGTTAACAGCTTCATCTCCCTACTCACTGCCTCACAACTCAGCCCCCCAGTTTACCACCCAAACTGTGACCCCCCAATCTGTCCCCTGTTCTGATCCTGTTCTCAGGGCCACTATACATTTCCCTGCCCTAGGCATGGGCCTCAACCCTTTCCCCTTCACCCACAGCTCACTTTCTGCTTCTCACCCTGGCCCCAAACCCAAGTCCATTCCCCCCTCCAACCTCACCCACATCTCCACCCCAAGGATGCACACTAAACGCCTTGAATGGGTTGAACTGTACCCGAAAGAGACTTCAAGGAAGGAACACTCAGGAAGGAAGAAGATACAGCAACCCTAACCCATGTCCCAACATGCTCCTCCTTCTCGCTTCAGCCTCTGTCAATAAAGAAGCTGCACACCACTAGAAATCATAATGAAGAGGACTGGGGCGGGGGGCACTGTGCAGTCCTCTCCTACACCTATCCCCACAAACAGATTAACACTTCTGATTCGAGATCGCCTTGGCCACACACTCTCATCAAGCCAGTGACCACTATCCTCAGCATAGAAGAAAACATGGGGTTTATGACACTCCGTAAAACCACTGGTCCATGATGATTTATTCACAAGGTGAAAAAACAAGTCCCTACATGAGTAATAGGTAGATTATGATTGTTAGTTTTTAGTGAGAAGTCACCAACGTCATGATTTCTTGTGGGTAAAATACCTCTAAACACCTGCTTTGCCCGGCCCAAATCTGAGAGAGACACTTGACAGAAGCTATTGCAGTAATCCACCAAGACCAAGATGATCTTTTGGAATGGCATTCATGGTTCAATACTGGATATGCTGGCTGTGTAACCACAATGCCCTGTCCTTAGGTATGGTTAGAGAGACTGTTGGAAATGGACAGGAAGGGAGCAGAAAATGAGCCATACCCACAAATGCACACTGGCACCACAATCTATTACAGCAACAGCTGTGCAAGTGGCTGGCTTCTTGGGCTATGCGTGGAATTGTCGTCCATCACCGGCAGCCAGCATAAGCCCAGCCTGACGCTATTACAGACCGTCTCACCAAGAGAAACCACAGCCTACATTACACGGCCTCAAAACTTGCCTGGTTGAGATGGCTCTCCCTAGGCACATGGTTGAAAACACATACCCAACTTCAAACAGGTAACTACAAGCCAAATGGTAATTCCAAAAAACGAGAATTGGCTAGCACTTTTACTCAATCCAGGGATGGTTTGGTTTTATCTGTCAGCAGGCTACACGTTTTCTGAATGTCACATAACACAGTTGCGGTAAACCAGACACAGCCTTAACCGAGTGCTTTACCAACAGAGAACTGCCGAGAAGATTTTATGTGACAAGGTAGAGAAGAGTGAGTCAAAGCTAAGGGACTATCTACTTGAACAAACAAATGTTATGCTTTCTTCTTCCCTGAAATGGAAATAGGTCCTCCTGTTCAGAAGCTGAATGCAGCTAACTATACACCTATCTGCCAAATTAAAAGTTTATACAAAGCCTAAAGAAATGCACAAAAGGTGATTTGCTACACAAGAAGCCATTTTCATAGTTTCAAACAAAATCAAGATTCCCATCCCACCCCACCCTCCAAGGGGACAGACTATCTCATCTGGCTACGTTACTGAAAAGATTATAAAGGATCACTGCCCATCACTGAGACTGGTCTTAACCTTCATGAGTTGAAGAAAATGTCATTTAAATACAACTGGCAATTGATGTGTGTGAAAGCCGTATTTCGTTCAGCAGCACAAAATAACTTAGTGATTCCCTACTATCTGTGCTTTAAGAACTCTAGAAACACTATACTGTATTATAATCTTCTAGGCTGTGGGCATGAACCCCAGATGATGGGGTGGGAGGCTGAATTTAAATGAACAGGAGGCTCTGAAAGCAGATTATGAAATTCATTCAAATAATTGACTTGATTCAACCATTTGTCACACTGTTGTTCAAAATCATATATGTGTATATTCAAAGTATCTATTAAACGTTCAACTCTATATTCTGCCATGATGCAAAGAGTGTGCTCATGAGTCCCTTAAACTCAGAAAAATATTAAAAATGATCCAATTGTAGGAAATGTGTAAATAACCAAACCTCTTCATGAAACTTTATTGGTTAAAATAGAAATAGACCTGGTATCTTTCATCTCTAACACAAAAAGTAGTCTTTAAAATTTGGTCACATAAGGCTTTGAACATACTTGAAAGGAGGAAAAGCTAACTATCACGCATTGACTATTTTCAAAATGCTCTAAATTCAACAACCAACAGAGGCAGAAATGGGACTCCCGCTCTCAGCAGCCATAAGATTCCCATCTCCTGGGGAAAGTAAACTCCCTTCTTAAAAGTTGTCTTATAAAATTACTTTAAGTTCTTCTAATTACAACCATAATTCCAAATGCTAATTACATAATTCCTACAGAGAGGTATTCCGTTTCAAATGTGGTGAGTCAACATCATAAAATATTATGACATACGCCTAGTAAAAATTATCATTATCTAGTTACAGAAACCTGTCCTAATGTTTCCAGACTTGTTACTCATTTTGGACAATTGCAAATTATATTCCTAAGACAGCAACTCACTTTCCATGAATGAATTCGGACTCAGGGTCCTCCCAAAGGTAACCTAAAATAAATGTTAGGTAACCACCTGCTGGAAATCGGGAACTAAAATCCCAGAAACAAATCTCAAGTACTCCCAGATTCAGAAGGGAATCACTGGCCTAGAACAATTTGGCGCTACAATCTTCCATTGCAGTTACCTCTCCAGGCCCTCACGGCAGAACAAAACCTTTCAGCAAATCTGAAGGCATTTTCTTTTAAACCTATGAATGCCTGTTTAAGACAAACTACAAATAGGAAAGCTCTGGAAATGCACACCCAGAGTTCTACTTTCTAAGTGACTGTTTCAATCAATCTGCGCACCTCAGCCAGCAGCTGGGAGTGGGTAGGGAGGAGCCTTGAGCCAGGCCAGTGGCAACACTGACCCTCAGGACCACAGATCTATAGCCCCCCCCCAAACTTGCCCACCTTTCCTCAACGCTTTGCCTAATTGGAAGAGATCCACTCCATTTAGAAATAAGGATAAAGGCCCTGAGCTGAAGACTTTGACAACTTTCAGCGGGGGAGGGCTGGTGCTGCCCTAGAATCTCCTGGGGAAGGGAAGCTCTCAGATGGGGAGAGGCGAGAAGGAGGAGATGAGAAAAAGGAATAGGGACAGGAGTGGGAGGCAAGGGGGCCCCAGAGTGCAGGGAGGAATGAAGGGCCCCGTCAACGAAAGCCGGGGCTCCCTCTGTGCAGCCCCACTTGGGCTGCGGTTCAGCGCGCCTGGGGACCTCGAGCCGGCCCAGCCCACTCGAGCGTCTGCTCTGTGGCCGCCCGACGCTCGCCTCTAAGGCACCTGCCGGTTCCCAACTGCTCTAACCACACCCCTCTCTGTGCCTCTCCCCGCACCCGGGTCTCCAAGGATGCGGTCTCCAGTCTGCATTCCGGAGCGACGCCGGGTCCTTCGCAAGGCAAAGGCCAGTGCCGGCGGGGGTCAGAAGGAACCCCCCCTTCCTTCTTCTGAGTTCTCCCCGGGTGTGAGCCCTACTCTGCTGCGCCTCCCCAACCCGCCGGTGGGAGGCCCCAGGCCGAGATGCACACTCCGGGGGACCGGCGGCTGGCGCCCCGGGCCAGGCGGCTGAACCCCAGAGAGGGGAGGGAGGGGACTCTCCTCCCTCCCAGCGGAGGCCCGCTCCCGCTGGGCACTAGTGGCAAGGGGACAACAGCCTTTGTTCTCCCGGGGCTTGGCGAGGCTGCGCTGCCGAGGCGCGGCGCGGGCGGCGCCGGGGCACCGGGATTGCTCACTTTTGCACGCGGCGTGTTGAAGGTTGCAAGCTCCTGCCTTCTGGGGAGGGGGTAGAGAGTTGGGGGAGTAGGGGGTGTGAGGGGGAAAGGAGCGTGGGGGGAGGGGTTAGGCGTCTCGGCCAGGCTCTTTGTTTGCATTGGGGGCGGGGAGAGGGGTTTGAAGGTGGATTGGAGCTTGGGTTTCTGAGAGTGGGGCAGATTCCTGAGTATGTCACCATGTTGCACCCGCGCAGCACACATATGCACACTCGCGCACACGCACACACATGCACTCGCACAGATAGGCGGCCGGCTGGTAGCAGGCAGCGCTGTTCCCGGCGCTCGGGGCTGCAGCAGCTCGGGTCGCCCGCAGCGCCACCACGGTGCGTCCAGAGGGGGAGTGGAAGAGGCTGGAGGCACTCGCGGGGCGACAATTCCACGAGGAAGGAGGGAAAGTGGTGCAACCCCAGCCCCCACCCACCCACCCAGCGGCCAGCCCCCCCCCCTTCTCGCCCGGGGTCGCAGAGGTCACGGGCAGCTTAGGCTCCAGCAGGAAGGCAGGGAGCCACCGAAGGGCGGCGCGCACGCGAGGGGGCGAGGGAAACCAAGGGAAGGGAAGCCGGCGGACTGGGCGGGCGGGCTTACCCTTAGAAGCATCTTTCTCCTCTTTGGGCTTGGTCACCTTTCCACTCATAGATCCCAGCTTGCTTGACAAGGGTCGCCCAGGAGACGGAAGTCCTCGCCGAGCGGGCCGGACTTCGGAGAGTGCTTAGGGCGGCAAGTCGCGATCGCGAGCTCCCCTCGGTGTGGCTCGGGGCGGAATCCGCTTTTCCCCACCACTGCCGCCGCCGCCGCCGCCGCTGCCTACGAGAGAGTGGGGAGGAAAGGAGAGGGGTGAAGGAGGAGCCGCCGCCGCCGCCGCCGCCGCCTCAAGCCCGAGCGGCCGGCCACGGGAGGAGCCGCTCGCCTTGCTCCAGAAGTGAAGAGACAAAGCGGCGTGGCGCTCCCTCCGCGCCCCGCGCCCGCGGCTCCGGCCCGCCCGCCCGCTCGCCCAGGGCCGCGCTCGCAACCCTCGGGGCCGCCGAGAGGTGCGGCCGGCGCTCTGGGCTCCGCCGCCGGCCTCCCCGGGCTCCGCGCGGGCCGCTCTCCGGGCCGGCGCGGGCCGCGCGGGGAATCGCCTGGGTGGGCTGCCCGCGCGCCGGCGGGCTCCTTGCCCCCGCCTCTCTCAATCCGCCGCGGGCCGCCAACTCAATCAAAATAAAAACCCGAGGAAGGTTGAAAAAAAATCAAAACAAAGACGAAAATATTCACTTAAAAATAACGAGCCTCCCCGAAAGGGAAATGTTTGAACATGTGATGAGCAACGTGTGAGCCTGTTACACCGCAGAGCCGCGCAGCTCCTCGCCCGCGGAGAATCGAGAGGGGAGGGTCGCCTCTTTCTTTCTGTTTAATCAATTTTCAGGTTGCTGTGATTTTGCCAAAAGGGGGGCCCGAGTGGCTCGCGAGCAGAGGAGCGGGAACCGAGGGCCCTTACCTGCTCTCTCCCTACACCCACACCCCCTCGGAGCTCGCCCGCTCCCTCGCTCGCGCTCTCCTCCCCGACAACTCTCCGGTCCCAGAGAGCCGCGATCCAGCCCGCGGCGCGTTCTATATAAACGGCAAGGTGTGGGCACGCGGGGGGCGGGGGCGACGAGGGCGGGGCCCATTCGGAGCCACCCGCCGCCTGTAGTAAAAGGAGAGCTCGGCAGGGGCGCGCCGACGTCAGCCGCCGGTTGGCAGAGCCCCGGCGAGCCCAGCGGAGAGCGGGCGAGCGTGGCGGCCGGGCGTCCCCGGCCCCTCCTGGGCGGGCAGGGCCCGCGGGCGCCGCCGCAACGGGCTCGCGCCGTCCGCCGCCGGGATCGAAGCCCGTCGCGCCCCCAGCCCCCACCCCGCCCCTCAGCCCGCAGCGCTGCCCGGGCCCGCACGAGCCGTCACCTACACTTTGGGGACTCCGCTGTTGGCAACTGCCTGCAGCGAGCGGCGGAATCTCAGTCCGGGAAGTCGGCGACTCGTTGCCTCCGGCTAGCTGCCCAAGTTGAGACAGCCGGGCTCTCCGGGCAGGGAGGAGGGCGCGCTGGGATCCGAGTGTCACTAGGGCAGAGAGTGAAACTGGCCGCGGCGGCTGCCACCTCCCACCCCCACCCCCACCCCCTCACGCAGGCCCCTCCTCCCAGGGCTGATCGCTCTGGTTGGCACGCTGCGCGCGAAGAGTGCCCACCATCCAGGACAGCCAACCCCAAGCAAAGGGAGTGAGGTGGCGCTGGGGGCGAGGGCTGTAGAGGGATCAGTGGTATCGGCGTCTCGCCTGGGGCGCGCTAGCGACAAAACACAGGGAGGGACCCCGAAGATTTCAACTACAAGGAAAACTGCTGGAAAATTGTACAAGGGAGGGGGCGACTGAGGAGGGAGATAGAGCCAAGGAAATGGAAGAGGGGGGGTTACAGAGTAGCTAGGAATCAGCCCTGGGGCGATCTGGGGAACCCTGTCCGCGATGGCCCCTTTTTGGGCGCGCGGAGACCCGGGAGCCCGGCGCCGGGTTGAGAGGCTGGGGGTGGGTGGGGGGCGGCCGCTACCGTGCCTTGGTCCTCAGAGCTGTCCATTAACCAGACCCAAGGCTCCAGCCTGGCGGTGGAGACTCGGCAGCGACTCCCACGCAGAAAATCCGTTTCCCACCCAACTCCACCCGCTCCTTAATTCGGTTTCGTTAATGGCATTAAACCAGGCAAAGAAATTATATAGATGGATTAGTCCCACTGAATCCCAGGCGGTAACTCAATTACAAGAGCCTGCTGTGGCTTTCAAGACCGGGAGAGTGGGCTGCCTCCCAAGCCGGCCCGGGTCTAAAGGTCAGCAACTCTCTAAACTCAATTTGCAGCCTCCGTCCTCGGGCTGGGAGGAACTCCAGGTCTGTTTTTCCTGTAAATTATATCTGATAATCGGGAGGCTGATGACACAATGTAATTATCCAACCCAAGGTTAGACCATTAATTAATACCCGTACTTTGGGAAAGAAGGAATCTCTCTTAAAATGACCGGAAATCAAAGGGGGTGGAGACTTGGATGTGTTTAGAGGAAAAGTCGAGGGAAAGATGGTATAGAGTCCTTAGAGAGCGAACACCCAATAGTCGGTTACCATGGATTTAGTGCCTACCTTGCACCAAGCAGCACACTAAAATCTTTACATCATTATCCTAGTTTATCTTCACAACAGCCCTAAGGAGTGTTGATACTGTTCTCTCCATTTTACAAGTGAGAAAACTGAGGCTCAGAGAGGTTAAGTTACTTGCCTGGAGGTCACACAGCTGGTAAGTGAGGAAGCCTAGACAAAAAAAAAAAAAAAAAAACTAGGAGAGCCAGGATAGGAACAAGGCGAGTCTGTCATTCTAGACAGTGCTCTATTAGACCACATAGTCTCTCAACACTCCTACTAGCCTATTGAAAGGTTGGGGGGGGCACATTTTTACTGGACCTGTCTCTGCCAGACCTAAACCTCTAAAACTTTGCAAACTCCCTTAACCCAGCACATTCAAACACACATGCATGTGTACACAAACACACACACACACATTTTATTTGTCCACATACCCCCAATAAGCCACAAGACCTTTTGGGGAAAGGGTCAGTCTCTGTCTTGGGAAATATTAAGCATGACACTTAGGTCTGTCCTGAGTATCTCAGCCTTCCTGCTACATTAACATTTCCAGATTTTCAGGCAAGTTCTCAGCACTGATAAGACTTCCCCCTTCCCCTCCATACCCTAGAACCAATGGCATCTCTAGCAGAGCTAACTTTCCTGGAAGCCAGATGTTACCCTGTTCCTCGAAGAACATTAACTAGTTATCATATGAATAAACCTGGGTTAGTTAAGATGATTCAGATGAGTTGAGATGTCACTTTGGGAGTATTTGCAGGATCTGTCTACCCATGAACACTAAAGTGTGTTTCTTCACTATAAGCCACTCTGCAAAAGAAATAATCAGAGGATAAAGACAACAGACACCACATGCAAAACCAAAACCATGATGTGTGTCTATACGGGGGCAAATCAGTGACATCGTAAGTGTGTGCATTCATGCCAGAGCCCAAGGATTACAAAGTACCAGGATAAGCAATCTCATCTAAACAAAGCTGAAGACCCTACCAGGGAGGTCACAGGCAGCCTCTTTTGTGGAAGCCATGGGGGCTTTCCCCTTTTCAAAGCCCTGTGTTTAATACGAACAGAATGTTGGTATTGGCTCACAAGAACGCATGCTCCAGTGCCCCCAGGTCACTTGGTAATTTGGGGTGGTCAGCTGGGAGAGGATCTGCCATCTGTGTGAGGGCATTCAGGGGGGTAGTCTTTCCCTCACAACCAAATGGAGTAGTCTTTTTTTTAAGATTTTATTTATTTATTCATAGACACACACACACACACACACACACACACACAGAGAGAGAGAGAGAGGCAGAGGGAGAAGCAGGCTCCATGCAGGGATCCCGACCTGGAACTCGATCCTGGGTCTCCAGGATCACACCCAGGGTTGCAGGTGGCGCCAAACCACTATGCCACTGGGGCTGCCCAAAAGGAGTAATCTTAAAGCATCTAGTGCAGCTCTGTAGCACTTCCTCTTCCCCACCCAGATCCTTCTGCCCCTTCCCTTGGGGTAGAAGGGCCTTCTGCCAACAGCCCAGCAACTGGCCCTACTGATCTCTTCACTTCTGGTTGCCTTGTCACTATGGTAACATGGTCTTGTCCCTCCTGTCTCTGCCCACCCTACAAGAGAGAGAGCCACTATATTTGATAAAACACGGGGCACAAGGGTTATCTGGTAGAGCTGAGTAACCTGATCCTGGAATTAAAGCAATATGCCAAAGCAAAATGCCGCATGGCCACACCTCTAAAGAGGCCTGGGTGCTTTCAAGAGTAAGGGGTGGAGGTTTGAATCTTTGGAAGGAAAACAGAAAAGGTCCTGAGAGTTTCATTCCCTTGGCCCCATCATCTCTCTGGTGTCTGTTTCATGCCAGTTCCCAAATGCCTCAAGACACCAGCCTCTGGATCCCAGGTTCACTCATCCTCCGGCAGCTCTGAGCAATGTTTCTGGGCAAGATGCCACATGCTTCCATTGTCTGTGCTGGAGGGTAAGGTTGGGGTGAGTCGGGGCACGGTGGACAGATACACTTAGGGCTTCTTCCTGGCAAGTTGGGACTGACTGAATGTAAAGCCATTATCATCAGGCACCACCAAATTAGACGCTTTAGTGACAAGACAGCTTCTCACTGGACCAAATGTGTTTTTCATTTGCAAAAACACTTAACAGCAGAAAGCTGGTTCTAAAGGAGGCAGCCTGGCAAAAGCTAGACTTGCAGCCCGGGTACTTGAGATAAAGAAAGGCCCATTGGGCCAAGATCTAGGAGTTGGAAGTCACTTTCATTTTTTCAGCTCACATCTTAGCGATTTGAACTTTGGGATCCAAAGGCTAGAGCTCTGAAAGGCATTCGTTTCTGATTCAAACCCTACAGTGTTCATCTACATCACCATTTAACATTGCTTTTGATCGGGATCTTCAGTTGTGGATTTCTGTGATAAAAGAGTTAGGTAAGATCATCTCCAAAGATGGTCACTGTGGCAATTTTAAAACATGGCCACTGGGCCCTACGGCCTCTCCTCTTGACCCTGGGTAGGCCTGTAACTGCTTCAGTCTATAGAGTATGGCAGCAGTGATGCTCTATTACTCTTAGGCTAGGCTATAAAGGGCCATGCAGCTTTGGCCCGGGCCTCTTGGGATGTGTGCTCTGGGGAAAGCCAGCCAGCCAGCAGCATGCATGAAATCTGCCGACTGAGACAGGCATGCTGGAGAGCTCACCTCTGGACTCTCGGGCTGACACTGGTAGCTGAGCTCCCAACCGACAGCCAGCATTGACCGCCAGCCAAGCCAGAGACCCATCTTGGGCATCCAGCCCAAACCACCACATGACTGCAGCCCCAGCTGACGTCCGACAGCAACCTGGTGAGACACCCTTCAGTGGGGAACTGTTCAGTGGAGCCCTTCTCCAATGCCGAGCCCACAAGCTTCCTAGCAAAACTAAATGGATGTTTTCAGCTGCTATGTTTTAGCGTAATAAGCTATCTGGAAATAGTAAGTAGAATAGTGACCAAGAGTTTCTCCTAATCCTATGGCATATGCCATACCACCCTCTGGAGGTAAAGGCCCCTTGAATCCAGGCTGGCCTCATGACTTGTTTTGACCAATAGGATGTGGCCCAAATGATGCTGTGCCAGTTCAAGGCCTAGCATTTAAGAGATGTGGGAGCTCTCCTTTCTTCCAGGGGAGAGGGGAGCCAGGTACCCTATAAGAAGGCAGACACCCTGAGACCTGTGTCATGAGGATACCCAAGCTGGCTATATGAAAAGGCCATCTGAGGAACCCAGCAGATGGCAAGAACAAAGCTCCAACATGTGATCCCAGTCAAGCCATCCCAGCCAGCTTCCAGCCCTGTGAGCTGTGAGGCCCCAGCCTTCATGGAGCGAAGAGCCAGTCTTGCCACACACTGTCCAAATTCCCGACCCACCGATTTATGTGCATAATGGCTGTTTTAAGCCACTCAATTCGGGGATAAATTGTTACACACAGCAAGAGATAACTTAAATGAGACTCCTAGAACCATTTTGGGAACAAGTTGTCTCTGTTCCTTGGTCTTCTTTTCAGAGTAGAATGGGTTTTTAGAGTGGGTGCCAGTTATAAACCAGATGTCAATGATTTATCCAAAAACAGCTTCCTACCAAGACCTTTCCAATCCACATAAATGTGACTTTTCTGCCTCTCTTGAAATTGAGCATTTAGACCATTATGATGTGATGTTGGGCTGGACAAGAATGGACATCTGTAGGGACACCTGGCTGTCTCAGTCAGAGGGCATGTGACTCTTGATCTCAAGGTTGTGACTTTGAGTCCCATATTGGACGTAGAAGGCTACTAAAACAAGGAAACTTTTAAAAAGGAGAGAGAGAATGAACATCTTTAAATGTTTTAGCAGTTTCTTGTCCAGGGAAGAAGGAAACAATGAGATATACCTTGTTCAAGGATTCAGTCTCGCTCCCAAACAAAGAACATCACTGGGCAGCTTTGGTTTCCCACCCAGAATTCCCATCATTCTATAGCATTCAAGAATCTCCTGTGTCAAGGGGAATAGGTAATCAAAGGTGGCCTTTTCCTCACAGCAAACTCCTGTTTTTCTCTATGTCCGAAACAGAGGACCTCGCCATCGTCTCTCCCAGTAAATAACACACAAAAGACTTTGGTTCAACAAGCACCTGAGAAAATGCTCCGCATCACTGGCCATCAGGGAAATACAAATCAAAACCACAAGGAGATATCACCTCACCCCAGTGAGAATGGGGAAAATTAACAAGACAGGAAATGACAAATGTTGGAGAGGATGTGGAGAAAGGGGAACCCTCCTGCACTGTTGGTGGGAATGTGAACTGGTGCAGCCACTCTGGAATACTGTGTGGAGGTTCCTCAAGGAGTTAAAAATAGACCTGCCCTACGACCCAGCAATTGCACTGCTGGGGATTTACCCCAAAGATACAGATGCGGTGAAATGTCGGGACACCTGCACCCCGATGTTTATAGCAGCAATGTCCACAATAGCCAAACTGTGGAAGGAGCCTCGGCGTCCATCGAAAGATGAATGGATAAAGAAGATGTGATCTATGTATACAATGGAATATTCCTCAGCCATCAGAAACGACAAATACCCACTATTTGCTTCGATGTGGAGGGACCTGGAGGGTATTATGCTGAGTGAAATAAGTCAGTCGGAGAACGACAAACATTATATGGTCTCATTCATTTGGGGAATATGAAAATTAGTGAAAGAGAATAAAAAGAAAGGAGAGAAAATGAGTGAAAATATCAGTGAGGGTGACAAAACATGAGACACCTAACTCTAGGAAATGAACATGGGGTAGTGGAAGGGGAGGTGGGTGGGGGGTGGGGGTGACTGGGTGATGGGCAATGAGGGGGGCACTTGGTGGGATGAGCACTGGGTGTTATGCTATATGTTGGCAAATTGAACTCCAATTAAAAATTTTTTTAAAAAGACTTTGGCTCTGGTCTGCTTCCAGAAGATTTTCAAATCGTGCTCTTGCCTCTATTCCAGTGGTTACAGTGATGATGCCAATGAAAAACATTTTCAGATAGAAGGACTGTATTTGTTGAAAACTATTTGGATATGGTAGTAAGTGCTTAGCCCACTTTGATTTGCTCTTATCTAGAGAGATAACTTATCTTGAGATTGTATACTCCCAGATGAGAAGGACTGGGTTAAACTCTGCTCAGACGAACTCCCTCCATGCCCACCCTGTGGTAACATAGCACAGAGCACATCAAAGGCATGATAAACAGCCTCATCATCATAACATCATTTCTTCAATATACTGAGTTTCTTGCTCCATAGTAATATTTATCCAAAGTATGCAACTTTATACTCAAGGCAACCCTGAGTTAGTGACCATGATTGCCTCCATTTTCCAGATGAGGAAACAAGCTCCAAAAGGTGAAGATTGCAGGAAAAAGGTACACGCAGGATGAAGACTCAAGTAGCACCTTCTGCTTCCCAAGTCCCCCCTCTTTCCCTTACATGATGCTGCATATTTTCTAAGTGTTATGGAATAATTGGTGCCTCTAAAATTTCTCCAAAGATAAAGCCAAGCATTAGAGCAAGAGCAGAGGTCTCACTCGGGGCTTCTTGGGCTTTCATTCACCTTCTACCAGCACCTGCCACTCTGTGTGGGAGAAAAAGATGTGTGCCGTCCAGCTTCCCCTCCCAGGAAGGGCTCGCTGCCCAGCTGTGAGCCACCCCTGGATGTCAGCTCCTTCAGAATCTGCCTCAGCTGCAGAATCCTAACCTCACCTGAGGTCACGCCCTTCCTGGGGCAGGCCACATCCAGTGACCGAGAGAGGCCTGGCCATTTAGAACCAACACAAGTTCTCTGACAGGCAGTTCTCACTCCAGTTTGCTTGGCCAAAGGCTTTGTTGGGCCTGCTTTGTGGTTCAACTGTACCCTCTGCCCAGTCCTGCCTCTTCCCCCTTCCTTTCGCAGCCATTGAGCCCTAATGAATATTTTCCTTCATAAATTTCATCTTTCAGAGATCGCAGCCTGTGACTTGTCTCTTTTTCTCTCCAACCCTGTCTTTTTGCCCGGGCTTTTGACAAAGAGAGATTCTAGAATCTTCCTCTTCCTCTGCCAGTTTAAGTGATCTCCACTGTATTGCTAGTGCCTTTTGCCTCCAACTTCCCTGTCTTCTTGGGAAGTTGCCTGGAGCCTTCTTTGGAGCTCCAGGGTTTGGGGCTTGGCTTTCTACTGCTCCCCAGAGCACTGATACCCAGCTGGTACTGTAAATAGATATTACATTTTAGGGAAAGAGGAGCAACCTGCAGATGGTTAACAAATGCCAAGCTGAGTTTCTAACGATGAGACAGTTGTACCTGCACTTTCCTTCCCTTGAAACTATGTGTAACTCAGTTGGTGGGGTTGACCCGGCACCAAATGGACATGCACGTGCTTGGAGTGACTGTACCATCACACTCTTGACGTGACTGTACCTGCCATACTGTAGCCACCTGTGTCTTCTCTAAGGGACTTCCCTATTCTGTTGCCCATTGCTGGAATTATTTACGCTTCCCCATTCCACTTCCAGCAGCGCAGCCCCCAGTGTCATTTTCAGGGTTGTGTTCTCATCCTCTCACCCACTGCCAGGGTCTAGCATGACTCTTTCCTGTTACTCCCCACCCCCCATATTTATTCCCCTTTGTTACATAAAACCTCCCTCCTCCCTACGTCACCCAGCCTGCAAACATTTGCTACTGTGCACTTCTGGACAGAGCATCTCAGATCGCTGGAAGGAGGTTTGCCCCCTGCCTCCAGGCTGGGAAAAGAGGAGCCCCCTTTGAGGGTCTCCCACACAAGACTAACGACCAAAAACAGAGGATGGCATCTAATAGATGGTGCTTTATAGAAACTATCATTTCATCCTTGTTCCTGTCCCTAAAGCTACATACTGCTACCCTTTATTTACAAATAATGAAAAGAACCGAGAAAGAGCAATTCACCTGTTCAAGTTCCCACAGCTGGCGAATCGCACTGGCAGTCTTCGAACCCAGGTCTTTCTGTTGCCAAAGGCTGTGCACTTGCACTGCCAGTTGCTGACCTGGTCAAGAAGGCTTAGGTACCTGTCTTGGCACTGGTTGGCAGGGGCCACAGGATTCTGGAAGAATCCATGACTAGCAAGTGCATAACGCTTTAGCTTCGGTGTCAGAGAACATCCCTGAGAGCTATAACAAAGCATGCCAGTCAGAAGAGGTATGGCACTGAGACCGAAAGGAGAGAAGTCCTCTCCAGAGGCCTCTGTAGCCACATCTATGATCCTACACTGCTCTTCTTTGGCCTGCCTCTGCGGTACTGTGCTACGTGGTCAGTTTTCAGCACAGCTACCACTGCCACTCCCGCCCCAGTCCAGAACTAGGTTACCCAGAGGCCCCTTACCCATGTGGCTCCAGGTTAGCATTTGCCACTGAGAAAAACTCACTGGAGACTTGGAAGGTGGGAATGAAGCAGAAGTCGCTGTGCTCAAGAGCCTGTGGCAGTCAGACCGCGCAGCTTCACAGATCTCCCTATGAGCTTCTACTCCCCAGTCACCTTCTGGGTGACTTCTCAGGATTCCAGTGCATTCTGGCTTCCTCACTTTCTCCACTGCTTCTAATTAAAGTCATTACAGACCTTTGTCTGATCCTCTGGCATGAACCTTCTGGACCTTCACTCTCCTAAGTTCCTCTCACTGCTATTGTGTGTGTGTGTGTGTGTGTGTGTGTGTGTGTGTGTGTTTCTATTTCTCTGTTTATTTACTTAACCCCTTATTGCAATATTTTAGTAGCTCTATTTTTACCCAGACACTGATATAGGTTTCACCCTGAACTTCACCACTGGCCATGTGTTATTAAAAAGCAACTCCCTAGGAAGTAATAGAACCAAGGTCCAGTCATATAAAGGCCTGCTTTCTTTTTTATAAGAAATCATAGCAAGTTCTGGAAAGATGGTGACCTAAGCATGGGTTATTTCCCATTTCCAACTCCAACCTACCTGTTTCTCCTTAGCCAAATGGCTATCAAGTTCTCTGGAGAAGAGCCGGATGTGAGGCCCTAGGCATTGGGGAATTTCACACAAAGAAGTGTTGTCAGGCTATCTTCCTTGTGTGCTGAGCAAAGCCTGGATCCAGTGCCAGCAAGGCCAGCACAGGGACACCAGGACATTGGGAAAGCAATATCAAACTTGTGTCCCTGGTCTCCTAGGCCTCCAAGGGGCCAAGAAAGAATAAAGTAACAGTGCAGGTCAGTGTAGAGAAGGACCATGTGAAGAGGCCTGGGAAGAAGATGGCTTCCCACCACTTGAGGGCCTACCAGCACTTAGAAAGCTCCAGCATCAGCTGACCCCCACGGGCTGATGACAAAACACTTTATAACCATCTCTGTGGGTGCAGCAACCAACCAGCACCCAGAAAAAGGTTGACTAAGCAACACATGCCTAAAGAAATAGACTGGCAAGAGGAGACACAAATGATCACTTCGACAACAACGAGAATAACAAAATAGGAACACAGAGAGAGATTCAAGTGCAGCATAAAAACAGACTTTCTGGAACTACACAACATGATTCCTAAGTAGACAGTACAGTAGATGAACAGAAGGAGAGGATGATCACTGCTGAGACCACTTAACCTAGAAGATAAACTAGAAGAATCACAAAGCACAAAGCCAAAAATATCACGAGAAGGAAATAAGGAAAATCTAAGAGGTGCAGAGATCCTGAAGAAGTCTTCTAGAAGGAGAAGAGGGAAGAGACAGAGGAAGGCAGTACTTGTTCTAAAAGATAATTACAAAGAGCTTTTCGGAGCATAGCATATGATAAATTTGAATATACAGTTTTATATTTAAATGTTTAATACTTAAAATATAAAATAAATATAAAATTTGAATAATTTTTAAAATGCAAAAAGTCACTGTTTGGAAACTAAGAAATATACTCCTAGAACACTTGTTGGATGATGGAAAAATTATGAACTATCTCAAAAGCAAGTAAAACAAACACTTTCTGGGGCACCTGGGTGACTCAGTCAGTTGAGCATATGGCTCTTGGTCTCAGCTCAGGTCATGATCTCAGGATGGTGGGATTGAGCCCCACATCAGGCTCTGCACTCAGTGGGGAGTCTGCTTGAGATTCTCTCCTTCTGCCCCTCTTCCTACTTTCTCTCTCTCTCTTTCTCTCTCTCTGATAAATAAAATATTTTTTAAAATAAAATTTAAAAAATCATCATAACAATGTGGTTCATCTGTTATAATTCAACTTTTTAAAAAAGATTTTATTTGTTTACTCCTGAGAGACACACACAGAGAGAGAGGCAGAGACACAGGCAGAGGAAGAAGCAGGCTCCATGCAGGGAGCCCGATGTGGGACTCAATCCCAGGACTCTGGGATCACGCCCTGAGCTTGAAGGCAGACGTTCAACCACTGAGCCACCCAGGTGCCCTTCAACTTGTTTTTTAAAACAAGTAGTTTCAATATCATTTAAATTACTGCAGGACATAAAAAAAGAAAAAGAAAAGCACCTTAATTCCCCTTTTGCCAGCTTTAGGGGGGTATAAATTCCCTTTTTAATATATAATTGGCACATAACATTGTGTACGTTTAAGGTGTGCAAATGAGACAATTTGAAATAAATAATCTATATATCAATTTGAAATATACAATCTATATATATGTTATATATGTATAACAAAATGTTCACCAAACTAAGATTAGTTAACCCATTCTTCACCTCACATAATTACCTTTTTGCTGTTGTTGTTATAATGAGAACATTAAGGATCTGCTCTCATTGCAATTTTAAAATAAATGAAACAGTATTGCTAACTGCAGCCATCATGCTGTACATTAAATCCCTGAAACATGTTCATCTTATAACTGGAAGTACTCTTTGACCAACATCTGTTTCTACCCTCCCCCACCAGCCGGTAGTAACCACCATTCTTCTGTTTCCATGAGTTCAATGTTTTCAGATTCCACATACAAATGTGATTGTACAGTATTTGCCTTTCTACATCTGACTTATTTCACTTAGTGTAATGCCATCAATGTCCATCCCTGTTGTCACAAAAGGCAGGATTTCCTTCTTTTTATGGCTCAACAATATTCCATTGTATATATACACCATATCTTCTTTTTCCATTCATTCATCAATGGACACCTAGGTTGTTTCCATGTCTTGTCTTTTGTGAATAATGTTGCAGTGAACATGGGGATGTAGGTATGGCTTCAGGATGGTGATTTCATCTCCTTCAACTATATACCCAGAGGTAGGATTGCTGGGGCATATGGTACTTATATTTTTACTTTTTTAAGGAACCTCCATACTGTTTTCCATAGTGCCTATACCAATACACATTCCCACCAACAGCACACGAGGGGTCCCTTTTCTCCACATCGTCTCCAGCAGTTGTTATCTCTTGTCTTTTTGACAACAGCCACTCTAATGAGGTGATATCTCATTGTGGTTTTTTTTTTTTTTTAAAGATTTTATTTATTTATTCATGATAGTCACAGAGAGAGAGAGCGGGGCAGAGACACAGGCAGAGAGAGAAGCAGGCTCCATGCATCGGAAGCCCGACGTGGGATTCGATCCCGGGTCTCCAGGATCGCGCCCTGGGCCAAAGGCAGGCGCCAAACCGCTGCGCCACCCAGGGATCCCTCTCATTGTGGTTTTAACTTGTAATTCCATGGTTATTATTGACGTTGAGCACCTTTTCACATATGTCTTGGCCACATTAGTTTATTATAATTTTTTTAACATTTGATTTTTTTCTTAAGTAATCTCTACATCCAATATGGGGCTAGAACTCAGGACCTCCAGATCAAGAACCGCATGCATGCTCTACCTACTGAGCAAGCCAGGCACCCTCTCTTGGCCACAAATGTATATCTTTTTTCAAAAAATGTTGATTCGGGTCCTTAACCCATTTTTTAATTGAATTTTTTTTCTTTTTTTGCTATTGAAGTGTATGAATTTCTTTTAGACATGTTAGATACTAACCCCTCATCAGATACATAGTTTGGAGATATTTTCTTTCATTCTTTAGGTTGCCTTTTCATTTTTTTTTTAATTTTTATTTATTTATGATAGTCACAGAGAGAGAGAGAGAGAGAGGCAGAGACACAGGCAGAGGGAGAAGCAGGCTCCATGCACCGGGAGCCCGACATGGGATTCGATCCCGGGTCTCCAGGATCGCGCCCTGGGCCAAAGGCAGGCGCCAAACCGCTGCGCCACCCAGGGATCCCTAGGTTGCCTTTTCATTTTACTGATTGTTTCTTTTGCTGTGCAGAAGTGTTTAGTTTAATGTGGTCTCACTTGTTAATTTTACTTTTGTTGCCTGTACTTTGGGCATCATATAAAAAAAAATCATTGCCAAGACCAATGTCTTGGAGTTTTTTCAAGTTTTACAGTTTCAGGCCTTATAATTAAATACTTAATCAATTTCAAGTTAATTTTTGTGAGTGGTATAAGATAGGGGTTCAATTGCATTTCTTTTGCCTAAGTATCCAGTTTTCCCAGCACTATTTCTTGAAAAGACTGTGCTTTCTCCATTAAGTATTCTTGCCTAGTTTGTGGCTTCTTAATTTTTTTCCATTGGTATGTTTTTATGCCGATACCATACTGTTTTGACCACTACAGATCTGCAATATAGTTTGAAGTAAGGGAGTGTAAGGTCTCCAGTTTCCTCCTTTCTCAAGATCTCTTTGGCTACTTGAGGTATTATGTGGCTTCATATGAATTTTAGGATAGTTTTTCCATTTCTATGAAAAATGACATTGAAATTATTTGATAGAGATAGCACTGAATTTATAGATGGCTTTGGGCAGTATGTACAGTTTAATAATAGTAACTCCTCCAGTAGGATCCAACAGTACATTAAGAAGATTATTCACCATGACCAAGTGGGATTTATCCCCAGGATGAAAGGCTGGTTCAACACTCATAAAGCAATCAACGTGATAGATCATATCAACAAGAGAAAAAACAAGAACCATATGATCCTCTCAATAGATGCAGAGAAAGCATTTGACAAAATACAGCATCCATTCCTGATCAAAACTCTTCAGGGTGTAAGGATAGAGGGAAAATTCCTCAACATCTTAAAAGCCATCTACAAAAAGCCCACAGCAAATATCATTCTCAATGGGGAAACACTGGGAGCCTTTCCCCTAAGATCAGGAACACGACGCGGATGTCCACTCTCACCACTGCTATTCAACACAGTACTAGAAGTCCTAGCCTCAGCAATCAGACAACGAAAAGATATAAAAGGCATTCAAATTGGCAAGGAAGAGGGATCCCTGGGTGGCACAGCGGTTTGGCGCCTGCCTTTGGCCCAGGGCGCGATCCTGGAGACCCGGGATCGAATCCCACGTCGGGCTCCCGGTGCATGGAGCCTGCTTCTCCCTCTGCCTGTGTCTCTGCCTCTCTCTCTCTCTCTCTCTCTTTGTGTGTGACTATCATAAATAAAAAAAAATTGGCAAGGAAGAAATCAAACTCACCCTCTTCGCCAGTGATATGATACTCTACATAGAAAACGCAAAAGACTCCACACCAAGATCGCCAGAACTCATGCAGCAATTCGGCAGTGTGGCAGGATACAAAATCAATGCCCAGAAATAAGTGGCATTTCTCTAGACTAACAATTAGACTGAAGAAAGAGAAATTAAAGCGTCAATCCCATTTACAATTGCACCCAAAAGCATAAGGTACCCAGGAATAAACCTAACCAAAGAGGAAAAGGTTCTATACCTTAAAAACTACAGAACACTTCTGAAAGACATTGAGGAAGACACAAAGAGATGGGAAAATTTTCAATGCTCATGGATTGGAAGAATTAACATTGTGAAAATGTTAATGCTACCCAGTGCAATTTACACATTAAATGCAATCCCTATCAAAATACCACGGACTTTCTTCAGAGAGTTGGAACAAATCATCTTAAGATTTGTGTGGAATCAGGGATCCCTGGGTGGCGCAGCGGTTTGGCGCCTGCCTTTGGCCCAGGGCGCTATCCTGGAGACCCGGGATCGAATCCCACGTCGGGCTCCCGGTGCATGGAGCCTGCTTCTCCCTCTGCCTGTGTCTCTGCGCCTCTCTCTCTCTCTCTGTGGCTATCATAAATAAAAAAAAAAAAAAAAAAGATTTGTGTGGAATCAGAAAAGACCCCGAATATCCAGGGGAATATTGAAAAAGAAACTCAGAGCTGGGGGCATCACAATGCCAGATTTCAGATTGTACTACAAAGCTGTGGTCATCAAGACAGTGTGGTACTGGCACAAAAACAGACACGTAGATCAATGGAACAGAGTAGAGAATCCAGAAATGGGCCCTCAACTCTGTGGTCAACTAATATTTGACAAAGCAGGAAAGACCATCCACTGGAAAAAGGACAGTCTCTTCAATAAATGGTGCTGGGAAAATTGGGCAGCCACGTGCAGAAGAATGAAACTAGATCATTCTCTTACACCATACACAAAGATAAACTCAAAATGGATGAAAGATCTAAATGTGAGACAAGATTCCATCAAAATCCTAGAGGAGAACACAGGCAAAACCCTTTTTGAACTCGGTCACAGTAACTTCTTACAAGATACATCCATGAAGGCAAGAGAAACAAAAGCAAAAATGAACTATTGGGACTTCATCAAGATAAGAAGCTTTTGCACAGCAAAGGATACCATCAACAAAACTAAAAGACAACCTACAGAATAGGAGAAGATATTTGCAAATGACGTATCAGATAAAGGGCTAGTACCCAAGATCTATAAAGAACTTATTAAACTCAACACCAAAGAAACAAACAATCCAATCATGAAGTGGGCAAAAGACATGAACAGACATTTCACTAAAGAAGACATAGACATGGCCAAAAAGCACATGAGAAAATGCTCCGCATCACTGGCCATCAGGGAAATACAAATCAAAACCACAAGGAGATACCACCTCACCCCAGTGAGAATGGGGGAAATTAACAAGACAGGAACAACAAATGTTGGAGAGGATGTGGAGAAAGGGGAGCCCTCTTACACTGTTGGTGGGAATGTGAACTGGTGCAGCCACTCTGGAAAACTGTATGGAGGTTCCTCAAGGAGTTAAAAATAGACCTGCCCTACGACCCAGCAATTGCCCTGCTGGGGATTTACCCCAAAGATACAGATGCAATGAAACGCCGGGACACCTGCACCCCGATGTTTATAGCAGCAATGTCCACAATAGCCACACTGTGGAAGGAGCCTCGGTGTCCATCGAAAGATGAATGGATAAAGAAGCTGTGGTCTATGTATACAATGGAATATTCCTCAGCCATTAGAAACGACAAATACCCACCATTTGCTTCGACGTGGATGGAACTGGAGGGTATTATGCTGAGTGAAATAAGTCAATTGGAGAAGGACAAACATTATATGGTCTCATTCATTTGGGGAATATAAAAAATAGTGAAAGGGATTATAGGGGAAAGTAAAGAAAATTAGTGGGAGATATCAGAGAGGGTGACAGAACACGAGAGACTCCTAACTCTGGGAAACAAATAAGGGGTGGTGGTAGGGGAGGTGAGTGGGGGGACAGGGTGACCGGTGATGGGCACTAAGGGGGGCACTTGATGGGATGAGCACTGGGTGTTATGCTATATGTTGGCACATCGAACTCCAATAAAAAATATACAAAAAAATAAAAATAAATATAAATAATAGTAACTCCTCTGATCCATGAACATAGGATATCTTTTTATTTATTTGTGTTGTTTTCAATTTCTTTCATCAATGTCTTATTGTTACCAGTGTATAGATTTTTTACTTCCTGGGTTAAATTTATTCCTAAGTATTTTATTCTTTTTGATGCTATTGTAAATGAGAGTGTGTTTTTTATTTCTTTTTCACATAGTTCATTGCTAGTGTATAGAAATACAAGTGATTTTTAAATGCTGATTTTTAAAAGATTTTTATTTATTTGAGAGGGAGAGAGACAGCCCAAGCAGGGGGAAGAGGTAGAGGGAGAAGCAGACTCCCCGCTGAGCAGAGAGCCCAATGTGGGGCTCAATCACAGGACCTTGGGATCATGACCTAATCCAAAGGCAGATTTTTCACCGACTGAGCCACCCAGGCAACCCTAAATGTTGATTTTGTATCCTGAAATTTTGCTGAACTCACATATTAGTCCTAAGAGATTTTGGTGGAGTCATTAGGATTTTCTAAATACAAGATCATATCATCAGGAAACAGAAACAATTATATTCCTTCTTTTCTAGTTTGGATGCCCTTTATTTCTTTTTTGTTACTAATCACTTTGGCCAGGACTTCCAGTCCTAAGTTGAACAGAAGTAGTAAGAGTGGGCACACTTGCCATATTCCTGAACTTAGAGAAAAAGTTTTCAACCTTTCACCTTTGAGTATGATGTTAGCTGTAGATGTGTCATATGTGACCTTTATTATGTTGAAGTATATTCCTTCTATACACAACCTTTTGAGAGGTTTTATTTTTATCATGGAAGGATGCTATTTTTCTCTAATGCTTTTTCTGCACCTATTGATAATATGATCCTTTTAAGTTTCTGTGGAATTCGGTTTGCTAGTATTTCTTTGAGAAATTTTGCATCTACATTCATCAAGGATATTGGCCTGTAGTTTTCTTTTCTTATTGTACCTTTAGCTGGCTTTGGTATCAGGGCAATTCTAGTCTCATAAAATGAGTTTGGGAGTATTCTCTCCTCTTCTATTTTTTGGAAGCGTTCAAATGAATTTGCATTAGTTCTTCTTTACATATTTGATAGAATTCACCTGTTAGGCTATCTTGTGCAGAGCTTTTCTGTGTTGGGACATTTTTTTATTACCAATTCAATCTCCTTACTTGTTATTGGTCTGGTTAGATTTTCTATTTCTTCATGATTCAGACTTGATAGGTTGTATGTTTCTAGGAATTTATCCATTACTTCTAGGTTATCCAATTTGTTGCCATATAATTGTTCATAGTATTCTCTTATGATCCTTTGTATTTCTGTGGTATTGGCTATAATACTTCCCCTTTCATTTATAAGTTTATTTACTTAAGTCCTTTCTCTTTTTTTCTTGGTAAATCCAGCTAAAAGTTTGTCCATGGTTTTTTTGTTTGTTTGTTAGTTTTTCAAAAAACAACTCTTGGTTTCATTGCTATATTTTTATTGTTTTTTCTATTCTGTATTTCATTTATTTCTGCTTTGATCTTTGTTATCTCCTTCCTTCTGCTAATTTTGCACTTAGTTTGTTCTTGTTTTGTAGTTCCTTGAGGTATAAAGTTAGGTTGTTTGAGATCTTCCTTTTTTCTTGATGTAGGCATTTATCACTATTAACTTCCCTCTTAGCACAGCTTTTGCCACATCTCATACATTTTGGTATACTGTATTTGCATTTTCACATCTGTTTCCAGATACTTTTTTATTTGCCTTTTGATTTTACCCTTGGCACTACTGGTTGTTCAGGAGTATGTTGTTTAATTTCCACATATTTGTGATTTTTCCAATTTTCATCCTGTCATTAATTTCTAGTCTTATGCCATTATGGTTGGAAAGAATAATTGGTATGATTCCAATCTTTTTAAATTGCCAGACTTGTTTAGTGGCATAACACATGATCTATCCTGAAATATGTTCCTTGCACTTGACAAAAATGTGTATTCTTTTGCTATTGGGTAAAATGTTCTGTGTGTGTATTTTAGGTCTATTTGGCCTAAAGTATAGTTGAAGTCCAATGTTTCCTTATTGATTTTCTATCTGGATGATCCTTTCTCTGCTGAAAGTGTGGTACTGAAGTCCCCTACTATTACTATATTACTGTCTATAACACCCTTCACATCTGTTAGAGTTGGCTTAATAAATTTAGGTAGTCTGATATTGGGTGCATATATATTTATAATTGTTATATCTTCTTAATGAATTGACCCCCATATCATTATATAATGACCTTGTCTCCTGTTACAGTTTTTAACTTAAAGTCTATTTTGTCTGATGTAAGTATAGCTACACATTCTCTCTTTTGGAATGTACTTTTCTATCCCCTCACTTTGAGTTTGTGAGTGCCCTAAAATTGAAGTGAGTCTCCCATAGGCAGCATATACATGGGTCTTGATTTTTTGTTCATCCATCCACTCTATGCCTTTTGTTTAGAGAATTCAATTCATTTCCACTTCAAGTAGTTACTGACAAGTAAGGACTTACTATTGCATTCTTGTTCATTGTCTTCTGGATCTTGAGAGTTCTTTTCTTCCTCTCTTGCTTTCTTCCTTTGTGAATTGATGCTTTTTGATAGTGGTAAATTTTGATTTCCTTCTCTTGTGCATATCTACTACAGGTTTGTATTTTGTGGTTACCCTGAGGTTTACTTAAAACATCTTATTGATATAAGTGATTTTGGAATTCTTGCCATCAATATGGAATACATTTCTCTGCCCCTTAACTTTAGAATAAGCCAAATGACTTTGGGCAAATAAAATGAGGTAGAAGTGTGTCACTACCCAGCCTATGCATTAAGAGGCTTCATACATTTCCATCTTCTTTCCTGCCTGAGCTTCTGCAATCACTTTAAGACTAGCCTGGCTAGTCTACTTGCCCTGGCAAGTAGGAGGATAAGAGTTACCTGGGTCAGAGCTGCTCCAGCCACAACAACCTGAAGCAAAGCAGCCTCAAAAGATCAACAGACCTAAAGTGACAAGCGAAGCCACTAAGCCAAGCTCAGACTCTATCACCCAGACCCCAACTAACCTGAAGAAAACATGAGCAAAAACAAATGATTGCTGTTTTTGAAGCCACTGAGGCTTTGGCTGGCTTGTTTTACAGAAATTACTAACTGACATATAGGACTACACTTGAAAATGTAAAGGAGGCTCTATATCAGCAGATCTATTGGCATAATTAATTACATCAATTAATTAATGAGGAAAAATCATGTGAATAATGATATCAAGAAAAGCTTCAAAGTCAATTGATAAATTCAGCTGTAATTCGTAATACATTTTGGAAATAAACAGGATTATGGGGACTCCTGGGTGGCTCAGCGATTGAGCGTCTGCCTTCAACTCAGGGTGTGATCCCGGTCTGGGGATCAAGTTCCACATAAGGTTCCCTGCAAGGAGCCTGTTTCTCCCTCTGCCTATGTCTCTGCCTCTCTCTCTGTGTGTCTCATGAATAAATAAATAAATCTTTAAAAAAAGAAAATAAACAAGATTAGAAGAAAATTTCTTAATACAGACTATTTACCAAAAGCAGGTGCAAGATACTATTTCAAATGACAAAGCACTCACCTGTTCAAATAAAATACTGAAGTAGACAAGAATCCCCCATCCCTATTATTATTCAACATTGTCTTGGAAAGTCTAGCTTATATATATATAAAAAAAGACCTGACCTCCCCTCAAAAAGAAATAACTATTATAAATATCAGAAAATACAAAGATTTCCTTGCCTGTTAATGGTATATTTGTACATCTAGACAAAGCACTATAGTAAAGCCTGTGAGACTTATTTAGAGCAAGTGGTACAGTAAAGAAATACAAGGTTGCTATACAAGACGGTGTTTCTCTATTCAAGGGATCAACACCACAAAATGAATATAGGAAAAATGACATTCAGAATAATGAAAAAAGCCTATATAATATACACAGGACTAAATTTAACAAGCACCAGACCAGTGTGAAGAAAACAGCAATAGCTTACTGAAGGACATAAAACAAAATCTGAAAAAAAGGAATAAATGAAAAAAATCATAAGACTTCATATCATAAAATTTTAATTCTCCCCAGATCAATATTTTTAATCCAATTAAAATTCCTGAAAATTAAAAAAAAAATTCCTGAAAATTTTCAAGAGAAAAAGAGAACATTTATTTATAGACATAATATAAGTATCTCTATACTTTTACAGAAGAATAAAACCCTTAGAATAACCATGACAAATAAGGATAATGGGAGAGACACACATCTCAAGCCAGATATCAGAATATACCCTAAAGTCACCATAATCAAGTTGAAACTTAGTAGTGGCATAGGAATAGTAGGCAATTAGATAAAGGAATAAAATAGAGAATGTGGAATTTAACCCCATATATAAGCATTTAATACATGGCCAAAGCGGTATTTCATTTCAGTGGGAAAGAGATGGATTGTTAATGAACAATACAGATGCAACTGGCTATTAATTTGAAATAATATGTAGTTGAACCTATACTTTATGCCAAAAATCAATACAGTTTCTAGAAAAAGACATATTTACATATAGAAACAGTAAAAGCCCTGCAAGAAAATCTGAGAAACTACATGCACAACATAGGAGTAAGGATACCCTCTTAACCAATCCTTAAAACCCAGAAGTTAGAAAAGAAATTTGGCTATAAACAATTTTTCAAAATTTTGGCACAAGGCACAATAGTTAAAATAAAACAAGAAATTGGAAACATAGCTGCATGCAAAGAACAGATGAGGGGCTTATAGCTATAATGTACAAGGAGCTCTTACAAATTGACAAGGAAAAACAACCCATACCAAAAATAGGCAGAGCACATGAAGAACCACTTCACATATGAAGCAAATCCAAATGGTCAACAGTTTTTTTTTTCCAAAAATGCTCACATTCATGAGTAGCCAGAGAAACTCAACTTTTAAGTAACAATGAGATGACACTTTTCACCCATAGGACTGTTAAAATTTAAGAGTAGTAAAATCATCTGTTGCTGGGATCGCAGGAAAAGCTATACATACATCCATATATTATTGGTGGAACTGTGCATTTGTTACATGCTTTTTAAAAAGAAGTATTGCAATATTTGGTGAAATTTAAAGCAACATATGTATACCCTTCAACCCAGCTATTAAATTCCCACAAATCTTTCCTAGCATAAGAAAAACAAGTGCACGTAAGGGTATATATACAGAGGTGTGTATTGCCATGTTGCTCTTTAGTGACCAAAACATGGAAGCAAATTGAATGTCTGCTAAAAGTCAAATGGTTGAATAACCTGGTCACCATCTATATCACAAAATCCTGTGCTGCCATCAAAAAGAATGAACTTAAAAAAAAATGAACTTAAGCAAGTGCAGCCGATTTGTAGGTTTTGTTTGATGAGAATGGCCGTCATGATGACAATAGCAAACACTCACATAGAGCCCTGTCTTAAAGCTTTATGTATTTTAACTCAATGAATCCTCACAGCAACCCTGTGGACAGGCAGTATTACCACCTTCATTTCCTAGATGAGGAAACTGAAGCCCTAAGGTCACACAGCTCATAAATGGTAAGGTAAATGGCAAGAAGCATAAAATGCAGAAAAGTGTAACATGATATAATTTCTGTAAAATATAAAAGACACATGCATGTATATATGTGTACATATGCATGTTTCACATAGTTACATGAGAATAAAAACATGGAAGGGTACATATTAAGTTAGTAACATGGGTTATTACATATGTTTTATATAGTTATTTTATATGTATATAAGTTAATTAAAAATAATTAAGGAGCCTCAGCATTTCAATGACAAACAATTCCAGAGGAGCTGCAGTGCTACACCTGGTAAAGCAATGAAAGGAAGCCCATCTCAAGTGGAGGAAGACCCTGCAGATCCCCATCACCCAATGTCTCCTGCACCTCCTCTGCACCCCTTGGCACTGTGTTCATCCCTCCCTTATGACGGAACTACTGTATTTAGAAATGCCGGTACTTTCCCATCCTACCTAAGCCAAAAGACTCCCTGGAATCTAGTCATCGCTGTGCTCTGAGATTGCCCAACCCCAGAAGACTTCTCAGATCCCACTCTTGTGCATAAATCTCAGATTTGGGGCATGGAGACAAAAAGGACCTGCCTCGCATACACATCTCTTAGGGAAAATAAAGCTTTATCTTGGGATAGGGGATTTCCTTGCCTCATATACCGCAGAGTGATGTAAGCTTTGCTATGCCCACTGACACACTCCACAGTCATGCCCAAGGTGTTTCCAGAGATCAATGGGCAGAGATCCTATCTCCTAAAAAGCTTGGGTTTTAGAAGGAAAGATACACCTTTTATGTTAGGTACTTGATGAATGTCTGTCGCATGAGGCAAATGATGATGTCCAGCAATAATTCAAATAAAAAAAAGAATGAAATTTTAAATTTCAGAGCTCTAAACAAAATGCTATGGAAGTTGACATGGGGAAACATGAATGCTTCAAGAGATGGTTTTACATTATATGGTTTTACTCATACAAGGAATATAAAAAATAGTGAAAGGGATCATAGGGGAAAGGAGAGAAAATGAGTGGGAAAAATCAGAGAGGGTGACAGACCATGAGAGACCCCTAACTCTGGGAAATGAACAAGGGGTAGTGGAAGGGGAGGTGAGCAGGCGGATGGGGTGACTGGGTGACGGGCACTGAGGGGGGCACTTGATGGGATAAGCACTGGGTGTTATACTATATCTTGACAAATCGAACTCCAATAAAAAATATACCAAAAAAAACCAGAGATAGTTTTATAAAGAGATGACACTGGAGGAGCACCTGGCTGGCTCAGTCAGCAGAGCATGTGACTCTTGATCGGGGGGGGGGGGGGAGGTGTCATGAGTTCAAGCCTCATGTTGGGCATAGAGCCTACTTAGAGAGAGAGAGAGAGGGCATTTGAGCTAGATGCACTGTTTCTTTTTTTTTTAATTTTTTTTATTTATTATAGTCACACACACAGAGACAGAGAGGCAGAGACACAGGCAGAGGGAGAAGCAGGCTCCATGCACCGGGAGCCTGATGTGGGATTCGATCCCGGGTCTCCAGGATCGCGCCCTGGGCCAAAGGCAGGCACCAAACCGCTGCGCCACCCAGGGATCCCAGATGCACTGTTTCTGAAAGCAAGGTCAGCATCACAACCTCTGAGGTGCTCCAGACCTGCTGAATCAGAATCCCCAGAAGTGGTATTCTGAATCAGAATCCCCAGGAGTAGTATTTTAAAGAAGTCCTCCAAGCTCTTCTTATGCACACTAAAGTATAGACCACAAAAAAAGTGGGACAGATTTGGGTGTGCAGGAAAGTGAGGAAGGACACAGCAGTCGAAGGCAATAGCATTAGTAAAGTATTTGGGCATGAAAGCAAAAATTGGAAGTGCTCCGTTTGACTTGACAGGGGGCAGGGGTTGGTGAAGAGGCATAATGAGGAATAAGATTCAAAAGACGGGTTAGGGCTAGATCATGGAGGGCCTGGGGAATGCCAGGCAAAAAGGTTTGAACTTTATTTTAAGGACAAAAGAAAATCATTGAGAGATTTGAGATAGGCAAACAAAACAAAAGCAGGAGGACATTGATTTTTACAACGCTCCCCAAATCTGGCCATGCATCAGAAGGACCAGGATTGCTTGCTAAAAGTCCGGGTTCCAGGGATCCATTCACAGACCCTTTAAATCTGCATTTCCAGGGATGTGACCCAGAAATTATATTCTTAAATAATCCAGGTGATTCCTGAGCACCTAGCCTGGCACTAGTTCATGAAATGGAGTTTGAGAATCATTGCTTTACTGACAATGCATTCCTGAAAAGCTGTTTGTTCACGGAGGTTTTATTAGTGGAATCCCTTGTTCAAAGTACTAGGCAAGTGTGCTACTTGGAGGCAACCTTCAGAGACTCACTTTCTCTAAGATGCTTCAATAAAACACACACCTAATTTGAATGCAAAACCCCTGACAACTTTCAATAAGATGTGACAACATGTTTGGGTGGTAAGACCAGCACCTGGTATTGATGATGCCATATGGCTGCACAAATGCAACATGGGGAAAATAATTCAAAATGTTTCATCTAGCTTTGCAGCAACACAAATGAACCTTAAAATAATAATATGGGAAAGAAGAAAGTGCTAGTAGGATGTGATGCTGATAGAGCCCTGGCTTCAAAACGGAAATATCCACCGCATATCCATGTTGAGGTCACTCATCCCAACTTATCCTCCAATAAGAATTACACGCCATATGACTCCCAAGATGTTTCTTCTAGGTTTAAGATTTTAAGTTTATGCTCTCTGGACACTCATCTACATTGAAGATGGATGAAAGAAAAAAAAGTGAGGAGGGGATACAATGTCCAAGTGTTAGTTAGAATAATCCATTCCTCTACAAAATGCACAGGGATGATGAGTTGGCATCTGAAGATTCATTTCTTCCAGCCATGTAATATTTTAAGATTATGATTTTCATTTAAAGTAAGCATATCTGTTACTGAAGTGTCTCTTCGCTTACATGAAAACACCTTTGTTTGGCAAGCTGGAATGTTGGCACAGGAGTTCATTTAGCACAGTGCTCTAAAGTCAACTTTAAGCAAGAAGTTGTTAGTGTTTCACCTCCCAACAACTAAGGCAGTTTCTTTTTCTCTCTGAGGGCTCCTAATTTTACCCCTAAAAGTTTCTAGCTACCCTTTGATTCCAAGTCCTTTTCCAAGGCTCACTGCTATAAACGGGTTAGAAATCAGAGATGAGTTCTGACAGCAGCATTTCAGGAAGAAAATGGAATCCAAGCAAATCTTTTGTGTACCTGGACTGGCTTCCCTCTTTTGAGGCAACTGCCTGGATTATGGGAATCCCTACTTTAGGCAGCTCTATAATATCTCTGTGGCTGAATAGCAAGAGGCAAACGCAGACAACCAATGTTCTGAGCCAAATTCACATTCTCAGATTTACCAGCAGGACAAGAAGGACAGGGCATCTACAATAAAGCAGCTCTAGGTAGAGAAGTTGATAAAGGGTGAAATTTAACATTTGAGGTACTTTCTTGCTAGCTACTACCTTGGTTTTTGGGTGGGAGGGTGAGAGAAAAGGAAATAATCGCCAAACATTACCGTGGCTTGATCAAGGAAAGGAATGACTTCCCAAACATTACTGTGGCTTGATCAGGGTGTTGGGAGCATGGACTTAGACTTTTATTTATAAGCTACGTCCTGTCCTGACATTTGCCCCCCCGGCCCTCGGCCAAGGAAACCCAGGCAGGGGTTACCCAACAGGATCACAATTCCAGTAACATTTCCCCAGTTAGTTTGTTTTCACCTACCTTAGAAGTGGAGACGCAATGGGCCTGGCAGTGAGGAGCAAACAAGATCCCACCATGGACTAAAATCTTAAAGGGATCTGTTGTTATTAGTGCCAACAGTCACGCGCTCCCGGGGGGGAGGAAGCTTCTTGATCATATCATCATCGAGCGTTTCTGAGATTTGCAAGAGTCTGCATCTGAGCCAAAGCACCCCCAACTCCCTAAGCCCCTCCTGGTTTCGAGGGCTCCCAGCAAGGAAAGCAAAAAGTCCAAAGTAATCGCAGGGGTCAGTGGACCCTGTGCAGTTCACATCAGACTGTTCTGAGGAGTGGTAAGTCACAGGGTCTATATTGCAGCTATTTTTAGTGAAACCAAATTCCTTCCCCAAGTTCTCTTGCTTCCAACTTGTTCTAAGTGTAGGAGACCAGCTGTGGTCAGATCATCTTACTGGGACCAAGGCTCTGTCAAGGCGAAGGGACCAAACCAGGGAGGCGGAGCAAAGAACTGGCGACTATTGGTGCTTTGGCTCTTTTCCACTGTGTCAGGCATCTCCAGAGAAGGAGGATCCTTTTGGAAAGTGTTACTACCCAGAGGAGTGGGCATTCCCCTCCAATCTGGCAGAAACTTGATAGGTAGATGTTAGAGAGAAACATTGAGAAGTTGGCAGTCCTTTCCCTGTTTTCCCCAATTCCTAACACACATTCTCTCTCTCTCTCTCTCTCTCTCTCTCTCTCTCTCTGTTTTTCCTTCTCCCTCTCCCTCTCTCGCTCATATGCATGCATGCATGCACTCACGCACGCACTTGCACTTGCATGTCTGTGCCAGGTTCTGCAGCCAAATCCGGATGCCGGCCTGACTGGCAAAGAAGGGTCTTGAAAAGAACGTCCTCATCCAGGAGCCAGAACAATGGTGAAAGCATGAGGAGGTCTGATGTCTAATCACTTTGTAACTGTCAGTCATTGTTCCGACAGGTAGTTTTAATGGGGAAGAAAATTCAGGAAACATCTATTTTGGCTCCAAACCCTTAGCCAGAGGTGTTAATTCAGAAGAAGACGGCTCTCTGGGCTCCTGAGAGTGCTAAGTGCCTTCCCCAGCTTCATCTAGGTAAGCATTTAACAACCAGTGGGCCATGACCCATTAGATAGTAGTGAAAGCTATATAGCAGGCTGTATCAACATTTAAAGATGAAAGGAAATAAAATAGAGTAGAATAGAATAGAATTGAATACAATAAAGTAGACTAGACTAGAATATCATGCATTGCACACAGTAAGGGTGAGTATTGTTCTGTGAAACTTTTATTTCTTCTGTGTTTATGGGTACTTGATCACCACATAAAATATTTCTTATTGCTGGTCACCAGAAAATTTTTACTTTTTTGAAAAACACTAACCTATGAGCACTGGGTGTTATGCTATATGTTGGCAAATTGAACTCCAATACAAAAAATTTTAAAAAAAGAAAAACACTAGTTTAGATGATTTGGTAGAAAAGCACATGAAGGCAAGCCCTCAGACCATCCCCAATGTTGTAAATACCACTACTACTACAACTACTATAACCACTATTTTGGAGTTTCTTTTTTTTTAATATTTTATTTATTTATTCATAGAGATGCAGAGAGAGAGAGAGAGGCAGAGACACAGGCAGAGGGAGAAGCAGGCTCCATGCAGGGAGCCAGACATGGGACTCGATCCCAGGACTCCAGGATCACACCCTGGGCTGCAGGCCACGCTAAACCGCTGCGCCACCGGGGCTGCCCTATTTTGGGGTTTCATTATGTGTCAGGCACTATTCTTAGTGTTTCATGTTTATCATCTTAATTAATATTTATCAAAGCCTGACGTAAATTCATCTGGGTTCTACAGAAAAAGTCGTAGGCGCAGCATCAAGTTCAAGCAGCTAGAAAGGGGGATAAGGGTAAGAGCTGGGTGAACCTATGAACCTAGATGCACCTGTCTCCAAAGTTTGTATTCTTAACGGCTCTAGACCATTTCCTTCTTTAGGTCAATATATAGTTAAATTCATTCATTAAACACATAATGAAAATCCTGGTTGTGCTGGAAGCTTTACACAAAAGTGAGAATGCTTAGAAAAATAATTTCAGATTCCAGGAAACTTCCAGTAACCTCCTATTAAAAAGAGGATTTTATTTTGAATTAGTTGCCTATTTGACTCAGAACCCCAGGCCCTAAACCCACCCTTAAGACCCTCTGGTGGGCCTCAGAAAATCAGCTGGAAGAACAGGATTTCAAGGCACTAGGTCTCCATGCTCTTACCCCTCTAGTTGCTTCCACTCTAATTCCACACAGAAATCTTGTACCAGAGCGCATTTGGTTTTTGTCTTTTTATAGTTTGAGCTAAATTGGTTCAACCACTTTTGAGTTGATGAGGAAAAAAAAATCATACTTCTTCCACTTCCAAAATAAGCTCCTCTTTTGGGCACACAGAAAGCTCAGAAAAGGCTGAAACTTTAAAACTTCCCACTTCACATATGGGTACATTTAGGTCCTCCTTACTTTTAAATTTACTTTTTAAATTCCTAGTGATCATTTTGCAAACTCCCATGTTCTGTTGTGATTTTTGTAATTCCCATAGCACACACCCTACAAGGACACCCAGTATATTCTAGACCAGAGGTATTGTCTCAACAAGTGCCACCTAGTAAAAAGTGGGGCTGGGGGTGAGAGAGGAGATGAGTAAGGGGGGAGTAGGGGGGGAAATACCACCTAAAGCCTCCCACTGGAGTACAGGTTAGGTCAAATATGCCCCAAAGGGGAGGCCCTCTTTTGTTTCCTGGCTGCTTGCATGAGCCAGAGCAATATCTCATGGCTGCTGGCATGGAATTCTCTTTAAACCAGGGAAGGCTGAAACTTGACCTAACTGGCTATTCATTCTTCTGTAGCAGTTCTTGGCCACTCATCAGAGTTTCTCTGATCTCTTTGTTTGGAATGAAAACTAATGGACTCATAAACACGTGCAGAATTTCCAGGGAAGAAGTTCTCCATTGTCATCAGTGACATGACCAGACACTGGGGCCATGGGTGCTGTCGGGAGTCCAGCCCAAATCTCAGCTCTCCAGCTTGGGGGCCCAGCAACTTCCTGGCTGGGATTTGCTCTTAGGGGCAGACCTTCACCCCCACCTGTAGCTACATCCTTCCGACGCTTTTCAAAACAGGAACAGTTGTCCCCGTCCTCACATTCTCCTGGCTATTCTATTTTTGCCAGCATGCAATAGGATATTGCAAGCCTGCCCCAGCCAGAGCGGCGCTGACCGGACTCCCCACCCCTGGGGCGTGCGCCTAGCCCAGCCTGTTTTAGTCACCACACTCCTAAAAGCACCAAAGAAAAAGAAAAGGGGTTCTACTTCTCAACCTTACCACTCTGCCTGAAGCTTCTATGAACAAAGGACATTTAATAATAGAATTCCTCCTCTGGTATTTATAGCACCAATTGCTCAAAGCTGTTTTAGGCTTTATTTTTAAAATCCCAGCCTTTGTCACAACCTCCCAGGAGCTGGAGCAGAAGGCAGGGATCAGCAGCTCCACTCTGCAGACCGAGAAACTGAGGCTCAACAAAGAGACACCAGTCCAAGGATGGACAACAAGCAAAGGCAGCTGAGAAGTGGAAGCCCCATCCAAGCAAGGCACCAGGCTGATGAGGCTATGAGCCTTCACGTACCTGTTAATTCATTCTCTCAACATCAATTAAGTTCTGATTCTTTTATTAGTGCCACACTAGGCACCAGGGAAACAGAGAGGCAGGAGTTTATAGTCTCCTGTTTGCTTCAATGAAGAAATTTCAAGGAGACAAAAAAAGAAGGGGGAACTTCATGATTGAAAGATATTTGAGAGACAACGTATGGACCCTGTTTGGTCCCTGGGTCAAATATACCAAATGTAAGAACACATTTGTGACACAACTGAGGGAATTTTAATGTGAACAGGATATTTGGTAGTTAAGGAATCGTTAATTTTTAGATATGATAGGATGATAAAATTACCTTACCATTTAGAGACATATCTTGAAGCATTTATTGATGAAATGACCTGATGTGTGAGAATGGCTTCAAACAATATATGATTGATAGGAGAAAATAGGTAGGGATATAGATGAAACAGGAATGCCCTTGAGTTGGGTGGCTCAGTTGATTAAGTGTCTGACTCTTGGTTTCTGCTCAGGTCATGATCTTGGGGTCTTGAGATTGAGCCCTGTTGTGGGCTCTCTGCTCAGCTGGGAGTCTGCTTCTCTCCCTCTCCCTCTGTCCCTCTCTCACTCATTCTTAAATAAATAAATAAATAGATAGATAGATAAATAAATAAATAAATAAGTCTTTTTTTTTTTTTTTAAAGAAAAGAATGCTCTTGAGTTGATGATTGTTGTAGCTGGGTAACTGGTAAGGGCAGCTCACAATACTTTTCTCTTTAAGTTTCATGTCTGCTTGAAATTTTCTATAACAGAGGAATAAAAATAATTTTTTAAAAAAGTCAAAAGTCATGGTACCTGCTCTCAAGAATTCCAAGAGTCTGAATCACCTAGAGAGTTTTCCTGACAGCCATGTGAAATAAGCACAACCTTTCCTGTGCTGTGGAAGCCAAGAACAAGGAATGTGGGGCTCCAGCATGGGGCCACAGGTCCACAAGCAAGTTGGCTGTAGAACTGACAAGGCAGGACAAGAGCATTCCTCACTGATGTGGATCATGATTTTATTCTTCTCCATGACATTCCATCAGGAATGGACAGGCTGTGTTTGACCTGGACAGACCTTAAGGTCCTAAAGTGGGGTAACTAAGTCTGAGAGGCTGGAAGTGACTTCTCAATGCTACATGGCAAACAAGTGGCAAAATTGGCAGTCTAAAATCTGGGGCCACTGACTCCCATAGCAGCACCGTATTCTTTAAACATTTATAGGATACTTGCTATGCTCCAGGAACCATGCTAGGCACTATTATACTGTCATCCCACCCTCAGATCCAAATAGGCAGAGAAATATGTATTTCTTTCGTTCTACTGCTCTTACTTGGGCATCCCCTATACAGTAAGCACTTGACTAGAATTGGAATTAATTAAGGTTTAGGTCCTGAAGAGCAATTTTCCTTTGTCTTGATTGGGGGGTAAGTTGTAGATTGTATTATGTTCCCCATAAAATTCTTATGTTGAAGTCCTAACCAGAGTCCTTAGAATGTGAGCATATTTGGGGGTCCCCTGGGTGGTGCAGTCAGTTAAGTGCTGGACTCTTGTTTTCAGTTCAGATCATGATCTCAGGGTTGTGAGATTGAGCCCCATGCTCAGTGCGGAGTCTACTTAACACTCTCTTTCTGTCTCCCTCTGCCCCTCTTCCCCTCATCGTGCTCTCTATCTCTCTCTCTAAAATAAATAAATAAATATATTTTTAAAGATTTTATTTATTTATTCCTAACAGACAGAGAGAGAGGCAAAAACACAGGCAGAGGGAGAATCAGGCTCCATGCAAGGAGCCTGACATGGGACTCAATCCCAGGACCCCGAGATCATGCCCTGAGCTGAAGGCAGACGCCCAACCACTGAACAGACGCTCAACCGCTGAGCCCTCCAGGCACCCCAATAAATAAATCTTTTTAAAAATATGACCAAATTTGGAGATACAGTCATTGCAGATGTAATTAGTTAACAGATAAGGTCATTAGGGTGATGGGCCTTAAAGCAATGTGACTGATACCCTTATAAAAAGGGGAAATTTGGACATGAAGACAGACATGCATAGAGGGAAGACAATGTAAAGGAGAAGAAGTTTGCCTATAAGGAGAAGACAGGCAACTAGCAGCCAAGGAGAGGGTTCTGTAACAGATCTTTCCCTCAGCCCTCAGAAGGAATCGACCCTGCCAACACCCTGATTTTGGACTTCAAGACTCTGAAAAGAGAGACAATAAATTTCTGCTGTTTTAGCCACCCAGTGTTGGTACTTTGTTATGGCAGCTGTAGGAAACTAATACAGCATATCTGAGTAGTCAGGTGAGTAGGGGAGGAAGAGACTGAAGGAGAGTTCATGGATTCATTCCACAAACATGTATTGTGACCCTCTGATGTGGCAGGCACTGTGCCAGGTACCAAGGGGGATAGAAAGATGACTTTTTGCTCCCAGTGCCCAGATAAGTGGTAGTCAGAGTTTATCTTGTTCACTCACAACACTAATACAGGACAGAAAGTCATCAGAACCATGAAGGAAGTACTGATAAAAATACCATTGGAGTTCAGAAGAGGAGGAGAATCTCTTTCAGCTAGGAGAAGGAGAGAATAAGAGAAAACTAAATTCAAAGGTTATCAATTAAAGTATGTCCTAAAGAATGGGTACAATTTGGGCAAGATGAAATATCAGGAAAGAACATTCCCAGTAGAAAAAAACAGCATAAGCACAGGCATGAGAGTGGCATAAAAAAAAGTAAGTCTAAGGTAAGTGAAAAAGAGTTTGAGGAGAAAAAGCTGAAAGGTATCCAGATAGAAAGGCAGCTGTAGAAATCTAGATGAGACAAATGATGGTGGCTTTGAGTAGGACAGAGAGATAGTAGAAGGATTTGAGGCAAAGAATGTAGCTCAAAATCGACTTATTAATGGTTTTCACTCAGGTTCAGGACTAGAGCAAGCAGAGAGATTGGATGTCAACTGGTTTAGAAAACTAACCAAACTTAGATGAGTCAGCATGTTCCTGCTCTGTGCCACACTTGTACTAGGCCTTGGCCATGGCCTGTAGACCCAGTGGTGAGCAGAGCCATGGCCACCACCCTCATGGAGCTCAAGATGGGAAGATGAGGGCCACATATAACCACTCATTGCATACTAATTTCAATCCACTTTGAGAAATGTGAAGAAGACAATATATGGAGTACTAAGGAGGTATGAGAGGAAGGTCAATCCAGTCTTAACAGAGACCAGAAAGTAAAGAAAGTTGGTGGTGAAAGGGTAGGACTGAGAGGGAAGCTTCTCAAGTACAAGCAAGACTCTGAAATAGGATAAACCTCACAAGAAGGTCAGTGAGGTTGCAGCGCATAGACTTAGGGAGAGTTTGGTAGGAGATGAAGATAGAGAGGCAGAGAGGGAACAGATTACACACAGGGCCTTACAGATCATAGTAAGGAATGGAGGCTTTCTCCTGAAAGCAATGGGAAGCCAATATATGTTCTAAGAAAGGGGTTGACATGCTCTGATTTTCCCTTTTAAATGTAGATAGGAGTACAAGCATGGGACCAACTAGTTGACTATTACAGAGGACTAGGTGAGAGACAGTGGTGGCCTGTCCTGGAATAGGGAGGTGAGAAAGAAGCAGACAGATGAGATCAGAATTCAGAAAATAGAATGAACAGAATTCAGTGTCTATTTGAAAATGAGAAAGGAGTGGGAGGAGTCAGGGATGACTTCTAAGATTTTGTGCAGAAAAGCTAGATGGAAGGGGTGGGGATGAGGATGGGGTGCACAAGTTTAGGGGACAGTGAAGATTGTGAGATCAGATTTGGATTTGGTGTCCAGTGCTTGCTGAGCAGTTCAGCAAGGGTATAGTGGCTTCACCAGGCTGAGGACTAAGTCTGGATAACATCCTTTCACTCAGCACAAGCCATAGGCTAAATCAACGAGCAACCTGAGGTGTCATGGTACCCCACTCCTCATTACTGGCCCCGTGAGCATTTTTGAGGTGACTATGCTGGGTCTGTGCTCTTCGTGATCTCTGTTCTTCTAGATGCTTTTTTTTCTGGGACCTCACACAGATGGGTCCAGCCCCTAGGTCAGATGGCATAGGCAGAGTCAAAGAAAAGGAGACCCTGGATCAGCCTGGAAGTAACTAAGACTGACCACAAGAATACTACTACCTCCACCTCCCACCTGAGAGACTCTTGGGGTGCTTCCCCAGCCATAAACCTACTTGTTCTCCACAGCAGCACCATGACAAAGGCAGAAGATGAAATAGCTGACAGATGTGGACTCTCTAGAATAAGGTCACATGTGTGGTTTGAAGACAGGAGTTGTGACTTCTTTGTCCATCTCTCTCCCTCCTTCTCTCTCAGTGCCTCAGCCCCAAGCACATGGCTTGGCACAGAAAAGAGACATAGTGAGCAGCACTTGGTGAAAGACAGAAAATGCTGTCGTTCCCCTTAAACCCAGGAAACAGCAGTATCTTTCTAAAGCTGTCTAGCCGCTCCCTGAAGCTCCTACCTAAAGCTATCTGGACATGCTTCCCAGAAACACAAAATAGGTAATGGGGGGAGGGGTACTGCTTTTATTTGCTGTCATTTGTTATATATCTAAAATGTTTCAAAATGTCAAGTAAAGTAAATGGTGGAACCCAGGCTTCCAGAAGCCATATGATCCATCATTAAAAAGAATTTAATCAAGGAAATTGCCTTTAATAGGCACAGAGACTGTCATCTGGGAAAATGAAATTTGCAAGGGAAGCAGCAGGCCTTCATCCCAGGAGCCTGGGGTCGGAAACGTCCTATGAGGATGACAACAGAATAGAATAGGCACTTCTGGAGATAAGGAGGCTGGGTTAAAGGAGCATGGTGAAAGAAGAAAACTGTTTCCTTGATGCGGAGATCCATAGAGGCAGAAAACACAGACCTGAGCTCTCAGCTATATAGATCCCTCCTGCACGCTGCAGCGTGCAAAAGGTTAGGGCAACCTTACTAAGAGACCAGTGGATTTCTGGTTTGACAGCTGAGGGAGAGAGGGGTTTCCCTGAATGTATCTGTTAGGACTTTTCATTGCAAATGATTGAAACCCAACTGAAACGGGGCTAATCCCCTCCTCTATCAGGCTAGTCCCTCTCTGAGAACCTCAAAGATATAATCTTAGTAAAGAGACCTCTTTTCCATTAGCACATATTTTGTATGCTCTAGGTAAGGCATACTGTATTACTACAAGGTAAGCTAGGGGAAAGAAAATGTTATTAAGAATATCATAAAGAAAATACATTTATAGTATTGTGCTGTATTTATTAGAAAAAAATCCCTGCGTAAGTGGGCCTGCACAGTTCCAACAATTGCTGTTCAAAGGTCAACTGTATGGGTTAATCGAATGCTTATGCTATCTGTAGGCTTCTGGTCAATAGTAAGTTATCCGTTGTTAAGTTTGGGGGGTGTCAAAAGTTTTACATAGATTTTTGGCTGCGCCAGGGGGCAGATGGTCAGCGTACCTCACCCCAGCATTGTTCAAGGGTCAACTGTACATTCAAAAACCTTTGAGGGGGGCAGCTCGGGTGGCTCAGCGGTTTAGCGCCGCCTTCAGCCTGGGGTGTGATCCTGGAGACCAGGGATCGAGTCCCACGTCGGGCTCCCTACATGGAGCCTGCTTCTCCCTCTGCCTGGGTCTCTGTCTCTCTCTCGCTCTCTCTTTCTCTCTCTGTCTCTCATGAATAAATAGATAAAAATCTTTTTTAAAAAACCCCTTGAGGGGAATAAACCCAGGCAGGATGAGGAAACAGCACTGGATGAGGATGAGGAAGGAGGATGTCAGTGGAGAGAAGGGCACTTCGTGAAACTCTGGAATGGCCTTCAGAGATTTTTGCCTTGTGCTTATGGCAGCAACAGAATTCTTCACAGGATTGGTGGAAAATGCTCTTCTGCTGGTCTAATCAAACAAGGAGGGCCTCAACCTGGACACGCATTGGGAAGCAGCAAAACAGGTGTACTTGGGCCAAGCAAGTGTTTTATTTTTTGTTGTTTGGTATTTCTTCGGTTCTTTAGTCAAATCATTCTGGTCCAACCGCCTTCTTCACAGATCTCAGCTATCACAAAGACTAAAATAATTAATACCATCCAACAGCCATCCTGGAGCCAGGCACACCAGGAAAGGACTCATGTATCACCAGTCTGGCTCCACCAGTTACCAGGGAAGTAGGAGAGAGAGTAGGAACAAGAAACTGAAAGTCTATCAGCCTGATGGGGGCACTCCATCTTTGAGCTTTCACTTCCTTACCTGTAAAATGCAGGGGCACCTGGGTGGCTCAGTCAGTTAAGTGTCTGACTTGATTTTGGCTCAGGCCACGATCTCAGGGCTGTGGGATTGAGCCCTGTGTCAGGCTCTACACTGAGTGTGGAGCCTGCTTAAGATTCTCTCTCTCTCTCTCCCTCCTCTCCTTTTCTAAAAAAATGCAAAAAAATGGTGCATTTGGAAATGCCTAGCATCCTATTTGGTTCATGGCACACATGCAAAAATGGCTATTTCTTCTTTTGTTCTACCCCTCCATGCTCCAAGATCATTCTAGCCAACTTATTTTCCTAAAAGCATCTGTTAACTAGTCAACTGAACCATAGTCTGAAATCCTGAAAACAGAACTAAACCATCCTATCCCTCTGATCCTCCTCACTCCTTGAGGTCACTGGGAACTTCCCAATGGCCCATCTCCTCTTATTTTGTGAGGGAGTGGAAATAGTCATATCTTGCCTTACTCAAGAATCAGAAGATGCTATTAGCTCATTCTGCCCATCCTGTTCTACCAGAGGACTGAGAGAGTCATAGTATTTCCAAAACTCAGATGAGCCTTAGAAGTCATCTGGTCTAGGGGCTCCTGGGTGGCTCAGTCAGTTAAGTGTTTGCCTTTGTCTCAGGTCATGATCCCAGAGTCCTGGGATCAAGTCCCAAGTCAGGCTCCCTGCTCAGTGGGAGTCTGCTTATCCCTCTCCTCACTTGTGTGCTTTCTCTCCTTCAAATAAATTTAAAAAAAATTTTAAGCTTAAAAAAAAGAAGTCATCTGGTCTAATTCTCTACCCCATTTTACATATAACAAGACTGAGGCCAGAGGGGGAAAGGAATTGGCCAAGGTTGCACGGTATCTTAAAGACAGAGTCAGGAGTAGACATTGAGACTCAAAGACCTGTGCTCTTTCTATTGCCTGATTATAAGTCTTTTTCATTTTCATAAAGTATAATATACTTTATTAGCTAAACTAATGTCTTTCAACTTGGATCTGCAAGAAGGGTTTTCAGAGATGAGACAAAGGGATTAAATGAGAACTGCTCCTCAAAGAAGAAAGTTACTCTACTATTCATCCACCAAGGCAGATTATGTGGTATGGGGGGTGTGAGGGAAGGAAGCCCCTGGGCCTAAGCCACATATTCACAGAAGGCCTCAAAGTTCATCTTTTGACATCATTTTTAAATAATAACAATGACAGTGAACACACAGTACTTGGTATATTCCAGGACCTGTTCTGAGCCCTTTGTAGGTAATAACTCATTTAATCCAAATAAAGTTATACTACAGTGATATTTTAAGTGTATGTCAAAATTGTTAATATAGTAATAATATTGTAAACATAGCATAAGTGTTTTAACCCTACTTTGCTATTACTTCTTTTCTTAATGTATCACAAGCTTTCAAACAAGGAAAGAGGCCTGGGTATTGACCATGAAAAGACCCTGTACCATCCACTCATCCATCCATCCATCCACCCAATCAACCATCCATTCATCCACCCATCCATCCATCCATCCAATCATCTTTCCACACACCCATATACCTACCCTTCCATCCATCCAACATAATGCCAGGCTCATCCTATTAACTAAGGCCTATGTTTAGTGTCAGTGATACAGAGATGAAGAGAACATATTACCCATGCTTGGGTTGTTCACAGTTCCTCCAGAAGAAGAGTAAGTATGAACCTGCATGGAAACCACAGTGAAACAATAGTATAAAGGCATGCAGGAGGGGTACCTTACCAATTTTGTTCCCTTAACTATTTTTAGAGGGAAGTATCAATAAAGACTTGCCCAAGAAAGCGACACCTCAGCACACCTCAGAGGAGACTAGGAAAATAACAGTGGGATTCCCCAGCAAAAAGAGTTCTTCAGCTTCTGGAGTCATAATACCCTTGGAAAATATGATGAAAATGTATCTTTCTAGATAATGGCATATGTATAAACTTGTACACACATTTCCCCCTTTCACAAGTAAGCTTAAAATTCAGCTCTCTTACTCACTAGTCATGAGACTCTGGGCCTGTTACCTCTTTGATTAAATGAGAGGAACAATAGTACTTGTCTTCTTTCAGGGTAGTTGTTACTATCAAATGCAAAATTGTGTGTAAAGCATTTTCAGAGACTTGGCAATCAATAAGTCATAGTTCCCTTTCCTTTCCCTAAGTGGAATTTAATTTTCAAAAGCAATGAAACGACAATGTAGCCAAAAGGGTAGATTGATCTTTTCTTGATTCCTATGGAGTCTCTCTCTCTCTCTCTCTCTCTCTCTCTCTCACCTCTTCTATCATACAGACTAGTCTATCTGGCCTCATTTCCCAACTGTCTTTTTATAGCCAACATCTTAGATTATTTGGAGCCCCTTAGGGTACCATACCATAGAGATGTGATTACTGGTTAGGGCAAGAAGTCATTCTTTCCCTTGGGGAATCTTCTCTTCTACCTGAAAGGACTTTGACAAGGGCTGGAGATGCTGTGTCAGGCCAGAAAATACCTCCACCACCCCAACTGATCTCTTAGCTCAACTTCTAGTATCAGTAGCTTAACTTCTGTATCAATTTCCCATGGCTGCTGTACAAAAGTACCACAGACTGGGTGGCATACAAAAACAGATTCTCTCGGGCAGCCTGGGTGGCTCAGCAGTTTAGCACTGCCTTCGGCCCAGGGTGTGATCCTGGAGACCCGGGATCGAGTCCCACGTCGGGCTCCCTGCATGGAGCCTGCTTCTCCCTCTGCCTGTGTCTCTGCCTCTCTCTCTCTCTCTCTGTGTCTCTCATGAATAAATAAATAAAATCTTAAAAAAAAAAACAGATTCTCTCATAGTTCTATAAACCAGAAGGGATGGTTCCTTCCGGAGGTTCTGAGGAAGTATCCATTCACTGCCTCTCTCTCTCTCCTAGCTTCTGGAAGTTGCCTGCAATCCTTGGCATTCATTGGCTCATAGAGCAGCACCCCAATCTCTGCTGTCATCTTCTTATCCACCTCCCTGTGTGGCTCTGTGTCAAATCTCTTTCTCCTTTCTTTAGGAGGATCTTTATTGTTGGATTTAGGGCCCATCCAGACAATCCAGGATGATCTTACTTCAAGATCCTTAACTTAATTACATCTGCCAAGACCCTTTTTCTAAAAAAGATCACATTCTCATCTTCTGGGAATTAAGACGTGGACATTATTTTGGGGTTCCACCATTCAATCCACCACTACGGGTCTTATTTCTTTGAATAAATTCCAGCTTTTATGAGCCTGGTGATAAGGTGTTTTGTTTTGTTTTTTAATTTTTACTTATTTATGATAGTCACAAAGAGAGAGAGAGAGAGAGGGGGGCAGAGGGAGAAGCAGGCTCCATGCACCGGGAGCCTGACGTGGGATTTGATCGCGGGTCTCCAGGATCGCGCCCTGGGCCAAAGGCAGGCGCCAAACCGCTGCGCCACCCAGGGATCCCCTGTTTTGTTTTGTTTTAAATGATGTCATTACCTTTGAGTCAGGGGGAAAATCTATCAGTTACAAATTAGTGCCAGACATAGTGCTGGGGGTTGTATATGCATTAACTCACTTAATCTTCACAAGCCTTTGTAGGAGGCAGATGATACAATCATCTTTATTTTGCAGATGAGGCTGAGAGTACTTCAGTAATTAGCCCCAGGTCAAACAGCTAGTATTTAGTGAAGTTGCATTCAGAGTCCTTTCTACCTGATTCTGAAACTTACTTTATTGAGTCCTGACCCTAGGCAATACACCCTTCTATGTGCTTTGCAAATCAATACATGATCTAACATTCATAATTACCTTACAAGTTAAATACATTATTAGTAGCCCTTCCCCTCTCTATGGATGAGGAACTCAAGGCACAGAGAGGTTTAGTAACTGGTCCAAGGTAATACAGCTAAATGATCATAACCCTGGGCGTCCTTTGTCTGTAAGATTAGGAACGGAGATTGACTCAACATCTATGTCAGGCACTTTGTATTTTTTCACAAGGAATCTTCCATGGAAACTTGCAATACAGATCTTATTCTGTTTCCAGAAGGGAAACTGAGGCTCAAAGGGTGAAATGGCCTGCCTATGAATGATGAAAATTTGATATAAACCAGGTCTTTTCAAGTGGCCAGGTGTGTTCTTTCCACTAGCCCTAACTTCTTCCCAGAGTCATCGTGAGGATCTAAGGAGATGATGAGTGTGACTGGGACTTTGAAAAGAAGACAGGTCTTATGAAGATAATTATCTATGTCCATATAGGACTCTTCCTCTTCAAACTCATCCTAACTGCTGTTGTCATCACTATTAAAGTACTATCACACTTGCTTAACCTGAAAAGTCCAAGGCCAGGGTCACCAATGCCCAGGAGGTGCTACTGGCTTGCACAGCCCTGATTTGATAACACTTTTGAGAAAAAATTACATAACCTGAGGGAAGAAGGATGAGTTGGCATGAAGCACAGAGTTCGGTCACATTGTAGTCACACTTGGAGTGTCTAATTAACCATCAAGTGTATGCCTCCTGGCAATGGCTGAAAAGAGGGTCAGGACAGAGCCACTCACCCCCTACATACACAAAGAAGTAAGAAAGTAGAATAGGGAAGCTCAACAGAGCCACACATCACCAATGGCCAAGGGCTTCTCAAGGCAGACCCAGGTATTAACAAGGCTAGGCAGGGCTGGGGATTGAAGGGATGCTGGAGTTGATGTCATTAGGAATGCAGTTCCCTTATATATGCTGGAGGTCAAGGGCAGCAGGAATATAACCACACAGGGCACATGCCCCAACACACGAGCTCCATCTCCTGAATCCCCAATGTTTCATTTTGAATGATATCATCAGGCCTGAACTGTTAGCCCACCTTCACTCCTTCATCACCCTCAACTCTTATGGGCCCTGCATTATGGTAGTTGCCCATGTCTCAGAAGTTTCCTCAGACCTTTCCTTGGGGAATCTTCTTTTCTACCTACATCTCTACATCCAAGGTGTGGGGCTTGAACTGGGGTCCCCACCTTTCTCTCTCTCTCCTTTTTAAAGAGAGATAGAGAGATAGATAGACTTACTGGTTTAAAAGAAAGAGAGTGTGTGTATGTGTGTGTGTGTGTGTGTGTGTTTGTGTGTGTGTGCCTGCCCATGGGCATGGGGCTGGGGAGAGGGAGAAGGAGAGAAGCAGACTCTGCGCTGAGCATGGAGCCCAATGCAGGCTCAGTTGCACAACCCTGAGATCATGACCTGAGCTGAAATCAAGAGTCAGACACTCAATTGACTGAGCCACCCAGGTGCTCCACCCCACCTGTCTTTTGAGAAAGTATTCTCCGCACGGTGACTATGTGACTCTAGAAAGTACCCTACTTCACATCCCCACTGAGGCTGTAGACAGAGGTCAAATGGCACTGGTAAGATATAAGCCTGGCCAATATACATCCTTTTCTGGCATTTTACAAATTGGAGCTGGAGACATTCTAAGGACATTCTTTGTCCTTGGGTCAGTGGCCTGGAAAGACATGAGCTTGAGATTGCCCTGTGGTCAGGTTTCTCACCGCATGGAGAGTGCCAGCCTCCAGCAGGAAAGAATGAAGCTGACACATAAAGAGAGGCGCGTGGAGGAAGAACAAATGCCTAAAACCATTCTTCCTGATTGCCAGCTGTCCCCAAGGCCAGCTTCCCTGGCTTGAGCACAGGAACCAATACACTCCTCTCTCTCTCTCTTTCTTTTTTAGGAGTTTATTTTTAAGTAATCTCTACACCCAAGGTAGGGCTTGAACTCACAACCCTGAGATCAAGAGTCACACACTCCGCTGACTGAGCCAGCCGGGTGCCCCTACACTCCTCCTCTCTTTTTTGGTTTAAACTCAATTGAATTGTTTTTCTTTTACTTTCAAAGAAATAGTTCCTATACGCTCCACATGCCGACCAGAGTCACAATTATTCTATGTAGTCCATGTCATGGGGTGCCTTAGAACATTTCTGTGAGGCAGCCAGTCCCATTTTACAGAAGAGGAAGCTGAGCCACTAAGGACTTAATTTTCCTAACCCTCACAGCCAGTCAGTGGGAAAGCCTGGAATCTGTGCTCTTCCCCTATCCCTTGCTACTAAAAATTAACTTAATCCCTGCAACATGTGTTACAGTCATCCTTTCCTCTGTCCTTTCTGCCATCTGCCTCCTACAAAGGCCTCTTTAACCCTTTCCTAGTATGGTGCAATAGCATCCTGCCAGTTTCCCCTGCCTCTCCCCTCACTAATCCATCATTTCCCAGTCAGTATTCCTAAAACATACTGGATACATAATTTACCCAGCTAAAAAATCTTTGAGGACTTCCCCTTGCCTATTCAATTAACATCTTAGCCTGGCATTCAAGGCTGTTCAGTCTGAGCCTAAGCAACTTTATGGGTTTCTCTCCTCTCGTTACTTGCTGTTGAGGTTCCAGCTATACATGCATGTATCCCTTTGTTCAAGGGAGACATGCACCATGCATCCCTTTGTTCAAGCAGATCCTCCATCTGAACTGCCCCTGTGCCCACTGTGGAAATCCATCTGGTTCCTTAAGGACCATCTCAGAGTTGCTTTCATTCTCCCTTTTTAGGCCACTTTTCACATTCTTCTGGGTATTATAGCAATTCTGAGATTTTTCTTAAAATCTTTACCAAGCCAAGAGTGTCAGGAAAACAAGGTCTGTGCCTTCTTTCCTGATTTCATTCAACATACATTATTCAGCACCTTCTGCATGATTGGCCCTCTGCTTTGTGCTAGAGATAGTAAATTATATTAGATAACATGACAGGCACTATTCTAAGAATTTTATGCACGGTAGCTCACATAAGTCTTACAATAACTCTACAAAGTAGGTCTTGTCACACCCATTTTATAGATGAAAAAACAGAGGCTCAGGAAAGCTAGATAAATTGCCAAGATCTGTCATGACAATTCCTAGGTGATCCTATCTACTCTTGCCTCTTCATTCCTTTATTCTTGCATTCACTTATTTCACATAGTTTCACTAAGTGCCCACTGTAAGCCAGGCACTGATGGGGATTCAGTAGTGCACTGGGCTAAGGACTGCCCCCAGAGACATCCTCATTCGAATCTCAGAACCTGTGATTATCACCTTACAGAGCAAAAGAGGTGATTTAATTAAGGCTCCTGAGCAGAAGGTAGCTTGAATTATCCTGGTGAGCTCACTGTCATCACAATGGGTCCTTATGGGAGGAAGGCAGAGGGATCCAAGTCAAAGAGAGATGTGATGATAGAAGCAGAGATTAAAGTGATGCAGTCACAAGCCAAGGAAATCTGGAAGCCACTAGAAGCTTAAAGAGGTAACAAACAGATTCTCTCCTGCAGCCTCTAGAGGGAGAATGGCCCTACTTGACACCTTGATTTTGGCCCAGTGATACTGATTTCAGACTTCTGACCTCTGAACATGTGGCAGAACACATTTTTGTTATTTCAAGCCACCCAACCTGTGATAATTTGTTATGGCAGCCCTAGGAAATTAGTACAAACAATGAGCCAGGCAAATGATCTCTGTGTTCATGGAACAGATAGGACAGATACTAATTTTAAAAACATCGAGAAGGTCATGGAGTATTACAAATGGGTAGTGAGTTTCTATACTAGCAAGCTCACAGCCATGGCTCTCCTACCCTGTAACACATGTGAACCAGCCACAAGGGTGAGATGGCTGGGCAAGGGCTAGAACAGAGTTAGTGTATTGAACAAGCTTGGCAGGAATGTCTCTTGAACACTGCCACTGAAAACATGAATTTATCATGGTATTGCTTTATGAGACTGAAGATTAAAGGATCTAATCCTTATCCTTCTGGCTATTAGCATCTTCATAAATGTTACACAGAGGCTGTTTTAGCTCCTCCCTCACCCCAAAAGAATGCTTCTCTCTTTGGTTAAGATATGCACACACGTTACTGTGGAGGCAGTCCTGTAGCCCCTTATGTTGGTCTGACAAGTCGGTCACCTCCATTACAGTGGTCATGACTGACTAGAGAGCTATTTTTTGTTTTGTTTTGTTATAGGGAGAGAGAGAAAGCTCATGCTTGAGCAATAGAGGGGGGTGGGTGGGGAGGGGGTTAGGGGAGGAACAGACGAAGAGGGAGAGAGAGAATCTTAAGCAGGCTGCTTTTCCAGCATGAAGCCTAATGCAGGGCTCGATCCCATGACCCTGAGATCATGACCTGAGCTGAAATCAAGAGTCAGATGCTTACCTGATTGAGCCACCCAGGTGCCTCTAGAGTGCTGTTTTGAAAAGTTCTGAGGCTATGGCCAGGTTCAGTCAGACACAAGGGCATGACTAATAAGCATTGCCTGCCATGTGTTGTGTATAGCAGCATGGGAACACATTCAGCACACATCTCTGACTATCTTCTAGAGCATTGTTCTCAAACATTGAACTCCCATCAGAATCACCTGGCAAGGGGCTTATTAAAACAGATTGCTGGGCCCCATCCCAAGGGTTTCTGATACTTTAGATTTGGGGTGAAGCCTAGGAATTTGCATTACTCACAAGTTGTCAGGTGATGTTGATGCCGCTGGTCCAGGTACTGCACTTAGCAAACCACTGCTCTAGTGTGCTTCTTAAACTCTAACATGAGTATGAATCATCTGCAGTCTTTGTTAAAAGGTGGATTCTGATGCAGCAGGCCTGGGTGAAGCCCAAGATTCTGTATTTCTTGTTAAGCTCCCAGGCAATGCCCATGTTACACCATGGACTACACATACCTCGAGTGGAAAAGAACTAGAAAAATAGTTCTTGATTGTGGTGGCGTGGCATACTTCTGTGCCACGGACAATTGTGAGGTGTCACAAGTAATTTAGAACTTAATTACTTTCTCTAAAAACAAATTAGGGGAAGATTCATTACTTTCTCTATTTAAAAAAATCTTTAACTTGAGTACTTGTGTAGTATAAGAGAAAGATGCAATTATAGCACATTTCCCAGGAACTGAGTATAGATTCAGAGGCCATATCATCTTTCTCCTTTATCCATTAAAATCTCATTTATTTATACAAATATACAGAGAGTTATAGGAAACCAAGAAGACTTCACACTCCATGCCCTAGGGAAGAACAAGAGAATGCCATCTCTTCACATGGGTGACCCTGTAAGGACTGGAGGGGCTGCCCTTGGAGGAATGTTGGGGGAGGTAGGGACAGGCTGCTCTTCCAAAGGTATCACTTGTTCCCCAGGTTGTTATTGGCCTTAGAGGCATTGGGTGGTGTCTGGAAAGCCGTGTTAAGGGACTGGAGGAGGTGGGGTAGACTTGGTGTGCTTTCTGGGTGGGCCAGGCCCAGCATTCCCACTGAACACAGAGTGGGATCTAGCTGGCTTCATGGCTCAGCCAGAGCAGGGGCATATGGGTTCCTTCTGTCACAGCTCCAATCCAGGTCCAGGAGGATGTAGAGACTTTGGGGCTTCAAAGAAAGAACATGGCATCTTCTGGGATCTTGGCAAAGCAAATCCCTAAGAACACTCCACCCTGGTTGTGCTGCCCTCTCGAGCACAGTGTAGTTGTCTATAGTGCATGCCATGCCTCTGAAGGTCATCTATCATGTGTAGAGCAGAGAAAAGCTATGATCACAAGGCTAGAGGGTTAGGATGCAGTCCTTTGGAAAGGGCATCCCACTTTTTCCCCTTAACCTAAATTACAAGGACATGAATAGTGAGGAAAGAGATAGTAAGCTCTGTAAATAGAAAGGCAAGAGAGAACATGGTAGGGTGACCAATCATCCTGGATCTCCCATGCTGAGGGCTCTGTAAATAGAAAGGCAAGAGAGAACATGGTAGGGTGACCAATCATCCTGGATCTCCCATGCTGAGGGCTTGCCCAGCATGCAGGAATTTCAGTGCAAAATGCTAGAGAGTCTCAGGCAAACTGGGATGGCTGGTCACCCAAGTGTCCAGCATCTTTCTTCTGCCTTCCTCATATTTCATGTTTGGGCACTACATAACCCTGCCCCTTCCCAAACATTCTCAGGAAAGTTCATGTTCTTGGTGCAGTTGTAGAAGATTATCATTGCTTATAGAAAGTTAGCCATTATCATTGCAGCTGTGGGCACTTTTAGGGACACAAGGTATAACCTCCAGTTCCCCCATCTTTCTACATCTCCCAAAAGGAAGAGGAAAAGCATGGAAGAGGAGAGGGATGGGGAGACTTAGAGGAGCTTTGATGTGGGCAGGAAACACACAGTGAGTAGGAAGTTGTGTTTTCAGAGGGGAAGAGAAGGTACCATGCATTTCCCTTCCTCCCTGTGGGTTGCCTTCTGGTTAGCTTTGTAAATTTTTCTTTTTTTCCCCTCTGCTCCATACCTTGCTTGGTATTATGGGCCTATGAAGTGAGCCTGAGGGTGCCTGTTCATCATATGAATAAGCTCTGATCTTTGTGGATAAGCATGGTTGGACAGACAACAGAAAATCACTCACCCAATAACCTGCTGACCTGAGGTCATCAAGGGGAGTGCAAGGCCCACACATCCTCTAAAGATAATTGATCATACTTGAATATTTCAGGAATCCCAGGTTTGGGTTTGTCTCATACGAGTTCATCAACAAAGGGAAATAGCAGAATAGGGACCCCTTTTTTGGGGGCGGGGGTTAATCTTCTTCTTGGGCTGCAGGGCAGAAGAAATAAAACTGAATTCAAATGTAATACTCATGTTTAGAATCCAGATGCTTTAAAAGCTCAAGGTATCCCCCCCCAAAAAAAAAAATCCAAAAAAAAAAAAAAAAAAAGCTCAAGGTAATGTCATGGTCTACAACTTTCTTAGAAACCAAAGAAAAATCTTTGGTCAGAAGTTAGATGGATTGTAGAATGTGTCGAGAGAGAAGAAAATTCTCAGTCTTGTGTTGCAGATGTGAATTTGAGAAACAAATACCTACGTGTACATATTAAACTTAGCTCTAGACCTCCTATATCTACTGAAGACAGGAAACTTAACCTTACCAGTTCAAAGTAAACTCAGTCATTTATGGGTGATTTCCCTTTTTTATTCTCTTTTAAGTAAATACTTAGAAAATCCAGGATATTTTCTCTCCCTTGTTTTATTTCTTTCTTAATGCTAGGTAGACAGGGAGAGACTTCACAGGTTCCAGGGATCTGTGACCTGCTCCTTATCTTTGATCAGTCTTAGTTCTAAGCTAGCATGGACTGTCCATGCCATTTGGCTTGCCTGTTCTTGGTAGTCCTTTGGCAAATGACATCCCACTTCTTCCCCCTAGGTTGAGTTACAAGGACAACATGAAGGGTGGGAAGAGAGATAGTAAGCTCTGTAAATAAATGGGCAAGAGGGAATACAGTAGGGTGATCAGTCATCCTGGTCTGCCCAGGCTGAGTGGACATTGCTGAATCCACTGACTGCCAAAGTGCCGATGTTTCCCTCTAATATTTTATTGCCCTGGACCCTGCAGATTGTTCTGTATCATTCTTGCTCTGTGTAGTCCCCTCACATCCACTGGTCTGCTGTTAAGCACCATCCCAAAGCAACAAGAGCAAGGAGAGTATGTCAGGCAGCATCTTTCTAACCATTCCATACTGCCCTTGTTATTAGCAAGGTATGGTAAGGTGGAGGTACATTTCCCTACTGGCCCCAGAACATGTCTTGATCAGAGGATAGGGGATGCCTCTGCCCTCAGACGACAAATAAAGAACCAGAGTGGCTCTAAGAGAAAAGAAGAAAAGGAGCAGTTTGCTTAGCCTGCTTCTGGTCTGGCCAAAAACAGTCTGGGTCATCCAGACCAGCTCACCAGAGGAGGACTGGTCACATAGGGATCTGGAGCCAGAGCCCCAGCTACTAATGTGTTTTTGGAGATGATTTCAACAACTTCCAGATTATAGAGCAGTAAGAGGAAAAATGGCTTGAAAGTTAGTAGATTTGGATATCTAGCCAAACTGTGACATCCAGAGATCAGCTGAGCTTTCTTCTTCCCCCAGTATCAATTGGTTATTTCTGTTATTTTCCCTTATCTTTCCAGTTATGTTTTGAGGCATTAGTTTATCTCAGCTGTATTGGCATTTCAAAGAAACACTTTTTCCCCATAAGGCAGAAGTTCGTGAAAGGTGATCTTTATATATTCTCTCAGAAGGTTTGATTATTGAAGTCCCCCAAAAATCTCATTAGCAAATGTTTTAATGATGACAATACTAGCCTATTGTCCTTCCCATTAGTTTAGTAATACATAACTGTTTTTCAAAGATATCTTTACTTAGTTCAAAAGACAAAGCTTTTTTTCTTTTTTCTTTTTTTAAAGATTTAGTTATTTATGAGAGAAAGAGAGAAAGAGCATGAGAGCAAGTCATGGGAGGGGCTAAGGGCAAGAATCCCCAAGTAGACCTCCTGCTGAGCATGGAGCATGATTCAGCTCCGTCCCACAACCCATGAAATCATGACCTGAGCCAAAACCAAGAGTTGGACACTTACCTGACTGAGCCACCCAGGAGCCCCAAGACAAAGCTTTTAAATTAAATACATACACATCTTAGTTAAATGGATAGCTTTTTTGATATGGAAATTATAATGTTGGATTATTATAGCAGTAGCTGAAGGAAGCATGTGTTCAAAATTCTCCCAACAGCAATTTAGCCATATGTACAAAGAAGTCTTAAAATTATGTGTTTATGCATATCCTTTGTTTCAATTGCACTTCTAGGAATTTATAGTAACAAATAATTCAAGATACATGCACAAGACTGTACTTCCACTCAGAATGTAGAAAGGTGTAAGAAATATCACTTCCACTCTAACCATGAAAAAACTCTGGGTAATTTATAAAAACAGAATATATCTTGAGCCCAACAGAAATCTGAAGTCACAGGAAAAGCAAGTAAAATGAGTTCCAGGGGGACTAAGCCCTCTTAGAAATGAGGCACATAATCTATTTCATCCTTGGCCAGCAGAGGGAAAATGAGGCTGCCACACAAGTGGTATCAACTAACATTTTAATGCATTCTTTTTTTTTTTTTTTAAAGTAGGCTTCATACCCAATGTGGGGCTTGAACTCATGATCAAGAAATCAATAGTTGCATGCTCTAGGTACTAAGCTAGCCAGAGGTCCCCATTCTAATGAATTTTTAAAGGCCAAGTATGAGTTAGCATATTTGGAATAGCTACGTTTGGAATAGCTAAGAACCATAGACATTAGGAGAGCTCACAGTCATTTCCACAGACCTCCACAGAACACCCAGTGGTGTTCGCTAGAAATACTAAAGGGAGGTCAGGAGACTGGAAAGAACTCACTTTATTAACATAGGCATAGAGGAAGTAGGTAGCCTGCTGCTGAGGAACTAGTATAAAGTCGCACCTGCTTCCCTAAACCTTATATTTTATGACAAAAGTTTTAAGTCACTAGGGGAATGACAGTAAATCCTTTTGCTCATGCTCCAAGCAGAAATCTATCACTTTAGGACAGAGATAGAATCAAGAACCTTCTGTCCCTATAGGAGGGGCAGGATTCCTTCTTAGGCTCAGGATACTGTAAGATACCAAATAATGATCCATATCATCTAGGAAACGGGGAAGGAACTCTCCTACCAGATCAACCACAAAAACAAGGCAAAGTTTGGCTACTATAGACAAGAAGGGAAAGAACATGGAGAAAGCCCTACCCTTGAGACCCAAGTGATCAGCACTTGCTTAAGAAAGAAGCTGAGCCAAAACAAAAGAAGACTCTTCTATCCCCTACTATGAGTGTACCACTAAGTAACAAGCAATAGCAGTTTAGCAAGAATATAGAGAGAGTCAACCTCCATAGGGTATGTGTATCAGAACTAGTAATTTACCAAGAGGGATAATGGAAACATTGGGGAAAACCCATCAGCACCCAGTCCCATTATAAGAACAAAGTAACAGCACAAAATATCTGGAGGAACTTGAAGATGGTAGCATATTTAAGGGGAAGAGCAACAACAAAACCCAAACCCCACAAAATGACTGACTAGACTGATTCAACCCCTAACACCAATGGCCTTGCATAAGAGATGTACTCATTGCTAAACTAAATACTATTCACCCTTATTCCCGATGCTCTTCTACTCATAATGCCCAGAGATCAATTTAAAAATTACAAGAAACACAGAAAAACAAGTTAAACGCACACTTCCCTACCACACACACACACAGTCAAGAGATGACATAATCAGCACAACCAGACTCAAAGCTGATCCATTTGTTGGAATTTTTAAACAGGGACATTATTATTTCTTTTAAACAGGGACTTCAAATATTATTAATATGCTAAAGTCTGAAAAAGTATGATACTAGGGGGAAATTTCGGTATATGTAAATAACTAAGAGTGGAAGGAATGGTAAAAATTAAGGTAAATATAAAATATATTCTTTCTACATTATAATTGTTTAAAAGACAATTGATAAGTTCAAATTCTGAGTAACTTGGAGAAAGCATAGCCCTATGCTCTTTCCCACTGAGATCAGTTGTAAAATCTTGATAGAATGTATGAGTTTCTATTTGAGGACTCTGAAAAATAATTAGCAGGTGGTTTGAAGCACTAGATCATAATTCAAGATATTACCAAGTGTGCAGTTAATTTACCATTTTCTACTCCCTCTGCTATCATCAAGCCTAGACCTAATGCAGCCTAAAACCTGGAAGTGAGAATTGACATGGTCAAAGAGAAATTCAGGAGATACCTTATAGTTATTGCTCATTGAGTAGGAAAGCAACTTGCTGGGATCCCTGGGTGGCGCAGCGGTTTGGCGTCTGCCTTTGGCCCAGGGCGTGATCCTAGAGACCCGGGATCAAATCCCACATCGGGCTCCCAGTGCATGGAGCCTGCTTCTCCTTCTGCCTGTGTCTCTGCCTCTCTCTCTCTCTCTCTCTCTCTCTGTGACTATCATAAATAAATAAAAATTAAAAAAAAAAAGAAAGAAAGCAACTTGCTAATCCACAAAGTGGAGGAAGTCCACATTTAAAATTTTTTCTCCATTCTCTCACACTCCAGCCTTCAAGAAATTCTGTATCAGAGGAAGTAGCAGTAACAAAAGCAGGAACAGAGTCTGGTAAGAGCCAAAAACTCTGAAGGAGAAAAACCAGTCTTTTTAATCAAAGGAGCTAAAATCCAAAATGGGTAGGCTGAATCTGCATTGCCTTTTTTCCCTCTCTGTTCTCCCATAGATTGTGCCAAGTGTGTATTTGGGAAGTGCACAGCAACATGGGGTAAATACAGACCCAGCTATTGAGCCAGGGGACCAAAATAGGGAGGCCTAGGGCACCAGAAGTACCCATGAGGTCACAGAGAGAGATCAGGATATCAAACCCATGAAGTTGTTTATGGAATCATGTGCATATGTGAATCTGACCCTAAGCAATAGAATATAGACTTTGAAAATTGAGAAAAAGGATAGCCCATTACTCAGGTCCCAGACTAGCCATTAGATGATACAGATACAAAAATCATACAAAGGCTTTGAAAGTGTAACACTGGAGCGCCTGAGTGGTTCAGTCAGTTAAGTGCCTTCGGCTCAAGTCATGATCTCTGGGTCCTGGGATTGAGCCCCAAGTCGGACTCCCAGCTCAGTGGGGAATCTGCTTCTCCCTTTCTCTCTCTGCCCATCCCCCCCCCCCCCTGCTCGTGCTTCTCTCTTTCTCTCTCTCAAATAATATTTTTTTAAAAAAAGAAAATGGAACACTGAAATCACAACTCACAGAAGCCTGGTTGGAAATTGTGCCCTGAACAAGACAGTGTTGATTATCTGCAAAAGGTAAAATATCAACATTCTCCATTTGATTTAAACAATACCCAGAATCTCATAATATAATATTTAAAACACCCAATAAAAAGCTCAAATTACTAAACCTATGAAGAACCTGGAAAATGTAAATTTGCATGGAAAAAAATAATCAATAGACAGCAATATCAAGATGACACAGATGCTAAAATTATCTGACAAAGCAGCTATTTAAAAATTATCTGTTTAAAGAAGCTGTTATAAAAATGCCACAACAAGGGTGAATAACTAAAAAGATGGTCTTGGGAAAAAATAAAATATGTATACAAAAAAGTACATTTAGAACTGAAAAACACAATAACTAAAATAAAAAAGCAGACTAGATAGGCTCAGTAGCAGAATGGGGAGAAGAGAACAAATCCATGAAACTGAAGATAAATCAATATAAATGATCTAATCTGAAAAAAACAAAGAGAAAAACATAAATTCAAAAACACAGCCTCAGGCATGTAGAAACAAAATCAAAGGCCTAACAGTTATGTCACTGAAATCTGAGAAGGAGGAGGAGAGTGGGTACAGTACTGAAAAAATATTGGAAGAAATTATGACTAAAAACTTCCCAAATTTGATGCCATGTTCTTCTTGCCTTCATGGACTCTGAGGAGGAATCTCTCACTGCAATTGTTTTCTCCCTATAATCAAGGTGTCAATTTTCTCTTACTGCTTTAAAGATTTTTTTCATTGCCTTTATTTTGCAAAAGTTTGATTGTAATGTGTCTTGGCATGGGTTTCTTTGGGATTCTCCTTTTGCAGTTTGTTCAGATTCTTGAAGCTGTTTCTGTCTTTGCTACATTTGGGGAATTTTCAGCCATTATTCTTTAGGTATTTTTTCAGCTCTGTTCTCTTTTTTTTTAATCTCTTTTTTTTTATCAGGTCTCTTATTAACATTAGATATTTTGTTATAGTTCCACAGGTTCCTGAAGCTTTACTCAAAATATTTTTAGTATATTTTCTTTGTTGTTGTTCCAGTTCATGGATTCTTTCCTTCTTCACCACCCCTGCCCCTGCCACCATTTTGTTGTTGAACCCATACAGAGCTTTCTATTCCAGTTGTGTTTTCAGTTGTAAAAGTTAACATTTTGTTCTTCTTTGCATCCTCTATACCTTTGTTAAGACTTTCTATTTCTTTGCTATGCCTTTTTATTTTTTCACTATTCCTGATTGTACTTGGGGACAATTACCCCTTCATATGATTTTTATGATGGTTGCCTTTAAATCTTTGCCAGATAATTCTCATATCTATGTCAGCTTGGTGTTGGCATCTCTTGATTATCTTTTTTCATTCAGTTTGAGATCCTCCTGGCTTTTCATATTTTTCTATTGAAACTTGGGGAACTTCATACTGTTTATGAAACTTTGAATCTAGTTTATTTAAAACTTAGTTATTGTTCTCTGACACTACTATGGCAGGGGGAGGGTGAAATATACCCATAGCTGACAAGTGGGGTTAGAAATCCAAGTTTCCTACTTGGCCTCTATTGACAGTCAAGAGGAGCCACCTCATTACTGCAAAATGGTGAGTAGGAGTTCTGGGTTTCCCATTAGGTCTCAATTAATATATCCCTGGCTTGAAGGGGTACGACATCCTTTTACTGCACCCAAATGATCTTCACTGACACCACGAGGTAGTGGGCTCATTTCTAGCTTCCAGGAATGAAAGTTGTTCCCTACTTGGACTTCTTTGACACTGACTTGGTGGCAGTACTGGGTCACCTTGTTATAATCTGCGAAGGTGGCACTCTAGCCTCCCCATTCTGTCTTTACTGGTATGAGTGGGGCTAGGGCCACAGTTTTTTCTATGGTGTTTGGAGGAAGTGTAGCAGTACTATCTTAAAGATTCTGTCCTGCTAGGCTGCCTCTTTTCTAGTCCTTTTTCTAGAGAGAATGTACTTTTATTAAGGCTTCTTCTTCTTTTTTTGGGGGGGTTGGTATATGTGCCCACTGCTGCTTCTGTGTTGCTGACTTCTCCAGCTCCAAGTCTGAGACATACAAGGAAAAAGAAAACCCAGCGAATTCACTATCATGTTGTGCCTCAGATCCTGAGGTCCATAGATGGTTTGCATTCTTCTCTGTGTTTCAAAGTCTTCTTATATTTGGTATATCTATAACTTCCATGGCTTTTAGTTGTACTTAGCAGAAAAGATACGATAAAGTATATCTACTCCATCTTCTTTGAAATGTAAGTCCTTCAAAAATATTTAAAGAATTAAAATCATATAAAGTATGTTCTCTGGGGACACCTGGGTGGCTCAGCAGTTGAGCGTCTGCCGTGGCTCAGAGTGCGATCCCTGGAGTCCAGGATGGAGTCCCGCATTGGCTCCCCGCAGGGAGCCTGTTTTTTCCTCTGCCTGTGTCTCTGCCTCTTTCTCCATGTCTCTCATGAATAAATAAATAAAATCTCTAAAAAAATTATGTTCTCTGGATAAAAAATAATTAAACTAGAAATCAAAACCGAAAGCTATCTGGAATATCTCCAAATATGTGGAAATTAAAAGATTCCTCCTAAGTAACTTAGGAAACAAGAGAGAAGTTACAAGAGGAATCAGAAAAAAAACTTGATTGAATAAAAATTAAAACATACGTTAGTCAAACTCTGTTATGTTCATCTAAATCAGTGTAGACAGGGAAATTTTACAGCAGTCAATGCATGAATTAGAAAAAAACTATAAGTCTTAAATCAATAATCTAAGCTGCAACCTCAAAAACTAGAAAGAGTACAGGAAATTAAACCCAAAGCAAACAAAAAGAAGGAAATAATCAAGAGAAGATAATATTAAAAAAAGAAATACAAAAAATAGCAATGGAACTAAATTGTTCCTTTGAAAAGATCAGTAAAACTGGTAAATCTCTAGCAAATCTACTCAAGAGAAAAGAGAAGAACATGAGAGACACCTAACTCAGGGAAACGAACAAGGGGTGGTGGAAAGGGAGGTGGGCAGGGGGCTGAGGTGACTGGGTGACAGGCACTGATGGGGGGCACTTGACGGGATGAGCACTGGGTGTTATGCTATGTGTTGGCAAATCGAACTCCAATAAAAAATATATACAAAAAAAAGAGAAAAGAGAAGACACAAATCATCAACATCCCAAAAAGAGACTAGTGTTATAACTACAGCTTTAAAAATTATTAAGGCCATATTCTGAATAATTTTGTAGCAATAATTTTGGCAACCTGATGGAACCGAAATTTTCACTGAAAAACAAAACCACTAACATTATCCAAGAAAAAGAAATCACCTGATATCCTTAAGGCTATTAAAGATACAGAATTTGTAGTCAAAACATTCCCACAAACAAAACCCCAGTCCCAGGTTAAAAACCTCCTCAAAGAAAATTATTGAGCCAAAGGAGGAATGAATAGTTAACAACTCAGTTGATGAAGCCATCTTTATTCTGATACTAAACCAAAGACATTAAAAGTAAAAAACAAATCAAAACAAAACAAAAACAAAAACCCAGGGAACAACATCCCTCTTGAATATAGATATAAAAAAACCTTGGTAAGATATTAGTATATTTAATCTAATAATATATAAAAAGAATAATATAATATGTCCAAGTTGAGTTTAACCCAAGAATGTAAGGTTGGTTCAAAGTTCAAAAGACTAATAATGTAATTCATTATAACAATGAATTTAAAATTTTTAAAAAACATCTCACTCCATGCCACAAAAATATTTGACAAGATTCAACACCCACTCATGTTAAAAACTCTCAAGAAACAAGGATAAAAGAGAAATTCCTAACACTGGTAAAAGAGCATCTACAAAAAACTACAGCCAGCAGATATTCTCTAAAAGCAATTTCTCTATCACACTCAAATGGTAAGAGTTAATGTTTTCCATCTATGATCAGGAATAGCACAGAGATGTCCACTTGTACCTCTCTTATTCAACATTGTACTAAAGGTCCTAGCTACAAATAAAATAGAAGAAAATACTTTTTCCTATTCTCCAATCAAAAAAGAGTTGAAAGGAAGAAATAATACCACCTTCATTCTTACAAGACATGATTGTTTCCGTGAAAAATGTCAAATAGTCTACTATAAAGCTTCTAGAAAAAAATGAGCTTCTTAAACTTATAGGATATAAGGTCTAAATACAAAATTCAATTGTATTTCTACATATTGGCAACGAACAATTGGAATTGAAATTTAAAATGAAGTAATGCCTTTTACAGTACCACCAAAATCATAAAATAATTCCGTATAATCTAACAAAGTACATGCAAGATCTGTATCCTGAAAACGTATCTTCACTTTAGTATTAGGGTTTTTTGTTTTTAAAATTTATTTATTTTTATTTATTTAAATTCAATTAGCCAACATAAGGTAAATAGTTTCAGGTATAGTGTTTTTAATAGATATAAACCACAAACTAGATAAAATGCCAGTAATAGAGGACCAGATGAATAATGTATGGTTCTTTCAAATAAAGAAATGCTATTCAATCATTTAAAAAGACATTGTAGATCATTATTTATTAAAATGTGTTTTAAATATTTTTTAAGCTTAAAACAGTATTTGTAGCAATTTTTTTGAAACTAACATGTGTGTGTAAGAATGAGCTGTGACAAACATCAAAATTTAAATAACACATATCTCTGAGTGACAGATTGAGTGTTTAAATTCTTACATCTACTTACCTGCTTTTCCTAATTTGTATATATGAACATGTATAGCTAATGTAATTAAAAATAATAAATGTTTTTATACATTAAATTTGGTCTCTATCAGAACTCTTGTATAGTTAAGAAGGAATGTTACAGGGTGATATGCATGTATCATCTTTCTGAATTTCTCTTCACCCTTCCCATCTTCATCAGAGTAGCTCTCTAGATAAATGTGGCCCCAACCTTATCATGTAACTGTACTGAGATTTGGATAGTTCAATTCAACTTTCATCTTTTCAACATTCTATAATCTTAATTACATTTCTATTTCCTTAAAATACTTTCAGATACACTGATATTTTGACATTTATATACAATTTTTCATTTTTTAATTTCCTTTATTTTACCCCTGCTGCATTTGGTGTGATAATAGGACACATGACTAATTCCAAGATTAGTTTTAATCAAACAATAGTTTAAATGATCACATTTCTATTTGCATTTAAAAATATCATTTAAGTATTCACGTCATGTGTATATTTAATTCAAATACTGCTGAGGAACATAATTTCTGTTTTACTTGTACTGTCTGCATTGGAAAAAAATCACTAATTTACATCTTGAATTATTATTATGTTAAAATGTTCCTCAGCAGAAATCAGATCCTGAATTGTCAACAAAGTCTTCCGCCTGATTTTTTTTATGCAAGTCACCTATTCCAACCTCTCTATTAAAGGATTAGCAAAATGAGTACACACTGGTCACTCACTGGATTTGAAAGAGAACTCTGGCCCATAATATGAACTCTAGCATATAATTATGGAATTGAGTAATAACACTGGTAGCTGATACATCTGCAGCATATAGCTTGGCACTTTGGAGAACAAAGTGCTTGGGTTCCGATCCTGGCTTACTGGCCAGGGACCTTGAGTAAGTTACTTCATCTCTCTCGGCCTCTATTTCTTCCTTTGTAAAAGCAGGGTAATGCCAGTACCTTCCTCAGAGGGATGATATGAAGATTAACGAAGTCACTACGTGTCAAGTGCTGAGAATAGTGCCTGGCACTCAATAAAAATATCGTCTATTTTTATTTAATAAACTGGTGGTTTAGGGTAGGATGAGCTCAGTATCTACATGAGATGAACATTGGATTAAAAGATCCTAATTGATCTAATGACATCAACATGACTAATAAAATATACCAACATTTACCTACTGAGTACTGAATTTCATATACCTGTGCTAATCACTGTATCATGGCATGTCCTGGATTAAGGTAATCTTCCAGTAATCATATGGAATAAGTATTAGTGTCTCCATTTCATAAGCATCACAACCTAATGGTAGGACTTCAGATCAAGATTCAGATTTCCAAGGTTTTAATTAGGGCAGTACTACTTATTAGCTACATGAGCTGGGGCAGATCTTTTAAACATTAAAAACTTCAGTTTCGGGATCCCTGGGTGGCGCAGCAGTTTGGCGCCTGCCTTTGGCCCAGGGCGCGATCCTGGAGACCTGGAATCGAATCCCACGTCGGGCTCCCGGTGCATGGAGCCTGCTTCTCCCTCTGCCTGTGTCTCTGCCTCTCTCTCTCTGTGTGACTATCATAAATAAATAAAAATTAAAAAAAAAAAAACTTCAGTTTCATGGAAAACTCTGAACTCTGGGAAACGAACTAGGGGTGGTGGAAGGGGAGGAGGGCGGGGGGTGGGGGTGACTGGGTGGCGGGCACTGAGGTGGGCACTTGATGGGATGAGCACTGGGTGTTATTCTGTACGTTGGCAAATTGAACACCAATAAAAAATAAATTTATAAAAAAATACGTCAGTTTCCCCATCTCTAAAGTAGGGAACTTTTTAAAAAAGATTTTATTTATTTATTCATGAGACACGGAGAGAGAGGCAGAGACAGAGGCAGAAACAGGCTCCTTTCAGGGAGCCCCATGCGGGACTCTATCCCCAGACCCTGGATCACTCCCTGAGCAGAAGGCAGACACTCAACTGCTGAGCCACCCAGGCGTCCCTAAAGTAGGGGGCACTTTAAATATGAAAGGCTTATATCATGTAATTACTGTGAGGATTAATGAGCTACTGCATATTAAGGTCTTAGTGGAAACAGAACGAGTTAGGGGGCCTCAGAGAAAGATGAGATACAGTTTCTGTGACACAAGAGAAGTCATCTTTGGCCCCTGGCTATTTCTCCTGATCCTCAGTGGCCCTATTTGCCCAAGCACACTTCTTGCAGAACTTCCTAGCAAGTGTTAGAAGAAAGAAACGCGAAAACATCAGTAGTTAAGGATTTTAAAGGAACAGAAGGAATACAAAAGCTAACTGCCTCTGCCAGGCCTACCCATATCAGAGACGAGGAGTCAATGGTTAAACTCCCAGGGCCGTTAAAAAAGTAAGATAACTTCAGCAGACTTTCCTGGAGGGAGAGATTCTCTAACTGCCATGTTCAGGGTAGCAGTTCCAAGGGGGCATAAGAAAGAGTGGCCACGACCTGTCCCTGGTACTCATGATTCTATTGCAGAAAGCTGATTTCCAAACTGACAAATGACCCCAACAGGGTTAAGTGTATCCTGGGATGGCTTAGCTACTAGCCATACTGTCAGCCTACCCATCCAACCACCTGCCCTTACGATCCTGAAACCCTCAGAATAACAGCCCTGGAGGCAGCAATGGAGTAAGAAGAAAGACTGACTAATTTGGAAAAAAAAATTATCTTTTCTCTTTTTCTTTTCAGGCAATGCTAAAGAAAATAAAGGGGGCGGGGGTAAGACTGAGCTTGGCTGAGCACCATGCTAACCACTTTATACAGATCATTTATCTAATTTGTTTCTTTTTTATATGCTTTCTAACGCAAAAATTTGTAAGAATAATACAAGGAATCTCTGTATCCCTTTACCTAGATTTGCCAGTTGTTTATATTTTTCTCATTTGTTTCATTATTTTATCACTCGTTCTCATTCCCTCGTTCTTTCTCCGTATATACACTACGTATACAGCTGACCCTTGAACAATGCATGGGTTAAGGGCACCCATCCCCATGCAGTCAAAAATCTGTGTATAACTTTGGACTCCCCCCAGACCTAAATAATAAATAGCCTAGTCTTCACCAGAAGCTTTACCAATAACAGAAGAGTTGATCAACACCTATTTTGCATGTTAGATGTTTTAGATACTGTATTCTTATAATAAAGTAAGCCAGGGAAAAGAAAATGTTATTAAGAAAATCATAAGGAAAAGAAAATACTTTACAGTACTGTGCTGTATTTATTGAAAAAAATCCATGTATAAGTGGGCCTAACCAATTCAAATCCATGTTGTTCAAGGGTCAGCTACAGATTTGTGTATACGCACACACACGCACACGCACATATGCATGTATATAATTATTTTGAACCACTGTAAGATGAAAACATTGTGCCACATAATTCTTAAATATTACAATGTGTATTTCTTAATAACAATGCCATTCTCAGGGCACCTGGGTGGCTCAGTGTTTGAGCGTCTGCCTTTGGCTCAGGTCATGATCCCAGGGTCCTGGGATCAAGTCCCACCTCAGGCTCCCTGCAGGGAGCCTGCTTCTCCCTCTGCCTATGTCTCTGCCTGTCTCTGTGTGTGTCTCTCATGAATGAATGAATGAATAAATGAATCTTTAAAAAAAAAGAACAATGCCATTCTCTTTTTTTTATTGGGGTAAAATATATAGAACATAAAGCTTACCATCTTTACTCTTTGTAAATTCCTTAATTCTGAGAATTAAGTATGTTCACATTGTTGTGCAACTATCACCACTATCCACCTCCAGAACTTCCTCATCATTCCAAAACTGAAACTCTACACATTAAATAACTCTTCATTTCCCACTCCCTCCAGCCCCAATAACCACCATCTAGTTTCAGTCTCTATGAATTTACCTACTCTAGGTACCTTGCATAACATGTGTGGACTCATACAGTATTTTCCTTTTGGAACTGCCTTATTTCACTTAGCATAATGTCTTTAAGGTTGTAGCATGTGTCATAATTTCCTTCCTTTTTGAGGCTGATTAACATTCCATTGTAAGAGTGGACCACATTTGTTTATGCCTTCATCCATTGAGGATACTTGGATTAAGTCCATCTTTTGGCCATTGTGAATGATACCGCCTTAAACATGGGTGCACAAATACCTGTTCACGTCCTTGCTTTCAATTGATTTGACCATACACCCAGAAGTAGAATTGCTATATTATATGGTAATTGTAATTTTTTTCTGAAACCATCAAACGGTTTTCCATATGTTTTGCACCATTTTAAATTCCCACCAGGAGAGCACAAGGGTTTCCAATTTCTCTACAACCTCACCAACACTTACTGTTTTAACAACAGCTAATCTAATGGGTATGAAGTGATATCTCACTGTGGTTTTGATATTCATTACCCTAATAATAATGATGTTGAGCATCTTTTATATGCTTGTTGCCCATTTTTATATTTTCTATGGAGAACCCTATTTAAGCCCTTTGCCAATTTTTAATTGTTTTGTTGTAGAGTTGTAGGGTTTTTTAAAATATATATTTGGATATTAATCCCTTCTTAAATATATGATTTGCAAATATTTTCTCCATTTTGTGGGTTGCTTTTTTACTCTAGTCATAGCGTTTCTTTGTTGCACTGAAGTTTTTAATTTTGATGAAGTCTAATTTATTTTTTCTTTTGTTGCCTGTGCTTTTGGTGTCATATTCTAGAGATCATTGCCAAATACATTTTCACGAGGCTTTTCCCATTTTGTTCTGAGAGTCTTATAATTTTAAGCTATTATATGGTAGGTCTTTAATCCCCTTTGAGTCAATTTAATCCTCTTTGAGTCAATCAATACGCTAGAAGGTAAGGGCCCAAATTCATTTTTTTTCTTAAGTCCAAATTCATTTTTTCTTAAGCATAACACAGGGCTCGAACTCACAACCATGAAATTAAGACCTGGGCTGAGATCAAGAGTCAGATACCTAACCGACTGTCCCCCAACTTCATTCTTTTACATGTGAATATCAAGTTTTCCCAGGATCACTTGTTAAAAGACTACCCTTTCCCCATTGCCCATTCTCCTGGCAGCACCTTGATCTTGGACTTGAAGCCTGTATAACTGTGAGAAAATAAATTTCTGTTGTTTAGGCCACCCAATCTGTGGTATGCAATAAAAAGAGAGAATGACATTGTTCTTTTTTTAAAAAAAAGATTCATTTATTTACTCATTCATTCATGAGAGATACAGAGAAAGGCAGAGACACAGGCAGAGGGAGAAGCAGGCTCCCTGCAGGAAGCCTGATGTGGGACTGGATCCCAGGACCCCGGGATCACGACCTGAGCCAAAGGCAGACGCTCAAACACTGAGCCACCCAGGTACCCTGAGAATGGCATTGTTATTAAGAAATACACATTGTAATATTTAAGAGTTGTGTGGCACAATGTTTTCATCTTACAGTGGTTCAAAATAATTATATACATGCATGTGTGCGTGTGTGTGTGTGTGTATACACAAATCTGTAGCTGACCCTTGAACAACATGGGTTTGAATTGGTTAAGCCCACTTATACATGGATTTTTTCAATAAATACAGCACAGTACTGTATTTTCTTTTCCTTATGATTTTCTTAATAACATTTTCTTTTCCCTGACTTACTTCAAGAATACAGTATCTAAAACATCTAACATGCAAAATAGGTGTTGATCAACTCTTCTGTTATCGGTAAAGCTTCTGGTGAAGACTAGGCTATTTATTATTTAGGTCTGGGGAGGAATCCCAAGTTATACACAGATTTTTGACTGCATGGGGATGGGTGCCCTTAATCCATGCATTCATTGTTCAAGGGTCATAGTGTATACATAGTGTATATATGGAGAGAGAGCGAGGGAATGAGAATAAGGAATAAAATAATGAAACAAATGAGGAAAATGTAAACAACTGGCAAATCCCATCTGTGATGGCAGCCCTAGCAGACTTAACCACATTGGCTACTTATTTAGAATGTTGAATCCGTTGTATTCTTTAGACCAATCTCAATTGTTCATGGCTTATAATCCTTTTAATATACTATACTCCTGGATTCTGTTCACTAGTATTTTGTTGAGAATGTTTACATATATACTCATGATGGATATTAATCTGTAGTTTTCCTTGCTTGTGACATCTTTGTCTGGCTTTGATAGGGTAATGCTGGATTGAAAGAATGAGTTATGAAGTATTCATTCGTCTTATGATTTGGAAGTTTGATGATTGGTGTGAATTCTTCTGTAAATGTCTGATAGAATCAGTGAGACCACCTGGTCCTAAGCTATCTTTGATGGGAGGTTTTTAATTACCAATTCAACCTCAATTATGAATCTACTTATATTTTTCTACTTGTTCTTGACTCAAGTTTGCTAGTTTGAATGTTTCTAGAAATTTATCCACTTTATCTAGGATATCTAATTTGTTGGCATGCAACTGGTCATAGTATTGCCTTATAATACTTTTTATTTTTATAAGCCAGTAGTAATGCCCTCAATCTTATTTCTGATTTTAGTAATTTGAATCTTCTCTATGGCCAGTCTAGCTAGAGGTTTGCCACCTTTGTTGATCTTTTAAAGAGCCAACTTTTGGTTCTGTTGATCCTATTTTCTTTTTATTCTTTATTTAATTTCTTTCTTTTCAAAGATTTTATGTTTCAGTACCTTCTGTGGGCTCAAACCCACAACATCAAGATCAAGAGTCACAGGCTCTACTGATTGAGCCAGCCAGGCACCCCAAATTCCATTCTTTAATTTTTAAAAAACTATTATTTCCTTCCTTCTGCTATTGTAGGGTTAGGTTTACTCTTATTTTTCTAGTTCTTTAAGGTATAAACAGATTATTGATTTACAATCTTTCTTCTTAATAAATCCTTTAAAAAGTATTAAAAGGGGTATCTGGGAAGCTCGGTCAGTTGAATGTCTGGCTCTTGGTTTTGGCTTGGGTCGTGATCTCATGGATCATGGGATCCAGCCCCTCAAGGGGCTCTGTGCTCAGCAGGGAGTTTGCTGAGGGTTCTCTTCCTCTGCCCCTCCTTCCATATACTCATGGGCTGTCTCTCTCTCAAATACAGAAAACTTTTTTTTAAAAAAAAGTATAAAATCTTCCTTCTTTGTTGTAGGAGTTTGCGGCTATGCATGTCCCTCTGAGCAATGCTTTCACTGCATCTATTAAGTTTTGGTATAATGTCTTTTCACTTTCATTCACTCAAAAGTATTTTCTAATTATCCTTGTGATTTCCTTTAGCATTTTAATATGTATAGGATCTATAGTGATGGCTATCTTTCATTTCTGAGATTAATTCATGTCTATTGTTTTTCTTATTTAGTCTGCCTAGATTTTATTGATCTTTCTTCAAAGACTTAACTTTTGGTTTAATTGATTTTCTGTATTAATTTTCTATTCTAAATTCACTTCTGCTCCAATTCTCATTACTTCTTTTGTTCTAAGTCCTTGGATTTAATTTACTCTTTTTTCCCTAGTTTCCTAAAGTGGAAACTTAAATAATTGTTTTAGATCTTTCTCATTTTCTAGTACATAAACTGAATGCTATCAATTTTCCTGTAAGCACTGATTTTGCCGCATCTCACAAATTTTGGTTAGTTGTGTTTTCATTTTCATTTAGTTCAGAATATTTTTAAGCTTCTCTTGAGATTTCTTCTCTGACTTATATGTTATTTAAAGTACGTTGTGCATAGTACTAGAAGTCCTAGCCTCAGCAATCAGACCACTAAAAGAAATAAAAGGCATTCAAATTGGCAAAGAAGAAGTTAAACTCTCCCTCTTCACAGATGACATGATACTGTACATAGAAAACCCAAAAGACTCCACCCCAAGATCGCTAGAACTCATACAGCAATTCGGCAGTGTGGCAGGATACAAAATCAATGCCCAGAAATCAGTGGCATTTCTATACACTAACAATGAGACTGAAGAAAGAGAAATTAAGGAGTCAATCCCATTTACAATTGCACCCAAAAGCATAAGATACCTAGGAATAAACTTAACCAAAGAGGTAAAGGATCTATACCCTAGAAACTACAGAACACTTCTGAAAGATAGTGAAGAAGACACAAAGAGATGGAAAAATATTCCATGCTCATGAATTGGAAGAATTAATATTGTGAAAATGTCAATGTTACCCAGGGCAATTTACACGTTTAATGCAATCCCTATCAAAATACCATGGACTTTCTTCAGAGAGTTGGAACAAATTATTTTAAGATTTGTGTGGAATCAGAAAAGACCCCGAATAGCCAGGGGAATATTAAAAAAGAAAACCATATCTGGGTGCATCACAATGCCAGATTTCAGGTTGTACTACAAAGCTGTGGTCATCAAGACAGTGTGGTACTGGCACAAAAACAGACACATAGATCCATGGAACAGAATAGAGAATCCAGAAGTGGACCCTCAAATTTATGGCCAACTAATATTCGACAAAGCAGGAAATACTATCCACTGGAAAAGAGACAGTCTCTTCAATAAATGGTGCTGGGAAAATTGGACATCCACATACAAAAGAATGAAACTAGACCACTCTCTTTCACCATACACAAAGATAAACTCAAAATGGATGAAAGACCTTTTTTTTAAGATTTATTTATTTATTTATGATAGACACAGAGAGAGAGAGAGAGAGAGAGAGAGAGAGGCAGAGACACAGGAGGAGGGAGAAGGAGGCTCCATGCCGGGAGCCTGACATGGGACTCAATCCCGGGACTCCAGGATCGCGCCCTGGGCCAAAGGCAGGCGCCAAACCGCTGAGCCCCCCAGGGATCCCCAAAATGGATGAAAGATCTAAATGTGAGACAAGAATCCATCAAAATCCTAGAGGAGAACACAGGCAACACCCTTTTTGAACTTGGTCACAGCAACTTCTTGGAAGATACATCCATGAAAGCAAGAGAAACAAAAGCAAAAATGAATTATTGGGACTTCATCAAGATAAAAACCTTCTGCACAGCAAAAGAAGCAGTCAACAAAACTAAAAGACAACCTACAGAATGGGAGAAGATATTTGCAAATGACATATCAGATAAAGGGCTAGTTTCCAAGATCTATAAAGAACTTATTAAACTCAACACCAAAGAAACAAACAATCCAATCATGAAATGGGCAAAAGACATGAACAGAAATTTCACCAAAGAAGACATAGACATGGCCAACAAGCACATGAGAAAATGGTCCACATCACTGGCCATCAGGGAAATACAAATCAAAACCACAGTGAGATACCACCTCACCCCAGTGAGAATGGTGAAAATTAACAAGGCAGGAAACAACAAATGTTGGAGAGGATGTGGAGAAAGGGGAAGCCTCTTGAGCTGTTGGTGGGAATGTGAACTGGTGCAGCCACTCTGGAAAACTGTGTGGAGGTTCCTCAAAGAGTTAAAAATTGACCTGCCCTATGACCCAGCAATTGCACTGCTGGGGATTTACCCCAAAGTTACAGATGCAATGAAACGCCGGGACACCTGCACCCCGAGGTTTATAGCAGCAATGTCCACAATAGCCAAACTGTGGAAGGAGCCTCGGTGTCCATCAAGATGAATGGATAAAGAAGATGTGGTCTGTGTATACCATGGAATAGTCCTCAGCCATTAGAAATGACAAATACCCACCATTTGCTTCGACGTGGAGGGACCTGGAGGGGATTATGCTGAGTGAAATAATTCAATCGGAAAAGGACAAACATTATATGGTCTCATTCATTTGGGGAATATAAAAATTAGTGAAAGGGAATAAGGGAAAGGAGATAAAATGAGTGAAAATATCAGTGAAGGTGACAAAGCATGAGAGACACCTAACTCTGGGAAATGCACAAGGGGTAGTGGAAGGGGAAGTGGGCGGGGGGTTGGGGTGACTGGGTGATGGGCAATGAGGAGGGCACTTGGCAGGATGAGCACTGGGTGTTATCCTATATGTTGGCAAATTGAATTCCAATTAAAAAAAATCTGCAATCCTAAATAAATAAATAAATAAATAGAGTATGTTGTGTAATTTTCATGTATTTTGGGGTTTTCTGTTTATCTTTCTCTTAGTGATTTCCAGTTTAATTCCATTGCTGTGTGAGAGCAGACAATGTGTGATTTGTATTCTTTTATATTTGTGAAGGTGTGTTTTATGGCCCAGAATGTGGTCTATCTTGGTGAATGTTCCATGTAAGCTTGAGAAGAATGTGTACTCTGCTGTTATTGGATGAAATAGTCTATAGATGTCAATTATATCCAGTTGATTGATGGTAATTTTAAGTTCAACTCTGTCCTTACTGATACTCTCCCTGTTGGATCAATTCTTTTCTGATAGAGGGATGTTGAAGTCTTCAACTATGGTAGTAGATTCAGCTATTTCTCTGTGCAATTCTATTATTTTTGCCTTACACAGTTTGATGCTCTGTTGTTCTCCTTCCAGTAGCTACTAGGCTACTGCTTTTCAAGGCTGCCATTTAGTTGTGAAGAGGAAGATGTGAATACAGGAAGTTAATAGACAAGAGAGGCCTCTGATGTTATCAAGATACAGTTTTCCCTTGAATAAAATGCTCCATGGATTTTTGCAAGTCTTTGGTTAATTACCAGAGTTGTAGAAAAGTTTATTTTGACAATTTGTCATGGTTTCCCTTGCTTTCATTAAGGAGTATTTTTTGAAGGTGCTTACTCCTCCATTCTGCAAGTGTTTCTCTCCTCTAATGCTTTTTGGTTCCAGTCCCATACTGTCTCTGTGAATTTGGGTTACTCTCATTACTTCTCTGGGCTCTCTTCTTCTCTACAATACAGAAATGTCTGTGGGTATGAAGGCTAGATATTCTCAAGATCATTTTTCTTACATTGTCAATGCAGTTTAAGTTTTCATCATGAAATATATTAATATTGTTTCACTCATTCTAAGGTATACTTATTTTTCAATTTTAACATCACTGATATTGGAATGCATAATTGATGTATAAGATAGCATTGTTTCATAGTTTCATTTTCAGCATTTAAAAAAATTTCTTAATGGTAACCTAAGAGAACATCTTACAAAAAAGGCATTTTAGATTTTATATGAGGTACATTAAGTTAGTTCAATTCAGGAGGCTTTAAGGCACATTAAGTTCTTTTTTACAATTTTATTTATTTATTCATAAGAGAGAGAGAGGCAGAGACATAGGCAGAGAGAGAAGCAAACTCCCTGTGGGAAGCCTGATGTGGGACTCGATCCCAGGACCCGAGGATCATGACCTGAGCCGAAGGCAGACACGCAACCACTGAGCCGCCCAAGCATCCCAAGGCACATTAAATTCATAGTGAGCTGATTTAAAGGTTTTTCATAAGAGTGACCAGAAAATATCCTATTTCTTCTCTGCATGCTCTGGACCAAGGGTCTATTGTTAGACTTCCTCAAATGCCTACCCTCTCTATAAACTTCATAGTTTAGAAAAAGGTGTAAATTTCAACCTATTGATCTTTAATCCTAGGTCATTAAAACTGGCAGGAATCCTAAAGAGCAATGACCAACCTCCTCTTTGTGCACAATGGGACACTGAGTCCCAGCTCTGCAGAAGGACTTCTCAAGGTCACACAGAGATTTAGTGGTAGAGTGAGTCAGGATCATGATCTACTGTTCTCTACCAGACCAGGCTGCTTCTCCTTTATCCCTTCACTCTGTTTCACATTTATCCGTATATCATTCTAAAAGCATTCTCCTCACCTTAGTGGGCAGTCAGAATGGAGACAGCTACACATTTTTAAAATCAATAAATCATGTTTGTATTTCTAGTAATGTGATCTCCATTTGGACATAGGTAAAAATGCTAAAATAAGCCTTGTTACAGACCAGGTTCTCCTCTCCCAGGGACCAGCCAGGTCACTGTTGGTGGGAAGGAATGAACTGGCAGCAGCCTTTGCTAAACCTCAGGAGCAACCCAAATGTTTCTAAGTCAACTGGGTCAGGAAATGCAGGTTTTAGCCTCAGCCCTGACAATAGTTACCTGGCTGTGTGAACTGAGGTCTTGACTGGTGGGGCAACATTTGGTCTGAGGTTTCTGCAGCCAAAACTGGAACAATCTGGGAGGCAATATTTTTAGGAGAAGCTGGATCAAAGGCAAAACAGATAGGGATTAAGAACCTTGAAAAAGTATATAACTCTTGATGTAGAAATTCAGTTTCTAGGAATTTATAAGATTATTAGTATACAGTTTGAAATATATTGTATATAAAATATAAATTAAATATTTTATTTATTATGTATTAGATATTATTAATAATATCAGGCATAAAAATGTATATATAAGGATGAATACAGAAATACTTATGCATTACAGTGAAGAATTGGAAATAATCTGATGTTCAACGACATTATTAAGTAGATTATAGCTACCCTTCACAGTGAAATGTCATATAGCCACTAGAAATAAAAACTAAAATGTAGTATGTATTTCTGGGCATGGAAAACTTTTCATAATAGATCAAAGGCTGGTTATAAAATAGTGTCTGAAATATAGTTCCATGAGTATAAATTACAAATGTATCTCTATGCACAGGAAAAAAAGACTAGAAGTATGTTCACTAAATGTCAACAGTGGTTTCCTGTGATTGGTGGAGTTAGCACTTTTTTTTCTCCATTTGCTTGTTTATATGTTGTATATCTTGTACCAAGATAATGTAAAAATTAAAAAGTTTAATGCTTAATAAAAAGTAAGACAGACCATTTAAAGCAGAAGAGGCTCAGTAGTGGGGAAAACAGTAGTAATGAATCCATGAACCTGAAAAGATGGATCCTGGATAAAGGAGTGCTGACCAGGGGAAGGCAGGACTTTGGTGTATGGTCAAAGCTGCTTTGGCTTTCTGGAAGGCTCCTGTGGAGGAATACAGGGAATGCGTCCCAAGAGCTTAATGGCTTGTACCGCAGAGCAAGGCACTCTCTTTGGCTCATGTATCCACATACTCTTCCAAGCAACACCCAGCACAGTTCCCCAATAAGTGGCCTCTAAATGTTTAATGACTGAATAATGATAAATAGATATGCAGCTATTAGTCACTCATTAAGAAACAATTTTTTTTTTTTTTACAAAACACAGCTGAGGCAAAAACTGCATGATTTCAGGCAAATCTCCAAATTAATATTTCAGAAATACTTCATTTACAATATCCTGATATCTTCAAATAAATATATATATACAAAGAGATTACTCACTCAGCTATATTTCTACAACTTTCCCTGAGTTTGGGGGAAGATATGCCTCCAAGCCTAGCACATTGTAAAAGATTTATTAAATTAAAATGACTTCTCATCTTTATGAAATGATTAATCCCAAGTTTGTTTTGGAAGGATCTGGAGCAGTGAATTTTAACCTAGTTCTCACTCTGGCACTGACCAGCTATAAGATGCTGAATAGGTCATGTCCACCCACTCGAGGTCTCCGTGTCCGCATCTGTACAGTCTATCAAAACTCCCTCCAAATCTAAGAGTAATGACTCCACAGGTGGATGAAAGCTGCAGTAAGCCTCTGTGTCACCTGTGAAAAATATAGAAGACTTTTGGATTCCTGCCCAAAGCCGTTTCCATTAGGGTTTCTGGTATTAAACATGCAGAACTCCCTTCATCCAATGGAATGATGCTGCTTATGTTGACTCTCATGGGTCAGAGTCCCTGCTAGAGGACTGGGAGGACAGGTTGATCTCCAGAAAGTCTCATTAGGACTGGTATTGAGGAAGGAAGACCCCTGACTGGTCAGTAGTGACTTCTACACATTAGATTTCTCTTCAAAATATCTCTCCCATATTCCACCAATTTGAGAGACATTGAGGTTGATCAATGCGTTTGCATATACACAGAAGTTATTTACCCATTGGTGTCTACTGCTTTTAATTAGGGAGGAAATGGTCTCATTCAAAGTTCTACTGATTCTTGGGGCGCCTGGGTGGCTCAATAAGTTAAACATTCTACTCTTAACTTCAACTCAGGTCATGATCTCAGGGTGGTGGGGTGGAGCCCTACATTGGACTCTGCTGAATGAGGAATCTGCTTGCGATTCTCTTCCTCTGCCCTCTGCCACCCCCACCCCGCTTGTGTGCATGTATGCATTCTCTCTCTCTCTCTCTCTCTCTCTCTGTGTCTCTCAAAAAATTCTTCTGATTCCTCTGAAGGACAGAGAAGAGAGAAATAAAAGGAAGAATACATGAAAATGGAGAAAGGAGGTTATTCACTTACCATATGTCAGATTTTTCCTCATTAGGGAGTCTACTTTCTTTGGCTTGTTATACTTCCATCCTTCCCATCTATATTATGGACACCCAGAAATTATTGTTTTCCTCTGTATTAGTGAGGGTAAGCAAAGCTAGTCTTTTAACTCAAACTTTGGTGGCTTAACAAAAATAGGATTGTTTGTTGCTTATGTCACAATCCAACATAAGTCTTCTTGATAGAGCAGCTCCCTCACTGTCATCCTAGACCTAGGCTCCTCAACTCTTCAAGTTCTCCCCCATCAGTCTGATATATAAGAAAGGGAGTGAGGAGCACATGGAGTTGTTAAGGGCTAAGTCTGGACAAAGTTCATATCCTCTCCACTTATATTTTATGTAGAATAGTCACATGGCCACCCCTTTATTGCAGGGGAGCCTGGGGATATAGTAAGCTGTGTGCCTAAGAAGAGGAGAATACAAATATTGGTTACTGCTAAGGCTTTCTGCCAAATACTCCAAGGTCAAATCCTCCACTGTTTGATTTTCAGTTAGGAATGCACATCACTAAGACTTTGGGAGGCAGTGGGTTTAATGGAAATAGAGCAAATTCTTGGGGCACCTGGGTGGCTCAGCAGTTTAGCGCCTGCCTTTGGTCCAGGACGTGATCCTGGAGTCCCGGGATCAAGTCCCACATCGGGCTCCCGGCATGGAGCCTGCTTCTCCCTCTGCCTGTCTCTCTGCCTCTCTCTCTGTGTGTGTGTGTCTTTCATGAATGAATAAATTAAATCTCTAAAAAAAAATAGAGCAGATTCTGGAGGTAGACACTTTGGTTTTATTTTTTTATTTTTTAAAAGATTTTATTTATTTGAAAGATAGAGCGAGAGCAAGAGAGAGCACAGGCAAGGGAGAGGGAGAAGCAGACTCCCCACTGAGCAGGGAGCCCCATGTGGGGCTCAATCCCAGGTCCCTGGGATCATGACTTGAGCCAAAGGCAGACACTTAACCCACTGAGCCACCCAGGCACCCTGACACTTTGGTTTTAAACCCTGGCCCTGTCATTTACCAAATCTATGACCTTGGGAAAAGAACTTGGCCTGAGCCTTGGTTTTCTCATTATTAAAATGGGTATAATAATGATAGCTTTCTCACAGGGCTTCTGGGAAGGGTAAATAGCTTATGTAAAAATGATTGGCATGGGAGGCACCTGGGTGGCTCAGTCAAGCATTCAACTCTTGGTTTCAGCTCAGGTCCTGATCGCAGAGTCCTGGGATTGAACCCTGCATCAGGCTCCACACACTGCACAGAGCCTGCTTGCACCTCTCCCTCTGCTCCTTCCTGTGCTCTTTCTGTCTTTCAAATAAATAAATAATCTTTAAAAAAAAGATTGGGGGATCCTTGGGTGGTGCAGCGGTTTGGCGCCTGCCTTTGGCCTAGGGCGCGATCCTGGAGACCCGGGATCGAATCCCATGTCGGGCTTCCGGTGCATGGAGCCTGCTTCTCCCTCTGCCTGTGTCTCTGCCTCTCTCTCTCTCTCTCTGTGTGACTATCATAAATAAATAAAAATAAATTTAAAAAAATAATTAAAAAAAGATTGGCATGAAACTTAGCATAGAGAAGATGCCCAATAGAGGGTCTCCTTTTTAAAATAGTGGCAAGCCAACGCCTAAGTGTGAGGCCTGCTGCACTAACCTGTCTCTCAGATATCCAACCAAACAAAGGAGAGAGAGGAGGCAATGAGATCAGAGAGCTAACAGGGACTTGCAGCCCATTGCAAAGGTTTTGACTGTTATTCTGAGGGAGTGGAGTAGCCTCTGGGGCTAATATTAGTACTTAGCTCACGGGTTTATTTGGAGGGTTATATAAAATAATATGACCATGCTTAGCCCAGTACCTAGCACATAGGTATTGGTATAACTGTAAACAGCACTCATTTATTCTCCAGAACAAGAGGGAAGTGGTACTGGCTGAGTGAGGAGAAAGGGAAAGAAATTGTGGCATCTCTTTGGTTGGTCTCAGTTTTCTCAGTGGCTTGAAGAAGGAGATGGGGGTGCAATGGAGGTCTTGAGGCGAGTCAAAAAAGCCTGGCGATGCTGCCACAATGAATGCTGTCTTCCTTAGGTCAGCCTCATAGGGGGGATGTCTGAAGACAGAATGAGATCATGCCTGGAAAGTTCTTTGTGCTCCAGAGGAAAAAGATGCCCTGCACATCTACGTTGCTATTATTTTGAAAGCCAAATGTGAGGCTTTGAAATGCAGGCAGCCTCTCTTCAATATCTGGTTATGTTTCCACAGCACACGAAGAAAAAAAGCCAACTGTTTATATGCAGTAGTATTTCTGGTAACTGAACTTATTAGTTTAAAAGGCAATATTTACAGAGCTCACAAAATAGCATGCTTTCTGTCCACAGAGACCTGTTTTAATTAAAGCTCTATCTTTAAAATTCATTAATCAGTTCTAAGAGATTAGGAGCCCGCATATTAGATTTCAACATGTGAGCTCCACATATTCCCTTCTGCAGGTGCAAGAGGCAATGATTTAAACAATCGTGAGGATCTCTTCTTTCATTTGATTTCCATTTTATTTAAAGGCACTGGCTGCCTAGCCTCAGGAATTTCACATTTTCTTAGGCCTGAGCAACTCCGTCGCCTATTATGTAGATATCTCATTATTATCGTCACCTGGGCAGAGCGGGACTTGGAAGCCGACTCTCCCACGGAAGAGGGGATGGAAAAGGGGAAGTTGACTATTGAGAGACAAAATGTCACCATGCTCCCCTGCCACAAAGAGGCTTTGCTCTTATACCCTGGATCCCCGGCTGTGTGGGCAGAGGGATGGCTGGAAGAGCTCACAGTGGTAATGGTACCATAATAGTAACCATAGCCACTGAAAGCACAACAGCCACAGTGTATGGAGCACTCACTATATGCTATGCACACTATGTGTTGTGAGCCTCACAGCAACCCTATGAGCTAAACACTATTATCATCTTCATCGCACAGATGAGGGAACTGAGGCTTGAAAGGCTGGGTCACTTGCCAAAACCCACACAGAGAGTGACAGGAAAGCTGTGTAGGAGGAAAATGATTGGCCTTTGAGTTCCATCAATGGCCATTTTCTAGATGTGAGCTCTTCAGCATCAGTTCCCTGAGCTTTGGTTTGCTCACACATAAAATGCGCATGACTATGTCTACCTTAGTGTTGTGGCAAGTGTCACGTGCCATAACTGGAGTACAGAGCATCTAGCACAGAGCCTGGCCCAGAGAACATGCCAACGCAGGGAAGCAAGTCAGACCATGAGACTGTGAAACATAAAGCTGGGCATACAATCACCAGAAAGCTCACCCACCCCCTCACCCCGCTCCACCCCCCGGCCTCAACTACCTCCCGTGCAACCTCGATTGGGAGACTAGAGATGGAGGCAGGAAAGGTGCTCTGCAAGGGGAAGATGGGCCTTAAGTCAGCTGGTGTTGGGGTGTAGAAGAGCCCTGGGCACCAGGGGTTGCAGCAGCAGATAGCTAACAGAAGTGGAACAGAGGCTTCTAGGTGCAGGATGACAGCACAGGACAGTGAGACCAGGGAGGTGATAGCTGGGCCTAAAAGGGGCCTCAGCCACTTCTGCCAGGAAAACAAGCTGTCACTGCCAGATGAAAACGCTAAGAAAGGCCCTCGATGGCAATCTTGTCCAACCTCTGCAATTCTCCCATAGGGATACCAGGTCTCGTGAGTCTATTTTATTATATGTCCAGAGAGGAGGCCTCTATACTGGAGTTCAAGATGACTCTGCTACCTTACAAGCTGCATGGCCCTGACAAAACTACCTAATCTCTTTATGCTTCAATTCCCTCATCTATAAAGAATTGCCTACTTCATGGAGTTGTTCAAGGCTTAAATGAGAGAATGCCTGTAAAACCCTTAGCACAGTGCCTGGCACCTGCTAAAGCATTCAATACAGAGAAGCTCCTAATTACCTTTTCCAAATTCTCTGGAACTTTACTCCCTGCCACATTTATCTTTGCTGTCCTTCATCACTGCTGCCCCTAAACCATCCTTCAAAGCTTGCCTCATTGTCTATTGCTCACACCCATTACCTATGACATTTAGGCCCTCACTATCAATGCTCACACTGGTGAGGTATCTATTTCTATGGGACTCTGGAAAATGGAGGGCCTAATTCAGTGCCCCCATTCTGAATGCCCCTTTTGGGATAGCTGAGCCCCAGAAGGATTAGCTCTAGGAGTTCCCTCTGGGCAAATCTTCCCTACCAGCTATGGCTTCTCACGCTGGGAATACTGAGTGGGCCTCCCACAGGTTTGGCATTCAGTAGCAGATTCCTATAGCTGCCTTACTCAGTACCCCTGAGCTAAGGCTGGTGCCTCTCCCTGAACCTCTCCCTTACCCCTTTGCCAGGCACTAAGCCTATGGTGGTAAGCAAGAGGGACAGAGTCTCTGCCCTCAGTGATCAGAAACAACACTCGACTGGGCAAGAGGTAACAATAACAGGTATTAGAGTTATTCACTTACTTATTTAACCACCATGAATTCAGCACTTTTTAAAAAGACATTTCATTTTCTTTATTTTTTTATTTATGATAGTCACACACACAGAGAGAGAGAGAGGCAGAGACATAGGCAGAGGGAGAAGCAGGCTCCATGCACCGGGAGTCCGACGTGGGATTCGATCCCGGGTCTCCAGGATCACGCCCTGGGCCAAAGGCAGGCGCCAAACCACTGCGCCACCCAGGGATCCCAGACATTTCAGTAAAAGTCTGAAATCCAGGTTTTTATGTGAAATCTTCCAGTTTTAGATCAAACCAAAACAGTTTTAACACTGGTAGAACCAAACGAATTACATGCAGCAAATCTGGTCCAGGCCCTCGTATTGGCAGCCCCTACATGGCATCAAGTACAGAACTTGACAATCAATCCATCATTCAGTCAACAACCCACAAGTTGGGACTGCTCACTCACTATCATCAGGCACTGAGCTAGAGCATAGGCTCAACAGACAATTGTTCCCATATCCCATTTTTTTTCTGGTACTTTAAGGATTTCATTTAAATCTTTGATTCAGGGGATGCCTGGGTGGCTCAGCATCCGCCTTCGGCTTAGGGCATGATCCTGGAGTCCTGAGATCGAGTCCCACATCAGGCTCCCTGCATGGAGCCTGCTTCTCCCTTTGCCTGTGTCTCTGCCTCTTTCTCTCTCAGTGTCTCTCAATGAATAAATACAATCTTAAAAAATATGTATACAAGGAATATTCCTTAGTCATTAGAAACGACAAATACTCACCATTTGCTTTGATGTGGATGGAACTGGAGGGTATTATGCTGACTGAAGTAAGTCAATCAGAAAAGGACAAACATTATATGGTCTCATTCATTTGGGGAATATAAAAATTAGTGAAAGGGAAAAAGGGAAAGGAGAGAAAATGAGTGAAAATATCAGTGAGGGTGACAAAACATGAGAGACACCTAACTCTGGGAAATGAACAAGGAGTAGTGGGAAGGGAGGTGGGCAGGGGGATGGGGTGACTGGGTGATGGGCACTGAGGGGGGCACTTGGCAGGATGAGCACTGGATGTTATGCTAAATGTTGGCAAATTGAACTCCAATAATTTTTTTAATTAAATAAATAAATAAATAAATAAATAAATAAATAAATAAATCTTTGATTCGTGTGGGATTTATTTTGGTATAATATATGAAGATATAAACTAAACTTCTTTCTTTTACAGATGGGCAGCCAATTGATCCATACCAAATATGGATAAAAATCCTTTTTCTAAAATAACAACTTGATCATATAGTAACTTCCTATATACACTGGGTGACTTCCTATACATTCTACATTGTATACTATTAATGTATCATAGTTTTGATTATTTCTGCTGTAGAATAGATTTAGAATACATGTAAATATCTGATAGGGTTATCTCTGCTCTTCACATTTCTTTTTCAAATTTTTTCCCGGATAATAGTTTGAGCACATATTTTGTGTCAAGTCCTATGCTCAGTGTAAGAAATATGTTGGTGATTCAAAAGCAGACACCATCCCTGGCCATATGGTGCTTATAAACTACTGGAGGGGACTATATAATTGTAATTATATACTTCTTGTAATTACTTGCTTGATGTCTAGGTGATAGAAAGAAAAAGAACAGGTTGCTAATAGAGCAGATAATGGGGACCTGACCCAGCTTGAATGATCACAGAAGTTTCCCTGAGGAGGTAACATTTGGTCTGATCTCTGAAGGATGCAGAGTTACCTATGCAAAGACAGTAGGATACAGGTTGGTGGGTAGGAGAAACCATTAGAAGCAGAGGAAACATTAGAGAAGGCCCCAAGAAAGGAAAGCACATGCCAAGTTTAAGGAGTTGAGACACTGCCAACTCTGGGCTGGCTCTGGGGGTAATCAGCAAAGGGAAGAATGGTACAAAATGCAGTAATGAGTTTCACAGGCACAGGTCACACAAGGCCTTTTGTTCATGATAAGGAGTTTAGACTCTCTTTCAGGGGCAGTGGGGGATGGGGGGCTGTTGATGGATTTTAAACCAGAAAGTGGCATGATCTGAATGATGTTTTCAAAAGATCTAGCTACTGTGAAGATAATGGGCTATGGGAAGGCCGAGCAGAAGAGCAGGGCTCAGGCCAGTTAGGATGTCCAGTGAGAGATGATGGTAGCTTGGGATAGGAGGGTGGTAAGAGGGAATGAGAAAAGTGGATTGATTTGAGAGGGGTCAGAGTTATACTGAAAAAGACCTGATGAACTGGATGTAGAGTGTGAGGGAGAGGTGGGGTTGGGAAGGACGCCTCATTTACAGGCTTGCTCACTTGAAGGAGGGGGGACAGCAGGAGCTGCTCACTCACATGGGAAACACAGCAGAAAGAGCAGATGTGTATCTGGGGGGGAGGACAGTGAGTCCATTTTGAAATGTGCTGAACAGAGGTGCCCCAGCAGCATGGCAGTTGGCAGTTGCATTTAGGAATCTGGAGCTCAGAGGAAAAGAGAAATCTGAATTCTGTTGACTTAGTACAGAGATGGTAACTGAAGCCAAGGGGTGAGAGTGTCCACCTGGGGGCTGTGGAAAGTGAGCATGGAGGACTGAAGACAAGCCTACTGAGCTCAAAGAGTTACAGGTCAGCTAGAGGAGAAAACTAAGGAAGCTGAGAAGAACCAGCCAGAATGGTGGCCGGGAAAATGAGTGCTTCAAGGGGAGTGTGGTCAACAGTAGCTGCTGGGGCAGATGCCAAGGAAGATGAGGACTGAAAAACATCCATCGGACTTAGTGACATAGAAGTAGTGGGACAGGCTGAAGTACCGGCCCTGCTCCTCCCATTCTCCCCTTGAGCTGAATGGTACCCTTTAGGTGACTGGCATTACGTGCCAAAAGGCGAGCTCAGTTTTTCACGTGTCCCTTTGCCCTTTTCCCAGGCCCACCCATGTGCCAAGGACAATGCTAGTGGCTGAGCAGACCCCCCCCTCGGTACAGCTCCTTGGGTGCTTCAGGTCTCTGGGCAACGCCAGCCCAACCAGCGTTCAGAGCATCATTTATATAACTACCACTTCCCTCTAGTTTGGTCCTCTTGCTGGCTTCATGTCATTTGCCTTTCATTGAGGGCTAATAGTTATGCATTAGCTATAATTTATTCCAACAATTACTTTTGAAGGGCTCAGCAATGATAGTACTTTTTAATCCTATACTATAAAATGTGTTTTTTGAGGCTATAATTACATAATTATATAAATAAGTGAATGAGCAAATTATCCGAAACAAAATGTTATTTAGACTTCAAGAAGCCCATCTGATTCTTTAATACTCCAGATACCTTCCTTTTCAGGTAACTTTGAACTACTTTCCTCACCCCTGTATGAATACATAAAAATTAAAGCACAAGGCTGGATTATCATAGTGGCAGACAAGAACTTTCAGATCCACCGTTGGTAGGAAATTTGATGATGCAGATGTCAATGAGAAATGGGTAGTTATTTAAAAAACACATAAATTCATGATTAAATCAAATGCAGGATTGCAATTCTATTTGTTTCAAAATTAGTTGTTTCCTTATATAAGAAAGCAGAGCATAATTGCGGTTGGATTTACTTTATACTGTACGAGTTCATCCATTATCTCTTCCTTTGAGGATTCTCATCAAGTTTAGTTTCAAAGATGTCATTAGTGACTAACATTTGGACAAAATGGTTCCTCTTGCTCTCTAGTTGTGTTTGCATTTATTAGGAATATAATTGAGTATTATCTATCCAATTTGGCATCTCAAAAATATCATATAATTATGGGGAAGGAAAATAAGACAAAATGTGATATGTACATATTCCTGTATGGTTCACTGGGAGCACTGGAATCTGGAGAATTCTTTTAGGAATTTTGCCCACTGTTCTGGGCAAAACATTTGGCCCCACCCCCAAATGTGGGGAATGTATCCTCTCAGTTAGCTGGGCACTTTTTACCAGCGACTCTTCAGCTGGTTTTACAAATAACTTTATTTTTTAAGTATTTTATTTATTTATTTGAGAGAGAGAGAGAGAGAGCAGGAGTTGCGGGGGGAGGGATAGAGGGAGAGGGAGAAGCCGACTCCCTGCTGAGCAGGCCCCTCTACTCTGGGCTTGAGCCCAGGACCCCAGGATCATAACCGGAGCAGAAGGCAGAGGCTCAACTGATGGAGCCACCCAGTGTCCCTGAATTTACAAATAACTTTAAAAACCAATTACTGGGATGCCTGGGTGGCTCATTGGTTGAGCGTCCGCCTTTGACTCAGGGCGTGATCCCAGGGTCTCAGATCAAGTCCCATATCAGGCTCCTGCAGAGAACCTGCTTCTCCCTCTGCCTATGTCTCTGCCCCCACCCCCATGAATAAATAAATAAATAAAAATTTAAAAAAAAAACAATTACTGTTTGACATTGGCCTCACAACAATAGGCTTGGTCTCCATTCCGTTTCTGGGACTCAGCCTCTGACTCAGATGAGGATCTGCTTCTAGAACTCTTCCTTCTCATTGTCTGGTCTCCCAGGTTCTCCTGGGGTTTGCTGGTTTGTGTCCTTGTTGCTTCTAGTTATCTTCTAGAAAGCTCTATCCTTTAAGAAAGAGACCACCCACACTGGGATCACCAGCCCAGTGTAATGTCTCCTCAGGAAAAAAAATGTATCTCTTTCTTTATAAAGTCCTTCTTATGCTGCTACTGCTGGTGATCAGTGAAACAGATTTCTAGTCAGAGTGACCAATGCTGTCGCCCAAACTTACTTTTCTTCCAGTACCACTTAAAAATGGGTACTTTCTTTTTTTAGAGGACTATAACCAAATCTCAAAGCCTTCTCTAGTCTCTTGTTTCTGCCTCATCTATCGAGATGGAACCAAAGGAGCACAACATACAAATTAGTCAACTAAGAAGCAAACAGGACTCAACACCCATCATCAGAGGTTTGAAATCTAAAAAAAAAAAAAAAGGGATCCCTGGGGTGGCGCAGTGGTTTAGCGCCTGCCTTTGGCCCAGGGCGTGATCCTGGAGACCAGGTATGGAATCCCACGTCGGGCTCCCGGTGTATGGAGCCTGCTTCTCCCTCTGCCTATGTCTCTGCCTCTCTCTCTCTTTGTGTGACTATCATAAATAAATAAAAATTTTTAAAAAAGACAAAACTTCCTGGTTTTAACTGCTTTCTTTCTTTTTTAAGATATCAGTGCCCTAACTCCAGTTTAAGAACCAAAAAAGGGAAAACCTTTTTGCATTTCTGCTACTATTTGGAGAACACAGGGCGACCTACTTCATCTTTAAAGGAAAAACAAACACAAAAGCAAAAACAAAGATCTTAGTGCCATTATCCTGATATTTGATACCTGGCTTCTGTTTTATTTCACGATCTGCTTGATTTTTATTTTGTTTTGAAAATCTCCCGCAAATATCCCAAAGCTTGATGTTGCAAGGTGAAGTGGCTCTTAAAATCAGTATTTTGCAAGACTCATTAAAAGTATAGAGAAACAATGGGATATGAATTTCTAGGTGGGCTGTGTTTAAAATGAGTCACTTATACATAAACAATATATTTGTGATTTGGGACATTACTAATACATCCTCTTTAAGAAAATCCTACACACAAACTCAGAAACAATACAGATAGATTAGAGGGAGCTTATTTGCATTATAAAAGGTCTCTTCAGTTTACAAAAGGATTCACCAACAAGGCTTCTTTAATGAGAAAGCATTTGTACAAGATTTCTGTTTACAGAAATAAAAACACCAATTTGTACCAGAGCTACAGGAACTCTCCAACGGGTAATATAAGATCCACTCTCTTTTTTTTTTTTTTTTTTTTAAATTTTTTTTTATTTATTTATGATAGTCACACAGAGAGAGAGAGAGAGAGAGAGAGAGAGAGAGGCAGAGACACAGGCAGAGGGAGAAGCAGGCTCCATGCACCAGGAGCCCGACGTGGGATTCGATCCCGGGTCTCCAGGATCGCGCCCTGGGCCAAAGGCAGGCGCCAAACCGCTGCGCCACCCAGGGTTCCCAAGATCCACTCTCTATTAGATGATTTATCTCGGGTCAGCTGGGATGGAAGGCCACACTCTGGAACACACTGCCTGACTCCAACAGGACCCTGAAATCCACTGTGTAATTCTAAGCTCATATTTCCCAGATGCCCCACTCTTGTTTCCTGAGCGCCCAAGTGAGGAAGAATATTCTAAGAAAACAATCTTTTGGGACATTTCAATTCAGAGATTGAGAAATAATAACACCCCTACTCTCCCACCATTCCTCCTTTTTTTGTTGTTTATTTATTTTTAAGAAATCTCTACCCCCAACATGGGGCTCAAACTCACAACCCTGACACAAAGAGTCACATGCTTTTCTGACTGAGTCAGCCAGGCATCCTCCCCTGTCTTTTGACCTCCATAATAGGGATGGGCAAGTTTGGTGGTCAGGACTTGCCAGACCCATGGTGCTTGACCTTAACAACCATCTGTGGAGATGGGGCTCTATACTTCTGCTGACTAGAGGCTTGAATGCAACTGCTTCAGGTCTCCATTTGAAACCTTTGTCGATGATTAGGTTAAAACATCTACAAAGGTTCTGTTGTGGAACAAAGCCTCACTTTGTGCTTGGAAGCTCTGCCAAATAAGGCCATTTGTTAGTCCCAGCAGCTACTGAAAGAAACTCTGAACCACATTTTAATGTTATGTTTCTTCATAGATGGTAGTTTCCAGAGAAAGAAGCAGAAAACATAAAAAGAGGACTGTTCTGTTCTTCCCCAAAGGTGAAATGAGTAAGCAACCTTTACCATCAAGGATCCCATCCTACTGTGATGGGGGCAGCTTCTCTTTCTGTTTCAACTGGGGGAAGAAACAAAGTAAACATCGCATGAACAGGACTGGTTCCCCTGATCTGGAGATGAGCTAGAAAGGCAACTGGAAGCAGCTGAGCTTATTATTAGAAAGAGCCTCTGGAGCTTGGCAGCTCTACAGACCTGGGTATGAATCCCCGCTCCACCATTTATTCTCTGTGGAACTTCGGCAAGTGATTTCATCTCTTTAATGAGATGATTCCTCATCTGGGAAATTGGGAGAATAGCATAAAACTTGCAGGGTTGTTGTGTTAAATGAGATAGTGTATGCAAAGGGCTTTAGGAACACAGAGAAAAAATTAATAAAAAAAGAGCACAGAGGAGGCACTCAATAAATGTTGAATTAGTGACCATCTATAAATATCAAAATGAATTTAATTGTTTCTAAAGCTTAAGCAGGACTGAGAGAATATGGATGGTCGTGACATAAGGAAAACTAGACAGGTCATTCGGATTTAAGGCAAATCCTAGACCGAGGAAGGATTTGATTCTCAGATATCATTTAGAGTAACAGGGATGGTCTAGGCAAAGTTTGTAAGCAAAAACAGACTTAGATTAAGTGTGGATGATTTTTCATTAGTGGATGGCAAGATTGTCAACTCTGTTCTGCTACAGTTGAGCGCAGCACATTGGCTCCCACACCAGGGCATATGGTGATGGTGTGATTTCTTTGCATACACCTTCCCTGAGAGGAAAAGTAATGCTAGTGCAGAACCCGCTAGTCCTATTATCTCAAAAGTGTGGCACCCCTTATGACAATCCTTTCCAATCACTGCCAACTACTGAACTTGGTGCATTAAGGAAATGAAGATTCAAATGTTTTCCCCTTCTAGCGTGTGGCTCTCAATCAGAGAGGTCTTCAGAAACAAGGTAGGCCCCTTGCAAGGATCTCCTTCTGATAGCATTAGGCCCCTTGGCTCTTCTTTTTGTTGTCTTGGATTAGTTCAATGAGAAACCTATCTAGAAAATAGAGGCATTCTACAAAGCACAACAAAGCATAAAACTTGCTTTGGCTTACTGAATCTCTTTTTCTTCATCCAGTTTGGTATCAGAGAAAACATAAGCTGGTATCTCTTATTTGGGCTATATCCATAGTCCTCTGCCCTGACCCCCAGTTGAATTCACCTTACCTGAGGGTGAAAGAGGTTTTCCTAGTTCTCCTTCCCCAGAAGTCCTTCCTCTCATCTTATTTTCATGTGAGACGATCTAAAGTCTGCTATAGAAACTTACTGTGGGCTCCAAGGAGCTCTTTACATAAGAACCCCATTTGGGCTATCCCAGTTCTATTCAAGCAAACATGAATGTCAGTATTTGGGCTATACTAATTATTACAGGTGGTGTTTCTGACCTTTTGCAGTTCAAGTTCACTTTCCACCTTCCACAGGTACCATTCATGTATGGCTTTATAAAATCTTTATTGGGCACCACAGGCAAGGAACACTTATTGGATTGGTAAATTTCAGTAGATTACTGGACATGCTCAATTCAGTTCAGTCCTCTTTTCTATTGGGAGCAATTGTACTCATGGGAGCAGGTGTTCTACTCTGCTCCTCCAGGTAGGCAGCCTGCCCTGGTCCCATGCTGCTTCTATTTAAGTGGGTAAATTTGCCTAATTTTTACAATTCATTTAACAGACACATTTTGCTTGCTCATTAAACTAGGTGTCCTAGCCTGGCCTCCATCATTAATGAAGTGATATTTCCTGTTTTGTGTATGTCTTAACTTGTTCAGAATCTGGATGATGAAATGGAACTCTACTTTCAGGCCTGTGGAGGCCTCCATAAGAACCAACTGTGTGCCAGGCACATAGTCCAAGTCACAGGGATATAACAGTGTCATCAACAGAGTTCTTGTCTTCATGGAGCTTATATATTCCAGTCTTTCAGGTGACATTTCTGGAGTGAACTGCACTTCTCTCACTATCACTTATGCGACATGTTATCTCCAAGAAGTAGGCAAACAGGGCAGTCCCCCAGCCATATGACATCAGCGGCAGAGCCGGTTAAGTGCTGTACCCTGTTTTCCTGCTCATGCCTTTTCCTAAACTTTGCCTGGACTTATGCTCCTAAAGGATAGGACTCTTGCTGAATTGGAGAAGGGATTCTCTTTGTTATATCTAATGTCAAAATTGGCACTTTTTTCCTTTTACATACTGTTCTCTTCTCATTTATAGATCACATCAATGCCCTGTGGCAGAGTCAAAGCTTTTGAAGGCTCACTGTTTAGGAGCCAGAATTACTTCAAAGCCCAGGAAACTTTAAACCTTGACCAAATATCAGATATAATTTTCCAAATAAAACCAGAGTTTCCAAAAATACTCTACATGGTGTACCATGCTTAAAGTTCTAAGGCCGTTTTGATATTTCTCAGTGTGCAAACCCAGAACCACATCTTGGAACCAATTATATTTCTATTGAGTAGATTTGGTATCACCTCCAACAAGCCATTCCAATTAAAATGTTTTGACTGGATGCCAATGATGTACCCAGAAGTGTGGTAACTGCCAACCCCTACTTTCCCCGGCTCTGCCCAACTTTTAGTACAAAAAGCTATGAAATATATGCAAAATAGGATACCAGAAGCCCAACCTCAGTTAAGGGTAGGGTAGTCTTAGTCCTACTACCTGGAACCCGTTCTCTGGTGTATCTAAGAGGAGACTCTGGGCACTCATATCCCAACTGAAATAAAGCCTTCACCCCAAATCTCATTGTATGTGTCCAACAATAGTTTCAATTATCATTTCATTTCCAACCACCCCCCAGACTGGAGCTCTGTTCCACCCCCACTATTAACATTTTTCTCATGCCCAAGAATTCACATGATAACTAGCTTCACAATCATCTTTTGCATATGCTGTAAGGTTACACTGCCAAAGTCACAGTTATATGTGATGTAAGACTTATTTCAATGAGAGTCAGACTCAAAGATTCCAAAGGGGTTGGTGAGGAAATATCCAGGTGAGAAGTTAGTGATGATTGCTTTAGAGGAAAGAAGGAGCTATGGTCTGCTTGATCATCCCTCCCTGCTCACACACTGACTAAAACATGGGTTAGCTGTGGTGATTATTTTCTGAACCATCAATCCTCAAGACATATGGTCTGTCAAATAAATGTTTATACCATTTACAGTGTGAAAGACACTAAGAAATAGAGTTTGTAACCCCCAGACACTGACAGGTCTTGTACATTTTCATTGTTTATGTCAGGGGCTAAAAACTCAAATGTCTACAAGGTCAAATATATAAGTGAGTGAAATGAGGTAAATGTAAGACAAAGGGGAGTGGTGGGTTGTTGGTGAGCTGGAGTGTGCCTGTTCTATTTGAAGACATATCAATTTAATTTTTAAAAACTGAAACAAATTAAATAGGCCTGTAAGTTGTATTTGCCTTAGAGCCATCAGATTGCCAATTTTCGTCTACTGAGATAAGAGATTACTGTACCATCCTTGAAACTTCAGGCTTTATGATCTCTCTGGCTAAACATCTTCTTGATAGAAATACTCAGCTTTGCACAACTGTGGATGAATGGAAAAAAACACTATTCAGGAGCAGAAGACCTGGGCTCTAGTTTAGAGCCTATAAAATTATAAAATTTATAAATTATAAATTATGATATTGGATAAGTCCTTTACCTTCTTTAGGCCTTAGAATCCACATCTGTAACATTCTTGCCTATAAAGCACCTTTGTCTCTAATATTCTCTTTCCCATTTTAATCTTGCCCTTAGGAATGAGTTTCTGGGAAACAGAAGAGAAAGACACCACAATACCACTGTATTTCCATGATGTGCAAATAAGATGTCCATGATCAAGATCTGAAACAATACATTCTATGAAGATTCATGACAAGCAGTTAATTCAGTGTGTGTGCATGTGTATGAATGGTTTGGGGCAGGAGATAGTGAGGGAGCACAAGGTGGAACAGTTCCATTTTTATTTTTTCCAATAATGCTGATTTATAGGTCTGACTCATGAATAATTGTCAGCAGGGAAACAGGAAATGGATGCTACCTAAGGATTTCCATTCACCATTAATTGATTATTCATTCATCCAGCAAACATTGAGCACCTCAGAGTCTGGTGATGTGGGGCTAAATGAGCAAGGTCTCTTAGCCTATGGATCTAATTGATAAGCATCAAGAGGCATCTGATTTCACTGAAGAATAAAATGAACACAAAGGATGTGGTGATTGGGGTGTTTCCAAATGATGTCCTCTCTTCAGGTATAAATTGGCTGTATTCAAACTGGTCCTACTGGGATTGTCACAGATAGTTAGTAGTAGAGACTAAATGGGTAAGACTTTAACTATAGCTGCTTTGGGGCACCTGGGTGGCTCAGTCGATTAGGCACTTGCCTTCAGCTCAGGTCATGATCCCAGGGTCCTGGGATCGAGTCCCACAATTGGGCTTCGTGTTAGATGGGCAGCCTGCTTCTTCCTCTACAACACTTGTGCTTTCCCGTTCTCTCCTTCTCTCTCTCCCAAATAAATAAATAAAATCTTAAAAAAAACCATAGCTGCTTTGCTTTGATGCAATTTATGTATTGGGGTTCCTCATATGATTTCATTTGAAAAAGTAGTTTTACTAGATGTGGTAGGCTAAATAATGCTGCCATCACCACCACCACCCCACCCAAGAGATCCACATCTCAATTCCTGGAACTAGGATGCCTGGGTGGCTCAGTGGTTGAGCATCTGCCTTTGGCTCAGGGTGTGATCCCAAGGTCCTGGGATTGAATCCCACATGGGGTTCCCCACAGGGAGCCTGCTTCTCCCTTTGCCTGTGTCTCTTCCTTTCTCTGTGTGTCTCATGAATAAATAAAATCTTTAATTCCTGGAACCTGTGAATGCTATCCCACAGGGCAAAAGGGTTTGGCAGGTATGTTTTAAATTAAGGATCTTGAGAAGGGCAAATTATCTGAGATTATCCCGGTAGGATCAATATAATCACAATCATAAGAGGAAGCCAGGAGGGTTAGAGTCAGAAAGACAGAAGGCAATGTGACAACAGAAGCAGAAAGTTAAGTGATCCCACCACAGGACAAGGAATATGTGCAGCTTCTAGCAGCCAGAATAGGAAAGGAATGGATTCTCCTTTAGAGCTTCCAGAAGGACCACAGCCCTGCTGACGCCTGGATATTAGTCCAGTGAGATTTGTTTTCAACTTTTGACAACCAGAACTGTAAGATAATAAATTTGTGTTCTTTTAAACCACTAAATTCGTGGTGATTTGTTACAGCAGGTATAGGAAATGAATGAATACACTAGTATAAAACACTGTGATGTTTGGAGGCCCTTCTAATCAAAGGCCAGGTCTTATTTAACCAGAGTGTATGTAGACAGATGTTTTCTCAGAGCAGTGCCTCTTCATGACTCTAGGGTCCCTATAATACTGACACTGTAGTCAAAATTCTAGGTGTGAGCTACTTAGATGGTCCAATTTTGAACCGTTTTCACACCCATCAGTTTCTCTAGGCCAGAAGCTGATTTCCTTACTTTAGGTAGCACTCAGAAACCTCCAGGTTTCCTCCCTGTAATAGCACTGACCCACTTCTGCAAGCCATTGCTAGTTTAACGATCTGAAAAGGATATGTAAATTCTTATTCTTCTCCATCTTATTTTCTAACCTGGCTGGATTAAGGGGTAATCAGAAATTAATGCTCTGAGTAGGCGCTTCTTCTGACTCAACAGTGAAAACAAGTCAGCAAAAACTTCAGTGACCATTTTATTGCCCGCCTCCACTCCAACAGGGTTAACGATTATGAGGCAGGGAACTTAGGCATCATCATTTCCCATTGGGATTTTGGCTATTCTTTTAGTTCCTGAAATTAAAACAAAACAGGAAATAAACTGTGCATGGTAAAAACTTGTTATATGGTAAGGTCAAGGGATGTTTTCTTCAGTGTTTCTTTCTCTTTGGATCAGCAAGGCAGAGGAGAGGAAGGCTCAGTAGGCTGAGTATCAGGCAAAGTGGTTCGAGTCCTGGTTCTGCTACAAACTTGCTATGTGAGTTTAAGTTCCTCAATTATCTGTATGACTGAGATTGGCACTTAATTTCAAAGAAACTTTTCATCTTTGGCAGTCCGAATCAATGGTCCCCAGATTTCTTGATTTTATGGACCAGTAACATTTCCCATGGATATACTGGACACATATGTAAGATTTACAAAGTTTGATCACCAAATGAGGACAGTTAGAAATCTACCATGATAGGAGCACCTGAGGGGCTCAGTCTGTTAAGCATCTGACTCTTGATCTCAGCTTGGGTCTTGATCTCAGGGTTATTGAGTTCAAGCCCCATGTTGGGCTCCATGCCCAACTTTAAAAAGAAAAAATCTACCATGATAATTTTAAAAACGGCAAGACATTATATTACCAAAAGAATTGGAAGGACATAATCTCAAAGCAGAGGACATGCCATTATGTTCATTCCTTTTAAAAAGCTTCATGAAAAATGCACTAACTTGTCTATTTTTTCTCATTTAGATACAGACATGGGAAACACTGTTTAAGAAAGACTGACAAAGTCCCTCAGACCCACTTTGGGGATTCAATGTTCTACAGGACCAAAACTTTCTTCTGTTTCCCCTTAAGTCACCCTAAGTGGATGATCCCTTCTGCCACGTTTACTCATTGCCACTCCAGTCAGAAACCCATCACAGACGATGCCATCAGGCCTTCTCCTCTCCAAGAGAAAAATAACAGACATATCTAAAAGCCTCAGCAGAGAACAAGGAGGAGAATAAGGTGGAAGCTGGGTTTGATGGGTTGGAAAAAAATCAAACAAATCAAGAGGACATGTGTGCTCATGCACACACACACATTCCAAAAGAAAAATCCAGGAAATTTAAAATTTGGCCTCGGGCATCTGAATCTAAGTCTCATTCATGTGACTCTGGTTCACAGAGAAAAATGCCATACCCTAGATTGCTCCACACACCAGAATAAGCCTCTCTAAGCATTTCAGAAAATGCTACAAAGATAATCCCAGCTCAGAAATGTAGGGGCTACTTATTGATTCATAGGATGGACCACTGGCCACTATTGCCACAATGTGCTAACTTTTTCTCTCTTAGACTCACAGAAGTTGGGTGACTTACCCAGTCACATCTTGTTAGTAGGAGACATACATATTGTTAGTTAGGAATTGTTAGGAAACTAACATATTGTTAGTAGGAAAGCTGAGATCCCACTGATGACTGTCAAAATACAATGCCTACAATCTTAACCATGGTTACATACTACCTTCCACACAGTCCAGTTTCACCATAGCATAGGCTCTATGATGGTTTGGTTTCCCATTCAAGAAGATGTTTTAATCCAAACAATACAATAGGAATGATTGTGTAAAATCTATGTGAAGGGTAAACGGGAGTTCTTTGCAAGTATGAAATTATTTCAAAATGAAACATTATTAAAACAATAAAAGATGGCCCCAAAAATCTAAATTTGGGTGATTTGTTGAGAATGATACAAAGGCCTGAGTGCATTCAGTACTTATTATGTACTACACAATGTGCAAAACACTTCACAGGAATCATTTCATATAATTCTCAGAACAACACTTTAAGTACTACGATTATCCACAATTTTCGAGTGAAGAAACTAAGATACTAAGAAATTAAGTCATCTGGCAGAGGTCACACACCTAGCAAGTGGACTTCAACCATGATCTAGACTAATGCTTTTCCACTATAGTGCACCAGTTGGATATGGGGTATTGGTATTTCAAGCATATAGATGTGAAGAGATGATATTAACAAACATCCATTTACCTATGCTCTGCATTATCAAATCTTAATTTTAGCCATATTTGTTTCAAACCTTATTTTTTTAAGAAATAAAAACTATTTCATGATACCAAAACCAAACAAGGACGCCACAAAAAAAGAAAATTATAGGTCAACATCCCGGATGAACATATATGTAACAATACATTAAAAGGATCGTACACCACAATCTAGTGGATTTATTCCAGGGATGCAAGAATGGTTCAACATCTGCAAGTCATTTTGATGCACCACATTCATAAAACAAAGGATAAAAATCATATGATCTCTCAGTAGATGCTCAAAAGAGTATTTGACAAAATTCAACATCCATTTATGATAAAGATTCTCAATAAGGTGAGTATAGGGAGAACATGAGTCAACATAATAAAGGTCACATATGAAAAACTCACAGCTAATATCTTACTAAAAGCTTTTCCACTAACATTAGAACCGAGACATGGATGCCCACTCTTGCCACTTTTATTCAACATAGTATTGGAAACCCTAGTCAGAGCAATTAGGCAATAAAAAGAAATAAAAGGTATCCAAATTAGAAAGGAAGAAGTAAAACTGTCACTATTTGCAGATGATATAACATATAGAAAACTCTAAAAGACACCACAAACTGTTAGAATTAATGAATTCAGTAAAGTTGTAGAATACAAAATATATATACAAAAATCTGCCACATTTCTATATACTAATAATAAGCTATCAGAGAAATTATGAAAACAATCCTATTTATAATAGCATCAAAAAGAATAAAATACTTACAAATAAATATAATCAAGGAAGTGAAAGACCTATACACTGAAAACTATAAGACACTGATGAAAGAAACTGAAGAAGACAAAATAAATGTAAAGATATTCTATGATCATGGATTGAAAGAACTGGATATTATTAAAATGTCCATATTACCCAAAGCAATGTACAAATTCAATGCAATTACCTTCAAAATTCCAATGGCATTTTTTTTCACAGAAGTAGAAAAAACAATCCTAAAATTTGTATGGAACCACAAAAGACTCCAAATAACCAAAGCAATCTTGAGAAAGAAGAACAAAGCCAGAGCCTCACACTTCCTAATTTTAAACTATATGACAAAGCTACAGTAATCAAAACAGTATGATACTGGCATAAAAGCAGACTCATAAGTCAGGGGCCCTTGGGTGGCTCAGTCAGTTAAATGACTTACTCTTGATTTCAGCTTAGGTTATGATCTCAGAGTCAGGGGATCAAGCCCCGCATCAGGTTCTGTGCTCAGTGAGGAGTCTGCTTGAGATTATCTCTCTCCCTCTCCCTCCCCTTGTGCCCCGCTACTCTTGCTCTCTCTAAAATAAATAAATACTTAAAACAAAAACCAGACACATATATCAATAAAACAGAAATAGTCCAGAAATAAACCCACACATAAGGTCAATTAATCTATGACAAAGGAGCCTAGAGTATACAATGGGAAAGGACATTCTTTTTAATAAATGGTGCCGGGAAAACTGGACTGCAACATGTAAAAGAATGAAAATCTACTACTATCTTCTACAACACACAAAAATTAACTTGAAATGGATTAAAGAGTTGAATCTAAGACCTGAAATCATAGAACTCCTAGAAGAAAAAGAGGCAGTAAGCTTCTTGACATAACTCTTGACAATGATGTTTCGTATGTGACAAGAAAAGCAAAGGCAACAAAAACAAGATAAACAAATGGGAACAAATTGAATTTAAAAGCTTCTGCACAGCACAAGAAACCATCAACAAAATGAAAAGGCAATTCACTGAATGGGAAAATTATTTTCAAATCATATATCTGATAAGGGGTTAAAATCCAAAATATATAAAGAACTCATACAACTCAATAGCCAAAAAAACTAACTTAAAAATGGGCAGAGGATCTAAATAAACATTTTTACAAAGAAGACAAACACATGGCCAACAAGTACAGGAAAAGGTACTCTACATCACTAACCATCAGGGAAATGCATGTCAAAACCACAGTGAGATATCATCCTACACCTGTTAGAATGGTGATCATCCAAAAGACAAGAGACAACAAATGTCTGCAAAGATGTGGAGAAAAGGGAATCATCATGCACTGTTAGTGGGAATGTAAATCAGTGCAGCTGCTATGGAAAACAATATGGACATTCCTCAAAAACTTAAAAATAGAACTACAAAACGATCCACAATTCCACTTCTGGGCACTAATCCTACAGAAATGAAAACACTAACTCAAAAAGATGCATATACCCCCAATGTTCATTGCAGTATTATGTATAATAGCCAAATCATGGAAGCAACCAAAGTGTCCATCGATAGATGAATGGATTAAGAAAATGTGGTATCTCTCTCGATAGATGATTGATAGATAGATAGATAGATAGATAGATAGATAGATAGATAGATAGATAATAGATAGATAGATGATAGATACACAACGGAATATTATTCACCATAAAAATGAAGGAAATTTTGCAATTTGAATAACACAGATGGAATAGGTGAAATAAGTCAGACAAAGACAAATATTTATGAACTCCTATGTGGAATAAAAAAAAATAATAAAAAACAATTCCTAAAATAGAGTGGTTGCCAGAGCAAAGGGAGTGGGATGAGCAAAATGCATGAAGAGGGTCAAAATGTATAAACTTCTAGTTTCAAAAAAATTAATCATGGGATATAATGTCAGCGTTGTGACTATAGTTAATAATACTGTACTGTATATCTTTAAAAACTTATTCACAAGAAAAAAATTTGTCACTATGTATGGTATTAGATGCAAAGTAGACTTACTGTGATCATTTCTGTATATATACCAAATCATTATGGTGTACACCTGAAACCAATAATGTTATATGTCAATCATATCTCAATAAAAAAGAAAACATTTCAGATAAAGTTGAGAACCCCATTGTATTCTTCCCAATCCGATTCCCCACTTTTCTTGTTAGGAATTCAGTATTAAAGTTCCCTTCATTTTAAAAATTGTTTTGTAATACATATATACATCCATAAACAATGTATACCATGAGTGTATTTTTCAACATTTAACAAATGGAATTATACTGCACCATGAGGTAACATGGTTTTTTCACTCAACATTATGGTTTCAAGATATTCAATGGTGTCTCTGCAGAAATTTTTTTTACAGAATCAAACTTATTAGTTGTGCTCGTTATGATTTGTTTTTTGATTTAAGACAATTTTCCTGTCCTATAATGATAAAGATGGTCTGTGTTTGATTTCATATTATGATTAACAGATATTTAATATTTTTAAACGTTCTCATTTCTTTTTTTTTTAAGATTTTATTTATTTTGAGAGAGTGTGGAGTGTGCTTGAGTGTATGTGGGGGGTAAGTAGAGGGAGAGGGAGAGAGGCAAGCAGACTCCACACTGAGTGTGGAACCTGATCCTGAGATCATGACCCCCAGCTGAAATCAATCTGAAGCTCAACCAACTGAGCCACCCAGGCACCCTGAGTTTTAATTTTATTTGGTCCCATGTCATCCCCAATTCTAGTAGAACCACATACTGAATTTATTTATGAGAGTCACACACAGAGAGAGAGAGAGGCAGAGACATAGGCAGAGGGAGAAGCAGGCTCCATGCACCGGGAGCCCGACGTGGGATTCGATCCTGGGTCTCCAAGATCGTGCCCTGGGCCAAAGGCAGGCGCCAAACCGCTGCGCCACCCAGGGATCCCGCTTTATAGAAAGTTTTAATCGCAGGTAGAGCAGGAGCCTCTGCTTAGTTCTTCCAAAATCATTTAGATATTTCTCCCCTGTTTTTTCTATTCTCTATAAGAGTTTGTAAAAGAGTAATTATCTGACCCCAAAAGACTTGGTAACATTTTTCTGTAAAACTCCCTGAGCCTAATGTCTTTTAAGGTAGAAAATTTTTGGCTATCAATTCAGTTTATTGATTTATAGAGGTTTGTGTTTACCTTGAGTCATTTTTGATAACTTTTCTAAGAAAAATTATTTTTTAAATAGATTTCATTTATTTATTTGACAGAGAAAGAGAGAAGCACAAGCAGGGGAGAGCAGCAGAGGGAGAGGGAGAAGCAGACTCCCCACCAAGCAGGGAGCCTGATGCAGAAATCGATCCCAGGACTCTGGGATCATGGCCTGAGCTGAAGGCAGATGTTTAATGGACTGAGCCACCCAGACACCCCTCTTAAGAAAATACTCTTTTATGTTTTCATGTTTATGGGCACAAGGTTTATTATATCTTATGATCACTGAAATCTCTAATTTATCTACATAATTGTTGTATTCTTTTTCCCCAATACAGTCTTTTCTTTACTGTTGTTGATATTTCTAGTTGTACTCATTCTTTTTTCCCCAAATAACCAATCTTCTATTGATCCTGTCATTTTATTTGTCTTTTACCGAACTCATTAATTTCTGCTCTTTACAATTTCCATATTTCCAGTTTATTTTTCTTTTTTAAGTTGAATACTTAATTCATTTATTTTTAGTTTTCTATTAAAAGTAGTAAAGATTGTAAAATTACCTTTAATTATCATTTTAGCAAGATAAAACTATTTTTGGTAGTATAGTACTTTTATTGTCATATAGATTTTTGTTTCATTTTCAAATAATTTAATGCTGACAGTAAAAGCAATTCTTATGTTCTACATCCCAAATTCCACAAATTTATTTTGTAGAATGTCCATCAATTAGGAGTTGATTTTCCTTTGTGATTCAATTCAGGTTATATAATTTTGGCAGAGCTAGTTCAAAAATGATACACCCCTCCTATTGCGTCTAACCAAGATACACACAATTACCTATGTGTCCCATTACTTGGGGATGCTAATTTTGATCACTTAGTTATGATGTCTTCTGGTTTCTTCACTATAAAGTTACTATTTGCCCCTTTGTTATTACAAAGTACCTTGTAGAGGAGATCCTTTCAAATCATGTAAATATCCTCATCAAAATGTAACCCAATAGTTTTGTCATCCATTGACAATTACCAAATAGTGATTTTCTACTATTCCTTCTTTTTTTTTTACTTAAATCAAGATGCTTCCTTTTTAATGTGTGAATCAATTATGTAAATTAAAGAGGAATTTAAGAATATTTTTTAAGAAATAACAATTTTAGGTAGGCAATTGTAAGGAAGATAACAATCATGCATCCCAAGGCTACGTGATTCTTCCACAGGCCCCAAGGGGAGAGCTCGATGCCCTGGGTTAGCAAAAATTCTTTGCCAGTATGTATTGCATAGCTACAGGTATTATTCGTTGTTACGTTGACTCCTGGGCAGAAGTTTTGTCCCAAAAATTCATTATACTGCAAAGCCGCATAACCAGATCGAGGAATGCTTAAGTACCGAAGCCATGAGAGCCAAGGCCCAATGGTTCTGAGATTTACCAACAGCCCTGAAAAAATCATCATAAACACAAAGTCATGAGGAGAGTTGCTATGGATACCACCTCTGGCCTGCTGCTATGGCCAGTGCCATAGAACTAGCTGAATAAGCCACCATCATAAGAGTAAACATCATGACGAAGAAGGCCTCCACAACTGGTTTCAATCCTAACAAGAAGTACGTTATACAAGTAAATATAATACTTGGTAACATCCTCATGGGTGGTAAATCAGATAACAGTTTTCCAAAGAAATAAGATGACACTCTGTAATATCCACTGATATATTCATATATAAAGAGCTTCTTCTCAACCACAAGGAGCTCCACAGCTGACACACTGTTGAAACACTGCTTGGTCGTCAGGAAGAAAAGCACCCCTGATGTATTCTGGATTCCTGTAGAATCATTTTTTAGATCATAGAAAATGGGACCTAAAACCTATCCCAGGATGACTGTTACAGTTATCTGAGCGATAAAGGCCTGGGGATTACCCAATAAATTTTTGTTTTTGTTTTTGTTTTTGTTTTTTTGCTCTTTTTTTTTTAATTTTTTTTAATTCATTTATGATAGTCACAGAGAGAGAGAGAGGCAGAGACACAGGCAGAGGGAGAAGCAGGCTCCATGCACCGGGAGCCCGACATGGGATTCGATCCCGGGTCTCCAGGATCGCGCCCTGGGCCAAAGGCAGGCGCCAAACCGCTGCGTACCCAGGGATCCCTTTTTGCTCTTTTTTTATAATAAATTTATTTTTATTGGTGTTAAATTTGCCAACATACAGAATAACACCCAGTGCTCATCCTGTCAAGTGCCCCCCTCAGTGCCCGTCACCCATTCACCCCCACCTCCCGCCCTCTTCCCCTTCTACCACCCCTAGTTCGTTTTCCAGTTAGGAGTCTTTATGTCTCCCTTTCTGATATTTCCCACACATTTCTTCTCCCTTCCCTTATATTCCCTTTCACTATTATTTATATTCCCCAAATGAATGAGAACATATAATGTTTGTCCTTCTCCGATTGACTTACTTCACTCAGCATAATACCCTCCAGTTCCATCCACGTTGAAGGAAATGGTGGGTATTTGTCGTTTCTAATGGCTGAGGAATATTCCATGGTATACATAGACCACATCTTCTTTATCCATTCATCTTTCGATGGACACCGAGGCTCCTTCCACAGTTTGGCTATTGTGGACATTGCTGCTAGAAACATCGGGGTGCAGGTGTCCCGGCGTTTCATTGCATCTGTATCTTTGGGGTAAATCCCCAACAGTGCAATTGCTGGGTCATAGGGCAGGTCAATTTTTAACTCTTTGAGGAACCTCCACACACTTTTCCAGAGTGGCTGCACCAGTTCACATTCCCACCAACAGTGTAAGAGGGTTCCCTTTTCTCCACATCCTCTCCAACATCTGTGGTTTCCTGCCTTGTTAATTTTCCCCATTCTCACTGGTGTGAGGTGGTATCTCATTGTGGTTTTGATTTGTATTTCCCTGATGGCAAGTGATGCAGAGCATTTTCTCATGTGCATGTTGGCCATGTCTATGTCTTCCTCTGTGAGATTTCTCTTCATGTCTTTTGCCCATTTCATGATTAGATTGTTTGTTTCTTTGGTGTTGAGTTTAATAAGTTCTTTATAGATCTTGGAAACTAGCCCTTTATCTGATACATCATTTGCAAATATCTTCTCCCATTCTGTAGGTTGTCTTTTAGTTTTGTTGACCCAGTAAATTTTTGAATGAACGCTTGGAAATCCATTTGAGTTGCTGACAGAAAGAGGTGGCATATGTGATCTCCTTAAAGGCTGAGCGCTTCCTTTTCTGACTCTTTGAGAGTTGATCTAATTCCTCTTTTGTTTTTCTGCAGAAGTCAGAATTGGCATAAAACTCAGCTATTCTTTCTATGAGTGGAGTACCTCTCTTGGAAGGCTCTTCAGTCACCTTGACTTTACCCTCTTGGTCCTCTCTGTTTAATACCACAGCAGAGCAGTCTCCATTAATGACATCCAGGAAGAAGTCTGCAGCGTTATTATAGGGCTCACAATGGTAACCCACTGATGCAAAGAACCCCAAGGCCTCCTGCGCAGGCCCATGGAACATCAGTTTTCCTGCAGCCAACAAGGTGAGGCTATCAAACAACTTGAAGATAGAATAATGAGGCTGATGAATGGAGAAGATGATTGTTCGTCCCTATTCAGACATGCTTGAGTCTAAGCCAGTTATGGGCTCATCCAGGAACAAGATGGCTGTATCAGTAATAAGCTCCATTCCGATACTAGTTCTTTTTCTTTCTCCTCCAGACATGTCACGTATAAACTGAGTTCCAACCTTGGAATCTGCCACTTTATCCAGACCTAATTGCTGAATGACCTTTTTAATTTGCTCATTTTTTTCATGACTCGTCATAGTTGTTGGAAGCCGAAGAGCTGCTGAGAATTGTAAATTTTCTCTCACTGTTCCCATCACGACATCATCTTGTACCATATAACCTGAATTACATTTGAAATTGGCAGGTCGAGGTGCTCCATTTATCAAAACATCCCCAGATAATCCATGTGGATCTTTCCTTTGCAGCTAAGACCTCTAACAATGAAGATTTGCCTCCACCTGTGGGTTCCAGAATGGCATTGAGGCCAGGTCTCATGACACCATTGATATTTGTTAGTATTTCTTTCTCAACTGTTTTTCGACCAAGAAGAAAGCCACTCTTCACTTTTACTCGATAGTAAATGTTATGAAAACTTAACATGGCTACTTCAGTAAATGTCTTCAGGTCGTTGGAGGTCATCCTGGAGAGGTCATTGGTGCTTCTTTGTGACATTGGGATACAAACTTGGTCATTATTAGAAGACATCTGGAGAGTTTTTGTCTCTTCAGCTTAACAGAGGTTCAGTTTCACCAGGGTCTTTGATCTCAGAGTCCATGTGCTCAGAGGCCTTTATTATTCCTTCTATCTTTACTAACATTTTTTGTAAGAAAGCACTCTCATTAACTTATTTATTTATGCTTCATTTATATTTGCATGGGCTCCCAGATTCCTAGCTGGGCCTAGTGAAGGAAAGTTAGGTAGCTAGGGCACAAAAATGAAGGAGGTATCTCCTCTTACTGTTACGCCAGTGGCCTTAAAACTGATGTGCCTCTTGGTTTTGGCTCAGGTCATGATCTCAGGGTCCTGGGATTGAGACTCACCCCAGGCACCATGTGGAATGCAGAGTCTACTGGAGACTCTGTCCCTCCCCTTCTGCTCCTCTCCTGGCTCACACTCATTCTAAATAAATAAATAAATAAATAAATAAATAAATAAATAAATTCTTAAGAAAACAGGGACATGCCTAGGGCCTGTTTGTTCTGTCTCTACTTTCATCTCTTCCCATCTAGAATTTTTAAATTTCATTTATTTATTCATGAGAAAGAGAGAGACAGAGACACAGGCAGAGGGAGAAGCAGGCTCCATGCAGGGAGCCCAACGTGGGTCTCGATCCTGGGTCTCCAGGATCAGGCCCTGGGCCGAAGGCAGTGCTAAACCGCTGAGCCCTCCAGGCTGCCCCTAATCTAGATTTTTATACTGGTCTCCACCCAGCCCTACAGGTCCCTATTCCAGAACGAGGCCTTATTAGTGTCATTTCGGAAGTTCTGTCCTGTGGTAATATTGGGGACTTGACAGATCCTTTTATCAAACAAATGGACAACTTGATTTATTCCTGTGTCATGAGGCTGTTTCTATATTCTCCTATTTCCTAAGGCCTGTATCTTGCTGGGAATAGGTTTTCAGGTAACATTTCTGTAGCTTCCTTTCATGAGTCAAGATGAAGTGTTCTGCCCCTTATTTCCAGTCCTTGATTTTAAGCTTTGAGTTAGTCTTAATACTCCTTCATACTTGAAGCATGTTAGCTATCTTATTCAAAAGGGCCTAAATTCTTGGCTATCACTGCCTATTACTAGAGCAGGAGCCCAGCAACATTGAACTCTACTCATATTCAGGCTTTTCTTTCCTGTGTCTGATCCTGCAGAAGCTTGTATTCCACCTAAGATCAGCTGTGCATTTTTATCTTTTCTATATTTTATCCATCCATGCTATTGTCTATAGCAATTATCGAAGTATGCACCATCTCCACATATGTCATTCTTCTTATTTTTCATTCAAAGATATCTAAGCTATAAATGTATAGACACATTATAAATAATTGATCTATTTATGATTTTAAAGCCTCCTACTGAAATCTATATGCTCTCTATTTTATCTAGGTATTTGAAATCTAGTTAATAATACATTCCAGTGAAGCCTGGGTGGCTCAGCAGTTGAGCGTCTGCCTTTGGCTCAGGGCCCAATCCCGGATTTCCGGGATCGAGTCCCACATAGGGCTCCTTGCTTGGAGCCTGCTTCTCCTCCCTCTGCCTGTGTCTCTGCCTCTCTTTCTGTCTCTCTCATGAATAAATAAATAAAATCTTTAAAATATATGTATATTCCAGTGTTAAACACAAGGTTTAGATTTCAAATAAGAGAAGCTGAAGAACTAAATATAGATAAGATAAGAGAGCTCCATGAGAAAACATGATTATCACTCTAAGGGAAAGAAAAAAAATGAAGTGAACTACTCCTACTAGATGGTACAGATTGAGCTTTTGGCTTCTATAACAAATACCTAAGACAGAGGGAGAGGCCATTTTTGTCTTATGTATGCATGTGAATATTGTTTTCATTAGTGATTATGATAATAGATCTGTTCTCAGAAGAGAGGCTAATTGTCCATTTATCTAGGCTTCAGCAAACTTCCTATAAAATTAATTGTGTGGCATATACACTATGTTTAATGACCAGCTAATAAACTCATTTTTAAGAAAGGACTGGAGATTGGCATTCTAGGATTTTTTAATAGTGGGCTGAATATTTAAATCAAAGGTATGTCTGACACTTTTTAATTCATAAACTCATTGTCTCCAGGACCTAATTTATGTATCAAATAACTGACATGGGTTTGTGGTAGAAAGATTCAGCTCTAGCCACCTAAGACAAGTGACTAATAGCTCTGGATAGCAATAGCAGGAACAGACAACCTCCCTTTAATTAAATATCAGACTTAATATCTACAACATTAATGCCAGTTCAGAAAACATAATGGAAATGATGCAAATGCAAGTCTTTCTGAATCACAGAATAAAAGGTGGTAAACATGAAACTCAATCTTCCATTTTTAGACTCATTTTCATATATTCTCCAATCCCTTGCTTTATCTTAAACCTTTCATTTCAATAGTTGCAAAATGGAAAGTCTTCAAGAGATAGGAAATCAACGTGCTGAATGCTTAAAGAATGATACAGATACTACAAAATTGGAGTCAATGTCTTATAGTCTAACAAGAGCCCGATGAATATAGCCCACATGATAGATAATTTTCATTTTCAAATCTGTTTTGCATTTCACAGCAGAATATTCTGGCTAAAGTAAGATTTTGTTTTCCTCAACAACCCAACAATGTCAGGAGGAGTTGCTGTCTTATACTTAACATCATTATTTCTTTTCTTCTCACCCTCTCTTTCCACCACCTCAGGCTGGGCTCTCATCACCTCATGCATGCGTTACAATAACAGCCTCCAAGCTTTCGAGCTGGTCTCAGTGTTTTTCATGAAGAAAATAAATAGAAACTCCTGCTTAGCCTATGATTATGATGGGTCAAGCGTTGGGCACAGCATTTCAATATAGTTTGTCTTGTTTACTCCTCACAGCATCCCCGTGAGACAGGGACATTCTATTATAATCTTCATCTACAGCTGAGACAACTGAGGGTCCAGATACACAGAACGACTTGCCTAAGAACACACAGCTAATCAAGGACAGAGCTTCACTTCAGACTCAGCCCTCTGAGGCCTGTGCCTATTACCCTGTGCTCAGAGTATAGAAGAAGTGTCTTTACCCACTCTAGTTAGTATCATTCAATTCATCCTTGCACACCAATGCCTGAGAATCTTCCTAAAACCCAGCTCTCATTATTTCCATTGGCAATGGGATAGAGGACCAGAACTCATGTAATCTGGGCCCAGTGGACCTTTCTAGTATCCCTGTGAATTCTCTGTTCCAACAACACTTCTATTCATGGTCCCTGGGTCAGGACTTTGTTCACGCCAGTCACCCACATCTGGCAACATCTTGCTTAGCCTCTGATTCCTCATCTACAAACTAGAAATAATGACACTGTTCTTGTGATACCCAGTCTTAATGGATTAAGTTCCTAGTACAATGCCCAGCATCTAGCATGCTCTAAATAAAAGAAAGCTCTGTCTATTCAAGTCTCACTCATCCCTCAAGGATATATGTAATACCTCTTCTTTCATGGAGCCAGTCCTGAACAGAAGTGAGACCTCCCTCTTCTACTGGATTACATCTCCTTCTCTACCTCCTTCCTCTTCCCTCCACTTATTTACCCTCTCTCCTTCTTCTCTTTTTTCATTTTCATTACTCATATGGAACTTGCCCTGGACTTTGCATCACAGTGATTCAGGTTAAAGGTCATCCCTCACTTGTTAAAACACATTCATAACAGGGAAGGGCCCTGTTTGATTCTTCTTTGTAGCCTCCTTGTAGGCTGATGTTTTCAAACCAGAAAAACTATAGAGTTTTGAGTCTCAGCTCCGTACAAGTAGACAGCCTTGTGGATGCCTGTTTCCTTATCTGTATGTGGAGATGATAATGATACTTAACATTTAAGGCTACTATGAGGTTACTTTTTATGAAATGCTCCACACAGAACTGGTCACAAGTATTCTAATGAATACACTGCAAAATGTCTGTGTTGATCTGTTATCCACTGCAATGCACCTGTTTTTCATAACAGGGCTTAGTGGTTAAGAACACAGAGACTCGGGAGGGATCCCTGGGTGGTGCAGCGGTTTGGCGCCTGCCTTTGGCCCAGGGTGCAATCCTGGAGACCCAGGATCGAATCCCACGTTGGGCTCCCTGCATGGAGCCTGCTTCTCTCTCTCTCTCTCTCTCTCTCTCTCTCTCTCTGTGTGACTATCATAAATAAATAAAAATTAAAAAAAAAGAACACAGAGACTCTGGAATAAAACTACTTAGGTTCAACCTTAGCTTTGTCTCTTACAAGCTGTCCTTGGAAAATTAATTTTGATGAGACTTGGTTTCCTTATCTTTGAAATGGGTATGACGGTAATATAGTATCTATCCTACATGATTGTTTTGAGGTTTGGCAATACTGTTAGTAAGACATGTACTATAATATTCCTTTACATAGTCAATGCTCAGTAAGAACCAAGTCTTCCATTAGTTTAACAATTTATTTTGGTAGTGGGAATGGGGTTTATAATATTTGCCATACCTCTCTTGCCTGCTCTCATGGTAATGGCTGGTCTGGGCATGTCAATATAGAACCCTGGGGGGCTAATAATACAAACCCACTTTTCTCACTATGACTCTTTGAGAGCCATCACTTGCTCTGCTTTCCCATTTCCCAGTGAGAAGACTAATCTAATGTACATGGAAGTAAAGTGTTCCCTAGTATAATTATAGCCAGAACTCCAAACAGAGCCATGTCTAGCTCTAGCCTCACTAGAATATATGGCTTTGATACCAGGGGACTAGAGCCTCTCAATATTTGCATTCACCGCTCATATGAAAACTCAAGCTAGAATTGACACAGCATATATTTTAGTGGTAAAGACAATACTATACCAGAAAACTATTCATTTCTCTTGGCCAAAATGACCTCTTCCTTCAAGACTGGGGCCCAGTAATTCTCCTTAGAAAATTATAGCTCTGTTCTTAGAGTGCCTCTTCATCTGGGAGGAAAATTGCCCATTCACACAGTAAGCAAGGATGAATAAAACATGTTGGTGGTGAAATACACTAGGTATGAGGTCCCATTTAATTTCATTCCACTACGTCAGCACATTCTGTAGAGGTAAGTTTCCTAGACTGCCACAGGGTTTTGCTATTCAATACTTCAAATGGCAGAGACTGGATAGCTTGTTGCTTCCTATCATGCTTAGGCAGACTTGTGTCCAAGTACAGTGTGAAAAAGTAGAAGTGCCTCCCTCTGCTTATCAAAGATATGTGTGAGGTTGACACATTGGACATAATGTTTCTGCTTAGATGCCTCTGTAGTTTTGGTACAAATATGAGGGTATTGGGGTTAGCCATCTTCTCCAAGCTTATCAGCAACTTCCTGAGAGGCATTCTTCATACAAGGTAGAATAAATATTGTCAAATCTCTCAGGTAGGGTTTGGTCCAGTAAGACAAGGAATGACTCCAGTGGTCCTTAGTTGAGGACAGGATTAATGAGGCAGAAGAACTCATTACCGTATCATATTAACAGGATAACTGTTATTATTATCATTGTTATTAATATTTGCTATTATTTACTAAATGCTTACTTTGCAACAAGCACTTTCCAACCTGCATAGCACACTCTCAACAGCTGTGAAAGATGGGTTTTATGATCTCTGCTTTCATTACTATGTGACTTTGGACACATTATTTCACCTCTCATTTTCTCTACCTACTCATTGGTAAATGGTGCTTGTGGGAACTTTCAGGTCCCCACAGGTAAAAACACACATAGAGGCATACACAGATGTCAGGGAACAAAACCAATATTTAATGACAAATACCCACCATTTGCTTCAACGTGGATGGAACTGGAGGGTATTATGCTGAGTGAAGTAAGTCAATCGGAGAAGGACAAACATTATATGTTCTCATTCATTTGGGGAATATAAATAATAGTGAAAGGGAATATAAGGGAAGGGAGAAGAAATGTGTGGGAAATATCAGAAAGGGAGAAAGAACATAAAGACTCCTAACTCTGGGAAACAAACTAGGGTGGTGGAAGGGGAGGAGGGCGGGGGGTGGGGGTGAATGGATGACGGGCACTGGGGTGGGGGGACTTGACGGGATGAGCACTGGGTGTTATTCTGTATGTTGGTAAATTGAACACCAATAAAAAATAAATTTATTTTAAAAAAACAATATTTGCCACTGTGCCTCTGTGAGCAAAGATGGTCCGTGCTTGAGAGATTCTTAACAGTGTTGGGCACTTTCAATGAGGGTTGACATTGCCAACCATATCCAAATGGCTTCAGTGGAGCCTTGATGTAGAGGAAGCCTTTTCCTAGAGGAAAAGTCACTGAACACACAGATCTCTACATGAGTTCCAGTTCATCTGCTTAGTCTCTGGGAGACTTTAAATGTGGCCCTTAATCTCCCTGAGATTTCTCTAGAGACAGATTAATTAAGTAGGTTTGAATTCCAGTTCTGTCACTTGCTAAACTAGTGACTTTAAATAAGTTATTTTAAATTACTGTACCTCATTGTCCTTATCCATGAAATACAGTACCTATTTCATAGGGTACTTTTGCACATTAAGGAGAATAATACATGCTAAGTATTACCACAATGCCTCTCCCATAGTATGTGCTGGATCAATTTCCACTGTTATTGCTGTTATCTTCCATAAAGTAAAGATAATAGTATATAATCTGTGTGCCTTATGGGGGCAGTTACAAAGGCATCGTATAGGAAAAGGCACGACAGCTTCAAATGGGTAGTATTTTTAATTCAGTCTCTAAACTGGAAGAGACTCTCTAGGCTGTTATTTTTCCCTCTCTTCCTTATTCAAGAATGCCAATCTCACAAATGGAATGTAGCTACAAATGTTGTATCTATGTACAATCCTTATACCATGCAGAATGCCTTCAGTCTCTGTTCTGTAGGTTCTCCTAAATAGTAGCCATGTACTGCTGCAGATGCCATCCCACCCGACCTCAGGTATCCTGAGGTCATCAAGCCCTTCCTGAGCCAGTGGGGTAGAATCCCAATCCTGCCTTTATCCTCAAGACACAGATCTTTAGAAAAGGAAAAAGATATGGCACTTAAAAATAATCCATATCCTTTTTTAAAAAATCCAGATCTATTTGGTATTCGATGGCCATGTGAAAAAGATGCCTCTAGTGTTGGTTAGAATCAATTATGAAGTATATTAAGGTCAATTATGACTGATTGATACAGAAACTATTGAGAATCTGTTATATTTGACAACATGTGCCAGGCCCTTAAACATATGCATTACAACAAAGAAATAATCAATCAAAATATAGTCAAATGAGTTCATGGTAGAATTATTTATAATTGGTTTTCTAATAGCAAAAAAGGAAAGCAGAAAAATGTCCAGTGATAAGAGACTGGTTAAATGAGTTATGGCACAGTCATACGGTTTGCAACCATGAAAAGGCTTTCAACAAAATTTAATGACTTGAAAATATGCTTACAATAAGAGGTTAAATGTTAAAAGCAGAATACAAAACCATGAATAAAACCTGTTCATCAAAAAAAATCTATTAATTTATCCATCAGGGTAAAGACTTGGGAAAAATGTACCAAATACAATAGATATCTCTAAGTTAAGGTATTATGGTAACATTTATTCTTATTGTTTTCCTCATTATATTGTACCTCTTTCAAACCTGCTGTAAGAGTCACGTATAGAGGCATGATTTGGAGGCAGTTTGTAGGTTTGTAGGCAACAGTATCAGAAAAGCCAAGTCTTAATTCTAGCAACACCACCTCCCAACTATAAGAACCTGAACAAGACATTGGATGTCTTCGGACTTGAGTTTCCTTCTAAATTAAATGGAAATTATATTTAGCTCAGAAAGTTGCTGTGAAAATTAGTCAGTGTGCGCAAAATACCACACCCAGTACTGAGTTCTTCGTATGTACTCAAAAGCATAAGTTATGGTTTTGCATTGCTTTTATAATCAGAAATAAAATGGTACTTTAAAAATAGCTCTAGACTTCAATATCAAGGCTGGTCTTAGGCTCAAGGCATTTTGCTTGTCTAGCAGCTTGTTGGAAAGCAAAACATGAACAGAGTACAGACTGCTTAAATAAAGGCCCCATTTAAAACACATCACAGAAAACCTGTCCTGGGTGAAAAAGGAGTTACACTCTGAAACCCCTATGGGAAAGAAATAGTTTCTTTCTGTGTGAGCACAGAACTGGTGAAATAGGATCCTGGCTTCCTGTGATATTTGTTGAGGGTTTGTCTTTTATGGACCCACAGAATATTTTTTTTTATTTATTTTTGATAGTCACACACAGAGAGAGAGGCAGAGACACAGGCAGTGGGAGAAGCGGGCTCCATGCACCGGGAGCCCGATGTGGGATTCGATCCCGGGTCTCCAGGATCGCGCCCTGGGCCAAAGGCAGGCGCCAAACCGCTGCGCCACCCAGGGATCCCAGAATATTTTTAATATATCATGCTTTTGATATTTTGAGAGAAGGTGATGGTGTCAGGTGTCCACCAGTGATCCTTTCCAGAGAAACCATGTTGGGCTGTACTGCACACATCCATCAGCTTCCTTACACAAACTCAGGGTACCAAAGGCCACTGGGACAGGTGACTGCATGAATTGAACTATAAGCAGTACATCGATCACTCGATAAACCAGTGTAAGAAAACATATTCCCTCCTTCTCCAGGAAGTAATCAGCCCTAGGTAAGATGACACAGCGTCCTTTTGAGATGTCAGCCTCACAACCCAGTGTCAGGTCAGGAAGCAGGAGATGGATTGAGTTCAGCCAAGAAAGGAAATGTAGACAGTTCATCAAAGGATTGCACACAGAAAACGCAGCACCCAGCATAGACAAAGGTCAGATACTGAGTTAAATGAAGATGCCAAGCCAGAGCAGATGAGGGTTAGGGAATCAGGGTCTGAAAATTTAACTTGAGATTGGAGATGGCTCAATGCTGGACAGAGGTAACAAGAAACCGAGTAATTTGCATGGGAATCCTGGGGGGTGGAATACATCTCCGCTTGTTCAACTATTCTGGGTATGCTCAACAACTTTAAGAAAGCTCCCGAGGAAGAACACTCCCAAACCAAATAACTTCCCTGGAACATGATGCAAAACTGCTAGTGTACAAGTGGAATCGTTCACTAGACTAACTAGAGTCTGTGAGTGCTCACTAGGTTCTTTTCTTCCTGGGCACACACTTAGATCATACCTCCTAGTGACCCTTTCACTTAGATATGTCTTTATGACTAAATGCTAGCCAACAGAAAGTGAATGGAAGTGACCCTATCAGTCTGGGCTGGCCCCTCAAATCCTACTATATGCAACAGCTGCCCCCTCCATGCCACAGTCCCTGTGGACCCACATGAGACTGAAAGAAAGACATAAGCTTTTATTATTTCCAGCTGCTGAATCTTTGGTGTTAATTTATTATACCACTTAGTCTACTCTGATTATGCAGTTGAACATATTGTTCCCTTCCTCCCTATAGGAGCATTACAATTATATTCCAAAGTTACATTTCTTAATTGTGTTGTCAACACTCTGTAAAAATATTTCTTTTCTTCCTGAAATAATAGTAAAATGTGCTTACTGCAAGAACTAGGGAAAACACAGAACAACATGAAAAACACACCAAAGATTATCTTAAATCATCATCCACCTTTCAGAGATAATCAAGATTGACATTTTGGCTCATGTCTTATCAATATATTTTCTAGGAGGCTTTATATATGTCTGTATTTCAAAACTGGAACTAGAGTGCTCATCATGTACACTCAACACATATGTTTCCCCATCACACTTTTTATAACTTCATAAGAAATTCTTTAGCAAAGATAACGTTAACTTTCCTATATCCGACAGTTAGAAAATGTAATCAAATAAGCCATTTAAATTAGCAACAGAATGATTCTTACTGAAATAATCCTCTTGTGAGTGTTTGTAAAACTCAACAATCCCAGTAAAATACAAATAAAAGTCTATTTTGAATCAGCCACACTTAAAGTTCAAATGGAAACATGACTTGTCAGAAACCCAAGGAAAATTCTGAAAAAGAAGAGGAGTGAGAGGGGGCTAGCAAGAATACCTATTAAAAATTATAAAACTTGTGTAATTAACACAGTTTGATGCTGGTAAATGAACAGAGAGTCAATGGAACAGAATAGAGAATATATATATCTGATGTGTACGTGTGTGTATATATATATGTCTGATTATGAAGGAAGCACTTCAAATCAACAAGAGGAAATTAATTCTTCAATAAATAGTATTGGGCCAACTGGCTAGGCATTTGAAAAAAATGAGGTTGGATACCTGCCTCATTTCTTATACTAAAATAAACATCAGATCAATAACTGTTAGTGTTTTCTTTTTTTTAAAGTTTTTTTTAATTTTTATTTATTTATGATAGTCACACACAGAGAGAGAGAGAGAGAGAGAGAGAGAGAGAGGCAGAGGGAAAAGCAGGCTCCATGCACCGGGAGCCCCATGTGGGATTCAATCCCGGGTCTCCAGGATCGCACCTTGGGCCAAAGGCAGGCGCTAAACCGCTGCGCCACCCAAGGATCCCCTGTTAGTGTTTTCTTTAAAATGATACCAGTAAAGTAAAAAAACAAAGAAAATTGATTTGTTACATCCTCAGGAATGTTTTTAAGTATAATGCATACATCAAAAGCCATTAAACAAGAGACAGAGGCATTAAAATTATTTCATGTATCAAAATACCACAAATAACATGAAGTTAAAAGAAAAGTGGCAAAATGCCTTCAACATACACAGTAAAAAATCTAAATCTTTTAATATATGATTTACATACAAATAAATTTAATAAGCCATAAGAAAAGTGGGCAAAGAATATGTATACAGAAAAAATGATGGGGATCCCTGGGTTGCTCAGTGGTTTGGCACCTGCCTTCCGCCCAGGGTGTGATCCTGGAGACCCGGGATCAAGTCCCGCATCAGGCTCCCTGCATGGAGCCTGCTTCTCCCTCTGCCTGTGTCTCTGCCTCTCTCTCTATCTGTGTCTCTCATGAATAAATAAAATCTTTTTTAAAAAAGCAATGACTTTCAAATATATGAAAAGATGATCAACTCAGAGTAAAAGAGATACTAAATTAAACTAAAATAAACGATCATCTTCCAACATAGGATTAAAAAGGATACAAAACAATACTGGGTTCCAGGATGTGAAGAAACACCCTCAATCATTGTTTGTGATAATTAAACCAAGCCACCCTGTTTGGAGGACAATTCAGCAATATTTATCAACATTGTAAATGTACATATACTTTGATCTAGGAATTCTGGTAACAGCCATTTTCTTATGACTGTGCACGTGAGCCATGATGTGTGTATGAAGATAATGCCTTCAAAATTATTCATAATAGCAAAAGACCATAAACAACTTTGGGGCTGTTTACATAAATTATAGGATATCCATATATTTGAATATCATGTAGCCACTAAAAATAATGAGGGAAATCTATTCATATGTAAACAGAAAGAACGCCAAGACACATTGCTAAATAATAAAAACAGGCCCAAAACAGTGTGTAGAATATGAGATCATGTTTGTGAAAAAGAGGAAGATACAAATATACAAATATGCTTGTATGTGAGCAGAGTATCTCTTCAGAGACACACGAAATAATTGCAGTGGTTACTTCTAGGAAGGATGACTGGGGGATTGAGAGTGTTGCGGAAGAGCAATTTATCCTTCAGTGTATAACCTTTGCAAGCTTTTGCCTTTCTCCTCTGTGTATGCATTATTAAAAACATAAAGGAAAAAAGGTCAAATTATGGAATCCTCCAAGATGTACATTACTTGAGAGGTTAGTATCTTCATGTTAACACTCAGAGCACAGAATTCTTGGATTTTACAGAGGGAGAGAATCAAGTACAGAACTGCTCCACCTTAATTTCCCTGATTTATCCAAATTCGAATGTAAAAAAAATTATATATTTCTCATGTAAAAAAGCATTGAGCTGAATTTCATTCATAACTACTACAAAGGTGAAACAAATCCTGCCAACTATCCACAGAAAGGCAAGATATATAATTACAGGGAAGGGAAGGGCAATGAACAGTTAGATGCTGGGCTAGATAGTCTGCATGCACTTTCTCATTTCATCTTCCTGGCAAGTTTTGTGAGGTAGGAGTTATCTCCACCATACAGATGAAGAAACAAACTCCTAGAGAGGAATGAATTTGGCCAGGATGACATGGCTGGTGACTCTGAGAAAGCAAAGAGATAACACTCCACTGCCCATGTTATTTCTCAGAGGTCCACTGATTAAAAAGAACAGGTTTTGCGTTTCTTACCAGCTCAGGAAGTATCTAATGAAATCCATTAGTGTACAGCCCTTGTACTCCACAAAGGCATTACCAAGCTTACCATTCTTCTCCATCTTGAAAGATGGAAAGTTTACAATTAAGAGTTGGGACCTAATCTCTTGAACCCCAGATTCCTTATTCATAAAATGAGAAGTACCTATTTAGCAGGGTTTTCATGAAGATCAAAATAAGTTTTGTGAAGTGCCTGGCACATCGTGGATACTCAATATATGGTGGTCCCTAAGACAGTTACCATGATCAACTGAAATTGAAAGATGTACAGGCAATTATAGATTCCAGATTATGGATATTTCTGGAAGTAGGACAGTGAAAGATTTAAGGATGTGAGCTCTGATTTACCTCATTTAGTATAATTCCTTCAAGGTCCATTCATGGTGTCACAAATGTTAGGATTTCCTTCTTTCTCATGGCTGAATGATAGTCCATTTGTATATATATGGAAGACATATAGAAGAAGTAAATAAAATGTATAAAATAAGATATATAAAAGTAAATAAGATACATAAAATATATTATTTTTAATAAAAGTATTTATTGGAGAGAGAGAGAGAGAGAGAGAGAGAGAGCATGAGTGAGGAAATGGGCAGAGGCAGAGGGAGAAGGACAAGAAGACTCCCTACCAACAGTGGAGCCCGCCATGGGGCTGAATCTCAGGACCCTGAGATCATGACCTGAGCTGAAAGCAGATGCTTGAACAACTGAGCCAGGGTGTCCCAGCCTCATTTATAAATTAAACTTTATCATAGATATGTATGTATAGGAAAATAACTTCTTTATTCATTCAATTGCTGATGGACACTTAGCTTGTTTCCATATATTGGCTACTGTAATTAATTCTGCAATAAACCTTGAAGTGCTGTATGATCTCACTTATATTTGGAATCTAAAAAAGCCAAACTGAAAGAAAAAGAGAGGAGAAGAGTAGTTACCAGGGGCCAGGGAGGGTAAAATTGAGATGTTGGACAAAGTGAACAAACTTGGAATAAAACAATGAACGAGTTTTGGGTATCTACCGCACAGCCTTGTGATCATAGTCAACAATACTGCATTACATAATTCAAAGTTACTAAGAGATTAGATATTCAATATACTCACCACAGAAAAGAAATGAAAATTCTGTGATGTGATAGAGCTGTTAGCTATGTTATGGTGATAATCATATTGCAACATATACATATCTCAAATCAATGTGCTGACACCTTAAACTTAGGTGTTATATGAGAATTGTACCTCAATTTTGAAAATAATAACGTGAGTTCTGAAGTCAGAATGACCTCTGAGCCTTGACTCCATCAAGATTGGGTATGACCTTGAACAAGTCATTTAACCTCATGTAGTATTCATTTCCTCTCCCATAGAAAGGGGATGACAGTTTGTAGACATCATCACATAAGTTTGTAAACATCCAATGAGATGATAAGCATGACATTTTTGGCATAGTTCCTGGTGTATCAATAAATGGAATCTCTAAATTTTTATCATATACTTTCTGAAGTTAAATGGAGATCCCTAAGCTTTTTTTATCAAGACTCCTGGATCCTGGCTATGGACATCCAAGTACAAAAATATTCATAACAAAAGAAAAGGGAAAACATCAATAATCACCACCTGTGCTGCCAAAACTTCTATTTAATGTTCTTCAAACTCTACTTCCTCCATAATCATGTTCCCTCATCCAGCCCCAGGGAAAATCTAATCGCTCCTTGTTTGTGATTCACACAATACTCTGGTTATACTTCCAAAACAGCATATTGGAGAAACTCATGTGGCTTAAACTGACCGTATAACTTATGGTTCAAATCAAGACATTTTTGAGAGTAAAAAGGGTGCTATTGATCATTTCACTGGAATAAGAATAAACCAGTACTTTCCAAGGAAACCAAGATATATGTAACTTTATGCTTAATGTAATGAGAATGAGCTTTAGTTCAAATGAAGAAATGATACTATTATTTTTGTGTACTTGTACTCCCTAATAAATAATGAGCCTCCTAGAGTGAAGAGAGCAGGTTTTAATTAGTTTTACACCTTCCTAGAATTTCACTTCCATGATGCCTGGAAAATATTAGATTGTTGTTAACCTGTCAAGCAAGTGACACCTGTCACCACCTCCAGGGAAGGAGTCCCATTGTATGCAGTATAGAACAGAGGATAAAAATGCCTGCCACCGGGAACAGCAGTCCACTATATCAACTATTGTTTGAGGTCACCAAAATAGATATGAGTTGTACAGGCACTCGATAGAACAACACTTCACCCACACAGAGAAAACAGAGTAAGATCAGCTTCAGTAGTGGGCATCAGTCCCTTATGGCTGGCAGATCTTGGTGCACAAGGAGAAGGTCTGCACCCATCACTCTCCTGTTGCAAACAAAGAACCCTGCCTTCTCTTTACTGGGAACAGAGCAGTGAAACTGGCCAGGTATCATATGATGTACATGCGTAAGTAGAACAAAGGGGTACGCATTAAGTCTGTAAACAGGGAAAGATCCCCACTCAAGGAGATAAGCCCAGCACGGGCTGTGAGAACTCTATCTGTTGGGAAGAAAGCATTCCAGGCTGAAGGCCCATTCTTATGCAGCTGAGTAGGGGTCAAAAGACTGCATGCACAGATGAGACTGTTTTTCCAACAATGCTTAATGAATATATTCATTGACTGAGTCAATGGTGTAAATACCATATTCTCATTTCTGAAGCCTACTTTCCTAACTAGGCCTTCAGGCAAAACTGTCTGAGAGGAGGAAGTGGGTGTCACCAAGTAGGCACTTGGAACAGGAATGTCAGACAGCACTAAGGGAGTTCATGGTAATCTACTGATAGATTAATTTAAATATTTCAACATTTATCAAGTACTATGTGCTAGCTACTGGACACATGATGATTAAGACTAAGTCCCCATCCTCACAGGGCTATAGGCAGAAGTAGATTTCTGACAGAAGTAGACTCGGAAGGTAGTCCTCTATTCAGACCTAGATAGCAAGATCTGAATTCCACAATGGTAGAATTGTAGACCTAGGAAGGACCTCAGAGAAGAATGGTTTGATCTTTCACAATAATAAAACTGACCATCATTGGCTGAATGCTTACTATGTATCAGGTGGTGGGTTAAGAGCTCTACATGCCCTTAACCATACAACAGCCCCTTAAAATTGGTATCATTATTATCCTCATTTTACAGATGAGAAGACTAAAGCTCAGAGAAGTTAGGCAACTTTCTCAAGGTCACACAGCTAAATGGTAGCAGAACTGAGCTTTAACCCATGCCTATCTGGCTCTCAAGCCTGGGCCCTTCTAGCTGAGGAGTATTGCCTCCCTTTGCATCAAAGCCTCCTGCTGATAGCATCCCTAGGCTCCAGGTTCCCAAACCTGTAGCCCTGGGTCTTTATCAGCGCCCTAGGGACAGGCTTCAATGAATCCTGAGTTCCAGAATGATTTGCAGAGTCAGAATCCTGGTCCAAATATTGAAACTCCAGGAAGTCTCTCTGATTTGTGGGTGTTAGGCCATTGTCCTGTTTGAAACTAAAGAGGCCCAGCCATCTGTCAAGTCCCTCAGTGATAATGGAATCAGTGAATACCCTCAAAAAGCAGCCAACCTCTGCTCTTAGTCAGAAATCTCCTGAACCTGGGGCCAAAGCCCCCACCAGCCCCTGGTCCATACATACCATCCATTTCCTGTGCACATACTAAGAAAAAAAAACTGTATCCTACAACCTCTCCACTTGCCCATCAGGACAAATCTCAACTGAGCCCTGAAGGATGAGATCTGTCTTCACTGGTCCTTCTAACATTCAGAGAACCCCAAGTCATATGCATCCCAGATGTCCTGAAGTCTGGCAGAGGGAAGATGGAGTCTACTCAGAGAGGTACAGGTAGAACGACTCATCTCTGAAGGCTTCCCTTCCCAGGTGGGGAGTCAGAGATTTGGACACATTCCTACAGGTTGGAGTGGGTTACAGGAGACCTCAGGGATCACTCTGCATGGCTCCCTGAGAAATTACCAGACTCTCTGAGGCAGTTCTCATAGGATCCACACCTTTGATATAGTTCCAGAAAAGCACTAGAGCCCTGGGACCTCAGAAGAGCCTCCCTGAATGACCCTGGAATCCCTCTTGCTATCTTAGTCTCTGTCTTCATCTAAGTCTACCACACCTTTTAGTGGATGTTATATCTGTGATAGGGAAGGGAAAAAAAAAAAACCAAGGCAAATCTCTGGAGTGACACAGAGAAGAATCAGAATCCCACTCTTCCACCCACTGGTGATGTGCCATCACTTGATCCCCTCTGGACCTCAGTTTCTTCATCTCTTAAATGGGAGCTCATGATGCAGACTTTGATCGGTACTTCATGAGGACATGCATATAAAAGCCTTTTGTAAATGTAAAAATTAAGTAGGCAGCCTAGTGCCTGGCATACAGAAAGTATTCAAGAAATATTCAGTTGTAGGAGAGACCCCTAACTCTGGGAAATGAACAAGGGGTGGTGGCAAGGGAGGTGGACGGGGAGTTGGAGTGACTAGGTGACGGGCACTGAGGGGGGCACTTGATGGGATGAGCACTGGGTGTTATGCCATATGTTGGCAAATTGAACACCAATAAAAAATATATACAAAAAAAGAAATGTTCAGTTGTAATGAAATGTAAGTTAGAGAGTTCTTCAGTGATGGGTCACTGGAACATTGAATAGTCACTCAAGAGCACAGATGAATCCTCTTCTCAGAGGCAGCTTAGTCGCTTTCTCCTCACACCACCTAGCATGCTATTATCCCTTCTTTGATTGGTGAAACTATGACTGAGGCTAGCTAATCTGTAACAAGTGTCTCTAACGGTAGTCTTCAGTTTGTCTAATCCAATGTTTTATTATTAAGTATATACTGGACTGAAATAGAATCTCTCGAATTTATTCAGAGTAAACACAGCTTTGCAAATTGCCCACTTTGGCCCTTCCAGATGGTGGCTAGAAATGCTGGCCAAATGCAAGCATTTATCGGGTGCATTTATTTAGGTGCCAATTTGAGTTCAAAACCCTGCCCTCTTTACTTGTGTGCAAATAAATGGAAATTGATTTTGAGAATTTGTAAGCAAAATTTTCACACTGGCTGGTATATAAACAATCAATAGCCAAATTTTTCCTAGTGTTCACTATCTTTGCTGGCATTTTGGGATATAGGATAAGGTTGGTAAGTCCCGTTTGTTAATGAGCCGCTGTACGAAGGTGGTATGCAGTTTGCTTAAGTGCTTTCATCTGGAGTTTGCAAAACTTGGATATCCTCATCAATATGCGAAAACAACTTTGAAACCATGACAAAATTCTGGGGTTTGCCATACTCCAAACCAAAAGATTTACCTTAGGAACATTCCAATTTAGTTGCTAGCTAAGCACAGGAATAACTCAAGGAATAATTTAAGCCTCAAAGATTGGTTCAGTATCCTGGTGACTAACAAACATCAAATTTCACTTTCTAAGGCAGAGGCATGGAATAAAGACATCTCGAGTTGTCAACAATAGGAAATACAAAGCAGATCCACCCTAAGCTGTGAGGCATACACAGTTACAGCCTCCCACACACAGCCAAGTTGGCTCTTTGTATGATGTCAATCCTCATACAGTGAATAAATGTACACTCACAGCCCCTACTAACTGAATGAACGACTACTATTTATTTATTCGGCAAATATTTCATAAGTACCTACAGTGTGCACTAAACTAGAAACTGATAAAAGACCCTGCTCTCATGGGAATTTCATTTCTGTGGGAGAGAGAAAAAACAGGTAAACAAGCAACTGAATAATTAGATATTATGATAGAGGGAAATTTTTTTCCACCTTTGTATTATGCTTACTATGTTTTGTGAATATTTTCTCCAAGCGTTTGGCTTGCCTATTCATTTTTAAATGGTATCTTTTGATAAACAGAAATTCGTTATTCTCATGAAATCTAATTGATCAAAATATTTACTTTTAGATTTCTTTCTTTCTGTGTTCTATCTACAAAAAACATTGCCTATCCCCAAATTGGAAAAACACTTGTTTCCTTTTAGAGGCTTTGTAGTTGAAGCATTATATTTATATCTGTGATCTACCTTGAGTTACATTCTGTGTATAGTGTGAGGTTGGGGGTCAAGATTCATTTTTTTCTCCTATATGGTTATCCAACTATTCCAGTATCATTTCTTGAAAAAAAAACTTATTTTCCCAACTGAATTACTTTGGCACATCTGCCAAAAATCAATTGACATTAGAAGTTTGGATTTAATTCTAGAATCCCTATTCTGTTCCACTGATCTATTTTTCTATCCCTATGCCAGTACCATACTGTCTTAATTACTGAAACTTTATAGTAACACTGGGATTAATATATATGAGTTTACTATGTTCTTTGTTTTCAAAATTTGGCTATTCTATACTTCAACACGGTAAAGGCAATATGTAAAAAGCCCACAGCTAACAGCATGATCAGTTGGAAAAATGTAAAAGCTTTCCTTCTAAGTTCCAGTACAAGGCAAGGGTGCCTATATTTGTCACTTCTATTTAACATAGACTAGTACCAGTGGAGGTCCTTGCCAGAGCAATTAGACAGAAAGAAAAAATAAAGGCATCCAGACAGAAAGGAAAGAAGTAAAATTATCTCCGTTTGCAGGTGACATGATCATAAATAAAGAAAATACTAAATACTCAACAAAAAAATCTATTAAGGGGTGGCTCAGTTGATTGACTCTTGATTTTGGCTCAGGTTGTGATCTCAAGATTGTGAATCGAGCTCTGCATCAGGCTCCATGCTCAACGTGAGTCTGCTTGAAATTCTCTCCTTCTCACTCTCCCTCTGCCCTTCCTCCCACTGATATACTCTCTCTCTCTAGAAGAAAGAAATAATCTTTTAAAAATATTTTTGTATATTTTTTATTGGAGTTCGATTTGCCAACATAGAATAACACCCAGTGCTCATCCTGTCAAGTGCCCCCCTCAGTGCCCGTCACCTAGTCATCCTATTCCCCTGCCCACCTCCCTCTACACTACCTCTTGTTTTTTTCCCAGAGTTAGGAGTCTCTCATGGTCTGTCACCCTCTCTGATATTTCCCACTCATTTTCTCTCCTTTCCCCTATAATCCCTTTCACTATTTTTTATATTCCCTGAATGAATAAAACCATATAATGTTTGTCGTTCCCTGACTGACTTACTTCATTCAGCATACTATCCTCCAGTTCCATCCACGTTGAAGCAAATGGTGGGTATTCGTTGTTTCTAAATGCTGAGTAATAAATATTCCATTATATGTATAGACCACATCTTCTTTATCCATTCGTCTTTCGATGGACACTGAGGCTCCTTCCACAGTTTGGCTATTGTGGACATTGATGCTATAAACATTGGGGTGCAGGTGTCTCTGCTTTTCACTGCATCTGTATCTCTGGGGTAAGTCTCCAGCGGTGCAATTGCTGGGTCCTAGGGTAGCTCTATTTTTAATTCTTGGGAACCTCCACACAGTTTTTTATTCTACTAAAGCTGTTCTGAAAGATAGAAAGGGACAGAATACTTCCAAACTTGTTTTATGAGGCCAGCATCACATTAATTCCAAAACCAAAGATCCCACCAAAAAGGAGAAATATAGATCAATATCCCTGATGAATACAGATGCAAAAATTCTCAACAAGAAACTAGCCAACAGGATCCAACAATACTTTAAGAAGATTATTCACCATGACCAAGTGGAATTTATCCCCGGGATGCAAGGCTGGTTCAACACTTGTAAACCAATCGATGTGACAGATCACATCAACAAGAGAAAAAACAAGAACCATATGATCCTCTCAACAGGTGCAGCGAAAGCATTTGACAAAATACAGCATCCATTCCTGATCAAAACTCTTCAGAGTGGGGCAGCCCCAGTGGCGCAGCAGTTTAGCGCTGCCTACAGCCTGGGGTGTGATCCTGGAGATCCGGGATCAAGTCCCATGTCAGGTTCCCTGCATGGAGCCTGCTTCTCCCTCTGCCTGTGTCCCAGCCATTCTCTCTCTCTCTCAATAAATAAATAAATAAAAATTTTTAAAAAAAGTTTTTAAAACTCTTCAGAGTGTAAGGAATAGAGGGAACTATTCTTTTAAAAAATCTATTAGAACTAAGACAATTGAGTAAAGCTGTAGGATACAAAATGGACATACAAAAATCAACAGCATTTCTACATTCAATAAACTATCTGAGAAGGAAACTAACAATCCTATTCATAATAGTAACAAAAGGAATAAAATACTTAAGAATAACCTTAACCAAAGAGGTGGAAGACCTGTATACCAAAAATTATAAAACATCAATGAATAAAATTAAAGAGCACATATATAAATGGAAAGATAGTTCATGTTCATGGATTGGAAGAAATAATACTATTAAAAAGTCCATATTTACCAACATGGTCTAAGATTCAATGCAAACCCTATCAAATTTCTAATGGCATTTTCCACAGAAATAAAAAAAAAATCCTGAAATTTATATGAAACTACAAAAGATCTAGAATAGCCAAACCAATCTTGAGCAAGAAGAATAAAGCTGGGGGTGCCTGGGTGCTTCAGTTGATTGAGCATCCAATTCTTGGTTCTGGCTCAGGTCATGATCTCGGGGTTGTGAGATCAAGCCCCATGTGGGGCCCACACTCAGTTGGGAGTCTGCTGGAGATTCTCTTCAGATAGATTCCCACTCTCTTTCCCTCTGCCCCTCGCCCCACTCATGAACACTCAATCTCTGTCTCTTCCTTCCCAAAATAAATAAATCTTTAAAAAGAAGAATAAAGCTGAAGACATTACAATTCCTGACTTCAAAACATATTACAAAGTGACAGTAATCAAAAAGAGTATGGCAGTGGCATGCTAATAGACACAAAGACCAATGGAGTAGAGTAATAAGCCCAGAAATAAATTCACATGTCTGCAGTCAACAGATCTTTGAAAGAATGGCAAGAACACATAATTGGGAGAGGATACTCTCTTCAATAAGCAGTTCTTGGGGGGGGTGGGCACGGGGGCACCTGGGTAGTTTAGTCAGTTAAGTGCCTGACTCTTGATCTCAGGATTGTGGGTTCAGGCCCCATGTTGGGCTCCATGATGGGTGTGGAGCCTACTTCAAAAAAATGTGATTTTGGGAAAACTGGATATTCATTTGCAGAATAATGAAATTAGACCCATATCTCACATCATATACAAAAATCAACTTATAAGGGGTTAATGGCTAAAAGATAAGACCTGAAACTATAAAAACTAACATAAAGGAAAAGCTTCTTCACATTGATCCAGGCAATTATTATTTTAGATATGACCTCTATATAGAGAAAACAAAAGCAGAAATAGACAAGTGGGATTGCACTGACTAAAAATTTGCTTCATTGCAAAAGAAACATTCAGCAGAGTGAAGAGACAACCTACAGTATGGGAGAAAATATTCGAAAACCATACATCAAGCAATAAGGGGGGGGTAATATTCTAAATATGTAAGTAACTCATACAACTCAACAGCAAAAACAAACAAAAAAGCCTCCAAATAACCTGATTTTAAAATGGGCAAGGGACCTGAATACATGTTTTTCAAAAGAAGACGTCACAAAAGGCAACAGGTATGAGAAGTTGCTCAACATGACTCATCATGAAGGAAATGTGAGTCAAAACCACAATAAGAAATCACCTCACACTTGTTAGGATATCTATTATCAAAAAGGCAAAACGTAACAAGTAGTGGTGAGAATGTGGAGAAAAGGGAAACCTGGTGTCCTGCTGATGACAATGTAACTGGACACAGCCACTAGAAAACAGTACAAGCATACCTTGTTTTATTGCACTTCATATATACTGTGTTCTTTACAGATTAAAGGTTTGTGCAAACCCCATGTCAAGTGAGTATATCAACGTGATATCTTTTTTTTAAAGATCTTATTTATTTATTCGTGAGAGACAGAGAGAGACAGAGAGAGAGGCAGAGACACAGGCAGAGGGAGAAGCAGGCTCCATACAGGGAGCCTGACATAGGACTTGATCCAGGGTCCCCAGGATCAGGCCCTGGGCTGAAGGCGGCGCTAAACCGCTGAGCCACCGGGGCTACCCACCAACGTGACATCTTTAATAGCATTTGCTCACTTCACATCTCTATGTCACACTTTGGTAATTCTCACAATATTTCAAACTTTTTTATTATTCTCATATTTGTTATGCTGATTGGGATCAGTTATTATGACTTGATGAAAGATCAGATAATGGTTAGAATTTTTTAGTGATAAAGTATTTTTTAATTAAGGTATATAATTGTTTTTTTCAGACATGCTATCACACACTTAATAGACTACAGTATGGTGTAAACATAGCTTTTATACGTTTACAAACCAATCTTGAGTAAATCCAATTCTTGGTTCTGGCTCAGGTCATGATCTCAGGGTTGTGAGATCAAGCCCCATGTGGGGCCCACATTCAGTGGGGAGTTTGCTGGAGATTCTCCAGCACTGGGAAACCATAAACATAATTTGACTTGCTTTACTACAATATTCACTTTATTGTATGGAAATGAACATGCAATAAAGAGGTTCCTCAAAAAATTAAAAATAGAAGTACCATATGATCCAGCAAGCCCACTTCTAGATACCTATATACAAAGGAATTAAAATCTTTATCTCAAAGATATATCTGCATTCCATGTTCATTGCAGCATTATTTCAAAATAGCCAAGATATGTAAATAATCTAAGTGCCCATCAACAAATGAATTTATAAAGAAAATTAGTATGCATAATTAACAGAATATCATTCACCTTTTAAAAAGGAGGGAAAATCTGCCATTTACAACAACATGAATGAACGTGGAAGACATTAAGCTAAGTGAAATAAGCCAGCCACATAAAAACAAATATTGCATGTTCTTATTATTTGTTTGAGAGGGGGATAGAAGGGGGTAAAGACGGAGAAGGAGAGAGAGAGAGAATCTTAAGCAGGCTTCACACCCAGCACAGAGCCTAACACGGGGCTCAATCCCAAGACCCCAAGATCATGACCCTAGCCAAAACTAAGAATCAGATGCCTAATCAACTGAGCCACCCAGGCACCCCTGCATGATCTCACTTACATGTGTAATCAAAAACAGTTAAACTCACAGAAGTACAAAGTAGAATTGTGGTTGCCAGAAGCTGGTGATGGAGTTGTTGGGGGAGAGATAGTCAACAAATACATAGTCTCAGTTATAAAAGATGAATAAATTATGGAGATCTAATGTACAGCAATGTGAATACAGTCCAAAATACTGTATTGTATACTTGAAATTTGCTAAGAGGGTGTTCTTTAGTGTTCTCACCATAAAAAGAAAAGAAGAAAAAAGAAACAGTATGTGAGGTAATGGATATGTTAATTATCTTGATTGTGGCTATTACTTCACAATGTACACATGTATCAAAACATCAAGTCTTGAACTTAAAACATACCTAATTTTTATTTGTCAATTATACCTCAATAAAGATAGGGGGAAGAAATTTGGCTATTCTAGGTCCATCGAAGTTCTACATAAATTTTAGAAAACACTTTCAGGATTTTTATTTTATTGGACAAATCTAGCAATTAATTTGGGGAGAATGAACATCTTAATAATATCAAGTCTTTAACCAGTAATTTTGTGCTTTTGAATGTAGAGATCTCATATATGTCTTATTTTTCCCCAACTCAGGTTTTTGATGCAATTATAAACATAACTGTTTTCCCAAATTTTTTTTCAATTGTTTTTGCCACTATAAATATATACTGTTTTTCAGTTCTTATTTTTTTAGTATTTTATTATAATTTTTAAAATTTGAGAATAGTTGACATACAATGTTACATTAGTTTTAACTTGGTGATTTGACAAGTATATAAGGCTATGTTCACAAGTATAGCCACCATCTGTTACATTATATTGCTATTACAGTATCATTGACTGTGGGGTGCACGAGTGGCTCAATTGGTTAAGTGTCTGACTCATGATTTCAGCTCAGGTCATAATCTCATGGTCATGAGACCAAGCCCCCCATTGGGCTGCATGCTCAGTGCGGAGTCCACTTGAGATTCCCTCTGCTCATTCTCCCACTTGTGTACTCTATCTCTAAAATAAATAAAATCTTTTTAAAAAATCAGGATCTTTAAAAAAAATTATCACTGACTGTATTCCTTTATGCTCTGCTTTTTATTCCTGTGACTTATTCTATAACTGGGGGCCTGTATCTCTCTCTCCTCTTCTTTCATTTTGCCCACTGCCCCTCATCCTTCTCCCCTCTGGCAACCATCAGTTTTCTGTATTTATGGATTTTTTTTGTTTATTCCTTTTTTAAGATTCCATTTATGAGTGGAATCAAATGGTATTTGTCTTTCTCAGTAACTTATTTCACTTAGCTTAATACTCTCTAGGTCAATCCATCTTATCTAAAATGGCAAAAAGTCACATCCTTTTTAATGCCTATATAATATTTCAGTGTGCGTATATATGTCTGTGTACATACATACACAACATATTCCTTATCCATTCATCTACTGATGGGCACTTACTTTGCTTCCATGTGTTGGTTATTGCAAATAATGCTGCAATAAACACAGGGGTGTATATATACCTTTTCAAGTGAGTATTTTCATTTTTCTTGGGTAAATACCCAATAGTAAAATTTTTAGATTATATAGTACTGTGTTTCTATTTTTAATTTTTTGAGGATCCTCTATGCTTCTGGCCACAGTAGTTATACCAATTTATAGTTCTATCAAGAGTGAACAAGAGTTCCTTTTTCTCCACATCTTTGCCATGTTTGTTTTTTCTTCTTAATTTTAGCCATTCTAATAGGTATGAGGTAATATCTCATCATGGTTTTGATCTGAGTGACATTGAGCATCTTTTCATGTGTCTGTTGGCCATCTGGATGTCTTCTTTGGAAAAATATCTATTCAGGCCTTCTGCTCATTTTTAAATCAAATTGGTTTTGGTTTTGGTTTTGGTTTTTTTTTTTGGTGTTGAGTTATATGAATTCTTTATATATTTTAGATATTAATCCCTTATTGGATATGTTATTTCCATATATTCTCCCATTCAGTAGGTTGTCTTTTTGTTTTCTTTATCGTTTCCTTCACTGTGCAAAAGCTTTTTATTTTGATGTAGTGCCAATAGTTTATTTTTGCTTTTGTTTCCCTTTCTTCAGAAGACATCTAGACAAATGTTGCTATGGCCAATGTCAAAGAAACTATTTCCTGTTCTCTCTCCTAGGATTTTTATTGTTTCAGGTCACATGTGTAGGTCTTTAATTCATTTTGAGTTTATTTTTGTGTATGGTGTTAGAAAGTAATCCAGTTTCATTCTTTCACATGTAGCTGTCCAGTTTTCCTACCACAATTTATTGAAAAGATTGTCTTCTCCCTATTATATACTCTTGCCTCCTCTGTCATAGATTAATTGATTACATAAAAATGAGTTTATTTCTGGGTCTCTATTCTGATCCATTGATCTATGTGTCTGTTTGTGTGCCAGTACCATACTGTTTCAATTATTATAGCTTTGTAGTATATCTTGAAATCTGGACTTGTGATACCTCCAGCTTTGTTGTTTCTCAGGATCGCTTTGGTTATTCAGGGCCTTCTATAGTTTCTTTTTTTTTTAATTTTTATTTATTCATGATAGGCACACAGTGAGAGAGAGAGGCAGAGACACAGGCAGAGGGAGAAGCAGGCTCCATGCACCGGGAGCCTGACGTGGGATTCGATCCCGGATCTCCAGGATCGCGCCCTGGGCCAAAGGCAGGCGCCAAACCGCTGCGCCACCCAGGGATCCCCCTTCTATAGTTTCATACAAATTTTACTGTTGTTTGTTCTAGTTTTCTGAAAAATACTGTTAGTATTTTGATAGGGATTGCATTGAATCTATAGAATGCTTTGGGTAATATAGAAATATTGACAATATTAATTCTTCCAAACCGTGAGCATGGAGTATCTTTCTTTTTTTTTTTTTTTTTTTTTCTTTTTTTTTTTTTATTGGTGTTCAATTTACTAACATACAGAATAACCCCCAGTGCCCGTCACCCATTCACTCCCACCCCCCGCCCTCCTCCCCTTCCAACACCCCTAGTTCGTTTCCCAGAGTTAGCAGTCTTTACGCTAAGACAAGTTTCTAATTATGTTTGTACCACCTATGTTCTCTAGGTTAGGAAGATAGCATGTGGCTTTCTTATAAAGAAAGAGATAAAACAAGTCTATTGATAGTTTGTTCTGATGGATATACAGTTTTCTCTGATCAAGGGTATATTTTATATCCCAAATACTCATATTTTAAAACCTAAATGTAATATGATCCTTGCTATTTCTCCCAAGGGGAGAAAACGTAGCATTAATCTTTAAGAATCTTCCCAATTAATAAACTAACCCAAATTTATTTTTTAGAATCATAGTCCCTCCTTAGGTAATTTTCATAGCAGAAACCTTTTATAAATATTATCTGGGATAAGTCAGAGGCATTCAGATAAAAAAGGCACAAGAAAGTGTTGTTAACATGGCAAGTGAAATTTTACTGATAACTTTAGAAAGAATAGCTCCAGTTGACTTAAGGATGAAAGATCACTTTGATCAAGGAGAGGTGGTTCTAAACTGGGGTTGATTTATCCCCCAGCAGATACTTAGCAATGTCTGAAGACATTTTTGTTGTCACAACCCAGGAATACTGCTGAACATCAGACAATACGCAGGACGATCCCCTTCCCCACCAAAAGAAATTAACCAGTCCAAAATATCAATAGTGCTGACGTGAGAAACACTGACACAGAGTGAATAAGTCTGTGTGATCATGCTTATTTTTCAGAAAACAAGAGCTAAAAGAAATGACCAAATTTATGCCATCTGAGTCCTAACTTGATACCCTTTTATAACATTCCCTCTCTAAAATATATCTCTATCAATAGAGAAAAATGTATATAGTCTCATATATATATATATATTTTTTTTGATTTTTTTTTTATTGGTGTTCAATTTACTAACATACAGAATAACACCCAGTGCCCGTCACCCATTCACTCCCACCCCCCGCCCTCCTCCCCTTCTACCACCCCTAGTTCGTTTCCCAGAGTTAGCAGTCTTTACGTTCTGTCTCCCTTTCTGATATTTCCCACACATTTCTTCTCCCTTCCCTTATTTTCCCTTTCACTATTATTTATATTCCCCAAATGAATGAGAACATATAATGTTTGTCCTTCTCCGACTGACTTACTTCACTCAGCATAATACCCTCCAGTTCCATCCACGTTGAAGCAAATGGTGGGTATTTGTCATTTCTAATAGCTGAGTAATATTCCATTGTATACATAAACCACATCTTCTTTATCCATTCATCTTTCGTTGGACACCGAGGCTCCTTCCACAGTTTGGCTATCGTGGCCATTGCTGCTAGAAACATCGGGGTGCAGGTGTCCCGGCGTTTCATTGCATTTGTATCTTTGGGGTAAATCCCCAACAGTGCAATTGCTGGGTCGTAGGGCAGGTCTATTTTTAACTGTTTGAGGAACCTCCACACAGTTTTCCAGAGTGGCTGCACCAGTTCACATTCCCACCAACAGTGTAAGAGGGTTCCCTTTTCTCCGCATCCTCTCCAACATTTGTTGTTTCCTGCCTTGTTAATTTTCCCCATTCTCACTGGTGTGAGGTGGTATCTCATTGTAGTTTTGATTTGTATTTCCCTGATGGCCAGTGATGCAGAGCATTTTCTCATATGCATGTTGGCCATGTCTATGTCTTCCTCTGTGAGATTTCGGCATTCAAATTGGCAAAGAAGAAGTCAAACTCTCTCTCTTCGCCGATGACATGATACTCTACATAGAAAACCCAAAAGCCTCCACCCCAAGATTGCTAGAACTCATACAGCAATTCGGTAGCGTGGCAGGATACAAAATCAATGCCCAGAAGTCAGTGGCATTTCTATACACTAACAATGAGACTGAAGAAAGAGAAATTAAGGAGTCAATCCCATTTACAATTGCACCCAAAAGCATAAGATACCTAGGAATAAACCTCACCAAAGATGTAAAGGATCTATACCCTCAAAACTATAGAACACTTCTGAAAGAAATTGAGGAAGACACAAAGAGATGGAAAAATATTCCATGCTCATGGATTGGCAGAATTAATATTGTGAAAATGTCAATGTTACCCAGGGCAATATACACGTTTAATGCAATCCCTATCAAAATACCATGGACTTTCTTCAGAGAGTTAGAACAAATTATTTTAAGATTTGTGTGGAATCAGAAAAGACCCCGAATAGCCAGGGGAATTTTAAAAAAGAAAACCATATCTGGGGGCATCACAATGCCAGATTTCAGGTTGTACTACAAAGCTGTGGTCATCAAGACAGTGTGGTACTGGCACAAAAACAGACACATAGATCAGTGGAACAGAATAGAGAATCCAGAAGTGGACCCTGAACTTTATGGGCAACTAATATTCGATAAAGGAGGAAAGACTATCCATTGGAAGAAAGACAGTCTCTTCAATAAATGGTGCTGGGAAAATTGGACATCCACATGCAGAAGAATGAAACTAGACCACTCTCTTTCACCATACACAAAGATAAACTCAAAATGGATGAAAGATCTAAATGTGAGACAAGATTCCATCAAAATCCTAGAGAAGAACACAGGCAACACCCTTTTTGAACTCGGCCATAGTAACTTCTTGCAAGATACATCCACAAAGGCAAAAGAAACAAAAGCAAAAATGAACTATTGGGACTTCATCAAGATAAGAAGCTTTTGCACAGCAAAGGATACAGTCAACAAAACTCAAAGACAACCTACAGAATGGGAGAAGATATTTGCAAATGACATATCAGATAAAGGGCTAGTTTCCAAGATCTATAAAGAACTTATTAAACTCAACACCAAAGAAACAAACAATCCAATCATGAAATGGGCAAAAGACATGGAGTATCTTTCCATTTATTTGCGTCATCTGCAATTTCTTTTATCAGCATTTTGTAGTTTTCAGAGTGCACATCTTTCACCTCTTTGGTTAAATTTATTCCTAGGTGATTTTTTTTTATAATTATAAATGGTATTGTTTTTTAAAATTTCTCAGTGACTTCACTGTTAGTGTATAGAAATGCTACCAACTTCTGCATATTAATTTTGTATATTGCCACTTTACTGAATTCATTTATTACTTCTAGTAGTTTTTTGGTGGAGTCTTCAGGATTTTTTATGTATAGTATTATGTTGTCTGCTAGTAGTAACAGTTTAACTTCTTCTTTACCAGTATTGGATACCTCTGATTTCTTGTTCTAACCTGGTTGCTGTGGCTAAGACTTCCAGTACTACGTTCAATAAAAGTGGTAAGAGTGGACATCCTTGTCTTGTTCTTGATCTAAGAGAGAAAGATCTCAGTTTTTCATTACTGAAGATGATGTTAGCTGTGGGTTTTTCACATGGCTTTTTTTTATGTTGAAGTATGTCCCATCTAACCCCATTTTGTTGAGTTTCTATTATGAATGAATGTTATACTTTGTCAGATGCTTTTTTGTATCTTTTGAGATGACCATATGATTTTTATCCTTTGTTCTGTTGATGTGGTATATGATGTTTATTAATTTGCCAATATTGAACCATCCTTGCATCCTGGGAATAAATCCCACTTGATCATGATGAATGATTTTTTTAATGTATCATTGTATGCAGCTCACTAATATGTTGTTGAGGATTTTTACATCTATGTTCATCAGGGATAGTGGCCTTTCCCAAGCACATTGCTTATCTTTATTTTATTTAGTTGTTTTTCTAAGTTTGTTTCTTATTTTTTTCTTTTGGAACATATTTCTGTCTCCCCATTTTGCTTGACTTTTTGTGTTTGTTTCTATGGATTAGGACTTCTTGTGTTTGTTTCTACTTCTCCTAAAGTTGAAGGAGTAATCTTGTGTATGCAGACTATGTGTGCTTAGTGACTTCTGCTGGCTGGCTGGCTTTTTAATGCCTATTGGTAGTTACTCTTTTAAACCATGGTGTGTGTCTGTCTCTCTACTGGTCTCTTGTCATTCTATCTTTGATTGTTCAGTAGTTGTTCAGCCAATCCTTGTTCTTGTTCAGGAGGAATTATTCTATTAATAGGTGTAATTTGGTGTGTTCCATGAAGGTGGTGAGTTTAGAGGCTTCCTACATCATTATCTTGGATTGGAAATCTACCGTTATTATTTTTTTATATTGAGTCACATCACCTTGGTTGATTCACTTAGTAGGTTTCAATAATTGTTTTGTAGATTCTCTAGAATTTACTACATAAACAATCATGTTGTATATGAATAGAGATGCTTTTAGGTTTTCCTTCCCAATATTTATGCCTTTGATTTATCTTATTTATTGAACTTCCTAGGATATCCAGAACAATGTTCAATAGAAGCAGTAAGACTGGGTATCCTTGCCTAATTCTGAGTTAAGGGGAAAATATTTGTATTTGATCATCAAATATCATGAGACCTGTGGGTTATCATATGGAGGAAGGTTCCTTCCATTTCTAGTCTACTGAGGTTTTGGTTTGTATCATGAACAGGTGTTGGATTTTGTCAAAATCTTCTTATGTCTGTTGAAATGATCATACTTTTTTCCTTTTATTCTTTTTACATATTGCTGGTTTTAACTTAATATTTTATAAAGGACTTTTACATCTGTGTACCCTAAGTATATTGGTTTATAGTTCTTTTTCTGCAACATTTAACAAGATCTCAGTATAAAGGTTTTGCTACTTCATAGAAAAAATGTATTAAATCAAATTCCTTTTCCATTTTCTGAACAAGTTTTTGTATGATTAGTGGCATTTATTACTTAAATATTTTATTTAATTCACCAGTGAAAAGTCGCCAGCATTATCATCCAGCTGGTTGCTCAGACTCTTAAGTCTGAGATCCTTCACTGTCGACTCCATCTTACATATTATCAATCACCCACACTTGTCAATTTACCACCTGTATTAGTAAGAACCTAGTCAGGAAAGAGAAACCATTCTAGAAATTTCAAACATGGGGACTTTAAAGGAGAGGACTGGTTGAATAGGTAAATAAATTGCCGGGAAGTCAAACGGCAATCATAAGGTAACCCAGAGATTAATTACTACCTGCCCACCAAGGATTAAAGAACAAGTGTAGTTAGGGTTATCGTAGGCCAGAATTTGTAACCTTCCAGTGGGAACTAGAACCATGGTGGCGACTACTTGGTAGGGGATGAGATCATGTAGGCAAGCGCTATGAGGAAACACAGAGAAAGCACAGCCATTACTGAACATGATGTCCAAAGTAGAACAAAAAGGAGAGGAAAATGCCCTGGATTTCCCCCTTCACTGTCTACCATTCATTCTCTATATTGCTGTCAGATTTCTTTCTAACGTGGATATATTGGCATTACTCTGCTTAGACTCCTTTCATATTTCTCAAATGTGCACAAAATCTAAATTCTTTTACATGAAATATATGCTAGCTTTCTATTGTCAAATAACAAATTACTACAAACTTAGTACTTTAAAACAATACAAATGTATTATCTCACAGTTCCCAGGCATAGGTTAACTGGGTCCCCTGCTCAGTGTCTCACCACCCTGCAACTGAGGTGTGGTCTAGGGCTATAATTTTCATATGAGGCTTGGGGTTCTCTTCCAAGTTCATTCAGGTGTCAGCAGTGTTCACTTCCTTGCATTTGTAGGAATAATGGCCCCATTTTATTGCTAGCTGTTTGCCAGAGATCATTCTCAGCTGCTAAAGACCACCTGCAATTCCTTGTCACGTGCTCCCCATAGGCAGTTCACAACAATTTTTCATTCTTTCTTCCTGGCCAGCAGAGGTACATGTCTCTGACTTTTTAATCCCTATTTAAGAGCTCACTTGATTGTGTCAGACCCACACAATATACTCTCCCTTTGTGATCAACTCAAAGTTGGTGAATTAGTAACCTACACAATGGAGTGATATCCTATCATAGTCATAGGTCCTGCCTCCTGCATTCAAAGGGTAGGAGAATTTGAACAAGAAAACCAGACCAGTTAACACTAGGAATCTTGGGGACCATCTTAAATTTCTGCCTATTTACAGTAT